>NC_137557.1:14450414-15050414 GCF_963082525.1 Nesoenas mayeri
CACTCTATACAGTTCTGTGTATCCAAATTCCCTCTATACAATAAAAGATACTTTCTCACATTTAAGCAAAGAATTAACTGATGAATGTGTGTATTAACACTGAAGCTGAGGGCAAGCCCTTCTACTTACTTCAATCCTACTATGAGAACAACCAAAGCCTTTTCTAAAATACAGGCTGTCCATTGTGCTGTATTGAGAGTGTGTGAACAAATTTAATATGGTTCCTGCTTTTGTCTACAAGATGGGAAGCTAATTCTTATTGCTACATTTATTTGGTCTTTTGTCCTCTCTGTTAAGACTTCAGCCATATAAACAGTGATTGCAAATGCAGAGTGTTGGGGCTTGTTGCTCTTTAGGCAGAAGAAATACCCATTTGGTTATTGCTTCTCTCTGCCCAGGGTAGGCATTCCTCTCACTATGGTGACTTTTCATGGTGTACAGCCCTGATAGGTGTGCTCCTTCTGCTCCAATGCAAAAGGACAGTGCACAGCCCTTTGTAACCTGGGATATGATGTTTTGGAAGGGTCATTCTTCTTCACATTGGGCAGAGAAGGTTGAGCTTTTCTTTGTTGGTGGAGGATTGTGCATTGCAGGATCTGCCCAATTCGCTGCCTTACTCAGGGTCTGTTGCTTTCCTTTACTTCCATTACTACAGGGGCATCTAAATTGTGGCTTATGCTGTTCCTGCCATCTCAAAAAAACCCCCTGTGGACTACTCACAGACAAAAAAAGTATTCATGGCTGTTTATAATGCTGTATCTCCTGCATATTTTGCACTGAAGTAATGTTGGTCACTCATCTGTGGCTCTGGCTGTTGCTAGCCTGAGTTTTATTTCCTTGCTGACTCACTCTGGCTGCCTACTTTACAGAAGGATCACTCAATTGACAGGATCCAAAGTGATCCCTTCCTCCATATGCACTTGTTTAAGAATGCAAAACAAAGAGAAGGCAACCTAGCCAGTTTCTGCTGCCTGGATAAACAGGAGGATGGAGTGAAGGCATAAACAGTTTTAAAGGTTTATGGACAAGAAGCTGCTTTGCTTACATGGTATGAGCTGTTGCTTTGATCAGACAGAGGTAGTGATGCCCTCGTGATCCAGGACAGTTCATTGTCCGTTCAGGCCAGCTGCTGTCAGCAGTGCCTGCCTGAAACAGTGAGTGCATGTCCATAAACCCCCAGGCATTTTGTGCTGGGGAGGTCTTCTCTTTCCTTATTGTGGCACAACATTTAGCGAGCATTCTTCCTCAGGCATTGCCTCTCACTTTTATTGGTAAACACTTAATTAAAACTCTTATTTTTGAGTCTCCCGCTGTCACTGGCCAGTCTCATAGTGACATCTCCTGTGACATGAAACTATGTTAAGGCTTAGATACGTAAAAATGTGTTTCAGTGCTGCTCCAATTCTGTTTGAACAATCAAAAAAACATTGTTATCAAACAGAAAACACTTGATGTTACCCATTTCTGAAAAATATTTAGTGATGTTCCTAACCCACTTTGCATCACTTTCATTAAGCACTAGAAATTACAGCAAGTTTCATTTTCCATTGTGAGGGATGTTTAGAATTCTTCCTGTTTTTGAGAAAGGTAAAGCAGTGCACATGTGAATATGATTAAAGAAATAGTGATGTATTTCAAATGTCTTTAAAAACACTTTTGAGGAGAGAAAAAGATAACCTTGTGGTCACTTCTAGGTCTTGACATCAGTGGGGAAAATATAGAGCTGGTTATGGAAGAAAATGTGAATTTCAGACAGGGAAGTTTCAGAAATGTCCCTTCTAATCAACGTTCTATTTTCCAGCTATCTTTTCACAGCTTATTCATATGAGAAACGCTTTTCTCTAAATGAGATTAGGAAATGGAGCAGCTTTAAATGGGTTCAGGTCTTACATATGAAAACAACACCCTTTTACATTATGGAGTATTTTAGACTTGAAACAGTAGTGTGCTGTTTCTAC
Source organism: Nesoenas mayeri (assembly GCF_963082525.1). Taxonomy (NCBI): domain Eukaryota; kingdom Metazoa; phylum Chordata; class Aves; order Columbiformes; family Columbidae; genus Nesoenas; species Nesoenas mayeri. Next base: position 14,452,373 of record NC_137557.1, read on the forward strand.
ATTTCAATGTAGGTTATGATGCCAGATTTATCTCTGCACTCATCTTTAGTTTGTCACATGTACAGTGATCCTAAGAGATGCAAAAATCTTTTTATGTAAGGTTCACTGCATGATTGGTGCCTAAAGATTTGATTTTTGTCATCCTTACTGCTATATGCTCCAGAGCAACAAATTGTTCGCTATTCTGCAAAGGACCTAAACACATGCTTACACGTACAGTTGAGTCGGGTCTGCTCAAAAGACCTTTGGCTTTTGAAATAGTGCCAGTGTTTTGCGTGGGACTGTGTGGAAGGCCAGGAATTACATGAGGTGAACAACATCCTGGAAAATTATTAATGTACTTAAGTGGATCAAATGAGTAAATTCACATTTTCATAACCCTGAGCACACTTTCTCATTTCATCCAGAATATTATTAAAATAATATTTAGCAATTTTTTCTTCAGCTATTCACTGTTCTGAAGTGTTTCAGATTTTTGCTTATTAATGTATTAATGACATGTAGCTCTTGCAATCCCACATGGTAGATGGGCAGGATTTCCCTTCTGTGCACTATAGAGTTGCCTGTACTGAACCTGCAAACATTTAGACACTTGCTTTTAATGTAGACCTTTATTGGAACTGCTCATTCATATAAAGCATGTAAATAATGTCAGGGATTTATCTACAAGCTCAGGGTCTTAGTTGTTAGTATTGCTCTATTTAACCAACTAACCTTATCTTTAAGTATACTTGAGATATGATCTTGCCAGAATTTGTTGCATTGTTATGTTAACTCCTAGATGAGATTTAGGTTGTGACCTCCCAGCAGGCTTAGGCATGTTACCTGTAATCTTTCACATGCATATAGTTTATCATAGGCAGAACTCCTGCTTTCAGATCAGTCATATTTTAGGACTCACAATTGATACATCAGTCACAGCACAAAATGCTATCATTCCTGTAGACCAACTGTTTACCAGAGTATAACACAAACTCTCCTCCTGTGTCTCATTTCATCACACTGTTCCACATAGTGATGTTTCAATGCAAAATGAAGTTTTTTTCATGCTGTGCTTCTGAGTAGAAAAAAGACAGAAGTACATGTATGATAAATGGCAAAGGTTCCACGAGAAACCTTGCAAAACAATACAATTTGGAAGCATTACATTTGCTTAAATAATTTAGAACATAAATGGTTCTGTTAAAGTTTTATAACCAAATAATCTTTATGTGGCTATGGGTAGAAAACTGGTTATATTTCTACTGAATCACTTAAGATTAAATTTTATTTAGAAATTAGGAAATATAACTAACCTCAGAGTTGTCATTATAAAGTACTTTTGGAATCAGTAGCATTAGAAAAGCATACTTTTCTTTCAAATATCTTCATACACTTAAGTTTTCCATTAAAAAATAAGCATTCTAAATTTCTCTGAGATTGAGTTAATTTTCTGCTGATTTTATGGCAGATTAAACTGCACAGTTTGAACAAATAAGCTATTTGATCTCATACATTAGTAGCGATATTTAGATCTGTTCTTCTCTTGGATACTAAAATGTGCACCAAGTTTGGTAGCGTATTTTTGTTTGGCCTTTATTCATAATGTAGTTTTTAAAACTATCAACATTATTGTAATTGTCCTTGGGACCGATGCAGTCTGAAAATCAGGACTGATACTGCTTGATCTCAGAAGGCAGATCACTTGCTAAGATAATAAAAATTAGTCACCGTTAGCAAATATAGGTATGTCTGTCATTATTTCCACCTGAAATGCTGGAATAATAGGGAGTCCAATGTTTGCTAAGAAACCAAAGAAAGCAAAACCTCTGTTAAGACTCACTTTTTAATGAAAAATTGTGTCCAGGGACCAGATGTGAGCTGGGATGCTACCTCCACTTTCAAAGATGTGTAAGTGCATTTTTTTTTGTCTGTGGAAACATCCCCATGTCAAGAGTTTATAAGCATTAAGTGCAGGTATATAAATCTGTAGAAAAAAGCACAGGCCCAAGCATTTTCAAGGTGCAAGAACAGATTAGCAGAGAAACAAACAAACAAAACCAACAAACAGTTGGCAGTGAGTCTCTGCAGGGATTATTCTTTTTAATCAGGCTTGCTCATTCTATGAGACATTTTTTAGCCTGTTGAAACATTCATAACAGCAAATATTGATTCCACTGTTCCCATTTGAGGGTGAGAAGTGGGCTGCCCTAGATTCTCTAACAGATCCCTCTTCCTAGAAATGGACCTGGCCCTCTTTCTGGTTCACTCAGAATTTGGAATTGATGAGAATACCTCGTGTGTGTCACCAACAGCTGACCAGCAGCCAAATCCATTGTCTTCAGCAATGCAAACTTGCAAACTCTGTAGCTGCTGCTTCTTGTGCGAGGTGTCTTTTTTTTTTTTTTTTTTTTTTTGTCTCTGAGCTTGCAATTTTGTGGTGGAAAATCTTTGGCTAGGAATGTATTTTAATGTTCTCCTGCAACAACTGGAGAGTTCTAAATTCTTAACTGGGAATTCTTTACAGCTCTCAATTAAGCTTTTAAAAGAAAAAGTAAAGGATGCTGCAATAAATGCTCGAGGAACTCAATGCTGTCATGAATTTTCTTAATTAAAAATCTTTTAATGTTTTCTTTTTTTTTTTTTTTAAAGCAGTAATTCATGGTAGCTAAGTAAAAGCTGTGAAATACCATCTTTTGGTGTCATCAAAGCTGTGAAATAGTGTAAAATATGAAAACTCCCTAGTAAAAAAAACAAACAAAAAAGTACTTTTATTGGAGATGGTTTACAGCTTTTGCACACAAATAGTCAGTTCAGGTCAGTCTTATGAAAAGATCCAACAAGTACATAACTATTTTCAACAAGCATTTATCAATACTTTTTTATAAAAAGGAAAAATTAAGTACTGAAATTTCAGTATGGAAGAGACAGTTTTTTTCACATTGAGGACTTTATTTCTTGGGTAGTTGTGGTTTAACTGCATGGAAAGAAAACCAGTAGAAAATATTCTGAAGTCTGCAAAAGCTGTATGTACAACCACCATTTTGATGTAAAGTAATAGGAAATTGTCTAATGTCTAATTTCTGGTTATGAAGCATTTATGCAGAATTGTGAGTACAGACCTAAAAATCACTCTGGTTTGGAATGACATTGCCCTTTAAATGTTTCTGGTGCAAAACTGATTTATTAGATAACCACTTTCTCTGACACCAGGTAATAAAGACTGATGTCTTAATAATTTAATATTTATGGTATTTGTTAAAGATAACTATGATTAGAATTGTTGACATTTTATTAACTATACCTTAATAGTAAGTAAATGAGTTGTGGACCCCATGTAAGTGCATTTGGTGTAGCGCATAATCTGCCACAAATAAAATGAAAACACTTAGTCTATTTTGCTTACTAGAAAACTTGAGAAGCCTGAATAGCCGCTTGTACTCAAAATTCAATATTTCAAAAATTCTTGCTATGTAGGAACAAGACAACCATGCCAAAACAGGAGCGGAACTTAAATGGAATTAAAATATTACATTAATAAATATACTGTTAGGGTAATATTAGCAGGTAATATTAGGATCTTTAAACTTCAAGTTGATTTTTTAAAACTATGCATACAACCTGATATAACACATACATAATCCAATACATATGCACTGAATTGTATTCCTGACTTTCTCGTTTTCCTTGCAGTTTTTACAGAACTATTGGACCCAGGAAAAAAAAAATATGAACTTTTATATTATTGCACTTTTTGCCTGATATTTTTTAAATTCCAGATGTTTTTCTGTCTGTATGAGGCTTGGAACTCAACGATGTGCCCACTAGTATATACATCACTACAAATGAATAATATTTACTTGGCATGACACTTCTGTTTATTCATCAGCAGCAACTTCCTACATGGCCTTCATAAAATGAAAACAAGACTGGATTAGCACAGAAATCTGTTTCTGTTTCTTTCATTTCATCAAAGAAAATCCAGATCTAGACAGAAAACATACTGTGACAACATCAACTAAAACTCAAAGATTTTGTTTCCATTAGCTATATGCTTTGAGCCATCAGAAATTTGTGCATAAAAGGTATAAAAATATTGAATGATGCAGAGTCTTGTAGTTGAAATACCAGACACTAATGTTAGTTGGCTAAGATTAGAGCCAAAGATGTAGTGACTGAATAGCAGATGAAATACTGAGTTGAATGAGCAGAAATTGTATAATTCTCCTCAATTTATTGGAGCATGCCTTGTGATTGTTAGTTAGATTTACAGTCTGGTCTTGGATCCTCATCTGTTTCTATTTACTCTGATAACAGCAAACCCCAAGAATGCTATATTAATCTGCTTCTGGTAAAAAGTTTCTCTCAACTGCCACTCTTGCCATGTGTGTTTGTGATTTTTTTCGTCACCGACAGTGAAGGTTATTGCGAGCTGTGTGTTTGAAGCTTATGTTTTAAAGACTTCATAGGAAAGTGCAGAATGCACCCATCTGCTGAGCTTGCTCTGTCCTGCAGAGCACAAATTTCACTTATGCTTCTGCCCCACTTTGTTCAGCTCAGCTTGAATTGAAGCTTTCCCTCCTCTCCACTCTCCCTAGATTTGAACTTGTTTAGAATTACATGGTTGCATAGATCAGGTCTTACCTCTTCACATTTTAATCAATTGCAACTAGCCATTGTGTCTGAACAGGTCCCTTTAGTTTAAACAGAGTGGAATTAGACTAACTGTTTTCAGCAGAGTGAGACTTTTTCCAAGAAACAGCACTTTCTAAGGAAGTGTAAATCAGCGAGATAATCCCACTGTAGACTGTGGCTAGGATTTGGTAAAAGCCACTATTGGCATAAAATATCCATTGGAGCCTTTAGCAGTCAGTTGTACCAGCCTGAATTTCTTGTACTGGTAAGGAGATAAAGGCTGTTCAGACATGACTGTCAGCGAAAGGAGCATTTTTTTTTTTTTTTTGGCTTTTTGCATGGCCAGGAAAGGTGGTGTGTCTAAATATCCTACAGCAAAGGCTGCTTTGGGCAAGTCTTCCTGGTACTTGAACACTTCAGAGTCACTTCAGTTCTGTTAGGGTTGATGGGAGCTTGCTATCGCCTTCAGGAGAATCCAGATTTATCCCTAGGCACTAAACACTCTACAGCATTTTAGGCAGTTTAAAAAGCAATAGATGTATTCTTTTGGTTTGCATATGAGGTAATTTACACTGAATTAAGCCACAGAATCAAAATATCCACTGAATATAAGTAGACAAAAAAAAGGCTATGTATTTCATTGCAAGATTATATGTGTGCAGAAGAAAAATTACAGCCCAGAGAGAGTAACAGGGGCTCACCAGAAAGAAGTTCTTATCAACAAAATCAGGAACATTATAAATTATTCCCTTTAACTTGAAATTTCACTAGAAATATGTCACCAGTAACAGCAAAAATGTAATAGAGAAATTGCAGTCTCTAACAACTTCATAAAACATCATCTTAAATTAGAGAAGAGGACACAATAAAAACATTAAGCAATTAGTTCTAAAATTCTTTAAAGAGTCAACACCAGGCTTAAAATCCCCAGGTCTGTATAAGATCAAAGAAAATGACAAGGGTCTTACTGAAAGTTGATCTCTTTCTGAGATGGTAGTGGTAGAATGAAACTTTGATGTTTTATATGCTTAAAGACTTAGATTAAAATATTTTAATGAAAGTAAAAATGAACTCTGAAGTGGCCAGCCTGATAAAAATGATACTGTGTACAGTTCTGTGCTTGACTTGCTTACTGATGTGTGCTTATTTTAAATTGGAACTACAGTATCCAAGAAGTGAATGAACACACAATTATGCTCTGTTATTATAATTTGGTCTTGTTGATACTTTAGGCTCTTTTAAAATCACAATGGCATAGATTAAAAAAAAAAATCCAAGGTCTTGACCTTTTATGGGCCTATGAAATAGATGTAGAGTTCATAGCTGGGAACATGACCATTTTGTTTGAGATAAATTGAAGCTGACAAGGGGACAGGCTCTGAGAGAGCAAAACCCACTCTTCTGTGAAAACTAAGACCAATAAAAATATTTATGTATTAAAAATTATATATTTTTATAAATATCTATACTGATTGACTGTGGCTCTCAAATAATACAAGACTCAGCAAACCTGAGTAAATGGTCTAAAAATTGTAACACTAACTAGTTCATTATCTTTGCAAATTAGTGAAAACATAAGAATTCTTATGCATAAAGTTAGGCACCTCATTTTAGAGCCCTAGAACAGATGTACTGACAGGTTGACCAGTAACACTAGTTGTTCACATTGAATAGTACATGGTGATTAAAAACCACATCTTGAATTTTCAAAAAAGAAAGTAAAAAAAATTACTAAAATGCAACTGGAACTACTAAAGCAAGGCACAGTGAGAGAAAAAGAGCCACTTTTGCTTTTCAAAGAGTCAAACTTCCTGTCTTAAAGTCTTTCCTCCAACAAATCCAACAGAGTTGTTAATTACTAGTCAGGAGAAGTGATCTGGTGCAGCATCACCAGTGCAGCCTGTGAGGCCTGTGCTTGCAGCTCATTCAGATGGTTCCTTTTCCTTCAGAGACTGAGGGCAAACTCACTGAATACAGGGTTCACCTTGCTCCAGGCCTACAAGTCACAACCTTCTGTGTCCTCTTGGCCAGCCCCTACTTGGAGCCCAATGTGTCCCCAACGGTGCTCTCTCTGAGGAATGAAGGCGTGAATCTGTAAACTCTTTGGGGCAGGAACTCAAGGAGGTTTTACCTGTATAATGGTTTCCATACCCATCAGTAACAGCTACATCTTTATAAAATGCAGCTCTTAAGATGGTAAAGGAAATAGTCGCAGCATGACAGAGAGAGATTACAACTTCATTTTCGGTCCCATCCAAAATTAACATGAAATGATATTGCCAAGCAAAACAGCCTCAGCACTTAATTTGGGGCATTAGTGATGCCATTATGAAATATGAGCTGCTGATTCTCATCCTGCCTCAGAAGCTTTTTATGCTTCCCAGATCAGCTTGCTTGGTGAATTAATCAGATGAAAAAGGCTCAGTTCGCCTGCATGAGAAACTGAAAGGATTGTCTGATGGCTTATGAAGCTATGTGATTTGTTTCATGGTGTGGAGACACTGAAAGAGAATTTTTATTAAAAAAAGAGGTCTTGGAAACACAGTCCTGCATGTGGTCAGCTCAGTGGGGTATCATTTGAAGCAGAATGTGAACAAGTAGAATTGAAATGGACGGATCTTTGAAGAGTAATGAAAAAGGGGTTTTGGTTGCCAATAAAACAACTGTTTGGGATACTGAAGGGAGATTCCTCAATCATTTAAAATTATTTTGCTCAAGAAATTTATTGTATTTTTTTTCTTAGGGAACAGGAGGTATAAAAGGTAGATGAACTTTTCAGCAACCTGAAGCACAGAGAATATTTATGTAGTCATAATTTTCTCATATCAACTGTTCTTCAGAAGAAATTTCTTCCTTCTTCTTTGCCTGTTTATGCTTTAGAAACTCTGGTTTCAGCTCTACTGCCTTCTCTGATTTCCAGAGAAGGGATAGGGGTGTCATCGCACGATGCCTAAGGTACTGAATGCTGCTCAAAGAATATGATTTAAACCTTGCAGACTACCACAGTTAAACCTTACCCCCTCTGACTGGTCAGGACTTGGAATTTCACTCTTGGTTTACTGTGTCCTCTTTAGCTCAATCCCAAACTCAGAGTTCTCAGTTAGGAGAGAAGGCCCTGTAAAGTATTAAAAATAGAGGGTATACAACTTTTTCCACTCAAAATCTGTGTAGTTTTAAGATTAAGGATCTCAGCAGCTTGAAGGACTTCCTATTCCCTCACATGGGGACTGCCTGTTTCTTATGACTTCATATGACTTTTGGGAGGGGAAGCTGAACACCACATCAGAAGTTATCTGGATTGGGTACTCAAACTAAACTGTCACACCAGGTAAGAGCAATATTCACTGCATAGAAAACTGTCTTATTACTTGTCCAAATATATATAAAATATTTACATTTCTACTCAAGTGTTTTCTACATACACATTAATTATATATGTATGTATAGATTTACAAATAAGTGATATCACTTAGCTTAAGCTCTAGACAACAGCTTGAAATACATATGGTCATATAAAAATTATAGTTTTCTATGTAATCAAGGAATAGTTTTCAATATTTATCAGAATTTTTCATATTTGTGATCATTTTCCCATTTACTGTCTTGCTAAAAAAGCTGAAATTACAATCTTCAGTACTGAGCAATCAAGCAAAAAAAAATCCCTCAGATTACCCAAGTTTCTGTAGATGTTTTGGAAATGCTTTATTTTGCTTTCTTTAATCTATTTTTTTCTAAAATTTTGAAGTACAAAATTGCTTGGACTTTTTTCTTTTCTCCTTCTCTTTGCCTAATTACCTAATTTGAAATATTGAAAAAGAACATTTTTTGTGTCTATCCTAAAATGCTTTAGGACAAAAGATCTATGCTCCTGTTTCATGAACAGTTTTGGTTAGAACAAACTATCATTTCTCTGGAAAACAAAACCAAATAGATCCTTCTCCAGTCCCAGCAAGAGTATTCTGAGATGTCTCCAATTAACCTGTTAAAGATCTTCACAGAAATGCCTCCAAATCACCACAACAGACACATTATAAGATTGGGAATTATACTCTAGTCTGTTCTTTCTTCACTTAGGACACACACACACAGAAAAAGAAGAGGAAAAAAAAAAAAAAAAAAAAAAAAGGAAGGGCTCTTTTGCCAGTCTACACAGATAACTATTTTAAATGCATGAAGGGGAGAAGTGGAACTTGGATGACAGGGCACTACATCAGTCCAGCCCAGCCAGCATATTTCTTCTAGACATGTTTGAGGGCTTTAGCTTTAGTTGTTTTCTGAATTATACTACAGCAATATGGTACCTGTGCAAGTTAGCCCCCTTTGGAGATGCGTGGTCAGTAATTAACAGTGCGCAAAAATGCACAGTAATTTAGGAGACAGAGTTAAGAACACCTCATTCGATTAAAACTTGGCAAGGCAATGCAATTATCCATCCTGGAGTTTTGCCAGAATGCAGGAGCCTTTACCTTATCACCTGGAAAAAAATGATGTGGGATGTATAATTAGTATAAACCTCTATAAACTGTTGTGTTTTAATTAATTTTTTTTTAAAGCACTATTTGGAAACTAGAGAAGCAACACAGCTCACAGGGCTCTAATGAAAAACAATCCAGTTATTTTTTCTGACCTCACCAATAATTTCAAAGAATGTTCTCCTTAGATAAAATTAATTCAAGTCCACTGTCCAAAAGTTAATCCAAACCTGCTGTCTGTTTGTCTAATTGTACACCTATCAATTTATGTGTAGCATCTAAATATGCCTTGATATGAGGCTATTTCCATGTAAAGTACAGTACAGGGTCTGCCAGGGCATTGTATTTCTTCATTTTATATTCTCTCTAGCTCACACCAGCTGGAACAACTGAGACCAATACATTCCATTTACTCTGCCCCCACAGTCTCTACTGTAGCCCAGAAAATAGCAAAGGTTGAGCAAAGACTGATGTTCCTAGCTCATTGCCATGGGAGTTACTTTTCCACAGGGAAGACCTTTCTCTACTAGTTCAGTCTGTCTCAAGTGACACCATCTGTAGGTGTACGCTCCATCCCTCCTACCTCCCTGGTAATCTAGGTGAGTGTGCATGGTACTGACAGAGCTGCACGAATGCTCCTCTATCTGGTCAGGCAAAATCCTATTGCCATGAGCAGGAATTCACCTGAGGAAAGACTCTTGTGTTTCTGGGACCCCTGATAAAAACTAATCACCCAAATGATAAGCTGAGTCCAGTTTTAGCTTTCACAGAATCATAGAATCATTTAGATTGGAAGGGACCCTCAAGATCATATAGAGTCCGACCATAAACCTAACTCTGACACTAAACCATGTCCCTGAGAGCCTCATCTGTGCTTTGTTTAAACACTTTCAAAGGTGATGACTCAACCACTTCCCTGGGCAGCCTGCTCCAATGCCTGGCAACTCTTTCCATGAAGATATTTTTCCTAATATCCAAACTGAAACTTCCCTGATGTTTTTGAATTACTCTTGAATTTTGTTTAGTGTTGAGGGAGTAATGTATTTCTTTCCTAGATGTATCTTGCCTAAGGACTGAAGTCCACTTATTTCTACCAGAAGCAGCAGTTGTGTTTCGTATATCTACTTTTTCCTTTCCAATGACTTTTGGGCAGTCAGGGTTAAAATTTCAAAGCAGGGATTAATCTGTGCACAACTCTTATGATTTCCTGGTGTAATGTATGTTCTGCTCTCTAGCTTACTACTTTGGAACACATGGTCACGAAAAAGAGAAAACTTTATGTTAAATAAACATTTGCTAGCATGAAGGCAGTCTGCTGAATCACAAATTTACACAGGAAGTGAATTATGCATGTAATTCTGGTGACTGGTTTCTGCAGGTTAAAACTAGAATTCTTGGTGCGTAGCTGTGGTCCAGAGTAAAAGCTATTTGGCAAAAGCATGCAAAACTAGTTAGCTATTAAATATAAATTTTAAGACAACAATCAGAAGTTCCAATGTCAGACCAATAGCACTGTGCTTAGGTTGGCCTGCCTGGTATCTCCTAAGAGTATGGTTGGAGAATGGGGTTAGAGGGTGAAGGAAGCAATCAAGGGAGCAGGTTCAGAAGAGCCTGGAACATTTTCAAGAGAGATTTTAGTGTAAATGTACCCATGAAAAAGCTAAACTCAATAGAACAGTCAGAGAACTGCTGTGTTTAATTAGGTCTAACGCAAAATTTACTTTCCTTCATCTGAGTGATTTGTTTAATCCTTCTGTAGCATCCAAACTGCATATTGAGTAGATTTTTGAGGCCAGACTGTGATCTCTGATATTTCTTACTGGCAGTAGTGAAGGTCAGAACCTGCCTAGAACATCCCCCCCAAAAAAGTATTATTTCAAAGGAGACAATGCTATTACAATGTTTTGCTAGTAGCCAAAAGAAAAGTGTTACTTCCTTTTCTGTAGGTCTTCTAATGGTCAGTAGGTACTCTCAGCATCTGGAAGGACCAACAATAAGTTGCTCATTTCTCATCTGTAAAGGAAGCACTGCAATTCTATACAGAAGACCTTTATAGCCACCTCTGTTTCAGTTTGACCAAAAATAAAGGAGTACCTAGGTTGTAGATGGCAGAATTATGTGGAAATCAATGGAACTGTAGTAGTTATGGCAAATTGTATACTACAGTCTTATACTTCTTACAGAACATGTGTCGTTATAAGAGTGGAAATGCCAGGTAGTAATAATGTTATTAGTATTACACAAAGGAATTACAGCCACAAATTCTCAGAAAGTATAAGTTCGTATGACTATTGGAAGGTAGTTAGATTTGTGTTGGTTTATATCAGCTAAATATATAGCCCTTTGTATAATAAGTATGGGTGAGGGGGTCTGCACTTTTTTAACTAAAAACAAAAAAGGGTCAGAATTTCCCTCTGAGAAACTACAAAGAAAAAATTATCTGTGACCTTCCAGAGGATGCTGGGTAGCTCGATCAATGAGAGAATAAGAAGAAACGGGTTATGACCTCAACAAAGGAAATGAGCCTTGGTGAAAGCTTTCACTAATGCTCACTAATACTCAGGGAGAACAAGAAACCTGATGTCAAAACTGATGAATGTTTTGATGCTATGGAAAGATAGAGTTGAACATCTTATGCTATGGAAGAAGCTGAGAACTGATATCATTGTAGCTGGCAGAGCTGATGATTTCACACAGTTCTACTTTGCCTTTATGTTCAGATGTCTCTCTGAGGAAAATCTCAGTTTACCATATCACCCTAAATCCCTGTGGAAAATGCGTCGTACTTATGTTAATATTTCTTGGGCACCTTCCAGTCTGTGAAGATAGTTGTTTATTCATAACAAAATAGGGTGCTGGAAAAAATAGGAGCTAAGTAATGGAGAATTGTATCAAATAAGTATATTACACACATGGTTTCTACCAAAACTTTCTGAAATCTTGAAAAAATGCTGCACATAATTCATAACAGCTTTGGCTTGTAAACTGGCACTTCCTCTGCAGATGACAGTTGATTTCATTAATCTTGGCAGTATTAAAGGCCAATATTTGAAAATAAATTAATGTTCTGGAACACTTTTTTCCATGAGCTCTGCACACACAGATTTTCAGTAGGATTTCTCTTTCCACTCTTTAGTTTCAATAAAATATTTTAAAGAAGGGAGAGGAGGAGTAGCTCAACCTTCATTGTGCCATGCCTTCTTAAGAAATACCTCCTTCTTTACTACCTTTCTTTCAAATGAAGAGATACAAAAGGCAAGTCATTAAAAGCTTTTCCCTTGTTTTCCTCTGAACTAAGTAAATTCAGAGAGGAACTGTGAGAAGTTGGAACAATTTTCCTAAAGAATTGAAATGTCACTTGCTTCCTTTTCCAAGAGCTTATATACTTAGATGCAAATATAGTGCCCAGACCATGCCCTGCTTTACAGTTTATAATAATGCATAGAAGTGTTTGTTGGATGCCTTAATCACAAATACTGGCTTCCCATGTAGGAGGTAGCAATCAGTTTGCAAAACAGCGACAAGGTAGTGCTGTCTCATTTTGTGGTCAGTGACGTCAACAAGTCAGTGTTTCATTTGTTTTCTTCCTGTGTGGCTTTTGTTAGATAAAATTAGTGATTCAACTAGACCTCGTATAGTTAAAGGCCAAACAGTGGAGTTGACTCACATATGGCGTAGATAGTGCTGAGGGTGAATGGACAAATGGGAGACAATCTGAGTTTTAGGAATTGTAAATTATTTACTTTTAACACTACCTGTGGAGAACCAGGACAGCTCTAGCAATAAATTGTGTTTCTTCCAAAAGGAAATTTTTCCATGTGGCAGGTGAAGTTGAGAGCCCCTGGCCATGGTTTAGGCCTATGAAATGAAATGGAGGAGCTTGTCTATAAAGGGGAGGGAGCTGCACAGGTTGGTTTATCTCATCCTTCACCCAGCTGCAAAGTGGAGCTACATTAACTCTGGGCCTTTGACTCCTATAAAGGCTTATGTGTCAGGATTTGTTGCACAGTGTGAAAACCAACCATTAAACCAGCATACTTGTTTGTCAGTTAGCTGATATTAATTAAACTTGTTCAATTTACAGTAATAAAATAAATTTTCACAAGTGTCAGAATTTTAAACACAGTCTAGCATCTGAAAAACATCTTGTTTGTTTTGGACTCACACATCCCCACCATGGAGCTGGAATTTTGCTAACAGCTCCCAATATGTGAGCCAAAAGGGAGTGAAATTCATTCTGCCCTCACTTCATTGCCTTTTTCTGGTGCTAGCAAATGATTGAGGACATAAAGGTACGTGTGTCAGTAAGTCAAGCAGACTTTAAACCCTCACCTGGGGCTGATGAACACAAAGATGTCATATTTCATAGTCTCCTTCCTGATTAGAACCAGGGTTTCAGGCAAAGTTTGTATTTTGTGTAACATTTAGTATCTTGGTAGCTGCCAACTGCAACAGGGTGAAACATTGTATACCAACTGTCAGCCTCATGCAAACGTTGAAAAAACAGATGCTATTTTTTTGAAGTCATTGTTAAGTTTAATAGCTTCAGAAAATCATTACTCAAATCCACTCCCTAAGGTCTTTTCTCAAGTTCCAGAGGACTTAAACTTAAAACAAAACAAAACAACCCTCCAAGAATTTATCTGGCAATTAAGAGGATTTTTGCTAAAGTTTTTCTGTGGAATTAGAATGTGATGATTACTAGCTGTAAAGCTAGACTGTATCAGGGTATTCCGAATGCTCCTCAAATAGTCTCCAAGCTGACCGCCAGTCACACATGCCACATAAAAAGACCAGCTACCAGATTTAGCATTTTGTGTGTGTTCTCTCTACGTAATAGTGAAAGCAGAATGTAGTAACGGGTAGCTAAAAACTACATGGTGACCTTGGTCTGCTAATATCAATGCCAATTGCTGACCTTGCTGAAACTGCAAAATCAGAAGGAAAAAAAAAAAAGTAGCCTGAAATGATTGATCAGTGGCTCCTAATGGCATTTTTGTCAATATCCAGCTGATTTTCCTGTTGCTTTTTCTTACATATTTATACTATTCACAGTCTGGCAAAAATTTACAAAAAAGTATCCAAGTGATGGTTTCACAGCAGGTGCTGGATCAAACAGGTCTTGTTCTTTGCCCCCTTGGGAGGCCTACATGGATCACAGGAATTCTGATACTGCCCTTCAGGTGACCTGTGGTAAAACTCCGGAAGATATGCTCAGTTTCTTCCAATGAATAAACAAAGTGTACATGAAATATTTTTATAACTATGAATAGGGGATTTATTTTTCTATATATACTGCTTGCCTGTGTAGTTGATTGAAAATGGCATGAAGTAAATCTTGCCTAATAGATACTTATGTAAGAATTTTATTTAAATGTCTAGCAGTGTAAACATCAACATTTGCACTTTGATCGTATACGAATATACTGGTTTCAACTGGATAGGGAGGGAAAAATATTACAAGAAAATATGTGGGCTTTACAAGGAAAAATATATAGTGGGCTTATAAAATGCAGTTTGAGAAAGTCTTAGTAAGCTTCAAAGGCAAGGACTAAAAAGTACTCTGTAGACTTTGGATCTCATCCACTGCTCTTAGCTTCAAGCTGCAACTTAGAAACTAAGACAGACTTCTCATAACATATTCATGTCACATTTAGTCAATGCCAAATTACTTCTCATCAAAGCTGAGATTTATTGCAGCTGGATTATGATCTTTAGATTGTGCAAACAATGAGATTGAGGTGGCTGTCCTTCCCAGTGTCATTAAAGTCTTTGCTATGAATCACAAGAATCAGAAATCTGGAGAAGGACTGAAGAAAAACACAGAAAAATATTCAGCATGCAGCAGACTGAAAAGAGTGAACCAGAGAACGGTCGTAAAGCTCACAGAAGAGAAGTTAACCATCTGAGCTGAATGCCTGTGCCTTGCAACAAATAATGTTGGAAAATCATAAAATGGACTACTAATATGTTTTTATGATAAAAAAAGTAAAAAAGAATGAGAAATAGTACTGCAGTGAGCCATTATTATTAAAATGAGAAGTATGCTGCCATACATGCACTTCTGCAAAAAGTATTTTTTAATGTTTGCCCTGAGTTAAAGGGTAGCCATCCCAGTTCCAAGTAAAAGTGCTGCAAAATATCATATGAAGCCCTGATTTTCCTTTTCCTAAGATGGCAACATTTCTGGCACTGTTTGAGGAACTCACAGGTACTGTAAAACAATTTCCCCATATTACAAACAGCACAGAATTCCTCTCCCTTCAGAAATATAACAAAATGGATCAGATCCCTTTATCCTGATTAAGCTCAGACACCTCAACTAGGTGATTAAATCAGGCTTTTTTCCTCTGAAGTTACACTTGCTCTTTGGAGCTGGTTATCTCCTTACATCAGCTATGAAGTGAGTAACCACAGGTGTGCTCCTTACTGACGTGGGATGAGCTTAAGCCAAGACCAGGGGAAATGTACGGGCTGGGCTGATTTACAACTTACAGCAACTGAAGTGTTGCAGGCAAACACAAAAATCCGGATGTGATTTCTCCTACCTCAAATCACGCTGGCTGTGCAGTATTCCTGCATTGCCTGGAAGAAGACAGATAGATGTCAGGCCCAAATTACCTTTATCTGATATGAAGGCACATTTCTATTAGTTAATATTTTTCAAACGATGATTTAAGTAAGCTTTACAAAAAGCTCTCAAAAAACTTTAGTGTCACCTCTTCCAAACAAAGGCATGGTAAAGCCAGCCCTTCAGGCTGACACCAAAGTTAGTCTTGCAATCCCTTGTGTTACATGAGTAGTGCATACATAACAGATGATGCTGATCTGAAATCAGACTTGGTGTGCTGGCTGTAGCTGTATTATTTCCACATGGAAAACACTATAATTTTTTTTTTTTTTTTTTTGTGTTGTATCCAGCAAATTTCTCTTTCCTTTGAGGGATAACATATTTCCTTCTCCTCTCCCCGCCCTCCTTAGATTTTTTTTCTCAAGCATATTTTTAATAAACAGGGGAAATAAGAAGGGAAAAGCCAGTCTTTTTAATTGTCTAGTTTTCTGTGTGTCTAAACCAGATACATACAGCTAACCCAATCAGAAATGAATAATTTTTATTTAATGAATTGTATTTTTGCCTGACAGTTGATTATGATTGTGATTGGTGTATTAATTATTGAAATTTAGTAGTTTTACTGAGATTTGGCATTGGATTTTCTTGGCTGTTTACCACAGAATGCATCTGACTTGATCTCTACATTTGTGGTTTTTAGAGCCCAATGTTGCTGTTACAAGGTAAATTGAGACCCTTTAAGAACGTCAAAGTTAAATCAACTTCTACTATTAAGCAGAGATTAGAAATGTAGCCCAAATGCCTGGATTCTTTTTTTTTTTTTTTTTAAGAAATAAGACAGTTCACAAGATAAACACATTCACTCTTTCAAAGTTTTCTCGACAGTAAACAACAAAACTTACAAAACTGTTCCCCTTCTCATCATGGACAAAAATAGTATTTCTTTTAAACCTACCATTTTCTGATCGTCCTGTCTGAAGAGAACATCCATATCCATGGTGCTTGTTTTCTAGTATAAGCGCCCTTAAAATAGCTGTTCTTCCCCTGACGATCACTGTTTAAGTGGCGCTGCTCTCCCTGGGTAAGCTGTACTGATGAAGAGCCAGAATTTGGCGATGATACACACCAGGACAAAGCATTGTTCTACAGAATCTGGCCGATGCCAGGCCTGAAAGTAAAAGTAGCAGGATTGGGTTTCGGAAAGAGTAATTCTTCTGAAACTCCTGTCTAAATTCTCTAATGCTTTACATATGGAGAAAAGTTAATAAATAATAATAAAAGAAATGAAATGACTCGCTTTAATTTCCTCACATAACTGAATAATGTTTCCTTTAGGCAGTAATTATTGTATTGAATTCACAAAGTTATTTTCAGAGCACTGGACGCAAATGCCAACAACAAAATAATAAAACTGAATACTGAGAACACCTTGCTAACCATCTGTAAACCAATTTTCAAAGAGAAAAATCACATCAGTAGAATATTTGACCCATACAGGATCTTGCAGATGTTTTGCTATAGCCTTTGGGATCTAACTCATTTCAAGGTCTATATGGTAGAAACAAATTGTGCATTTACACAGCAAAAGTCTAACTGAATTCCCATAAGAATCTTCAAAGGGTTTTATGTTTGAGCAGGCGCTGTGTTCTGCTACTTTGGCAAAGAGGTATTAACAACGACTTGTTAATAGTAATGGAGCCATACCTACTCCATATGGGTTCCAACACTTAAAGCAGTATCATCTGTCCATATTTAAAAGCTCCACCTTAAAAAGATGATAAATGAGACCAACTTGACCTGACCTTAGACCACTAAGTCATGGATTAAACAATTTCTTTCAGCTTGATTGGTGCTTTATTGAGGAAACCTACTAAGTAAAAGCTATTCAGTCACAGTGCTTAAGTATCAAAAGAGTTCATGAAATTTGAAAAACACTGCCAATGTGCCAGCCAGACCCTGAATTACCAAGAGGACAGAGACCAGCTTCACAGGACTCAAACATCATTTTCTGAATTTCCTGATTCCTGCAGTATGCACATTTGTGATAGATGCCACCTTTTAAAACAATGTGTTATTTTTCTAGAGCAAAAATGTCAGAGTGTTTGTGTATGTGTGTGTGTATTTACGTATATACATGCAGATAGGGGATTGGATCATAAATTTGTGTCCCTAACATACATTAATTATAAATGCAAACAGCCTTAAAGGAAGAGGAATAGGTAAGTGAAAGACATCAAATGTAGTTTTTAAGATGAAAAATCCAGCACACAAGGGAAATGAAGTTTCAATGTTTTGTTTATTAATTTTCTGCAATTCTCTCTTTTAGGATGCTCTAAGTCATCAGGGAGGTTTCCACTGTAGGCTTATCCTAACCTTCTTTCAGAAGGTTATGTACCACTTCAGGTCCACACCTGCTTCTGACATTGAGTTCAAAGGGAAGTTTAAAATCCCTAAACACCAATGATAGATATTAATATGCTGATGTAACTGCAGAGAGGTTTCATTCAGTTTTTGGCTTTGTCTTGACACAAGAGTGTTTATCACGTGTACAAAATGTCTTTTTCATTTTAATTGCCACTAGATTTTTGCCTTGACAGTAGCTTCTGCTGTTTAAAGAGTATATTCTTCCACACATTATTATTAGATATGTTCAGCGCAAATGATCCGTATTCCTATTTTAATAAATAATTTAAAAAAACCCCAAAAAACAAGCAACAGAAGAAAGAGCAAAATAGGGACTTAGGAAGCACGCAGCATGGCTCTCTTTACAGCTGGTCCAATCTGATGCTCAGTATTGCCGTAGCAACAACACCAGAGGAGAGCAAGGGTCATCTGGAGCCTCCTTTTCCTCCTGTTGATCATGACCAATGAGTTTCTAGCACAGAACCAGCATTTCCAGGATGTGATTTCCACTGATTTTTTTAGAAAAAATAAAATCCCAGGCATTACCCTGTTTTAATGTTGCAAAATGCTATGTAAACAGAGTCAGCACAAAATTGTTCATCAGTCTAGAACTTTTTTTAAAAGTTTGTTCATTGTTCAGATTTTTACCTTTTGATGATTTATTAGAGAACCTGTAATTTTACTGATTTTTTTTAAATGAATTCACTAACAAAAAAAAAATGTCAGTTAAGTACAAACAGAGTAAAAAAAAAAAAACTTTTGGAAGATTGTGTGAAAGGTTTCATTGTGAAGAGACCATGATCATTCTCAGTCTTGCAAAATGGAAATGACTTCAACATTTAAACATATTTTTTCTGATAAGCTCTAATAAGGATCTACACTTTCTTTCATAGTTTCTCTCAGAATTCACATTTCTTTTATAAGTCTGTTAATTAAGAGAATTATAATTTATCCTAGGCTAGATTTCTGCCCTACTTTTGAAGTTCTGAGCCAGGAATATTTCACAACTTATCCTTATTATTTGTTGTTCTCAGTGACGTACCAGTATCAATATCAGATTTTTTTTAATCCATAAAAAATGTTGATGTGAATATGAGATGCTTCATCCATATTATCAAGAAAAAAGACCTTTCAGTGCTGAATGGAAACCATTTCCAAGGATATGAAGGACAAGAAGGTGATTTGGGGTAATTTGCATTGATTTATAAAGCAGGAGTCATGTTTCACAAACCTGACAGGCTTCTATAATGACATGACTGCTTCAGTGGATAAGGGTAGAGCAGTTCATACTGTTTATCTTGCATTTAGCAAGGCTTTTGCCACTGCCTCCCACATCATTCTAATAGACAAACTGATGAAGAATGAGCCAAGTGGACAGTGAGGTGAACTGAAGTCTAGCTCAACTGCAGCATGATGCCCAGCTGGAGGCCAGTGGTGGACCCCATGGGTCAATACTGAGACTGACAGTGTTTAATGTCAGTGATCTGAGTGATGGGACAGTGTGCAATCTCATGGAGTTCAACAAAGGGAAATGCAAAGTCCTGATCCTGGGTGGGAAAATCTGCAGGCTCCAGCACAGGCCGAGGTCCAACCAGCTGGAAATCAGCTTTGCAGAGAAGGCCCTAAAAGTCCTGGTGAACATCAAACAGAACATCAGTCAGCAATGCATCAGGAAGGATGTTGCCAGGGGATGAAGGGACCTGATTCTTCCTCTCTACTGATGAGGCCACACCTGTGGTGCTGTCTCCAGTTATGGGATCTCCTAGTCAGAGGACTGTAAAAGTGAAAAGGTACTTAATCTTTAATGGTTTGGATGTCAAGATGAATTGTTTAATTTTGGTCAATGCAAGTAAGCTTAGTCAAAAAGAAAGGTGGCTGAGTCTCACTTGTGCCATTGAAAATATATTCCTACAATAGTTTTCATTCTCAAATTCAAAGATTTAGTTGTCAACTTCATATCACTTAAATGTCATCACTTAATGTAATCACTGCGAAGATTCCATCAAATACCCTCAAACTGCAGAGCCTCATTTAGCCCTGCTGTGCTATGAACATTGCCTGACAATAGAAATACACAACTTGCTGCCTGAAGATTGACCCATCTGTCATTTATTTAGCCTTGGAAAAAGTAGTTCTATGTCGGATAAACAAAATTAGAAAAGGAAAGAGTAGGAATTAAAAACCATAACACTGATAGTGTGATTTCAAGTTACAAATATATTTAGTTTACTTAATGATCAGAAACTTCATGTTTGTAAACTAATATTGTAGTATAATGTAGGACAGAAGTATATTTAGCTTCTGTACTATTTAGTGAATCCCATATGTACCTTCATAAACTGAAAAAGTAAAAGGCTGACTATGCACAACAGAAAAAAAAAGATCTGTAAGATATTACAGATATGTGATCACCTTCTGTCTGCATAATGGGAATTCTCTGAAGGTGCTTGGCAAGTGAAGAAATTCATAGCTGTTAACTTACGTATGTATCAGCTGCAGTCTGTGGTTGACAAGCCATGTTCCAATCCATAAGAAACAGTGTCCAGAAATATCCCATGCTGATTTGTATTCTGTTAGGGAAGGTCAATTAAGGCAAAGACAGTTCCCAGATTCCTGGACAGAAAAAAACTGAAGGAAGGTCTCTTTCCCCCCCTGTAGCCTTTAGAGTTTATTTTGTATTTGGTGTCCCTGTCCAAATCACTTTTATTTAAACAAACTTGGTCTGCATTTTCTCTTTTGGAAAACACCTTAGAATCTCTTAAAAAGTGAACTATTATTTATAAACTTGGAATATGTGTGTATGTGTGAGTAAGGATTTTCAAGGCTTTAATATGTTTTCTCTTTCTCTTGTTAATGGGAGTCATACTCCTCGATATGAAGAAATCCCTAGGAAACCTAACTTTTCATGATGTCTGGCAAACCTCCAAAATATTTCAGCTTCATTACAACAAGAAATAAGCTTTCTGATGAAACCCATCTTTTTGGATGTAGAAAGGAGTTTCTGTGGCAAAAATCTGCTCTTCCCTCCAAGACAGGAAATACAGGAATATATTGTTCTCTCCAAGATAGATTAGTTCCATAGTTATTACTTCCAGTTTTATTATTAATAAGGCATGATGTTGATAATCTTCTTGTCTCTTATTTAAACAAGATGGTGATACAGTTCTTTCTAGTACAGGGTTTTGCTCTTTTTAGTATGTAAAATCTGTTTCCTGAATTCTTATTTATTTAAATGCCCAAGCATTGCATTTGATTTTCAGCTGTTATCTAATACCATTCCTTGGGAGAATTCTTGCAAGGGTTCTATCCTCTTCCATCACCTGAATGAAGTAACAGAAAGAGACATGACTAAAAACACATTGCTCTAAACAACTGCATATCTGGAAACACAAACATCTTTAAAAGATGTCTGGAAATTGAATGAGTTCAATTCTTCTCTAGAATTATAAGGGATCCATCCTGCCTGTAAGGCACAACCCAGTAAAATATGAAGTTCAAAATGCAATGCCACAGCAGAGGCAAATGGCAGTGCATCTGGATTTGGAGGAGTGCAGATAAAAGCTATCCTTTCTACCATTTGGTCAATGATGTGGGGCCTGTAGAGTTTTGGACATTAATGATCTAGATGATAAGGTAGATTCTGTTTTGGTACAGTCTGGAGGTGCAGAGGTCTCGAACTTCAAATTCCTGGTGTTGGATATTACTGCAGAATTGTTGCTTCCTTGGATCTGTGAAGTGTGTGAAATACCAGTGAGGAATATAGAGATACATTCTTCCTTGTCATATATGCTGATATATGTTAAATCAATCTCATTGTGCTCCCATTTTACCTTGGTGTTCATAATGTTGTAAGTCGTTCTAAATGTTATTGAGCAACCTCAAGTGGTGTACAGTTTTATATTTGAATCTGATCTGTTAATATGATTCTAATTATTTACTTTCCAGTGTAATCAAAGGGCTCTTCCTGTCCTAGTAAATTCTGACGTGCTACATCTAGCAATACTCTGAGTCTTAGGTGAAGTGTATTTGGACAAACAACATGAGTTGGTTACTCTTGCACTTGACACAGTGCACGGGGCAGTTTATCAGAGGATTAAGGTCTACTCTTGAGTTGCCACTTACACAGGATTACCATTCAGTTTGGACTCACAGTATCCTAAGCCTCTTTCTCAAGCCTCCTTTTTTTTTTTTTGGATAAGTCATAAAGATTTAATAGCACATGTATCCAAAGGGGATTTTCTTTCAAGAACAGGCCTGAAGTTACTTCTAAGTGTTTCTAACTGTCCGAAATTCAAATAATTTCTCAAGTTCTCTCAGGAAGCATACGGTTCTAGTGTGAGGTGATTGTTTTCCATCTGGACACTGTCTGGTGGTGGTATTTGCTGTAGTCATAAGTAAATAAATGAAAGAGAAATAAATAAACACATCTGTAAATAATTTATTTGCCAATTGATGGGTGGTAAATAAACTCTAGCTTCTTTCTTTGGCTAGATTCACAGTAAAAATTGTGCAATGAGATACACACCAGCATGCAAAAAGTCTGAAGTTCAAAGGTAGGATATGAGAAATCCTCTAGGGATACTCAGAAACTCCAAAGAAGTGGCAGACAAATTCCAGTTAATGCAATCTCTGACCTTAGCAAGCCCCAAGCTGAA
Organism: Nesoenas mayeri; assembly: GCF_963082525.1. Lineage (NCBI taxonomy): Eukaryota > Metazoa > Chordata > Aves > Columbiformes > Columbidae > Nesoenas > Nesoenas mayeri. Next base: position 14,475,088 of record NC_137557.1, read on the forward strand.
ACACTTTAAAGCATGCTAAAGCCTTTCTTGAAATCCTGTGCTGGTTGTCTACCTGCCCTCTGTTTTGATCAGCTCTCTGTAGCCAGTCTTTCAAGGAGAAGAGTGATATGGAGACCCAGAAGAAGGTCACTTTTAAAACTGATGATTCTGTCAAGGACAGACAGAAGTAAATAAAGCAGAGAAGGAAGAAAGCACAAAAAAATGACTGTGATTCTGGCTGTGTGGAGACTTGTCAGACTCAACTCAGTGTTTTCACTTGTTCAGGCAATATTTTTCCTTTCCCTTTTTTGCCTGCGTGAGCTCTCAGTAAGGCAAAAATTATCACATGAACCTTCTTATTAGTCTTACTAATATGTGCTTTCTCACTAAGCTGAATGTTTCTACTTCCAAATAAGTTCATCTATTTATTGCTAAGGTTCATTAGAAGAAAAGGGGACTATCAGCACTGTGTGAATGGGTAGCTTTGTATTCTCCAAATACTTCAAACCCATCTTTGGGGCACTTGCACTGAAGTAGGGAAAATGCCTGTGAAAAATGACTTTTTAGCTTGAGCATTTGTACACTTACTGAACAGAATTTCAAACAGGATTCATTCAGATGTCAGACTCTTGCAATTAAAAACTGTGCTTGGCTAGCTAGTTAGTTCGTTATTACACACTTTATGGTGTGAGCTGCAAATTAGCTACTCAAAGTCCACAGTTCAAAGGATTTGCAGGCCTAGAATTATTCACTGAAAAAGATTGTGAATAATTTCAAATAATGAATAAATTCAATATACTTTTTGTTCTGTCCATGCATAGCCTCTGAAGAGGCAGAGAATAAAAAGAGGAAATCAATCAGATAAATTATTCATCGAGAATTATTTGTTCAGCTCTAATGCTTATGTACTTAGACAATATTTTCATTGGAACAGACTCTGAAGAGCTCTTAAGCCTGCATATATCTCAGGCACAATTCATCTGTAAAAGGTTTTGAGGTTCTTGTTAAATGCAGATGCCTAGACCTAGTTGTAGGCAGTAGGATTTATCTGATTTTATCACCAAGTTCTTCCTTATGTTGAGCTACTCCAAGAATTATTGAACAGAAATTTTTTCATGGAAGAATTTGTTTGTCTGTGTCTGCATTTGGAAATAGTCTTAAGCGATCATCTCAGCTATGCTTGCTGCTGTTTCTGTCTGACTTGGCTATTTCTAGTCCAGTGTGGCAACCTAGATATTTCCTTTCAGGAATTAAGTCTTTTCATCATATAGTTAAGGATGACTATCAACAGTAAATCTACTCCAGTTGTGAAGACCTACCTATTTGTACTAATTGTCATGATTTTAAAGGAAACTAAGATCAAGGAATTAGTGATACATACAGCAGAGATTAACTTACCAAGCATCAAATGAAGTTCCCTCCAAAATATGTATTAGTTGTTAAAATAGTTTGTTACAACAGAAATGATTCTAATATTTGACTGTTACTCAGTCAATGCTATATCTCAAAAACCAGAGGCTGAACCTGGAAGGGAATATATTTTTCCTGCTTAGGGTAACCACACCTCTTTTAATGTGAATGTCTTTGCTGCTCCATTGGGTCAGTGAGACCAAGGAGCCTCTGTTCCATCTACAATACAGTGAAAGAACAGAGAAAAAAAATAGTGGATCTTAGGCAGAGAAAAGGTAAGAACATTAGATACTGTAGAACAGATATTTGCTCCCATAGTAGTGACTTTTTAACTAACATAGAGACATTTTGGTTTACTTCCTCCTGTCAATAAGCATTCTGCTACATTCTGCTTTATTTCTGCAAGCCAGAGAGATGTCTGTCGAAAGTGACAATTCAGGTAGCTGTTAAAAATAATGAAATAAAGCTGTGAAACTCTTTTCCTTCTTCTTGGAAAAAAAAAAATAAAAGGAAAAAAAGAATAGAGTTCTGTCGTACATTTTTACCATAGTTCTTGTTACACCCTTGCAGACTGGGAGCAGGGGGCTGGAGCTGGGACATTATGTTGGTCTTGGCTCTGCCACTGACTTACCATTGGCCATTGATCTAGTCACTTAAGTTCTTTTCATGCTATCATGAGATGTTACGCTAACATCTTTCGCTTATGCTGATGTAAGAATTGCGGAGGAGGACCATCTTATATTTTATAATGCACAGAGTTTAACACAGTAGGGGCATAATCTTGATTGGGGTCTCAATGTCGTACTATAATAGGGTTAATAAATAATATTTGACAACAGTCCAAAGATGGAGGTATGGAAGGAAATGAGGCATAACTTTTGCATAACTCTTAATTCAAATATCATAAATGCAACATAAGTTTAACGATAACCCTAACACAAGCCTAAGCCTAACTCTAACCTAACCCTAATCCTAAATCTAACCCTAACCCGAACCCTAACCCTTACCCTGACCATAATCCTGACCCTAACCCTAACCTAAGTTTAGCAATAACCCTAAACCTCACCCTACCCCTAACCTAAGCCTAACACTCTCCCTAACTCTAAACCTAACCCCACCCTAATCCTAACTCTAACCTGAAACCTAACGTAACCGTGATCTTGACCATAACCCTGTACATAACCCTAACCTAAGTTTAACGGTAACCCTAAAGCTAACCCTAACTCTAACCCTAACCTAACACTAATCCTAACCCTAATGCTAACCTTAACTGTAACCTAACCCTGACCATAACCCTCACCCTAACCCTAACCTAAGTTTAACAATAACTCTAACCTTAACCCTAACCTAAGCCTAAGCCTAACCCTAATCCTAAACCTAACAATAACTCTAACCCTAATCCTTACCCTGACCATAACCCTGACCCTAACCCTAACCTAAGTTTAACAATAACCCTAAACTTCAACCTACCCCTAACCTAAGCCTAACACTAACCCTAACACCAAACCTAACCCCACCCTAATCCTAACTCTAACCCTAACCTAACACTGACCCTGGCCATAACCCTGTACATAACCCTAACCTAAGTTTAACGATAATCCTAAAGCTAACCCCAACACTAACCAAAGCCTAACACTCTCCCTAACTCTAACCGTAACCCTAACCCTAGCCGTAACCTAACCCTGACCCTGACCATAACCCTCACCCTAACCCTAACCTAAGTTTAACAATAACCCTAAACTTAACCCTAACTCTAACCCTAATCCTAAACCTAACCATAACCCTCACCCTACCCCTAACCTAAGCCTAAAACTCTCCCTAACTCTAAACCTAACCCCACCCTAATCCTAACTCTAACCGTAAACCTAACTTGGACCGTAACCCTGTACATAACCCTGACCTAAGTTTAACGATAACCCTAAAGCTAACTCTAACATTAACTTTAACCCTAACCTAACCCTGACCCTAACCTTCATTTCATGAAAGACATGCTAGCAATGCAGGCAGATTGTCTGGATAATATATTATGAACTCAATTCTTCCCTTATTTGCCTGATAATAATTTGAAAAATAATATTTTTGAATAATTCAAATATCACAAATACAAAGGAAATTGCAAGGTAAAGTCAAACTTTGTTTCACAGAGTAATGCTGTAATCTGTGTAACAACAACAAACACAGTAAAGCACGTCTGCGTGATTCTACAGAACAAAATGTCTGATGTAAAGATCTCTTTCCATGAAGTTGATAGTCCAATTTAAGTATATAGCTCTCTTATAGTCATTTTCAGGGTCTTTATTTGATGACTGTTTATATTGCCTAGATTACCTGTTAGCTCCTTGTGAACCTTCATTTCATGAAAGACATGCTTGCCATGTAGGCAGATTGTACTCAATTCTTCCCTTATTTGCCTGATAATATTTAGAAAAATAATATTTTTGAATACTTCCTTTTGTTATTGTTTCTTTCTTCCTGGCTGTGCAATTCAGTGTATAATACTTTCATTTATTCCATTAAAAAATTTCCCAATATTTGTGAAAGTTAAAATTGAAAAAATAGAGTAAAAACCTTTCTAATTTTATGATTTCCTGCAAACTGGAAAGTGGGTGAGTTTCCTGTTAAATACGAATTAAATGTCTTTAATGTTTTTTTGTTTGTTTGTTTTGTTTTGTTGTTTTTTTTTTCATCAAACTACATACCTGATAGTACTCAGTTTGTGCTAATATTAGTGTGAGGTTACTGTGGATAACTGCTTCTATCTCAATGCAGATGGCAAAATTGTAGTGATGTCTACTCAACATGTGCTAAGTCACGTTAATAAGTAATAAACTACACTTGGTTATACAAGTATTTTGGATGAAATCAGGTCTAAAGTTCTCCAGCTGTCCATCAGGCATTCAACAAACGCTTTTTCCGTCCTTGTTCTTGCCAGAATGTTTTCCTCTTCATGCATTACTAGCATTTTCCAAATGATAGATTGAAAGTGTAGCCAGCTCCACATGTAGACATGTATGGGAATCCTCTGATTTAGTCTGCAGACATTGTGCATGACTGTTTCACTCTGTCTTTGCTTCACTGAGGCAACCTCACAGCATGACATCTTACAAGCAAAAGATAACACAAAACACTTTAAACAAGAACAGGTCAATTAAAAACCTTACTAAGCAGCATTTAAGGCTCTGTAGTTGCTGCATACAGTATTCAGCAGAGAGTTAGTATGCTGGAACGGGTTTTTCTTCTCTTTCCCTAGGTATCAGATACTGTAAGAGGGACACCACAAGCAGCAGAGACAGCTTTAAAAATACTTGAACAAATTTGAGTAATTTTGCTAAGTGTTGCAAATGCCTGGCTTTCCCAATTAGCTCTCTGTAACTGTTATCAGTCAGCAGATAGACTGAGTGAGCAGGTTGATTTTAGCCTAGTATTGGTCTGTGGGGTGAGAGAACTGGCCATTTGTAGGGGAACCATGCTGAAAGACGATGTGAGCTCTGAGCTGGTGGGTGAGTCAGTCCCCAAGGCCATGCAGGGCCACACACGTGCATCCCACAGGACACTGCTCATGGGCAATACATATTAAAGTAAACAGATACAGAGGAACTCAAAGCTGGATTGTCCTCCAACAGCCCAATTCTGGTCCTGCTGAAGTACCTGGGAAACAAGTCACCAGTTTTAATAAGAGCAGGATCAGGTGCTAAAACCGGACTTCACCATCTCACAGTAAGTCTGACACCAAGGGCCAAGAGCACAAGACTTGCACACAGATGGTCACCACCATGTTTTTGTGTGCTTAACTTTGGAGAAGGAAGTGCACAACATTTGCACTATTGTCAGCCTTGTAGCTACCCTTGACCTGACTGTCTTGCTCAACAGACTGTTATTGCTTCTGTTGTCAAGACGTGTCTGTGGCTGCAGAAGAGATGCCAGGATTTGTCTGTGAGAGAGTGACTGCAAATGACTCATTTCCACAGCACACACTTGGCTGATGTCAAACATGACTTTTGTTGGAACTGGGCCCTCAAATGCAAGTTTTTTGTGTCTTAAGGTGTTGTTGTTGGTATCTGAAGTGGAATCAATGTTTTGCCTTATCCAGACACACTGATTGATGACACAAAATTAATATCTCTAGGGCCATTCCAATTCTAGTCACTCAAAGTATTGCTAAGGAAGTTTAAAATATAACTTACCATTTCTATACTTAATATTTTAAAATTATATTCCAGCTTCTATGACACCACTGAAAATTTGAAAAATGTTCTTTGTGTGTGGCCTTGAAGTATGGGTCCTGCATTAGTGCTTTCATACTAGAATTAGATATTTGCTATGAAAATTGTGAAGGTGTTTGGGAGCTGAACAAGAGATAAGGCTATTTATATTTTAATATTTTGGCAAGTTGGTCAGTGTAGGCAAAGCATGGTTGTCACCAACAGAAAGATCCAATACTACACAGTGCAAATCATTCAGGAACAAAATTCAAGAAACAAAAAGCCCCCATACTTTAAGCTAAAATGCAAAGAAGGTCAAAAGTTGTTTGTCAGAGACTCAGGAAAAAGATAACAAAAATATTTTTAAATCTACCTTGGGAAATTAATACTGAGGTAATTTTCAGGCTAGGACTGGAAATGTAGCACTTTGTCATTTTAGAAAAAACACCAAAAACAGATGCCACAATTTCATAAAATAAACATGCAGTGAAAGGGTAACACAGACATTAGCAGCAAACTGAGTCAGTAGCCAATACAGTATGATGAGAAGGAATACTCAGTATGGTGTGGTGTGCAATAGAAGCCATTAGCCATATGGTACAGTGTGAAGAGGGCCTCTGTGACTAAGTAACGGTTGTATGTTATGTGGTTTATAAAATAATTATGCAATGTCAAGCAACTCTTTTATAATTATTGGCTGTTTCAAAATTTTTCTGCTAATCTGGAGGCATTTACGAAGTTGATGGATGCAGGCAGTCTGCTTCCCGTGTCTCTGTGTTTGTAGATTGTTCAATGCATCATCAGGCAGTGACCATTTTATACTTGGCCACTAGAGACTGTATTTTTTCTTTTTCTGAAAAGCCAGGGAATATCCATATAAATACATTGTGGCTTCCTCGGATACCTGCCAAGGAAGGACCCAGTTGCTACCCTTCCATTATTCACTGGCACCCAGTTGCTACCCTTCCTTTGTTCATTGGCATCTCTAAAAAATTAAAAGTGTATCAACAGAAAAACCTAGTCCTCTGCCACTGTGGATGGCATAAGCTGCTGATGATTTCAGCAGATTCTGAGCTTTTAGGTTTTTTTAACATTGTTTCTTCCAGACTTTTATTAGAGTCTACAAAACTATCAGGAACTGAATAACATCAAACAAATTTCCTTGATTTAACCTGAAAGAAGATGCCACTAATTTCATTTTCCTTTTCTACTGCTCCTCATGCAAGCATATGAAGACAAGTGCCTGTTATACATTTATAAAGTGCAACAATTTTGCTGCAAAATAGGATAAAGTAATAAAGAAATAAGTTATTGGAGAATCTATTCAACTGCAAAATCTGCTAGCAAGTGAGACCTGGCATCCAGAGTCGCTAGAGGTGATCAAATCCTGGCTATCCAGCTCTAATAGGGGCAGTTGAGAGGTTATGTAAATCCTTCATGTCCCGTGACCCCGCAATACATGGAGCAGCTGAATTAGGAGTAATGTAAGGATGTGGCACTGAACAGCACCAGTTGGAACATCAGACCTAATCCCCAGAAGTTGAGCATAGATGCACAGCTTGGAGAGGTCCACAAAACATTTCTTCCCCTTCTATCACTTCAGCACATGCTACAGGCCACAAAACACTTCCTAACTACCCCCAGTAAACTTTAGATCTACTGTAGAAGACCAAAAGTCCCAAATGTAAAATATGTCAGGAACAGCACAGCAGAGATCAAGGGCATTGCCGGTAGAATGGTCTTTGAACATCCTCTCTGTCATACCCACATGGGTCAGCTCTAGCTCAGCCCGGGAGACAGTACAGATCAAACGTGATTTTTATTATATGCATCTGGTGTATTGCTGTTAGTGCTCTAGAGTAGCCCATGTACGATTTCACTGTAGTAGGTAAGTCTGCCATCTAGGTTTTCAGTTTTGGAGAGGTTACTCAGTTGATATTTTCATAGTGCAAGTAAATGATATGAGCTAGAACTATTGAACTAGCTTTGAAATAAAGACGGATGTCATTAGGAATCATAGAAAATAAATCTGTTATATGTGAGGGTTTTGACAAGACTACAGTGCACTAAAATAAATTTCTGGCCTATATGCAAGCAGTGCAAGAGTAATGTAATTTTTTTGCTGTGACTGAAAACATTTTCCAAGGCTACAGTCCAATGACATGCTTTTTACCACATTTTAAATACTGAAAAGAGATGTGTTGTCAAGCATAATGCAAGGATATACATTAGGAAATTGCAGTACACAGAATAACATGTGCACACACATAGATATATATGTGTGTACATCTATACTTCTTCTTACAAGAAAAAAGTGATTTTTTCATCGATGAAAGCAGCTGGCATGACTGCTGAAACAGTTATTTTATTTTATCTGGTATTACTAGTGAAGATACCACTTTCATTTTTGCCAGCATTTGTAGTGTAAATGAGGAGCAACCTATTGTAAAATGATGCTACTGAGATCAAAGGAAGCAGTCCTTACTACCAAGCTAAAATCATTCTGGGGAAATGTTTTTGATTATGGTTAATGATGTAATCAAGCCAGTAAACTGCCTAGAAGTTGGAGTTGCAGCAGGCATGCAGCCTGCCCATTACAAAGCACCTAATCGACAATAATACAGAGGGAAAAAAAGGTGTGATGTAGCAAACAAGATGCCAGTTAAATGTTTACTCTAATGACACACGAAACTGGACAGATTTGATTAGAATACTTCTGCGTATCTTCTTAAGAGGAGAATACTGCATGGCTGAGGGTTTAGCACAGAAAAAAACCCAAAAAGCCAAAGGTGGAGAGGAAAGGACCAAAAAAGGTCATTTTTTAACATCTTTGATTTCATTCTTTAAAGACCAATTACTTTCCTGTCCCCTGTGGGAGAAAAACATTCTTCTTCTTAATAGCAGAATCATTCTGAGACTTCTCTGATTCATTTCATATTTAGCAGATTACAGTTTTGGAGTCATCAGTAGGAGAGAACCCAGCAAACTGACAGACCTGAAATCATGTCCTTTGATTGTAATTGACAGGGAAAGCATTTAAGGTAAAGAAAAAAAATATTTTATTCATCTTTGATTACACTGTGATGTGATTTAGTGACATAATACAGCTGTGAACTGAGGCAAGAAAGGCAATAATTCCTACTTGAGGCTTTGACATGATGTAGCCCTTTAGTCTTCTTCAAACCAATGCCTCCAGCTATAATAGTCCCCTTGATGGAGTCTAGACAAATAGATATACAGACTGTTACAATTTAAAAGGCAAACAGCTTTAAAATAACATTTCTCTAGGACATGTATTTTTCTATTAAATGATGGCCAAGATGATACAAATTTTTCTTTATCAAAATTAAATCTAGATAATCTATTAAAAAAATCACTCATTGGATAAAAACTATTCACTTCAGAAGGGTCTTAAAAGTAATATGAAAAGAAACTATTTTTCACATCTACAAAACAACTGAATCAGAAGCAATTACTAGAAAGGAAAAGTACATTTAGCTAATTCACATGCAGAGGCTTTATTTTAAGTATTACATATGTCTTGTGGATATATATATATATTTTTTTTTTTTCTCAAAATATATATAAAAATAATTATGTTAGGACCTTCTAAAGTACATAACAGCACCTGCCTTACAAAACCTTTGGGCATTTCTGCGTGTTCAAACTTCCTGTAGGGAATAATATCAAGAAAAAATGTAAAAAGAAAGGCAGTAGAATAAAATTGTATAATTAGATTTTAGCTACTATAGGGGTGTAATTTCAAACAGCCTCTCTGTGTGCTCCTGGAGGGTGATTCTGGCTTAAATCCGTCAGCTAACTTGGGTTGACCGAGGCAGGAACCTACCTTGGTGGGCTTAGACTGGATCTAAAGTGAAGTGAGAGAAGTACAATGCACCCAGTTATGCTGAACTTTTTCATAATGCAATTCCAGGAGGTTTAAAATGTCTTGCTCATGACTGAAATGTGTCCTTATAACTACAAGATGTGGGGAATAATTAAGAGATAATTCATTTAATCATTAGGAATGTATTTTTCAATTCCAAAAGGAAAGTGCATTTTCATTATTATGATCAATTCTTGCTAATGACTGGGTTCCTGCTAGCACATTGGGTTTTTAGATATTAGCAGTTAACCTAAAGCAGTAAAGAAAATATTAGAAAGTTCTGTCACATTTTCAGGATGTGTGTTGCAGACATTTGAAAAACAAGTGGTTTGGTCGTCTTCACAAATACTTTCTGATGAAACTGCTAATTCAGTAGCTTCCACTTCACAATTGTTTTTTAAAAAGTTTATTTTAAAAATACTTTATAAATGCCTTTCTGATGACTAATTTGAATGGCTATATGAGCTTATGAAAATAAGGTAGCATAAAACATATATCAAACAGAATAGTGTTATTTCATAAAAGGAAAAAGGAAGTTCATCATCAAACAAATTGTGATGGTGACATGAAAAAAGCACCACTAACTTAGTCTTAATCCAACAAAAAGATACTGGATACTGTTAGGGATGGTACTTAGGTACAGGCTGGGAGGCGAATTGATTGAGGACAGCCCTGAGGAGAAGGACTTGGGGATGTTGGTTGATGAGAAGTTCAACATGACAGGGCAATGCGTGCTTGCAGCCCAGAAAGCCAGCTGTATCCTGGGATGCATTAAAAGAAGTGTGACCAGTAGGTCAAGGGAGGTGATTCTGTCCCTCTGCTCCCATGAGACCCCACCAGGAGTGCTGTATCCAGCTCTGGAGCCCTAACATGAAAGGCATGTGGACTTGTTGGAGCAAGTCTAGAGGAGGGCCATGAAATTATCAGAGGGCTGGAGCACTTCTCTTATGAAGACAGTCTGAAGGAGCTGGGGTTGTTCAGCCTGGAGAGAAAAAGGCTCTGCGTACCCTTCATAGCAGTCTTCCAGTACCTAAAGGGAACCTACAAGAAGGCTGGAGAGGGACTTCTTACAACGGTATGTAGTGATAGGACAAGGAATAATGGCTTTAAACTGAAAAAGGGTAGATTTAGATTAGATATAAGGAAGAGACTTTTCACTATGAGGGTGGTAAGGCACAAGAATGGGCTGCTCAGGGAAGGTGTGGATGCTCCATCCCTGGAAATGTCCAAGGACAGGTTAGGTATGGGGCTTTGAGCAACCTGGTCTGGTGGAAGTTGTCCCTGTCCATTGGAGGAGGGTTGGAACTAGACTATCCTTAAGGTCCCTTCCAACCCAACATGATTCTCTGATTTTATGATTAATGGTTCCGTGACTGATGACCCAGTTATACAAAATATTGACATATTCCCAGGTGTATTCTCCTATGACATAGGGAGGTCAGAACTTCAGATATGTGATGCTGTTCAGACATCTAAAAAAGAAAAAAAAAAAGAAAAAAAAAAAGAAAGAAAAAAAGCAGCAAACCCAATTAGAAAGATTCAGTTGATCTGAAAACAGTCATCATAACTACAAGCATGTAATGATCCACCCAATTTAATGATAGTATTTAATAATTATTAAAAGCAGGGTAATATCTGCATTGTGGAATTAATTCTGTAATGATCCCAGGTCTAGAAAAGGCAAAATAGTACAGAGGCTTGATTCTCTACCAAGTTATTCTACATGCCTAGTTAGAATACTCATCCACTATGATGACTGGCTGTACAAATCAAGAGAGAGTGTGTCCCTGTGATTGTGGACTTCAGGCTGAACACAAATATTAGGACAATAAAAACATTAATATCTAATAATGACATTTAATGACCACTACAGGTTTTATATTCACACAGAGCTGGATGCTAGGTTTTTTTTTTTTTTGTAAGGCTACACTCTATCTATTGTTATGAGTAGGCTTAGAGATTCCAGTTAGCACTCATGAAAAAAAAATCCACTCAAAATTAGTTATCTTGCTTTACTAAGACTGTTGCAACATTTGGTAGTTGTATAAAGCTAAGAAATACTGATTAAACTACATTAGCATATTAGTATTGTCTGTTGCATTTTTCACAGTCCGTTTTCTGTTTTCTTTGCAGTACCAAGTGAAGAAAAAAATCCTAAAAAATAAATTTCAGATGAAATTTATAAAGTTAAAGAAACATTATCCCTAAAATTACCATTTGAATGATAAGCAATTTTGAGAGTAATTATAGTGCACACTCTGCATTCAATGCATTCTGATATATGGATAATTACTCCTGGTAATATGTGTTAGTTAGATTTTATAACAACAATATCAATTTATTGCAAAATTAATTCCTTGGCACAGTTTAGCATTTATTGATGTGAAGTAAAAGTGAATTGATTTTATTGTAGACCACTTGTGATACGCTTTCCCTATGCTCCTGCCTTAATTGGTTATTATAGGTCATTTTGGTATTTAGTTTTAAAAATAAATTAATTTGGTACCAAGGTGCATTTAGTAAAATGGCAAGATATTTACAGCTCATGTGGTTTTATTTAAATAAAAAATGGTAAGGTAATGCAATCATCTTTGGTTATAAAGTGATGGCTGAATTGAAAACATTTCTGAATCAGGTCAATGGTAGTGATGATTAGTGCATTGTTAATCAAGTTGCTGAGATTGCTATCAAAAGCTTTATCTCTTTCACTCAGACTGGTGAGAGGATCATGAATATTAAAGAGATTCAAATAGATCTGCACTCATGTAATATGGAGCACTACAAATGAAAAGGCTAAATGAACCCAGACTGTGACTTTATGCACTGATATATCTCTTAACTAAAGAGGAATGTCTAATCCATTTCTGTACTTGTATTAGGCTACATACATTGCAAGCATACAAAGTATTTCGTGTACCATAGTCATTTTATCAGCTAAGTACTTATTTACTGCCCTATCAATGTGAAGAAAAAATAGCTGTGGAAAAGGGTTTTTTACAGGATATAAACAATAGCCACTATAGGTCAGATTTTCATTTCTACAATACCAGTAAAAATCCAAAGCAGTGCACTTGAAATCAGAAGTCTCATCTCAATTACCTTGCTCTTTCTTTATCCTGACTTGACTGAAATTAGGATCTAGTCCAGTGTATAGTTTAATTATATGTCTGGAATGCACACTCAGTTTAAATCTTAGAGAAGATATAACAAATAATGTGTGCAATTACAAATAGACAGTGCAAACATGTGGACAGTGGGGGCCTGAAACCTGCAAACATGCAGGTACATGATTAACTGTGAGCTGCTGAGAAATTCTATGGATGTTCAGCGGAATTAATCAAGGAGACAAGGCTATGCAAGTTCTCCTTTGCAGATTTAAGGCCTTCACCAGTTCTTCATAGTCAGATATGAAGAACAAAACTCTCAGATGAACAAAATGGAATGAACCAAAATCTAACCTCATGTTTATGCCTATTTGTCCATTAATATGTTAGAAAGAAGTCAAAATGGATCGGATGTCAGCAGCTGTCTAGCTAGGTCAAGATACTGATTCTAGGTTGAGTTCTTTTCAAACTGGTTTAAACAAGTATAGAGGCTACTTGATTTTTTTGTGTGTGTAGAGCCTCCAGAGACAACTCTGCACTACAGCAGTCTGTAGGGTAAAAGCACCTCAGTTTGTCTCAGATGTGCTGCTGTTTTGTGAGCAATGGACTAGGAGTTTAGATCTACCCATGAGTGCTAACTATAAGGGGTAAAATTGCCACTTTATAGAAACAAGATGGAACTAAAGCTCAATGAGGTAACAAATAGATACCTGGGCAGTTTTCTCTACTATTTTGGTCAATGCACTGTGCTCATTGGTTATAACACTGTTTCTAGTTGTGTAGTGTTGTTTCTAGTTGTTCAAGTTATTAAACTTTTACTAATGCCAGCAGTAGAAATACTGAAACTTTAAAAGTTCTTGCAGATAATCCTTGTTTTGCACATGCATCGTGACAACTAAGCTGTTTTGAAGTGGATGAATATATATAGACAAATTATACAGTGAGTGTGTGACTACTCAAAATTGTATAGTACTAGACTAGTGGGCCCTAATAAACAGCTTAATAAAACCATTACTTATCCTTTGTATTGCACATGCAATCATGGTTTCCTCTGCATAGGGTGTAAGAAATAAAATATATGGCACAGAAAATATCATATCACAGCTTCTGAATCTGAAAATTTACCTTTTATCTGAGAGAGACAAAGAACGAAAAACTTCACCAGTCAAAGGCAGTCCTGCTAATTTATGTAGACCACCCTCAGCACATTGCAAGATGGAGATCACTTCTTACAGTTAAACTACAGTGTGACACAGTGTCTCATTCCTCTGTGTCTCACTCTTATTTAGTCTCTCCCCAGCACAGAAACATGCCATCAAGGACCTCTCTGCCTGCTGAAGCAGTTTTGTCACACTCCGACATTGTCCTGTGTGAACACATTCTAGGCTCTAAAAGTAAACACATTAAAAAGACCCACAGATCTGTCATCACCTCCTTGACAGAAAGATTTTTTATCTTTTACTCTGAGGGAAGACCATATTTAAGGGATGGATTTTATACTGTGATCTGAACATGCTGGGATTCCTAAAAGAACTCAAGTCTTTGAGGAAGGAGACACATAATTGTGGATGAGTTGTCAGGAGAGCTTCGTCTTCTGTAATCCTAACTCTAGTTTTCATTTTTGATTCTAGAGGGCTCAGCAGACTGGAGATCTCTTGGGAGTTCATCCATGATAGCTTAGGCTAACTTAATGGATGGTTTTGATGATGAGTAAGACCCTTAGCATAACCAGATATTCAGTGAAGAAGCAGGCAGACATTGTGGTAGCTTGGCTTATTGAGTTTTCAAGTAACTTCTTTATTGACAAAGCTGGTGTGACATCAGAGTCTTCAATGATTTTGCCATTATGTTTACTAGGGCTGGGTGTAGCCCATAGCACATCAGTTTTCTTTCCAGGTGTTTGAATGTTAGATCTGCTGATGTTCTTACCCCATTCAGTGGGCCCTCCCTGTCATCTGGCAGACTCAGCTGTAATTGTAGCAAACTTGTCACCATGCACCTGAACCTTGAAAAAACCAAAGACACTTAAAAATGAAACAATAAAAAGATGAAAATAAAATGCAGTAAGTTTCCTACACATAAGATACATTTCAGAGAGTGATACAAATGCATTATACAATAAAAAGCAGACACAAATGTAGACTTTAAAGGCTTGGGCTCAAACCCTTTCCATCCTTACTTCTGCCTGTTAACTGTCTGTCAAACTGACTTAAGTTAGTCAATCTGTCTCTCTATCTTGTGTAATCATTGTTTATAGGAAATACTACTACAACAATCCATGTAATTGGATGTGAGGAACTAGCACTTAGAACTACTATATATAGAATAAAATATGATTCCTGTTTTTTAATCCTGGTGCCTCACTTAAGCTCTTATTCAGCAATTTAAATCAAGGTGAACTATGCTAAAGTTGGAAGAATCAAAGCAGTGTAAAACTGATGTACATGAATGGGAGGAATAGCCTTCCAAGTTTAGAACATGCTAAATGAACATTTATGTGCTATTCTGCCTGAAGAACACCTCTGTTTCCTGAGTGCTAAGGTATTTGAAGTCTTCTTGCAAGTCTGCAGAGCAAGAGATGGCTTACATTTAATCAAAGAATGGAAATAGTTGCCGAATACAGAAACAGCAGTATGCAAGGGGAAAAGGGAGCCTATATGATACTTCCTCAAGGCGGCCATGACCACCTTGGGTGTTTCTGATTAAAGCTGTGTTTTAGTGTATCATATTTTAAATCAGCATATTTGATATATTTGAATAGGAAAAAGCCAAAAAAACCCTCTATGTCTTGCAGAGGGATACTTAAAAGATGAATAACAAAACACTCAGAAATCTAACCTGGGAAAAAGGATTATTAGTAGAGGCAGGAAGTTGATATTGTCAGTCAAACTAGAGCCTTATAGATGTTGCAAAATGGCTTTGAAATCACCACATCCATACAAAAATGAAAGAGTTGCTAGAAAATGTTGATAGTGTTGGATCAGCTCTGTATCTATTCACTAATTCATGCAACTGTTTGAAGTTTGTAAAAACAATAATAAGTTCTGTAATTATACTTGGTCTATAGACCATTAATCTAAATGTCTGCAGGAAAAGTGTTTCTTTGCCAATGACGTTCCCTCCTTCTACCAAAAAGATAAAAGGCTTTTTAAAAAACAAGTCCAAGTCCACCAGCAAGGTCATAGAATTAAACTCATTCTACCACTCTCAAAGCAATGCCAATGTTGTCAAATAAAGCATTTCATAGGATATTGCATAATTATAATTATACCTTATAATCTATCATTAAGCAACTTTGGACTAAAGTTAGAAACTGGCATAAAATCACAAAACTCTATGGAAAGAACGGAACTTAACTGATTGATATTGAGAGCTGAAGTTGTATATTTACTTTCTCAAATTGCATATTGCTTGAATACATCAAATTCATTCAGCTTCTCAGGGACCAAGTTTTAGTCACAGAGGAGGAGAGTCTGACTTTTTTTGTTTTTTTTCCCCACAAAGAAACAAATGACATAACTAAAAAAAATGCCCAGCATAACTAAGGAAATTAGCCATGCCTTCTAAAGAGTTTTCACTACAAATATAGTGCTCTTGAGCTTCAGAGGAAGCACTTTCAGAGGAATTGGCTTCATGAAGATGACAGATTAGAGGTGCTAAATGCCACTACCAAACTTCAGGAGTTCACACTTTTTAATGACATATCACTATTTAAAACACAAAAAACCCCACATATGAAAACCCTCAAATTCAGTGACATACACTAGTGGATCTTACTGAAAAGAGATGTATGTCCAAAAGTGAAGCAAGACAAATGACTTTTACTAGTTTCTTTAGATGGAAATGTCGAAAGATTATTACAGATAAAGTAGTTCTTGAAACATTGCTTAAAATAGGCATTTTATAAGTTCAAGGCTTTATATAACTTACAATTTGGCCAAGTCATTGTCTTCTGAGAATATGAATGACAGCTTTATTCTAGTTTAATATAAATGCTTTTCTAGTTGCATCAAACAGAAGGAATTTATTTAATTTGAAAGGAATTTTCAAAGAATGATGTTAAGTATGACACAATGTCAAAGGAAGTATGGTATTTTATTGTCCAGTATTCAAAGGTTAGCAAAACCATAAAAGTTGTTTTTATCTGATGTTTAGGCCCACAGGTTTTGAGTCAGCTTTGAGGCTGAGTTGTGGGTCACAGCCATGTTAATCATTAATACATCCCAGCCCCAGCTTTCACAATAAAGCAGCATTTGCTGAAATTTGGCTTGCTTTGAGAACGACTATTTTATTACTATTTTCTCTTTTTGAACATTGTTCATTATTTGTTCATCATTATCTGTATTTATAGACATCACATTGTGGTCTTGACCCACTTATCCAGGTACAGCTTTTTTTTCTTTATTCCCCCATACTTCTAGCATGCTCTTCAGAGGAGTTAGTGTAAGTACAACTTTGATAGAAGTCTTGGTGATGTGGTTGTCTTGAAACAACTGCTTGTGCTGTTGGCTTTGATCTCACTTCTACCTGTGTAAACTTGCACAGGAAAAGCAGTCATACAATTTTCCCTCTTCAACTCTCAGCTGCTACAACATGCAGGAACCAAAAGCTGTACAATGGCTCTTTCTGACAACTGCTTCACTTATTAAATCCTCAGCACTGTGTTTCCATTACCTCTGCTGTGGCTGGTGTTTCTAGTGATGCTGTGGCTGGGTGCTGAGGGATGTAATGGCCTGTAATGGTGGTCCTGAGCAGCATCTCTGGGCAACCCCCAGCTGCTTCCAGCCCCTGCAGACCCCTGGAGATGCAGCATCCTGAGTGATTTGGATTTCAGGTCTCAAAGGAAGGCAGGATTTAGTCCTTAAACTCCCCTTCACTCTTTCCAAAGTCTGAGATGTTCTAGGAAGGCACAAAGGACATATGAATGTATGTAACTGAACAGCAGAAAATGTCACTGCTAGGACTTGAATTTGCAGTAAAATGCATGAGAACTGTGGGAAATAACATAACTGTCTGTCGTCTCCAAGTCTCAGAGCTAGAGTTCAGGCTGTGTCAGTGGACACCTCTGCTCCAGCATTTACAGGGCTGTACTTGGAGAAGGTCTTCTAAGGCCTGTCTGCCTGTCACAGATTTGTGAAGGAGCTCAGGAGCTCTTATGGAGCTTTCTTTTCCTTGACTCTAGAATTATTTTTTCCTGTATGTTGTTTATGTATGTATGTTTTATATGTGTCTTATTACCTACACTGTTCTGTTGGCTCCAGGAAAACAAGAAAATACAAAACTACACAACAGTAGGTAGGTGAAAACTATATCTGCTTCCAAAGGATCCTTTCTGTGCCTTTGTGGATCTCCAAACAGGACAGCTGATGCTATCAAGGCATCTTGTAAAGTAGCAAACAGCAGTGTTCCCCTCTGACTCCCAGCTATACTGCAACCCTGCTATGGAGAATTTTTGTTCCTAAAGACAAACAAATAATCTTTATAGAGCATTTTGTTCCTTACCAATCTTGTTTTCCATGGGGAAAACAGACAGCCTGTAGATGAGCAAGAATTGGAGGCAGGAGCCAGCAAACAGCAGCGTAACATAAGGGAAAGCATAATCTCCCAGTATGGACAATGCAGCTGTAATGGCATCACTGACAAACAAAAAAATACCATGATAGCTATCACTAGCATCGGAAGAGCTAATAATAAATGAGCAAAGAAGAAGAAAATTTGATCCTGTATTGAAAGTCACTAGAATATTACAATGAAATTATTCCTCCAAGATCCAATTCTGCTTGTGAAAAGAATCATGCCTCATAGAAAGTGTTTGTATTTGCAAGTGAGAACTATGATATTTCCTTGATCATGCAAATTCATTACTGTTCTTTGCTTTTTGTTTTGCCCTTTTTTTTTTTTTGTGTCAAAGCATGATTAGCCCATATATCTTATGCAAAAACAGGGTTAAGCCTTTTAGCACTTATTTTCTTTAGCAGATGATGTCAACTCATCAATAGATATCCATGAATAGTTTTTTTCAGCACAGCACTAATGATACTTTAAAAAGTCTGTTTAATCTGTTCTGTTAGCATCTCATGAGTTGATGCCTCTGCTTTAGGCTTGTGTTGGTTCTTTGGCCAAGCCTTAAAGCTTCATGGTTTTTGATACAGCACTGAAACAGAAGCTTTTAGGCTTGTGAATGTTGACTGCTTGAAGTAAATAATGTGAGGAGGGGTTAAACTTCTGCATTTTTTATTAAGCCTTCCAATCACATATAAAATGGAAGGCAAAGAAAAGTCACATGAAAAGGAATTAAAATCCTATAAACTGAGAACATACTTAATATTTCTAATCCCCATATCGCACATCCAGAATATGTTTCTACTCCATGGGAACAGTTATCCTGACGTTCACACCTCACTGTTTCTAAAAAATAAAATAATTCTGTAGCAGTCAGTCTGCTGCTCTGGGGATACACATTCACCTTCTACTGCAAAGAGGCAGACATTGCAAAAATTTACTGAGAGAGAAGGAAAAACACTGTGCTCATACTTAATGGATAAGCCAAGAGATCCAAACTAATTTCAGAAGGACCTGATATTTTAGAAAGACTTAGTGTTCCTCTGCACCACAAAAGATATGTTTTTGCCTTACTGCATGTAGATTACATGCGAAACTCACTGTCAAAGAACATAACTGAAGATAAGAATCAAAGTGTAATTTGTAGTGTATATGGAGAGAAAAAGACTATCATGACACACAATGAGATAATTGCTTAAAAATCCCCACATGAGACACCTTATGCTTCACAAGTTGTTATGTTCTGGGGTCTTACAGGAGCAGCCTCCATGTCTTCAGACTGTATTCTCTCTCTTTGGTGTAGTTCTGGCAACTTTACACTTACTTTACTCAAAAGGACTTTGATGCACTCTAGTACAATTCTGCCAATAAACACTTGGCAGAAACTCCACCAAAGGTGTCTGCTGGCTGCATTATCAGACTTTGCTCTCAGTCCTTCTGAACCAAGGACACAGTCAAGAAACAGCACAAACTATCATAAACAAATCTTGGATAGCTTTTCTGGCAGGTACAAGACTAAAAGAGTAGCCCTAACTTTTCCTGTTAGGGAGTGAAAAATAGAAACAATTAGAGACTGGCTGCCTGTGTAAAAAATGTCTCATACAGAACTTTGAGGGAGGAAAAGTAGGACATATTTAAAAAAAAAACCCAACATGTGGGCACATAGTAGTCCTGATAATAGTAAAGGAGTCTCCATATCTCTAGAGGTTTGACATGATGATGGTGATGACTGTAATGTCTTCCTAAGTGAAGGAAATGGAAATGATATTTTAAATACTTGTTTGATTTCTCTGCTTTCTTTTTTTCATTACCTACTCCTTTTTTTTTTTTTTTTTTTTTAAAAAAAAAGGATTATTAGGAGGAGTTGAGTGCAGAAAACTATTTCCTCATACATCACTCTAGCTCTGCTTTGGGGTGCATAGGAGAAAATGACAGTTTTCTTGTGATGGACCATTTATTTTTCTCCAGGTCTCTCAGAAAGCTGGAATTTTGTTTAACTAACATTCTTCGCAGCTGGTGGCTCTGCTCTGACACATCTTTCTATTTCCACAGGACTTTTCCAACTGTCCAAAGGGTTAATAGAAACCTATTAAGTGCCTTTAAAATACATTTCACGTGTTGTTGTGGTTGTTTCCTGGTGTGAATCTCTTATTATTTTACTGACCCTTTTAGGCATCAGCTACTCTCCTTGTACTGAGCATTTGTAATGCCTCTGATTTGCCTGTGTCACTGGCACAACAGTTAGATTACTGAACCTTTAGATTTGTGTCTTGTTTTATACATAACTTAAAAATTCCAGAAGAAGTTAAATACTGCTACTGGGTCAAAATCGGTTTGAATTTGTTTTTGCTGGTGGTCAAGACCCATTTCCTACAGTGACAGGAAACGTAAGAAGAGAATGTGTATTTGTAGATCTGCCATCCAAAGCTGATTGTTCAACAGAGGCAAGTCATTAAAATGTTTTTTCTTATTTTATTTTGATTCTAGTTATTTTCCTTAGTTTATTTGCGTGAGGCTGTGTTCACTTCTCTACACAACTACTCTTTCATGCCCTCTAATGGCATTCTGCTGAACTTCACAATGAATGTTAAGTAACTTAAACAAAAATGACCTTTTCATTATAAAGTAGACATATGCTTTGTATTGTTTGTCATTCACATGGAAAATAACATACACAGAGTGTACTGTATTTTTTCTTGATACGGATCTTAAAACACATTCTGAGAATCTTTTCTGGCTAGCACTTTCTGGCTCTGATACAGCCTGGCTTTTGCCTTTTCTTCTGTAAGTATGGGCTGCATATCACAGAAAACACCGTGGTTGTTTCACTTTGTTGGATGCTTTGGAGACAAAGTAATAGACCTGTAGGATGAAAGGATACTTAGGATATACAGAAGGGACAGGATGTAACCTATTAAGACTAAGAAAACCAATATTTCTCACATGGAAGGTTCAAAGAGGTTTTCCACTGCTTCTTGGCTGTCTCCATATCTTCTTAGTTCTGAACTGAAGATATTAGATATGATTTCACCCATCCCTCAAAAAATATACAGCTTCCATACCTTCAGTATACTCGGAAAAACTGGATTTGAAAGCTTTAAAGTTCTTTGTACTTGAGTCTCACTTTATAAGCTAGGTCAGGAAGAAACCTTTAAGAACAGCATTTATAGTGGTTTTCTTTATTTGTTTGTTTTAAATCAGGAAATTACAGTAAAACAGTGGCATTGAGAGGAAAGATAAAAAAAGGGGCAGACTGCTGAGCGACCACATGGCCAACGAAGTAGTAAAGGGTCCCAGCTCTGTCAGAGCACATCCCACCATGGAAAGGTAGGTGACATGATGATCTGAGTGGTTGGGATATTCTGCTGCAGATGATCATATATTGAGGCACAAAAGGTTTAGCAAGCTGAGTACCTTTGTTTACTGTATTCCATTGCTTTGTTTTTTTTTTTTCTGTAGGTAATTAACACTTCAAAGTACGGCTTTGGTGTTATCATGGGAGAGAGAAAAGAAATATTAATTTCCACAGATTTTTCAATCAAGCTCTTGTTCTGAATTAATTATTCTGCGTCATGGTAGCTCCAGAAAAGCTTCTACTCACTTCTTTGAGGGGAAGACACAGACACTGTACACATAGACTGTAAGACTCCACTCACTAAAAATATAGTGTTTCATTTATGCATTGGTCCAGGCATCTCAGTTATGCTCAGGAAGCCATAAAGTTTAGTTTCCTCAATATAGTTAGGCACTGTTTTTCTTATGGAACAAGTGCTGCATAAACAAACAGCTTGCAAGCACGGACAAAAAATCCTTATCCCATGTATCTTAATGCATATGTCTTTAGATAGCACTGCTAAGCTTTGCAAATGCAAAAGGGCAATCTTACAAAACAATTGTGTTGACTGTTTCTGTGCCTCCAGAAGTCTTGATTCCTAAACACCATGTTATAAGCTGATACCACTGTGTCCCAGTAAAATGAATGCTGTAGCTCATTGTCTAGTTCCTGAAACACCTTTAACATACAGGAAAAACCCCATATATTACAAGTATATGGGCAATGTAAATAAGTTTGATCACAGTTTTTTCTGCTGTTACCATCTCCATTTGCAAAATATCAAGATGTGGAGGACAAACTCAGCAGGTGTTTTGTCATTTACATTAAGGGGGAAAAGATCTCACCCAGAGCATTTCAGTTTCTTTTAGGCTTTATAAAGGATTCTTTATGTAAGCTTGAGATTCTGAGGCTACCATTAAGACTGTGCTTTTCCGCTTCTCATGTTGTCTGTGGCTTTTGTAGAGAGAGTTCACGTGATTTCTTTCCTGTATTTGGACAAGATTTTCTTTGCTTGTACTTTCCTCAAGAAAAAGGATGGTTAATTTTCTACTAGGGCAAAGGTCAAGATTGTCTGTCTTCTCCAATATTCCCAGAAGACTGATGCTTTTGTCAAGTTCCTGATCCTGATTATTCAAAGCATTTTTCTGGTCTTAGTGTACTACTTTTAACAAGTTTTCTAAAGGGTGTAGTCTGCTGAGTAAGCAGGGTGCCTATAGTGTAACTTCCTCTATAGACATGACACTGCTTCATCTGATGCTTGTAACTTTCACTGTCACATTTTCTGACTTTTAAAATAAGGAGGACAGAATTTAAAGCAGTAATTTTGTATTCCACTTTCAAGCAGCAAAACAAAATGCTTCATTATTGCCATGTTACTTTCCAGTTCTGTCTACCTGAACCCATTAAATGAGCAATGTTTGGTAGTGGAGGATGCACAGGAGTAACACGGTAGTCCTCTTCTCCTGGCAGCCCCAGAATAAGTAGGGTTTTGCAGTGAGGAAAGGAAATGTGTGTTCCTGAATCTGCCCTGTGGTGAGAGGGGATGAAAGATACTGATTCAAAAAACTTCTCTGATTGCCAGCATATCTCAGGTGGCCCAGTGACAATCACACCAAATTCCTGACAGAGCATTTTGGTCCATGTTGACTGTTGGGTCAAAGTTCTGTCTTCGTGTGCCAGTCTGAATAGGTTGAACAGGAAACCTAAATATCTATCTGTTTCACATACAACCCCAGCCTTTCTACATGCCTGTCTAGTGCTTCTGTCTTTCCAAAACCATAAAGACTCTCTTGATTTCCAGGACAACTCAGGATCAGAGGGAAGATAACATGTCAAATGTGGCTTTTGGAATTTAGCTAAAGACTTTCCCACCCATTTCCGCCATTTGCTTTAGTGCTTGTGTTCATGTGACCAGGGTCACCTCCCAGTAGTTACCCCCTCCTAGTCATGGCTGAGCCACTGATTGCCAATGTTCACTTAAAAAACAACAAAAAGAAGCAGTAGTTGAACACGCCTACCTTATTTCTTGCCTCGAGGGAGCACTTGCAACCTTGTCGTAATTTAGATAGCATAGTGTGGGATGATGGTAGCATAGATGTCGTATATAGTCAATTTTAAGTATGTTTGTGAGAGCAGAAAGCACCTTCATTAAATTTTTTTTGACTTCCTAAATGAAGACATGATAAAAAAAATAATATTTTGACATGCAGTAGGTGCTTCAATTAAAGTCTGACAGAACCAATTGCTATTCTGTGCTAGAGTAATGAAAGGAGAATTTTTATTTAAAATTCCTGATAAGGATGTGAAGGCACTGTTATGATTTTTTTTTTTTTTTTCCTAAAAGCCTTATTTTAGAAAACAATTAATAAATTCAAAGTCTATCTTTTCCTTCAAATCCACTGAGGTTACAATAGATTAGCATTCACTTAGTTCTCATTTTATACCAGAAAGCTGAACACATTCTCTCTCTAACAGCAGGGGAAAAGTGAAGAAAACACAATTTAATTACAATGTTAGTGTTAAACCCAAACTAGTTAGGAATGAATAAGTGTTTTTGTTGAAATTCTCTGGGTTCAGAGAATTATAACTTGGTGATAACATTCTCCTAGGGCAGAATCCTACTGCACAAACATGGCTTGGAAACAAAAGATAGATATTTTTCAGAAACTGAATTGTAATAACTGCTAAAAAAGTGAATGAGAATCATATTTATTTTATTGCAGCTTCATGATTTCAGATCCAGTTTATTATCAGAACAGGAATTTTAATTTCTTTACAGTCTTTCTGTGGCACTCAGCATTGACTCAGCTGATGTAAATTGCATTGCTCCACTGAAATCAGTAGACCAACAATGTTTAAGCTGTAAATTTAATACAGATTTCCAGAGGTATCCCACTCCAGAACCTCAGCTGGCTTCTGAAAATTCCAGATGTTGTAATGAAGAGCCAGACCTACTGATGATGTGGCCTTCACATTTTGTCCAACAACAACTCATTCTTGAGAAATCTGTAACATGGAATTTCTCAAAAAGAATCTTCAGTTCTTTTATGATTTTTCTTTTTCTTCTCCCTCAGGCAGGAAGGACAATCTTACCTAGGATGTCCTTGTTGCTGAGGAGACCTCAGGGTTTGATTACTCTCCAGCACAGGAAGGAATGGAACACATTTATCACACTACTTCAGGAAAAGCTCTAGCCTGCCGATAAATGGTTTTTGGGATAATATGTCTTACTTTGGAAGCCAGATCCCGAAATAACATTTAGACAGGCAAACACCTCAACTGCATAGGCTCTGAAATAGGCAGGTTGCTATAAAGGTTTATGTATCCAAATAAGTTTAGCATCCACTACATACATAGGCTATTTTAAAATGGTGGGTCTGTCCATATCCCAAAACTTGCAAATATTGGCATAGTTTCCAAGCTTTCAGTTTTAAATTATGTAAGTACCAAAACACTAGTATAAACCAACACTTTCAAAAAATGGCACGATTCTTTGCTTGAGTCACTACGTTTCTCCTACCTAGGAAAGAAATTTTTCAGGAGGCCTAATACACAGTTACTCTGTGCCACTTTTGCATTCCCTAGCTAAGTAAATAAACAAATTACCTGGAATAAATGACTTAAGTTTTGTCTCCCTGGACTCATCTAGTTGAGTTGTAGTGCAGAGAAAAAAAATTTAGATTATTAGACTCTTATTATTTTAAGAGTTGTTAACATTTTAAATGGTAACATCAGCATAGGTCATCAGAAGCTGACGAGTTAATTTTGGCTCTGGCAACTGCAGAGACAGAGCTGAAAGAAACAAGCCAAAGATTGTTCCCTTCAGCATCACAGTCAGTGTCGTCTTTATCTAGGGGGGCAGAAAGAGAAAGGGTAACTCATCATGCCAATAACTTACATATACTTACATATACAATTTCCTTCTTATCCCGGTCATTTTTGTGCAAATCTGTGCAAACTTTAAAAGGGCAGGGTAGGAGAGCAGTCAGCTTGACTAGGTTCCCTCCTTTTGGGCTTCTGGAAGAGACTGGAAAGCCTCCAGATAACTTTTCAGAGAATTGTTTCCTTCCTTGGAAGGGTGAGTGGGAGGGATGACACCCATTACACTGTGAGATTGACTAGACTTGTCATTCCCTAACAAGTCTATTTAGACATGTCAGAAGTTGATGAGCTAATTATGGCTCATTAGATGTAGAGGAGTCTATATTTAAGCTCATTTGGGGTTGGGATGGGAAAGTTAATAACATAGTTGGAAGTAGAGGGAAAATGCTAAGGCTGCAGAGAATCTCTTCCTAAATTCTGTGAGATTTTCAGCTGCTCTCTGGAGCAGAGCGGTAATGCAAAATAAGGTAAACTTTCAGCAGAAAATGGAAAAAATGGTGTCACTTCCTAAATTCCCCCCTTTTCAGAATTCATATGAGAAATAGTCCGATAAAGACGCAAATAAAGGGCATAGAGCTATGGCCATCCTCAGAAAATACAACACCAATTGTGGATACATTTCAGGCTGGGGGAAATGAGCAGGTCCTCTCAGAAGCACTGTGGTTATTATAACTCTTCAGAACTACAACAAAAATCCTTCCATTCAAAATACCAATATTTTGGGTCAAAAAAGCTTGAAGCAAACTGGAGGCCTGTATTGCCGTATAACTTCACAAGCATTTAATCTTATGAGTGCATACAACTGAAATGTTATTTTCATGCTTTACTTATAAAAGGGGTTGTGCTGAGTTTGGCCTTTTATGGTCTTTCATCTTCCACAGGAAAAACCTCTCTCCTTTCTAATTTCCATACCAGGCAAGTTGTGTATTGAGGCAACCACATAACTATTTGATCTTGTCTTATTCTCAGAGTGTTCAGCATGTCTGCACTGCAAGTTCTCAACCCCTTCTGAGAACTAAGGTTATTGAGTTTTTAACAAAGACATCCCTTCTCCAAAATGTTCACTAAACTTTAGCATTTAATAAGTATTATCAAAGAAAAAATGAAAACAAACAAAGACTAAGAGGTGATCTGAGTAAACATCAGTAAATCACACTGTTTCTGAGGTGGCTGAAGTAGTTGAAACACAAGGCAAAGCACTCAGGTAGTCAGGATGATTTAATTTAAGAAGGGTTGTGGTAATCTTTATGTTTCCAGAGTTCTTGTGCACCTACCCCATGCGACCCTCTGCACCACCCTCCAGACTCCTCTGCACAAGGACTGGAAATGGCATATAGTTGTGTTTTCCCTCATTTTACAGAATGGCTTTCTATGATGCTACATCAACTATGCAGAGGAAAAAATCTAGAAAATTTAAAATGTATAGACATTTGTGCTTCTGCTTTCTCTTGAGTACTGCACATCTAGGGGCTTTTTCTTTTTTTTAGCATCTCTGATTGTTTTGATGATAACTACTATACCACTGTATTCGATGTTGATGTCCTCAAACAGATTCATTTAAACTGGTAGAAGTCTATAAGCATAAAAAGCAATATTACTTCATGAGTAATAATGCCACTATGTCAGGGTTATTGCATCATTTCGAGTGGAATAGTTTTTCTTAATGCACAAGTTAAGAGAGCGCTGTAGATGATTGCTGTTGCTTGCAACTTTAACTCTTTACTAAAGTGTATTAATTTAAAGATATATAAGCAAGATTCAAAGGTTTGTAGAGAATTATATTTCAGATTTTTTCTTTGTTTTTTATTTGTTTTTCTATTACATACTTATTCATAATTTCTCAAAGACAAGTGAGGAAGGTATATGTCTGAATTAACTCACAAATCCACTGCTGCACTGCAGTTTCATAGGAATTTTAATAAACAGCTGAAGTGATTAACATGGTTTCCTCTGTCAGCTTGTATGAAAGAAAAGAAGAAATCAAATAATATCCCTACAACTATGAAAATATGTATTTTTTTTATAGTAAGCATGCTTGTTGTACGTAACAAATAAAGTATTCATGCACTCAGGCTTATTTCCAATTACTTCCTTATACATCTGTATATCATCAATAACATTGCAAATAGTTTCCCTAAATATATAGAATAAACTAAAATAAAAATGCATACCAAAACACGGGTGCTTTTCCAGACTCAATGATTTTTAGTGCTAAAACATTCACTAATGTATTTCATTTAATCGTGTATTTATCACTCTTCCCACACGTATGATTAAATTGGTATGTAAATAAATTAAGAGTGAAACTAGTGGCTTTCTATTCTATTTCTGAATTTTGGGAAAAAGGTTTTCTTAATTTATTATGTTGTTGAGGACATGCTATAATCTGGTAGATATATAAATTATATAATTAGGAGCTCAGTATTTCGAAGGCATCTTATGAAAAATGACCATCTTTTGAAATTATGGGATGTATTATTACAAAGCCAGACTCTAATCTGCTACCAATTTATGTCAGCTTTCTGCATTCGAAAAGGACTCAAATCCTCTCTAAAAGTAGGAATCAGCTGAAGGTTTGTCTTGGCTTCATGAGCCCACTGCAATTAGGCAGCATGTGAATGTGTGCCATATGCATTTATTGCTCTTCTAAGCATGTGTTACTTTGATGTGTTAGGTTAGAAATCTAACTCTTTTTCTTGGGCAGCCTTCCTCCTGGGTCTTTATACTGCTTAGCAGTTTAGTCCAGACTTTGAAACACAGCCTAATTTAGAGGCGGATGCTGCAGCTGCTGCTGTCATTTTAGCTGATTTTTTTTCTGCTTTGATGTCAGCTTAGAGTCTCGGTCGCTGCGTCGGTCCCGCAGCCGCCACAATTCACCTAATGGACACCACATCATTTTAAGCGTATCTCTTTGCCTTTAAATCTAATTTGGGGAGTTCAACTCATTCACAATGCACCGTTGGTTTAGGGAAATGTTGAGTCCTCGTCGAATATATCTTTCCTGATTGGGAGGAGACACTGAAAGTGCTTTGAGTTGTTATATTTAATGCCTAATTAAATGCTGATGATACAAGAAGACGGATGTATTTTTTTTCTGACAGGAGGATGGGATGCACTGCCAGTCCTGCTGCATCCATTGCATTAGCAGCTGTACACTACAAAATGAGATTTTTCCTTGGAAAGCTGCCCTTACATTAACTGTATTTTTCCTGCTGTCCATAATTCATTTCTGCAACAATGGTGTGTGCAAAGATATTCCACGTAAATTCCTCTTGTACTTGGGCTATCCTTTGCTTTTCTTTCTGCTCTCCCTTTCTGTGGCTGACATGAACTCAAGGACTGCAGGAGCCTTGATCCTTTCTGGTGCCTTTGCAGAACGATTTGTCTCAGTGAGGTTCCCTTGCTCATGCCAAACTCTTCCTTCTGATGTGTGTGCATTTTTCCATTGATTTCAGTGCGACTCACAGCCTTCTGAGGCCCCTATTTGGCTTTTAATCTTTTCTATCTTAAAGAATATAGACAGATAGTAGTTGTCTGACCCCTTTTAATAACTGAGGTTCTTGTGTCCTCTATTGTTTTGGCTACTTTTTCTGTAGTACAACGGTATTCCATATCTCATCACAAAAAGAGAAAAAGACCCCACCCAGATATACTCCTTTGGACATTAATTCTATGCGTATATTTCCTGATTTTACTTCTATTGCAGATAACTTTGCAGTACTTTTCTCTGCACTAATTACATTTTCTCAAAGGTGCAATGGTGTGGAATACATTAGACTTTCCAGTACTTTCCTTATTATTACCATATTTTGTCAAAACAACAGTTTGAGTAGACTTTTTTTTTGCAAGTAGTTCTTTTTTTTAAACTTTTGCAATTATGAGAAAGGGTGTTTTTCGAGGATAGATATTATTAGCAACTATGAGGGACATTATAGTCTAGAATGAAAAATTCTGAAGGAAGAGGAGGTTTAAAATTGAGTAAAGTGAAAGCATTGAATATTTGAGTTCAGACATTTTAAGCATTCTTAATGAGAATACCAACTGATACTAAGCAAAGGTAATAAAATCACAATGATTTTCAATGAAGTACAATTTTTACAGCAATGAGTTCACTTTTATTAGTATTGGTATTGACACTGCTGCAGATTATTTAAAAATATTAGAAAATACCCAACAGTTCTTCTAATCTGACATCATGTACCCTGTTTTCCTGAAAATAAGCCCTAGCATGACTTTTAAGGATTTTTGACGATCCTTGAAATACAAGCTTTACTACACAAATAAGCCCTAGTTATGGTTAATAAAAAAAGTCTATTTAAATAGTGTCCAGACAGCTATACATGTTAAAAAGTAACAACTTCTGGAGCAAAAAATTAATATAAGACCATGTCTTATTTTTGGGGAAATAGGGTAATTACAGCTATGAAAGACTTTATGCATACAAATAGTCTTATTAAATTCTGGGAACTACACCTTTGTTCAGGAGCTTTTCAGGCAGCATCCTTAGGTTGCTGACTCTCTCTTTTTAAAACATGAGCTTGACAGTAGAGCAGGAGATTGGGAATGTTTCCTTTGTAGTGACAGAAGCTCCTTGGTGCTTAGTCTGTTAAAGAGACAACCATGTGGAAGTCAAGAAATCCTCAACCAAAACTTTAGAAGACATATATCAAAAGTTGAGAAAATAATCAAAAAACCTTCACTGCAGATCAAAAGCCAATCTGGTCTAATTCAATTTTAAAAATAAATGTATCCTTCTAAATTTCACAATCAGAAGTGTTCATAATAAACGTGTGAGAAAATAAGGACTGTCTGTGATGGTTCTGGAAGAGTAGCTATGTTATTAATTCAAATACACTCTACCACAATAACAAGAAATTGAACAGCTGCTGTGTACTGCAGCTGTAAATGGATTGTTGGAGGTCTGGATGAATTGTGAGTGCGATGGCAGGTAAACTCTCACTCTATTGCACAGTCTGTTGCAATAAGACAGATGAGGAATAAAAACATGCAGAGATTGCTCAAGTTTCTTTTGTTACTCTTTGCTTCAAAACAACTTGTTGTTTCTGAGGTAGTTTGGTTTCACAAAAGACAGTGTGAAGAGGGAGGAAGGATCAGGCACAGGATGAGCACTCTGAATATGGGTGTTCATCACATGATGGTCTCAACAGATTGACTTGAGGAGGGGATAACATTATATCACACTATTTGGATCAGAAAATTATGAAAAAGCACTTCTGTGCTGGTGCTGAAGCTTTGGTTGTGAACAGTCCCACAAAACATCCTAGGAAACAGTGAACCTTTTGCAGTGTCGGGTGCTCAGGAAAGCGGGATATGCAGAGAGTAAATTTTTTTAGAAAAATGACAATAGGGTTGTGTTTCTTCAGAATCTGCTGTTTCACTGGCAATGGAATGCTTTACAGTAAGTCTGGTTTCAGCATTTTTAGAGTGTAAATACTTCCGGTTTAAAAATATACATGATGATTAAGTATACAAATAATGAGTAGGAGTCAAGACAAAGTATATTTCTGGGAACAGATCCAAATGTTCATGTTCTGAAATCCTAGATGAAATGAAATGTCTATCTTCTATTCTGCTGCAGTCTTAGGGAAAACTGCCTGTATTTCATGAAACTGGAACATAAAAAACATCAGGAATTGGTCTCGGCAAGGTGTGGAATAATTTCCATTCTTGATGATGTCCCAGGAGTCACACAGAGCCTTGAGAGATCAGCCCTAACGAGAAAGAATGTGACCTTACCATATCAGAGCTTCAAAACAGTCAAAATCTAGCTTGACCTTCAACAGTAAAGCATGTCCCTCAGGCTAAATCCTAACAAGTCTTTCCTTCAAACCAAGGCAAAAGGCCAAAAATGCTTATCGAGGGAGCAGCGATAGAGTAGAAAAATGGGAGGATCTTTTTTGGTTGGCAAACATCATAGTTTGACCTCTGTCTTCTTGCTGTGCCAAGCCATCTAATCTCCAGGAGGCAGTCCTGTTTAATCTGCCAAGTGGCAAGCTGGCTCAGTACCTGTCAAGACCCGTGTGCACTGCAAGGCATTTGGATTAAGGTTTAGATGTGCCAGATGACATACTTCTCTCCTAAATCAGGATGGATTTCAGTGAGTCACAACCAATGGTCTGATGCTTCAAGACCCTTGGGACCCATCTTGCATCATACCTGCTCACTGAGCACAGGGGCAGCAGGTTTGCAATTTCCTAGTCCATGAGTCTATTGAAGGATGCAGGGAAGGTGTGGTCTGTATAATAAACAATGTAAGGAAACATAACACTACATAAGCAAATAATTAGAAAATTCATAGAGCAATTCCTTGCAATAGTAGGAACTTAAAATTTGATTCTGATTAGGAGATGCCTGTTTTTGTTAGATTTATTATTTTTTTTAGACAAAGATTTTGAAGAACAGTTTGATAATATAAAAAGTCATTAACAAGTGGTTTTTGGAAGCTTCCAGTAAGAAGGAAAGTTTTTTGTTCAGTCAGAAATTAGTCAATCAAAAATTGTTAAAAACAAATATGTTCATTGTAATTAATTAAAAACAATCTACGTTAGCCACTGAGGGGAGAAAAGTTACCTGGAACCTATTGCAGACAGACACTGCTTCTTTCTGAAGAATGTCTCTTTTCATCTGGACTTTTTTTTTTTTTTTCCTTATATCCAGGTAGTTATTTAAACTTTCTCTTTCACTAGAAAAAGTGGATTTTTCTATGGATTCACAAAAAAAAACACATGAAAAAACCTATTAGCCTGTGGAGGAAGAAATTAAGAGGAACATTTTTTTATTGGTAACTTAAAGAATTAATTTTTTTTTTAATCTAAATTTATTAAAATGTGTATATATTTTGTAGAAAATTAACGTATATATTTTTTTTTCTCAATATTATTCTCCCTTGAGAGCTGCCATTAACTCATGTAAGAATAAGAACACATCTCTTTGTGAAGAATAAAAGCTTTGCTTTGTCTTTGCACTGGTCAGAATGAGCCACCCAGTCTCTATTTCTCACTTGCCTTAATTTACTTTTTACCAAGGTCGCCTTCAGTGTGGTTAATACGCAGCAAGATCATCAGTCACTTCAAAGCGCTTTCGCATTCCATAGTTTGTTTTTTCTGCAGTGAGCAAATGGAGGGATGATCTGGTAGAAATCAGTTACATTATGACTCATCTTTTATGTGACCTTCTTAAGAGGCCTTTGGGCAGCACATGGTCTTTCCATACTATTACATGTAACAGTTGGCTAGCAAAATATCCTTTCCTGCACCATTCCACAGCAATGCTGAAGAGCCCTTAAAGGTTTTGTATAAAGAATATTTCAATCCCAAAGAAGTAAAATTCCTCCTGATCAGTGCTTTCTTTTTCACTTGGTTTAAAGACAGGTTATTTGTATCATGACTGCTGTCTCCATAAGGAATAGCTGAAGTGACTTCAGATATGATCTTGATATGATGAAGCCTTTGTTTTTTTCTGTTAACCAGAAAATGTCTGAACCACAAAATTAAGGCCAGGTAACTAAAAGGTTTGATTCTTCTTCCTCCTTGATGTTACACATCACATCTGCTTCCACTGTCCCCCAAACTACATAACCATTGTGTTTCACTGGTGACAATTTGCAATCCCTTAAGCTAATACTGATCAAGACTTTGCACGTTTAGGTTTATTAAAAGAAGAAACAAGACCACAGAAAACAACCCGAAGTATCATTATCATACTAGACAGAATTGCCAACGTACGACCTGAAAAGTGCCATTTCTTCTTGAAGATAACACACTTTGGTTGACTTTTGTCAATGACAATAGACTTTTTTTTTTTTTTTTCCTTTTTGTTGATAAGTATAAGGAGTACTCCCTTGCTCCCTCACAAGGAGAACAAAATATTTTTCCCGTCAAACAAGATGCTGGATTTTCTTGAAAGTACCGACAAGGTTTTCTTGTCATTCTGACAAGATGCTGTGTCCAACACTGCTTATGTGTTCCCTTCTGTTCCCACCTCTCCCCTGAAGCACTAGTGGTGGTCTTGCTGCATGTTTCACAGATGTTTCTTCCACTCAGCTCCTTGGTTGTTTTTCAAGTGGCTTTTTGCAGCAAATGTTTCCATGTGTGTATGCCCCTTCCTTTCTGCTGACACCTTTTCTTTCTACAAAAACAATCTGCTGCTGTCTTTCAGATCTAGAGAGAGACCATCCCATACCACAGATGCTGGTTTTCTTTTTAGATTCTTTGGCATTGGTACACATGGTCAGCAGGCAATACCTCCCTTCTGTCTGCTCCTCATGACTAACAATGTTGATGTTTTGTTCTTTCAGTCTTATTTCCCTCTGTTACCATTACACACTTTTTTTTTTCCTGTTGCCCTCTGCTTTCTTTGTACTAGAGGATGGGATATCTTCATCTCTCACTACACCTTGGAAAAAGGAAACCTCACACATTAACTCTTTTACTCAGTAACCACAGGCAACTTGTATGGCAACTTTCCTTGTGCTCAAGAACTGAAAAAAACTTTAGCTTTATCATTTTTTTTTTTAATGCACACACACACACAAAGGCAAAATTAAATTCACTTTCTACAGCTGCTCACAGTACTGGTTACTGACTGACTCCAAAGAGACATGCAGAGATCAGACGCTACCTCTGAGCTGATTGCCTTTTTCGTTTGCATGTGATAAAAGTTAAGCTAAGGTTGTCTAGTCATTTCCATTCTGAAAGGTATTGTCATTTGCCTACAATAATCTTTGCAATCAAAATTTTTCATATCCAGTTCTGACTGTGGTCACCAAAAGGTGACTGTGATCCAGCGTGCTTCAGCAATTTTTTGATGTAAAGACAAATGAAAAAAACACAAAAAGACAAAACATTTCTTTCCCTCCTTGTAACTGCAGTACTTGGGACCGAATTTATGTGACATTTACATAGTTTAACTGAAAAAATATCTTCACCGTTTTGCTGAATAAACTCAAGGCCTTGCAAATAATAATATGAAAAATAATACGTACTACAGAATGCATTATTATCTTTATATAGATACACGTTCGTGTATATGTTTGTATATATCAATGCAGGTTTATGAGTACGGCAGCATTCATCTAGATAATCCCTTTTCCAATTTTAACACATGAAATAATATTTTAATGTTTCACCCCAAATAGTAGTGTGCCATGTAGACAGAACATTTTCAGGACTAGTACTGGAAAATACTATACTCTTTCATTCTACAAAAGAATTAAAACAGGTTATCCACTTTGTTTTCCTAAAAATATTAGATATATTCTCAGAGAAAACTGAGAAGAACTTATTTTGTCACTTGAAGTAGAATTATGTTTGGAAGTAGATCAGTGATGATCCTTGACAATCTTACCTATAAAAGAAGGACAATTTTGATTCTTTTCAGGTGTATGTATCTCCACGGAGAGGCATGAATACTGCCAACTGCATTAAAAAATTTGCATTTCTTAACCCTCTTATTCTCTCTCCAGGAACATTTGGATGAGCACATTTTCACACAAAAGTGTTCTTTGACAATCTTAAGGTTCCTTTTTTTTTTTTTTTTTTTTTTTTATGTGGATAATGGAAACAATATTGTATGATTTTGGTGAGTCACAAAAGGCAAAGAGGCAATTATAGGTACAGACTGTATTCAAATTCATATTCTTCACTTTCAGACTTATGGACCAAAAAAAAGGCCTAACAGCAGGATCACATCATGTGACCTGATAATATTAACATAGGATGTCTTCACTCTGTAGTTTTACCTAGGATTCATGTGTATCTTCTCAGCTTCAGGAGGCTGCATGATTGCGGAGTAGCTATGAACTACAGCTGGTACCACTTTAGGAATGGCATAGAAGGTCCAGGAATCATTCTGTCTTCACCTAAAGTTTAGAGAAGTCTAGTTCTTGCAGAATGTTTAGATGTTTGTTTGGGAAAACAATAACTTTAAATAGTTATGAGGGAAAGTGTATTTCTGCTTTTAATAGAAGAGGGAGAGTGACACATGATGGCTGAATCAACACTTCCATTGCTCCCTTCCCCCTTTTCAAGTGTAACATGTGTGTCTCTTACATTATGCTGAAAACAGGTCCAGAAGCAAGGGAAATACTGACTCAAAGCTTTACCTTTTCTTTTCTGATTCTTTTTTTGTTGATGCTGGGCCACAGTTTTCAGTGGATAGATGACTACTGAGTCCTGGGTGCTCTTCTAGAGCCCTTCCTAATATATACATAATGATACATCCATCACTTCACATTAGGCTTAGATCTTCATTTGTCTAGAATCTCTTGAAAGCATCCAAATTTGGGATTTGAATGATGGTCATTTCTATTCTAAAACTGCTTAGACTAAAAGTGTATGATTTTATCACACCTAGTTTTACTATGTGTATCTAAAAAGATATACCTCTGCTTTTTTATCCCTACCTTACTTGGTATTATTTCCATGATTATGACAGCTTTTAGGAACCCCTTCACTTAGGAAAGGCTCTGTAGAAATGTCATACAATAAATGGGCTCATCTGGCAAGAGCCCAGTGGTAAAACATTGTCCAGCTTAAAGCTAGTTGTAAGACCTTGACCGATTTCTCTAGGCACAGGATTTCCCTGGAGGCGGTGAGCACAATGAGCCAGGTGGGCCATGCAAGGGATGTATGTATGTGCTCTCAGAGAATGGAATAGCAATGAAAATGCACACAGTTTCAGTAAAGTAAAAAATAGCAAAGAAAATAAACAGGAGTTCAGCAAATCGAACAGAACTGACAGCATATTACTTGCCTAGTGAAAGATATTTCCATCAATATATAAAATATGTAAATGTGAATGTAGGAGTCCTAGGAAAACATTTGCAGCTGTGGAGAATGTTAAGATTTGTGTTTTATTTGATGGTACAAGAGAACAATGTGTGGAGAATAAAAACAACTGAGTTTCAAGAAGTGCCTTGGCAGCATTCAAACAGTAGTTGTTGTCATCATCATCATAAGATAGAGAACAGATTTTTTTAATTTTTTTTTTTTTTTTTTTTACAGTGAGAAGAACTGTCATTATATAAATGCGTATTTTTCTACTAGTATCTGTCAAATAAAAAATGATGTTTCACAACATATGTAGATTTGTGTTTTTATGGATAGTATAGTTGTCCTAATAACCTTTCCAAGTGAAAGATTCTGCCTGATTTGGAGAAACAGACTCTTTTTTTGTAAATTTGATTAGACACCTAAACTCATCAGTCCATCTCTGAGCCATGTGTCTGATTATACATAGGTATATGCAATATGTTATATAAAAGCAGTTTAGCTTGGATCATATTGTGGCTGTAACCAAAGTGGATTTAGAGATAATGAGCTTGCATCCCTGAATACTTAGGATAGCAGTCTACTCTCTAAACTGATGATGTAGCAGCTGCATAATGCAACAATGTAATTTATTCATGTAATATGTACAATATTGCTGTAATAAAAAGCCCATTGGCGGTTCCTCTAATTCTCTGTATGAGCACCCTGTTATTAGTAGCTGTGTAAGTCAGTATTTCAGCATCTTCAAATTCTGGCTATTTATAATATAAATTTCAAGACACAATATTTTAAAAGAAAAAAAGTGAAAACAACCCCAAATGGTTTTATACAGTGTGAATTGTGAATCTGCTTGCACTGAACTGAAGCCCGCAGCTTTTTTGAATAATACAATCTATAAATATATAAGAAAAAAACTAAATATGTCAAAGAGACCCCAGTTCCTGAACTTTTTTTTTTTTTCCCCACAAATACATGTTATGAAGTAAATTGCATTTCCAGAAGAAGTTAAGATCGAACAATGAAAAAAACAAGTATTCTGTGTTTTGATGAGAAAAGCTGAAAGTCCACTATCTTGTGATCTTTCATCCAGTAGTGAATGTTGTTTATCATATGAGTGTTTATATGAAATGTAGGTTTCTCTAAAGTAAATTTTAGTGGAAACATATTAACTTCCAACAGGAGCTTACATGTAAAGACAGTGATGAAGAGAATTACAACAGAATGCTTGGAAATTAATCTGCCAGTTTAACCCAGTAACTGACATGCATACTAAAACACTGAAGTGAATTGAAAATAAAATAACCACGCTTGACAGATATAATAGTTTAAGTGATTTCAAATTAACCACATCCCACTGACCGCAAGTGAAGAATGTGTTCATTCTCCCGCAATGAAACATGCTCTAGGGACTCATTATACAGAGTGGAGTAAGTAAAACCAGAGTGGAGTAATTGATGCTGAGGAGGAAGGAAGAGTGACAGCTATTTAATGATTCTCAAACTTATACATAAAGATATCACAAGCACTTAATATATTATTTTTCTCTCTCCAATCTAGAAATATTATAGGCTTAAATCTGTATTGTGCAGTAATTGCAACACTTGATATAGCTGTTAGGAATAATGAATCAAGACAAAGGTGCATCAGGCAGTACATGAAAAGCATGAATAACAAACAACCCTGTGCCAATATGTGTGCATGCATTATAGGTGCAGTATTTCGGTAGAACAGGTAAGATGAAGTCAAGGCATATCTATTGTCCTAATTCCTCTGTCTGTAGTTTCTTGTCAAATGGTAAGGACTCCTTAAACAGTTTGAACATTATGAAATCCAAAGATACATGACTTGGACCCTTCTTTTCTTGTGCACTGAGGTCTTTATTTGCAGACAGTCTACAAAATAGAAGATGTACATGAATGCAATGATCCCTATCCCTTGCTATTTCATAGGAAAGAGAGGCAGTCACATATTCTGTGTGTCACCTTTATGTTCTATAGCAATTTGATTTAACTCTCTAATCCTTTGTATTTCTGAGCAATGTCTCACAGGCAATATGATGCCCACAAGCCACAAGTTAAGGTCACCTGATTAATAGCTACAGAGCTGGCTACTAGCATTCACCAATAGTACTACTGTGCATGCTGGCACTAAAGAACATGGTGTCTTCTCCTACAAAGCCAACAGAAACAAAAACACATAGAAATCTCCATCCAGAAGCTGCTCCCAACCTGAATCATTCTGTGATTTTATGTACACCATGAAGTGATTTGCATTACACATAACAAGGATAGGAAATCCAGAAGGAGCCATAATACAGGTGTTACAAATTTTTGGCCTATCTCACTTTGTTCCTTGTGGGGTTATAGACAAATTGTAAAACTTCATTAATATGCCATTGCCACTTGCTAACTCTACCCTTTTTACTTATTTTGGCCACATTTGCTATGTGCTGTACAGTACATTCTCTTTAGCAAACACCATGTTTACAAAGATGGTGGTTATATGGTATCTTATATCTGATCACTGACAGAATGTGAATGATGTGGGAACCATTAAGAAAATTTCAGCAGAACAGAAGTTGTCCTAACTGATCCTTAAAAGAGAAAAAAGAAAGCATTTATACTGCTGTCTTGCGATGCCTGGCTGTGACACCCACATACAGCCCACGGAGGTCTTCTGGCTTCAGAAATGATGAGGTTTGTGGAGGGAGCTGGATCGGTCTGCATGAGGATATGCCTGTGCAGTTGAATTGTCAGGACTGTGTAAAGGCACTTGTGAGGGCTGGGTTTCTGGGTTTTGAACCAACAAGGCAACTAACTTCTGCTGATGCCTCCAAAGTCGAGTGCAGGCTGCCAGCTGAGATTCACTTCTGACAGGAGAGTCCTCCTCTTCCTTGCTGACCACATTGAGGATGACAAGGGTCAAGAGCAGACAGGCAGCAGAAACCTGCCTCTCAGCAGCTCCAGTGACCCTTGAGGATTTTGAGACCTACCTAAGAAGGGCAATAAGTAAGAGACAGAGTATTTAGCAACTGCAGCAGGACACAGATTCCAACTAATTAAGGCCTTGAGTTTTCCATTGTCTGAATATGGCACAAGACTTGCTTGTTGTTAGGTTATTTCCGTATCCAAAGATAGCATCACCATAATGGTATGCCCACGCTGCATCGAGTTTAACATTTATTTAATGACTGATTCAGAGTGGATAGTGCCAGTCATTTCAGGCACTGCCTATTCTAGGGTATAAACAAGAAAAATGATCTAGTGGAATACAATTTATAATGGAAAATTTTTACTTTCTCTGACTTACATGAGTTGCTTAAATGGATTAAACTATCATTGTAAAAGGATCAAGGTTCCCACTGGCACTTTGTTTCCCTCCCATGTTCCTAATCAGAAAAATTAAGACAAGGATACTCCTTTTGAAAGAATCACTTGTTGCAGTGTCTATCTGCAACATGGAGATCTTTCATGGGAGTGCTTCTGAGACCTGGGTATATGTGTGCTGCTGTGAACTGACAAAGTAATACCATGTGGGAGACTGACTCTTCATTAAGAACTTTCATTATTAACAAAGGCCTGTGAGTCTCTTGGTTAATAAAAAAAACCCCAACAAACAAACCAATGAACAAGCAAAAGAAAAAGAAGGGTGTGTGCATGTGGGAATCGTGCATCTTCCTGAAGTTCCCAGAGGAGACCCAACTTACACTGGACAAGGGTTTCTTCTGCTGTCTCCTGGCTGTGGTGTTCTGCAGGTTCCCTGCCTTAAGTCTCTTTTATGGCATGTTCCAACTTACTAAGAGGCAACACAAACTTGTATTTAAGCATGTTCCTGATGGTGATTAACTTATGCTTGTGTATTGATAATCAATTTTGTGCTGAAGTAGCTTTCCTAAACTTCACAAAGAGGGGACAGTTTTGTTTACATTTAGGAATAATAATGATTTTTTTTTTTTAACTAGAGAAATCTACAGTCATAAACCAGCAAAATAATTTAACAAAATGCAGATAATCCTCCTAAGTATCATTAAATGCAGGTGGAAGAACACATTGTAAGTTGGTGGAAAGTTTAAGCTGAAGGTAGACACAGCCATGGCTGCTCAGTGAGGAAAGTCTGTCATAAAGTTAACTTCAAACTAGTTAAACAGGAGCAATGCAGGAGCAAAATCAGTTGGTATTAGTAAATCTCTCTACTTAAATCCTCAGTACCAGGGGGCAGGTTTTGGTCTCAGCCTCCAGTCTTGCTTACAAGCCTTTTTGTGAAGGAATCAAGAAAGGAAAATGAATTTGGAATTAATGGATTGTGCAACCCTTACCAGTTTCTCTGTCAGTGAAATGCAACTTTCTCATACATATTTTCAACACTTCCATGAAGTCTATTCATTCAGCAATTATTTTATTATCCAGCCACATGCCTAGGTGGGGAAGGGAGCTGAGAACACAGATGCTGCACCTGCTGGAGGGACTATGAGCAAATTTCTTCATTATACACCAAGGAGACATTTATCTTCTCTACATTTGACCCAATCCTGAGTGACACTATGGAAGACCCAATACATTTGGACATGGATTTGGACATGAATGCAACACTACAAACAAATCAGTCTATTATAACAACATATTATAGAAGCACCATCTGTGCCAGTGTCTGCAGGTAAAACAAATGCAATTTTTAAATTAAAAACGCAAAACAACACACAACAAAACAAACCACAACAAAAAAACCCTCCTTAGTTACGATTAAGGCTTTGATCCTGTTCCCTCTCATTATTTGCCTGCTCTACCAGTGCTGCACACCTTTAGGCCAAACATGAGTTGTGATAGGCTGTCATGCGGTTCGGGTATTATAGATGAAATCCTTCCAGAAGCAGCATCTGGCTCGTTTTGTAAGCTCTGCAGTCATTTGTAGTGATGGGGTTACATGTGCCCAGGGCTTTGTCAGATGGTTTGGCTGCTTTTCTCCATTTTTTAAAAAATTAATATTATTAGTTGTTGTTTGTGAGGAATTCATACTCTGCAATATCTGCTTAACTAACCAACAATTTGCATGTTTAAATAAAAAGACAGTTTATCTATAACTAAGGCACTTTAAAACCTGATCACCAGCATGATTAGATGTGTTAGTATTAAGTATAATAACTACTTATTTCTTTCCAGTGGTTTGCTTCTGAGAAAGGTATTTCCTGGTTGCCTAAAAGTTAGTGGTGGAAATTACCAACCTGGCTATCTCATTAGTCTGTACCTGTGATGTAGAGAAATTTCCCCATAGAGATGATCAACATATTCCTAAGAATTTAGTCTGATCTAGTTTGAAATTATGTACGTTTTTACCATTGCCTTGAGAAATTCAATTTGGCAACATTTATTTTTAAAACAATACCTGTGTTTCTCAGTTTTACTTTCCCATCATCTTATCTTGATTATTTATCTGTTTATTTTAGAAAAATCACATTCAATCCTGATTTAAGGTAAATTCCCAAACAGGATTTAATGCAATAGACCAAATGCTTAATTGGTGTAAGTCTGTTTCTGTCATT
Organism: Nesoenas mayeri; assembly: GCF_963082525.1. Lineage (NCBI taxonomy): Eukaryota > Metazoa > Chordata > Aves > Columbiformes > Columbidae > Nesoenas > Nesoenas mayeri. The sequence goes on from NC_137557.1 coordinate 14,516,773, forward strand.
GGAGGACTAACAAACTTTTTTGCCATGTAAGGTTTGATTTTTCTGAAGTTAAAATGGTCTCAAATTGTGGTCTGGATTTGCCCAGATATTTACTGCCTATGTGTATCCATGTGGCTTCTTCACATAACCAAAATAGTTATTTGTGCCTACACAAATAGAACTCATAAAAATATCTGTTTGTGAAGTCAGGCCTTTTTATAAGTGAACTAATGAGTTATTATCATCAAGTTATAATTTACTGGAGCTAGGCAGATATAAAGGGAGATAGCTCTGGAACAGGAAAGGAAATTACAGCAGAAGGTTTAGCTGGGTAGATTTTTAACTTTAGAAAAGACTACTGAGATGAACAGTCAGGAAGGATGGAGGAGAAAGAAAAAGAGAACTGAAGGCAGAGAAAAGCTAAAGAGAACCAATGTAAAAGAAACAGAATTGGTAGTACCCCGGTGTTAGCACAAGGACGTTTTGGTGCTCCACTGAGGAACCTCCAGCAGGGATGGGCCAAGGGAGGTGGCTGATTGGGCTGTTATCATAGAGGATAAAAATCCCACGAGACATCTCTGTTCTTGCTTATATCCTTGTACCCCCTGGGCTCATTTCAGCCAAGTGGTGATATATGATTAACAACAGGGAAAGAGGACAGAGAGAGTCCAATGTTTAAACAGAGATTTTTGCCCTTTATTTTGCTGTAAGTAAGTGGGCTATAAATGGATATCTTTGACTTTTCTGCAACTCATTCCATGCAGGAAAGAATCATGACCGAAGATAATTTTATTTTTTCTATGAAGAAAAGTATCAGGAAAGTTGAACATAATTATTTCATGCCGTGACTATAATGCAAACACATACTTAACTATCATTGTCTCCTCTTCATATAATAACAGAAAACATCTGTATTGTGCACTGAAACGTTACACGCTGCATTACAATTAGAAATGTGCTGAAGTGTTGGATTGGGTGTTTATTTATGGGCCATGAAAAGTAAGATTTTCTGCGCTTCTCATGTACAGCTAAATAGCCATAGGTAGAGTACTGAAAATTTTGGAACCCAGCAGTCACTGTGGGATTGACTTCATTATTCACTGAAGGAGGTTTTTCCAGCAGAGCTGATGTTGCTGACAAACAATAATAAACATTACTGGAAGTTGGAAACAACAACTCAGGCATGTTGATTTTGACCATAAAAAATGCTCACGGGGCGAGGAGAGCAAGGCGCTCTCAAAATGACAAGGTACTACAATAGAGGGATCCCCATTAGAGCTGTGCACATATATTCTCTCTGTTGACACAAAAGTCTTCTGACAGGCTCAGCAAACAAGCAGCTCCTCCTAGCCATAAATGTCTTTACCTGTTGCCACAAGTAGTCTAGAAACAGAAATGTATTTTTAATAGGCATACGAATGTCTCAATGATGAAATACACTCAGGTGGGGACATAGAAAATGTCTTGTTGGTGTAGCTTCTGAGAGTTTTGTAGCACAAAAGGTATCACTATGGGTTTTTTTTTGCTGAAACATTTGACAGTTCATGACCATAGTACAATAATATTTGAGATCAGATGATATAATATTTGCTTTGCCTGACTGATATTTTGCTCATATGTGAAACAACATGGTTGTTTGAAAGAGTTCACCCTACAGTTAACTAATTTGCAAGTAGTTACTAAGTTTTCTCCAAACTGAGCAGATACACAATGCTCAGTAAGGTATTGTCTGGAGCTTCCTTCTTTACCCACTGACTCTGGCTCACAGTTTAAAACCAAGGAAGTGCAAAGTCCTGGCTGGTGCTTGTGGTGGTCGTGTTCACAAAGAAGGACACAAACAGTTTGTGGAGCCACTTTCTCAGTGAGCATCAGAATGAAGCAATCTATGCCAACTGGGGATTTAGGCTGTGATTGTTAGGTGATCCTCACTGGTTTATTCACAAGAAGGAATCAATTTTACCAGTCAATAATTGCACTAAATATAATTTAGTATTTTCTTTGCTGTAGCTTTACAGGACAGGAAACAATTCGAAAGGCTCACATTTTCTCTGGCCATTGAATGTGTCACTTACTGTCACAGGCATGAGTGTCTTTGGCTCTGACAGAAATTGTTGGTTGACTTTCAAAGTGGATTCAGATTTCTCACAGAGAGGTCAACGTATATGCAGGATTTCTGGTAGTGCCCAAATTAAACATGCATCATTTGCACTGATTTTCCACATGATTATCTCAAATAGCCATGGAAATGCACAGTTATCAATGAGGAGACTGAAGGATTCAGGTCTGCACAATAAGGAAAGCTAAGCACAGGAAGAGAAAACTAATTTTTCTTTGCCTTTCAAGTGCTTACTGGGATACATAGTTATGATAGTAAGCCAGGTGTAGCTGTGAAGTCAGGCTGATTGTATCTTTATAGTGAAGACAACAAAAGGGCTTTCAGCCTCTAATGCTAGATTTTTTTTGAACACAGGGTAGAGGAAAGGAACTTTTAACATAGAGGAATTCAGATCAGCTGTCTGAAGTTAAAATAACAGTCTGAAAAACAACTGTTTGCCCTGCCCACAGTGTCTTCACAGGTCAGATCCTTTAATCTAGCCCTCAGTCCAAAAAGTTTCAGTAGCTTTGGGAGATAAGCTTGTCACAGCCCTGTCTAGGCTGTGGAGCAAACACATCTCCTCTGTGGTCTGCCTGTGTATCATATCTCTTCCTGAGGTCTCTTGGTGTGGACCTGTATGGTGTCCCAGTCCCTCATCTGGCTGCTGGTTCCTCCCAGGCTGCCTTGTTCCCCACTGTGAGCACTCATTAGCTTTAGTGAGCTCTCTTCTCCCCAACTTGCACACAGATCATTCCTTTATTACAATTAATATTTCTTACCCCTCTTCCCTAAGAGAAAGCTGAAAAGGTCACAATCCAGGAACAGTAAACACATCTGAACCTGGACAGCAAGATATCATCATCCTCCAGTATTTGTACTGCTGATCACAGTGTTGATGGTTACTGTGAACCAAAGCAAATGGTTATGAACAGTTTTATTCCAACAGATAAATTGGTCATATTAGTTTTTGCTTGTCTACATGCAATGGAAATAGTGAGCTGGAAGCAAAGTCTTAGCAGTAAGTGAAGATCTGGAGGGGCTGGGGGAGTGATGCTTCTTTCTCTGTCTTGGGCAGCCTGGAAAACCAACTGCAGCCTGAAGTGCAGACCTGCATGTTTATAATGTTGATGTCTCATTAACAGTGCAGCCCTACAGCTACAGGATATTCATTACTGCTAATAAATCAGTTCTAGCTGGCTTATACTCTGTCCAGAAGCACAATGGTTGTACAATTTGGTCTGGAAGCCCACTCTGTAGGAGATATGTTGGCAGTGGAAGCTCCTTGTCCAGCCAACACTTTCTGTGGTGGCTTAAAATATTTGGAGGGGGTTTTATAGAAAGGTGAGAAGATGATGCACGTATTTTCTCAAAGACAGTGCTGAGTGAGGTTTTCATCTGCTGTTCTTCATGTCAGGGCCTCAATGAAGATCCAACAGACTGTTGTGAACAGCATTTTCTCTGAAGGTGCTTCCTCTCCCTACAGATGGAACCTAGCTTCCTATCTATAAACTATATAGATATCCAACAAGCTCAGATTCTGCTCTCCAGGACTCCATTTTCATCTCCTTCCATAGCAGGGAACAGGCCTAAATTCCTGCTTGTGCAACAAGAAAAATGTATGTGAAATCACTGAGAACTGAGCACAAAATGACTGTTTCACTTAACTTGTTCAGTATTTGAGATACTCAGTAATATCTCAAACACACAAGCTAGAGCTGGAAAATGGAATTTTCATGTTAGTGAAGGACTATACTGATTTAGCTGAGTCTGATACTGTCTGATTTATAGTGTATGAGATGCACAAATATAAAGATGCAGGTGTCCTCTTTGGGGGTGTTGTCACCTCGTAAGAAACATCCTTCCCATTACTTTAAAGAATCAAGGTGTTATTTGCCTCTCCAAAATAGTAAAATGCAAAATAAAAAATGAAAATCCGATCATGTATATTCAACCCATGTATTCACAGGAATCAGATCGTACACAACCCATAGCTTAATTGGTACTCCTAATTATCTAGTACACATCAGTCTAGTTTATGTAACAAAACCAAGCTGCTCCATAATTCCTTGCTAGTGTGTGCTAGAATAGCTCCATTGAAATTGACAGAACTACGTCAGTTTATACCAGCAGGGAATTTAACCTTAATATCCCAAAGAGCAATATGGCACATGATTCACTTTGGTCCACATTTTTCCCAAGCTTTTATGTAAAATAATTTTATTTTTAGTTCAGAAGAAGGGAAATGTTTGTACAGACAGAATTGCATATTTGTACAGACATTCCCAGAATGTAGATATTAGATCCAAAAAGTATCTTTTTGTCTTCATAAAAGTAAAATACAAATCAAACATCCTCAAAAGAGAAAACAGAAGAGCAATTGCTGTCCTTGATCCAACATTATATTGGATGCTTTTGTGTTGTTGCAGCTGGTCCAGTATCTTCAACTACTGGTGTTGGACTAGAATGAAGTAGAAGTCAGTGGCTAGATTTTGGTTATTCTGTGATACAATCTCATTTTAATGTACAGAAGAAAAAAAGTTTTGAAGACAGAAAGTTCAAAGAATTTAGTTAAGATGGATTTTTATATAGAAGACTTTTACTACTCTAAAGTTGTTCAGTTTTGTATTAAATTGAGGAGTCTCTTAGGCAGTTTTTAGACAAAGATTTCATTGATCTAGTGAGTAGGATTTACAGAAGCAAATATTTAGTAAAGATTAAAGGACTGGATTATTGCTTGTCACAGTTTTCTTGAGTGGGACTTTAGAAATTCTGTCAAAGAACATCAGCTATAGATTAGTACACAGAAAATGTTCCTGAAATTGCAGTGTCAGAGCAGTTCTTCAGAAAATGTTAAAGACCATAATATTTCTTAAATAATCACTACTGATGCAGTTAATAATCCTGAAATGAAGAAGTGTCTATGGTGGAAGCCATGAGCTCTAGTTTGCAAAAGATACATCCATATAATTGTAAGATCAAACTGGTTTTAGATCAGCCTGAAGGTTCAATTTTAATTTTGTGTTTGCTTTACTTTTAAAGTTAATTCTTTAAAAACAAAACCATTTTCAGCAAATTTAAAGGGAAATGAGACTTGTATATTGAAATGACTGGATACAAATTTATAATTAATTGCTATTGTGTTTTGGATAACTAGTTTTATAATTCTTGGAAGTGCAGGACAGATTCCAATTTTTTTTTGTCGTGGAAATATATACATTGTCGCTGGTTATGAACTTGTTTAGAACAGTGTTTTACATTTCTATGAATATATGCAAACTTTTAAATTTTTATTTTTCTTTTTACTCTAATTTTAGAGAAACTGTGTATTACAGTTTGTAAAGAAAAGAAAGAAAGAAAAGAAATTTATACTCTCACCTATGTCAGCATTTCATTATGCTGGTCAGATACCAATGCTGGGTATCATGAAAAACAGCAAGCAATACTTTCTTTGAAGTCTAGGAAATAGAGAAATAGCATTCAAGGCTTAGAATGCACCAGTTATAAACATACTGCATACCCATAGGCAATTACTGTACATTCGGTATGGCAGTATAGCTTTCTGTATTATTAAATAACTTTTTGAAAACCTAATTTACGGCACAGTTTTATGATATAAAAGGGGGAGGAAGAAGATTAGGAGAAGACTTAGCTTTATTCAACACTGATGCCTGCAGATTTCAATATCCATAAATATCTAGACAAGTGTCTTTCTCCCCCACACACGTACACAGCTAATGTGCACAACGTCATGATGATCACGATGCTGAACTCCAGCCCATTAGGATACTAATTTGATCTCTAGCATACCCTTATTATAAACCACCATAATAAGTATTCTTCTGACAGGAAGCTACTACACCTTATTTCCCATCTGTTGTGGAGCTCAGTAAGAATACCTTTAAAACATTCATTAATCTATTGCATATAATGCGGATTGTAATACAAATATAATATTTGTAATACAAATGTAAGTATATTCAAACTAGTTCTAACTTCATAGTGCTTGTTAGTGCTAAGAAAATTGTTTTAACTCCAGTGAAATGTTATGAAATAAAGTGAGTAGGTATAGGCTATTGTTATCTATTGAAGATCATTTAAGTATTCTCTTAGCATTATCATAAATGTGTATAGCACAGTTATGGGCATAATAATAGATCGAAAGAAAGACTCAGAAATATTCATGAAAATGAAATAAAATTTGGAAATAGGGATTGAGTGCAAAGGGAAGAAAGAGATGGCAGAAACCCACTCTCTCCCCTTCCCAGAAAGACCCAGATGGCTACATTTAAGAAACATTATGTCCCTAAGACAACTGTGGAGGCACCAACAGAAAACACATTTTCAGGAAAACTGGATATAAGATGGGAGGATAAAGACTGCAGTATTATTTTCATTGTGACTTGTTTTGTCAAAAGTTTCTGTATTCATATTATTAATTAGTACAATCTGACAAGCAACAGGAGGCCTGGGAAGCTGCGGAGGGGTGGGAAATCTACCTCCTACTAGCCACTGCTTTCTAAAATGGCATCAGACCTATGGAAAGCACAGTTGTAGGAATATTCTTGGGAAGAACCTGAAAGCAGAGAGAAAAGACATTTTACCCAACATGAGTGTTTGAGAGTTATGTGGGAAAAGAGGTAGATCATATGAGTATAGGTTGCGAAATTACATATTAGAGAGCAGTGTAGGGGAAAGGGACCTGGGGGTCCTGGTGGACAACAGTATGACCATGAGCCAGCACTGTGCCCTTGTGGCCAGGAAGGCCAATGGCATCCTGGGGTGTATTAGAAGCGGGGTGGTTAGTAGATCGAGAGAGTTTCTCCTTCCCCTCTACTCTGCCCTGGTAAGACCACATCTGGAATATCGTGTCCAGTTCTGGGCCCCTGAGTTCCAGAAGGACAGGAAACTGCTGGAGAGGGTCCAGCGTAGGGCAACGAAGATGATTATGGGAGTGGACCATCTCCCTTATGAAGAAAGGTTGAGGGAGCTGGGTCTCTTTAGTTTGGAGAAGAGGAGACTGAGGGGTGACCTTATTAATGTTTATAAATATATAAAGGGTGAGTGCCACGAGGATGGAGCCAGGCTCTTCTCGGTGACAAACAGTGATAGGACAAGGGGTAATGGGATCAAGCTGCAACACAAGAGGTTCCACTTAAATTTGAGAAAAAACTTCTTCTCAGTAAGGGTGACAGACACTGAAACAGGCTGTCCAGGGAGGTTGTGGAGTCTCCTTCTCTGGAGACATTCAAAACTCACCTGGACATGTTCCTGTGTGACCTCACCTAGGTGTTCCTGCTCCAGCAGGGGGATTGGACTAGATGATCTTTTGAGGTCCCTTCCAATCCCAAACATACTGTGATACTGTGAGTTTAAAAAAAAAAAAAAAAAAAAAAAAAAAAATCAAAGGAAACAAACTTGCAAAATGTGTTATTTATTAAGCTTTTCCAAATAGTGCTTGTACATAGATGACTGATCCTAGAAAAAATATTATATTGCACCCACTCAGAATACACACCAAAGATTATTACAAAAGGAAAATTTGGTGAATGTGGCATCATGTGGCTGTGAAAGGTAGAAAATTATAATCAGGGGAGAGTAAAAAATTCCTAAGAGATATGTTCACTAGTATTGCATCTCAGCTTTCCATATAGTATTGCAGGTTAATGACAACCCAAATGAACAGCTCTGGCATGATGCCAAAATTCAGAGGAAAGCCTGATAGTTGGAGGCATGCTGAAAGTACTCTGGGCTTGATTCCACATTCTGTCAGATTGGAGGAATGGAGGAATGGGCCTCCCAAGGCTTTGTGTGGATCCCTGATTCAGTTCTCTCTAGTCCTCATGCATGAAGCTCTAATTTATCCTATTGACATGAGATCCTGCAATGGCCTCATGACTGTAAAATATCTGCTGTAACAGAGTACCTATATCACAGCTTTCCCCTTCACAATCCGCCTGGAAACGTCTTCTCATAATATCAGGGACAAGGGACAGGGCAGCAGCTGAGCACCTCTACACAGGAGAAATCCCCAGCTGGTGTTAACCTTTGCTATACAGTGTTTAGAGTCAGTCGTATGGTGAAAAATGTCCACAGCAAAGCAGAGGATGTTTTTCCTTTGTTCTATGTAAAGGACTCTTGTCCACTTGCATATTTACTTACATACCTGTTATACATCATTTTGCATGTATATTCATGTATGAGAAAAGTTGCCAGATTTATATTCCACACAAATAAATATTAACTGTTTTAGCATTATGTTCCCCCTCCCTGTCCCCCCTCTACTTTTGACTGAGAATAAAGTCATTTTATGCATTCTCTCCTATACTGGGCATGAAAAAGTAAATGCTATATTACCCCAACTTAGGTAACCCTTAGGATAATTTTTTAAGCAGCAGGAAACTAGGCTATCTGGCTGGGTAGATAATGATATCAGCTGCTTCCTTCCAAAACAACAGGTGCTTTGGCATAAAAATGTATATCATCATACTGAGATGATGACATCAGTTCATACTTCAGCTTAATTATAAACTACCTCCATTAATCCTCAAATAATTAAACATTTTGTGTACGGTGCAAGGTGAAATATAAAAGCAAAAGGTGCCTAGTTGTTCATCACAGGGTTAAAATGCCAGTTTCTGAATAATTTGTACTTGTGTCTGCTTATTTAAGTCCAAACTTCAAGCTGATTTTAAGCATTTGTTTATATTTTATTGGTCTGGGCATGAGGTGGGTAAAAAGAAATGCTGTTAAATTTCAGTGAAAACTTGATGAAATAACTAAGATACATAGACTGAAGTCACATGGAGTATATATGTGCATAAATATAATGCAGAAATAACAAAGATGTGCAGGCTTTGTATGTGCAAGAATGACTAGGGGAGAAGACATGGTTCATGGCCTAATAGCAGAATAAACATTGCTGTGTTCAGTGTTTGCAGATTTGATTCAAGAATATCTTAGACTCCTACTTAGAAGCACTACATCTGAATAAAACAAACTCTGGGCAAGCAAGAGCCATTTATTGAAACAGACAGATTGGGTAACCTTTGTAGGAAATAAGTATTAATGAATAGTGATATCAACACAATTGAGTTTAATGCCTATCTTAAATAGTTCAGTTCATATAGTACAGTACTCAGTCACTTGAAACCTGTACAATCTCTCCTTGCATTCTTTGATAGCACAGTGTGTGGATACATGTTTATCACTGTTCCAAAACTGAAAACAGATTGCTTAATTTTTTATTTGATATAAAAGTAGACAGAATTGAGTGAAAGCTGAATTTGTAGGCTAAAAGCAGAGTAGCATAGCAGATAAAATGTTATGTTCTTCCTTTAAAATATAACACTGACCTTCTTTAAAACAGATGCTATCTTCAGGAGCCAGATGTGTCTCCAAGCAAATTAGTTATAAGAAATACATCCAAGGACATAGACATTTAAGAATCAATAAATTATGCATTTGTCATTTGTTATTGTGTGAAGCTTATGCTGACATCTTTGACAGGAAAGAAAGAGTCTCTGTCCACAGTAATAGCATTAACAATTTAACAGAGGTGGTTTTATAGCAAAAGGGAAGTGGTTTGAAGAAATTACTGTTTATTACCATGTACATATACACACTTTAATTATTCATTGCATGTCCACTTACCAGCCTACTTCATGTTATGTAAGTAGTGCTAGATTAAAAAGTTAGAGCTCAGGCATGAGTCCTGTACTGCTGCTATTTCTATCCTCTTGAGCCTGAAACAAAGAGAGGGACTCTACCAATGATTTATTTTTTTCCTCAGACGACCAAATCAAGAAAGTTTTGTTTATCGGTAGCACTTTATGAGAAATTCCTGCAAAGAAGAGTTTTATTTTTCTAAAAGAAAAAGTCATGGTGGCATTCTTTTTGTGGGTTTAGTTGAAACATTTGGATGACCATATGGAACTCTTAGTGGTGCCATGGGACCATGCAGCTATGAAATCTGATCACTATCTCCCTTGTGACAGCTGGAGCCTTTACACCATCAGAAAATTTTCAGACTTCTAATTTGTCATAACTACCTCCTGTGGAAAGAAAATATGTTATGTAGTTAGATACAAGAATCTGAGGCTATAGAACTACACATATGGGCTTCTTTTTCTTTCAGCTTTCAAGCTTCAAATTAATTCCTTGACTGCATCTTATGACTCATTGATGCAGGAAATAAAACATACACACAAAAAGAATACAAAAAACATATGGGGTCTTGTGAAATCAGGGTTAGCTCTTTTGTATAATTATTGTGGAGGATGACTTATTTTGAAAAATCTACTTATGTAACAAATGTTGATCCATGCAGTTCAAAGTTTCTTTATATTTAAGCCTTCTCTTCAGTTTTTCTCTCACATGCTTTGAATGATGATTAAAAAAAAAAAAAAAAACAACAAACCACAACTTTGTTTAGCAAACTGAAGTGTAACTTTGCAATGGTTTCCATTATTTTTTAATTTTTAACATGTGCGTTCTTTCATCAGCACATCAGGCCTGAAAGGGCACAAAATTCAGAGTCACCGTTTTATTAGAGGAGCTCAAGGCAGAACGGGATGAGAGATCCCTGCCCACTACAGTCACACACCATGACTGTAGGAAAGAAGTGTTCAGCTGTTCCCAGAAAAGAAGAATCATTTTGGCACTCAAATACAGGCATCACCAGGCAGTCACTTTTGAAAATCATGGGGAATGTGCTTACGTGTCTCTATATATACCTCTCTATGGGTTCAGATAATCTAACAGAGCTGAGAATCAGGTCTCCATGTTTATTTGTTGTGTAGCCTTGGATAGGTTTCTGGTCTCTCAGGGCATTTTCAGAAGTTTGTGAGACACAGCTCAGTGACTGTGAGCAGGACAAAATATAAACATGTTAAGCTTTGCTTTTATATGGCCACTTAGGTGTTCTAGCTAGCTGGGCATCAAAAATGTAACCTTATGCATTGGGAATGGATAACACTGCTGTTGATTCATGTTTTGTGATGGGTGTAGCAAAGAAGTGTTGTATAACCTTGTGGACAAGAAGAAGATAACTCCTGGGTTAAGATCCTAACCCTGGTGCTGTTTACGACACTTGAGCTTCCAGTTCAACTCAGTATTTCATATAGCTATCTGGCCCCAAAGTGTATAAAAGTTAAACCTGTTGTGTATATTGGAAAGTTGATTATTGTACAAATAAGTTAAAAAAAAAAAAAAAACAACACTGGTTGAAGGCCACTGTTTGTACAGGGCAGCGTACAGGAGGTGGAATTAGATTAACATATCAACCTCTGATTGCTTTGCAGTCTAGGACACCAGAACAAAATTGCCTTGCTATTAATAGTTCATGAGCTAAAAAGACACTAAGCTGCTAATAAAGGATCCAACTGAATCTTTCTCCCAAGTCTTATAGGCATCGGTCTCTACTAACATATTTAACCATTTGGGACAGTATGCAAGAAACCTAGGATTACTGATCAGAGACAGTGCTTTACATTACTGAGATTCTTTATGATTGTTGATTACACTCAGAAAACAAAACTAAGGTAGAGACTAATTAAATTCAGACTCATTTGCTCCAAAGGAAAACTAGAAGAGAGATTACGCAGCCCATGTGACAAAAAATTCAACAGTGTTGAATGTTCCAGTATGAATAGTACAAGACAGTATTAGGAAGATATTTGCTTACATTACCAGAAATGATAAAAGACTTTCCATTAAAAAACGATGAGGAAAAACTGTGCAAACCCTAGGAGAAAGGAAAGAGACGGCAGGGATAGCATCATGCTATGTGACAACCTGCCACCGACTTAGAAATGGACAATCATGACAAATGGACACAGGGGATAAACCCCCAAACACACTGTGAAGTGTGATTTTGGGCAGATGCACGATGTGTTGTATCTATTGCTAACAGTTACCCAAGGTTTCTGCTTTCTTACACATTGACAGCATTTGTACAACATGGGATGCCAATAAAATATTTTGATTTGAAGCTGAGCACTGTCATTGTTTTCTTCTTTCCTGTGGCAACAAACTGTGACATGTAGATTGACTTGGAAGCTCACATTTCATCACATCTTGTCCCTCTGTATCCTGTTGTTGCAAAGCTTCCTTTCAGAACCAGTGCCCTTCCCAGCTGCCCTGGAGCCCCAATGCATGTCATGTGCCATCTTTTAAGGCATATGAAGCACCAAGAGAAGAAGGGTTTGTAAAAAGAAGAGAATGTACAGAACAGGAACACAACAGCTCAACATTTATGACTCTCATAGCTGCAGCTATAGCTAAGCATTAGGCAGATTTTAATCAATGCATTATTAAAGGAGTCTTAGGTCCAAACTGAACTTAACCTGAGTCTGAAACACAGCCGTTGTGGTCTCCTGAAGTTCGTATATTTTAATCACACAACTGTTTTGCCTTACATGGTCATTTATTTGTAGGGTACTCTGCTTGTTGAGCTAACCAGGATGCCTCTATTGCCTCCAGGGCTAAGTCCACCTGAAGATGTTCCAGGTGGAAATCCTCTGCGGTTTACTTTTGACTTTTTTTTGCCCTAGATGAATCACTTACCCCACTTGCCTCTATTAAAGGCATAGTACCTTGACAAGACCTGGAGGAATGAGCATCCTAATATAAAATCAGTCTGTTGTCTCTCTCTTGCTTTGCAGCATCTCCCATTGTCTCAGGCTTTGATCCTAAGTAGACAGTTATAATAATATTTTCTGTCAAGCTATATGTGATTTTTGGTTGCAAGCAAAGATCAAATAAAGGCTCATTTTATCATGTTGACTTTTTCTTATGTTTAGTATGCTTTAGTATGTGTTTTTTGTTTGTTTTTTTTCTTTTTCATAGTCAAATGCTTGATAGGGTTTTTATATTAGCCTTGTGCATATTTACAACCCTAGAACCAGATTTTAAGGCGCTGTGATCTGGTGCTGTGTCCCAAGATGGACTCCGGTCATTTTATTGAAGCTGAGGATTTGGTGTTTCTTTTATCCAAAACTGTTTCACAAGAATATGAAAAAGTGTAGGACCTCAGTTTACCACTGTTTTTCCAGCTACAGATGGACCAAAGTTTAAAATAGGGCTCTATTTAAATGTTATAGAGTGTAAAGAGTCACTGAAGAGATGTACTGGTGCATCTGATTTTAAGAATTAGATTCCTTAATCCCAAACTGACTGTAATTGATGGACCTACACTGATTTATAACATCTGTATATATTGTCTGTTTTTCTCCTTTACTCTAAGTACTTATTTATTTGCTGAAAAGCACAAAGCCGGACCAAGTTCCTTTTTTCCTAATAATTATTAAAAGAGGGAATAAACTGTGCTTCATCTTACAACAATGAAAGGGGGTTGAATTTTGTGGTTACTGAGGAGGCTTAATTACATGGAACAAAAGATTTTTGGAAAAGTAGTTAGAATCTATGATACCCATTGTGGCTAAATTCCTAATGCACTCAGTGAGCTGAATGAAAACTGTTATAATAGTGTTAAATTAATGCTGAATTGCATGATTATTGTCCTTAGCTCTCTAATTACTATTGGTAGTAGCTCTTCAAATTTTGATTAGTGGAGAGGTGAATCACTATCTTTGATGTGGTGAGGTAGCTTCTGCCACAAATTAAAACTGGGTAGTGAGGCTATAGATTAATTGTGGGTATGTGGACCAATTAGGACACTCTACCTCACCCTGTGTTCTGTGTGAAGTTTATTGCCTGTGGTAAAGGTCATAGAAATCAAACCTGAGTTGTAGCACTTTTGGATGAGACCTGTATATATTTAAATGCAGTATTTTGCAGAAAATCTTTAGTCATTCTAATTTAAAACATGTTAGATCTCATTGTCTTCCTTGCCATCAGAAAGAGCAAGTACCAGAAAGCAATCTGCTACTGGGGAGGGGCCAGGGAGGCTCCTTGGGCCACACAGCAAAGAGCAACATTCATCTGGAGAGCAGTTGCTGGGGGCTGTTGTGGGACGATGGTAGTTTTGACTAACTTTTTATTCTTGCAAATGTGTAAAGCTGTTTGATAGGAAGTTAACCAATAACTTCCAGAAACTGTGCTCCCTGAAGCAGTTGCTGCAAGACTTCATGAGAGCTTTGCTGGGTGGGGAGACCCCAGTCACCTTCCTGAAGCTGTAAGGTGCCCCTGGCACTGACTGCATCTGGGAGGTGTCTTGCAAAGGTTTTATCTTGTTTAGATATGAGCCTGAGCCAAAACATAAGAAGAAATACAGTGCTCTGCTGTGAGATTTCAGTAACTTTTGTTCACGACAAGTGATTTTTCCTAATCAAGTCAGTGCCTGTGTTAGAGTATTGTGGCTAACTCTTTGCAGTTTTCTCTCTAAGCTGTGTTACCATGTACTGGATGAACAATCTGGAATAATGGGACAAAAGCTAATTAAAAAAAAAAAAAAAGTATTATTTCTATTACTTTCTGTTCCTCTACTGTGCTTATGAATGAAAACAATCTGATTTAAAGAGATCGTATTGATTTTTTTTAATGATCTACCATCTTGCTGTCTGCTCCTTATGTGCTGCTCACATTTCATCTGCTGTCTGAATTTAGGGTTTGAGCTTGTTTTATTTCCCCTGTTTGTCTCATCCTCCATTATCAATTCTGATTTACTTCTTTCTCTGTGTACTTTGCTCCTATCCTGTGACTTACTGCCATTTCTTGCCCTCATTTCTTAGTGGGAGCATGAGAAAATAGTTTCTACTGAAGCTGCTAAATATGTCTCTCATTTATTCAGCTGGTGGGAGAGAGAGAAGAAGGAATGAGGTTCAGCAAAGTAGCCTTTGTAACCACAAGATTGTTTGCACTTTACTGCCGGAACATGCTGAGACTTGAAGCCTTTGTATGATTTTTGTAAGTAGAGAGGATGTAATTGAACTTTCTTGCTAGACATTAAGAAAAAAGAAATATTAAAATATTTATTTTCTTCTTTTATTTTAATACATGTGGACAAGAAACAGTTTTTGAAATCAGATGAGTGGGTGCGATTATATAAACCTCTGTGCAAATAATGAGACCCCTGTGAACAATTTTAAAGAGAAAGCAAAGGCAGCCTTTTGCATATTCTTTTCAGGGAAAAGCAATCTGGCTGAAACATTTTACTGGAGAGTGTCACTCACCTACTGTCAACTCAATGTTCATTTCTGATGGACTTATAAAGCTGAAATTCAGGTGTAAATAGCACAAGATTTAGGCAAAAATGAGACACCTGACTTCCATGTCTTGGGCTCGTCTCTGCTTTTAATGAATAAAAAGTCTAGACATCTGTTTTTTCTGAATGGTTATCCTCAAATGTTTTTTCAGATAAAGCTATCTTCTTTAAATCAGAGAAAAGGAAATTATCTACTTTGTCACTTACGTTCAGACACTTGTTTTTGTAAGTAAAAGTGAGAACTTCATAAATGCAACAACACCAACCTAACCAGTGCACGAAGCTTCACCTAAAACAATCTACAAGTACAAAAATAATGGGAAAAGAGCCAAAACTATATGGCAGGAGCTGTTGCCATCTCAGTGGTCCTAGAAATGAAAAGGAATGAAAGCAGGTGAAAATAATTGAAAATGACAATATGAAGAAATGTGTAGATTTATATATCAATATATAAAATATTTTTATACATGAAAGTATATTTCTAGAAATAGAAGTAGAAACCACCATATGGCAGTAGGAAGTAAGCCTTCAAAGAAGTGGAAAAGAATAGAAATGATGAGCCCTTTTTTTTGGATATTTCTGCGAGGGTAAAATAACCAGTGTCTGCAGGTTAGGATGGGAAGAGGAACTCAGGTTTATACTCATAAAGATCCTTCTTTTCTATTGAAATAATGTATGACAGAAGTGAGGCCAGTTATAACCATTAATCTGGTTCAATTTTATTACCATTCATAGGCCATGAGAACAAAATAAGTCCATTGAAGTACATGACAGCAGAAGTACATGAGTTCGTGCTTAAAAATATTATTCTCAATGTTGGGACATCTGGGCAGCCAGATCTAATCATATTTCTTTACTCTGCCAGAACTAGAGCATCTGACATTGGAGTTATTTGTTCAGACATTTCTAAATAGATAGTGCCAGATAACTAACTGTAATCAAAACCTTTCCTTTTTCTGACAGTATTTGGATGTGTCTCCAGTCCTTAAAAATCCTGTTATTGTTCAGAAAAAAAAAAAAAAAAAGAACAAAAGAAAAGGACATGTTAAGCGTGAACAAGAGCCCCACAGCCATATTTCCTGCCCCACTTTTGATCCCTTTGTGTTGCCTGAGAGGTGCAAAGGAGCTGGCATCTGTTTACAGCTGCTCGGCGGAGGATCCTCCAGAGGCGGGAGGTCTCAGCAAGGATACAGGGATGGAGCTGGGTCCCGCTCCCAGCTCTGCTGCCAAAGAGTGAAGGTCACAGCAGGTTTCTGCTGACCGAAGCCTCTTCTTGACTTCCAGTGTCATGGCCCATAAAGTGTGCAGGGGCTGAAACATCTAGTGAGTCAGCAACGTGTCACTGCACACCTTTCCCTGGTCCTGTGTGGGGTGGGCTGTCCCACAACTGCTGGTGGGTTTCACAGGCTGCCTATTTGCTGTGCATTTACTCTTAGACTCTTTCTAGTTTTACTGTTTTCTTCAGTCCACCTGTCTTATCATGCTTTATATTTTCCTGAGAGAATGTAATGGAGTGTGGGAGTTGTCATAATAATCTCCTTGATTCCACATTTATTTTCCTTAGTTTGCAGAAATGTTAAGGACAATAGAGAGAGAATAGAATTTGATCTATTTAAATAATGCTTAGTATAGGTCAAGTTTTGATGCATGTGGAAAAGTAAGAGTAAAAAGACATGTGAAAACCAAGCAAAATAAAGCCTCACAGAGTACCGCCTGCTCCACAGCCTCACCACATGCTGCTGATTAACGGATTTCACTGTTACTTTATGGCCAGTTGTCCAACTCTAGTTTTCACTTTCAGATGGCCCATAAATAAGAGTTAATTCAGTGGCATTTACCCTACTCTTAGAAGTTTATTGCCTTAGTAGAGTGGCATACAGCTTTAGTGTGATTTTCAACTTTCGTAATGGTATTGGATATAATTTTAGATTTATAGTATTCCAGGATGGACTTCTCAGAGATATGTGAGTTAAATCTTTAAAACCATTTTGCAGTGTCATCCCAGGTGAACTGAAAGCTTTTGGACTTGATTTTTTCAAAGTTTGAATAGTGCAAAACTTTTAAAAAAAGTTTCTTAGTAAGATATCCTCATTTTTCAATCCATTCTAGTATTTATTCACATTCAAAACACCCATCTGTTTTGAAGAAAAATGTAAAGTGAAAATGAAATGTTTTCGTTTTTTTGAAAAGCTCCATTACCCTAACTGTTTTTATTACTGGTGAGAATTTTTCACTCAGCTTCCTACACTTTGGATTGGACCTGTGCCAGAGACCACTTCTACATGTAATACATATTGTGAGTATGCAGTATAGCCTGCTAATTAATCAAGAATCAGGGAGATGTTGCAGTTGGGCTTCCTTCATGGAAAAGTAGTTGGCAGCAGAGACGTCTCCTGAAGCTGTTTCAAAGTAGGCTTCTAGACTATGGAATGGGAGGGAGAAAGAGGCACCTTCATTGCTTCCACACTGAACAGAAGGTCTCATGATGTATGGAGCTGTGTGTGATGGTGAAGCTCCCTGTGGCTTGTTTTCTGGTTACAGATTAATTTGCTTTATGTTCGTCTGCCTGGCATCTGACAGTTAATTCATTTTCTTCTCAAACAGAGGCTAAAATTCTGTTATATGACCTAGGGTGAAATCTTGAACCAACTGAAGAAAGCCTTACCATTAACTTCAGTGAGATCAGGGTTTAATCCTTATTCTTTACCTCTTCAGGGTCAAGCTTCATCATGACTGACCCACAATTCCATGAAGATTCTAATCAGTTCCTAGACATTTTGCAAAAGTCTGTGGTTAGTTCTTTAGTATGTAACTGTATTATTCAATGACATTTTGTCTTTAGAGGGGGAAAACCAAGACAAAATTCATTTTTAAAGGAGTAGATTGGGGTACAAAAAGAGTGGAGGGTAGTGAGAGAGATAAAAGCTGTGTTAACTCAGTTGTTACTTTATAAGATATTTTAATTTGGCCCAAGGATTTTGAACTAATCAGATCACAACTGGGCCCTTTTCTATGAATAGCCTTTTTAAGTTAATTATGATCAAATCTCTCTGGTTTATTATAACTGAGTTAACACATTCTGTAAATATAGGGTAAAAATCTACATTTTTTTAGGATTAAGTAACCATGCCTATCTTAATTACAATAAATATCTTCTTGCAACTGAAGGCAGGTTGACTTAGTTAACAAGTAATTAAAACAAATGAAACAAGGTGCTACTTGGCTATTTGACAAAGGTAATAAACCTGAGAGATTTTTCTGTCCTTGCAGCCTTTACACAGAAACCTTGAAACATGGAATGGGTGAACTGACTAGATAAAGGTAAGTGACTTTTTCTTTATATACTGCAATATTTTTCTTTTTTTGAAGAGGGTGAGAAGGGGCAACATGGTACTAACAGGATACTACGGGGATCAGTGTTGTGTTTTCATCTTCAGTAATGATTAGGAAGAATAAGGATTTAATATTTTTATGAAATTTGCAGGTAAGCCTACAACAACCTGAGACTTTTCCTAGGACAGGGAAAAAAAAAAAAGTCACCAAAAAATAAAACCAGGTATGGAGTACTCTAGGAGGTGGGGAATCTTAAGGAGCACTTTTTTTGAGAGAGAGATGGGAAGTTTTGAAAGAATAGATGAGGCATGAGTTTGTAGATGATGTGGTGATAGAGATTTGGATAATTATAGGACAGTGGAACTTCTCCTCCTGGGACCCTGCATGTGCTGCTGGAGAGGGTCTGTGCTCTAGGAGATACACTTCACTGAAAGGGGTGATTCAGGGAGTTAGTGCAGCTGAATTTAAAGTTGTTAGTACAGCTCAAAAAGAGAGTAAAACTCAGCGCTTGCAGCATTTGGCTAATGCTAGGCCACTCCAGCATTTTACAAATAAAGTATGCCTTGTTCAGGACTTCCAACACAAAACAACACAGCATGAACTGGAGCTGGGAATACATTGCAGATGACTTAAAGAAAATGAAAAATAGCATGGTAAGCAAAGATGAGGCTATGACTAATCAAACTGGCTGGTGGAAACTCTCTTATAGTGCATTAAGTATTGAAATATTATGTACCAAAAGAAAGCTGGCAGGGCTGAATTAGTAAGAATGAGTCATTTATTAAAACTCTCAGGAAAATGAGAAAAGACAAAGGGATATAGGGCGAATGGAGCATAAAAATCTTTATGAAAATGCAATTAATCTTAAGACTGGGAAAGGACAGCAGAGCCTTCTGTTTATAACTTCTGCTTTGCTACTGTGGTTCAAGACACTTTATCCTGTTACTTATTTCTAAATCAGCAGGAGAAAAATGAAACAGATCTCCCGAAATGATAAAAGTGGCTTCAAAATCTTGAGGTATAAACAAGTGCTATATGAATCCCTTGGTATTTTTATATTTTCTGATTTTTTACTTTAAAACATAATTTTCAAATTAGGTACTAATCCTGCCATCATGGACCTGAGAATCAAACTCAAGCCAGAAAACTGACAGTATTGAGTCAGTGATGAACAAGCTATCAACAAATTAACTCCTCTGATCTCACTCTTAATTGTGATAATAATGGGCTCACAGTGAAAGACTAATAAGGAAATTATAAAGAAATTTGCAGTAACATAAATGGAAATGTGTAACATAAAGATAATACCAAGCAGTGGTCCCTGGCAGCCTGTGCGGATGGAAAAGCTGTTTGTGTTGGTGCTCCTCTGCAGTCTGGAGGTGTTAGTCCAAAGTAGCCCTGCTAAAACTCATACGGTGGTGAGACTGGGCTCCTAGCACTAACTGATGTAGTCTGCAGGTGTGATTTTTATTTGTTTTGGTGTCTGGTAGTTTGGACATAACCACTGTCAGCTAAAAGTGTTTAGTACTACCAAACATGTGGAGTTCTGGGCTATTTTGTTGCCAAGACAGAGTCTTGGCTATTTCTGCAAGTACTACTGTAGATAATATTTCAGGTTATTAGACAAGGAATTGAGAAACTGATACCTGGATGAGGTCTGCTATCGTCTGTGTAATAGTACAGCATCCCACCTTTCGAAAGCAAACAAGACTGAGTACTTTTGTAGAGGGCAACCTGCATTAGGCAGTGATGGATCATTTTCTGGATTTTTTTTTTTTCCCCAAAATCTTTCTACAAGTTTTTATTGTGTATGATTAAAAGACCGGAATATTGCATACTTCTGCTCTCCAGGTAAATAGACTGGAATTTTGAAGGAAACCAGTTTAAGCACTAGGACCCTACACTCTAGGATGCTGTTCTTTGGTTTTCAGACCATTTTTAGTGTTTAGGCAAGCAAAAAATGAAAGCATTGAAGTCCAGATCTAGAGAGAGAGAGAGAATATACTACTTCATGCAGTTTATTCTATGCAACTCGATTAAGAATATGACAACATATTTCACCTGTCAGAAATGTTTATCTTCTTACTAATTAGCAGATCAACAACAAATTTCAAAAGGAATTATAGTTCATAAAAGTGTTTGCATCCACAGATGTCCAGGGCAGATTGCATCACTTAGTCTTGTTGGGAGATAAGTTAAGAGTAGGACAAGGGAAACTGATAATGTTGCTTTCTCCCCTCTTTGCACTCATTGTCCCCCTCTCTGCAGTCTTTCTTTTCTTTACAGCTGTTGGAAATTTGAGAAGGTGGAGGGAACTGCTGCAGTAGGCCTTGCCCTTACCCTTACCCTCTTTGTTTCTGCTAGCCTCAATTAACCTCTCCCTAGGTTCATCAAATTAGTGATTAGATTTCTTTTTTTCTTTTTTTCTTTTTTTTTTTTTTTTTTTAAGTTGGACTTATGCTCACTAAGGAGGTTTTCTCAATGCTCTACTTGAAACCCCATTATTACCATTTTGAATGCTGCACTGTTTGTTCTATGAACCCATCTTAGTAATTTATCCTATATCTCTATTTTCCCCTCATGGAAAATACAATTATTTTAATTCTTCTAATTGTTTTTCATTTCCTACACTCCAAATTTGTCTCTTTCCCCCAGGCATCTCTTTATCTTGCATCATAGACTGGAAAGGCCTTTTTGGCTCTTTAATTCCTTATGTCTATTCCAAATGGACTAATATTGTACAGTCTTCAATAAAAAAATAATTTAATTTGTTATTTCTTTCCTCACGCAGTTGCAAAACCGTCAGGCATTTAAGATGATTCTTCAGTTTTGGGCATGTTAAGTATGTCTCAAATCGAGATGCCAGCTTTACGGGAAAGCTATGTGAAACTTTGGATGAGAATGAGCATTTGAATACTTACACAGGTATATACCTACACTGTTGTTCAGTCCCGCACAGAGCAGAAAATGTAGAGCCTTCCTTGCTTTGTGCAGGAATAACTATTTTGTTGTTTCACAGCTCCCATGGAGAGTGATGCGTAGTGAACCAGAGCATTGTATTATCTCTTTCTTGATTCTTTCAGTTATTTTGCTTAAATTCATGTAATAGCAAATGAATTTGATTTTCCTTCAGAGCTGGGGAAACATATAAATAAACCTGGCAGAAAAGTGAGGTGCGAAGGACAGAGGCTGGAGTAATGGAGACTCCCTGTGTGAGCCACAGGAAATCAATTGCCAGATGGTCAGTTATAAATAGGGCCATCATGCAGCCTCATCACCCTTGACATGTCCAGGTTCTCTGCTCAGAAGTTCTATTTGCAGATTCTCTTACCTTTGCTCACCCCAGCTAGCTTTTTTAGGCAAAGCAGGCAAAAATTTTGCTGGTGGCTCTGGAACTGGCTCCTCTCCTCCTGCTGTGTACAGTGGGAGTGACGTTAGCCTCATGGTGCAACAGGGCAGGAGAAGACCATCACCTGGAAAAGGGATGGAGGCTTTTGGGTACAGTCTTCCAGAAAGACCTATTTTCCTCAGAAGTGCCATTTTTTAACTTCTGGAAATATTTTCCTGTTGAAAATGTTTGTTCATGGTTGCCAAAACAGTTTTAGCAGTCCAACTGGACTGCTGTGTCTGCAGGCATGTTTCTGTCTGAAAAAAACACAACAATTGCACTTGGGCAAGTGATTTGGAAGGAGGTTGTGAGACTCACATCCTCACACATGCCTGGGAACCCAGAGATGTGGCTAGTGCCAATGTGCAAACTGATGTTCTCAGTCAGGAAGCTCTGCTCCCAGCAGCTGCATCTTCATGTGCTTTATTTCTTTTCAAGATAGAGTGTCCTGATTAAGATGGAGAGACGTGATGTTCTGAGTCAAACCAGAAAAAAACCAAAGTGATAATCATGTGGTAACACAGAGGTCAGAAATGATGATCTTATTTTTGTCCTTAGAAAATCTTAGTGCTGAAGGCAACCAAGCAGAGGTTTTCAGGATTCCAGCATAGGTTGAATTAATGGTATTTGCCTGGGTCCTTTGTGTATTTGCTGTTGGATTTAGCACCTGTGAGCAGAACTAAGTGAATAGTGTAATGGGCAGGACATTTAGATGTGGTGCTAGGTCAGAGAAAAATGTCAGGGTTTGTTACAGCTTACAGTATTTTGTGCATTGTCTTTATTTTCTACATAGTCTTGGTCTCATTATTTTTTTCTTTGGCATATATATGACTTTTGCAGATTGATTGACCGAATATCTGGATGTCAAAGAGGCTTTTGAGTCCCTCAGACAAATTCTCAGAGTCCTACTTTCTATCTGCCTGCAGACTAGGCAAGCTCTGGCTTTGCTTTTGTTGAGCATCTTGAAATGCAATCCCTGCTTAGAGACTTGAAACAGAATTACACCCACTATATCATCCAAATTTGTCATATATAAATATAGATGTTGAGATGATTAAACACATTAGCAATTTTCAGTGGTTCTTTAATTCCATCATTCATTATTTTTATTTGATGAACCTCTTTCTTATGAAACTTATTAAAATGTTGGTATAAATCTATTCCAAATTCCCTTGATGACTATGTTTATACAAAATGATATACATAATGATCTGCTTTTGAGACATCATTAGAAATGTGCATCGGCTTTTCAGTTTGTACGAGGCTGTGTATCACTCTCATAAGAAATAATGACTAAGATTTTCTTTTTACATTAGGGAACTACAAGCACTCAGGCATGGACTCTGTCTGAGTCTCGCCCAATGCTTCCTAAAGACTCCCATGATGTCATTAAGCATTGGGTCAGATTCTGCAGCAATACCTGCAGGCAATCCTCCCTTAAGCAGATCAGAAAGCACTTGATATGAAAGGAGGCAATGGGCAGGATCTATTCACTGAATTCTCATTGTCCAGAAGTTATAACTTGTTAACTGAAACCATCGTTTAAACACTCATCTAATCGATGGACAGGTATTTTCAGCAGCTGATCTTTAAGGTTCCTTTCAGCATAAGCTCCTTCTCAGGTTGCCTTGCTCCCTTCATTGACTATAAAGAGAGCCCAGATAACTATTTGAGATTAAACACCTAAGTAATTAGACAATTAAAGTAAAATTAGTTAAATTCCTCCCTGAGGGATTTTGCAGCTCTGACCTTCACCGTTAGGCTCTGACACTACTGAGAGATATGGACTCCAGTCTGTCTTTTGGCTTACATACTTACCTTTTGAAAAAACAGACAAAGTATTTGGCTTCTCTTACACGTTTACAGTCCCATGAAAAGCACTTGGTTTTCAGATATTTGCTGAGCAATAGCGTGAAGTGTGCAATTACAACTCAGATTGAATTTAAATATTAAATAATGAAAAAAAATCTTGTTTATATCAATGGGTAAATGTTTCAGCAGGTCCAATTTTATTTATTTATAATAAAAATCTCTCTGAAAACAAACACACAGCTGCCTAAAAGCTTGCTCTAAAGTGTAAGATCACAGAAAGTGTGTGTGTATATATATGTATATATATAATTTTTTCCCCATAGTTTTCAGAGGTCTGTTGAGCTAAGAGTTTTATCTTTATCTTTAATGGTACTTTAATAATTTTTCTTCCATTGACATTGTCTAAATTCATTTTTGGAGCCATAAAAACTTCCAGCAGCTGCAGCACAGTGTAGCATGGAATTGTGTAATTTATTCTACTCCAAAAAGAAATAATACATAACTGTATCTTTGGCAAACTCACTTTGACCAAGTTTGTCAGAAAGCTGCTTCTGTATAATTAGCAAGATGGAAATATCAGTCAAAATGGACCATTATATAGCAAAAGTGCAATGCTGGTGTTATGTCTTTCTGATTTGTGACACTGTACCTTTTGTTTTACAGTTGATGAAGCATTCTCCACAAAATTTCTGAAACTTACTGTGGGACAATATGTTTTGGTTCAAGTGCACTTGGACTGCACAAAAAAAAAGTAATTTTTATTTTGACTCTTAATAAAATATTTAGAAATATCTTAATTAGAAGAATTGTTTAGTAATCCTGTGAACAAGATGCTTATCTTTTAGATAATCATGTTTTTGAAGTGGAAGAGTGATGTCTATTCTTTTGCTATTACATCAGCTATTGTGCCATCACATTAGTCATGCTGACAACTCATGTGGCCTGGCTTACCACATATTCTTAAGAAGGATGTTTTTTTTAAATGTTTTTGCTACTGATTTAATGTCTTGCTTTTGTAAAGTTACTGATGAGTATCCAGGAAAGAATTCATTTTCCCAGTAATTAAGTGGTTTTTTTAAAATCTGCCTGCGCTAATCCTTTCTCATCTCCCCTTCCTTTTGTCTGTAAGATAGGAAAAAATAGTCCTTGTTGCAATGCCCAGGTCCTGTATAGAGTTGTGTGAGGCTTTTTGCTTTGGTTTTCTTTCCTACCTCATAATGAAGTATATGTGGAGGCAAGTCATTCATAATGTAAGCTAAATCAGTCCTAACACCATTATATCAATATAGCTGAAAAAAACATTAAGGTTCTGTTTTAATAATAGTTTTCTTAAATCCATGTAATTAAAATGGAGCAAAAGCTGTATGTTTCCTTGAGGCCACAAGCAGTATGTAGGAATTAGGAAAAAGAAATGCCAATCAGACTTTTATTAAATCCTATGTTTTGTTTTATTACTTGAATTTTAGTGTAACTGATTCTTAGGTGAAAGAATATATCTATATATATTCTTTTTTGAATTCAAATATGTCTTGTGTTTTGTTTTATGTTGTCCTTCTGAACATGCCTACATAGACATTTACAAACACCCTTGAGCTTTGGGTGAGAATGGATTGAATGAGGATTAGTGGGTCTTACATAAAAATGAATGTTCTTAAAATATCCACCTTGAAAAAACAAAAGCTCTTTCTCCTGGGAGTATCCTCTCTAATTATTCATAATTAATAAATAAACAAAGAACTATGTAGTTCTACAGCAAACAGTTATTAAAAGGCTCTTAAACTAAAAAGACTTCCTGGTCAGAAAGCAGATACCCAGCTGTGCTAAAAGAATGTAGGACTGTACCCACAGAAATTTCTACAGAGTTTCTGAGTTCAAGAGAGATAATTTAGGACTGGAACATCACTTTTTAAATGGCTTGATGTACACACAGTTTCTCCTAAGCAGCCCAACTTGATCTCAGACTCTTAGGATGAAGTTCCTGATTTTTAACGCATCAAGTGGAAGATGTCTTAGCTTTGACTAAAAACAGTCCTCATGGCTTGGGGAAGAAGAAACCATGCATGGCTGGGGCCATGGGCAGCAGTACAGGCTGGAGGAATTCACTGGGTATTTAGGCAGTTAGATTTTTCAGGGAGGACTTGACAAAATGCTGAGGAAGGTGGCTGGAGACCACGTGCCAGTGTGTACAGTGTATGTCGTGTTGCTTGGCACTGCAAGACAAATGCAGCCTCCATGGGCGGCAGGAGAGCAAACCTACTTTTCCTTTTGTTGGTGGGTTGTAATTCCATGAAAAAGCCTCCTTTTGTACTTTGGCTGGAAGTTTGTCACTGCAGTATGTGGAAAGTGCTCTTATGTGAGAGGCTGCCTGTTCCTGGGTCACACCTGTAGCCACGTAGCTCACAGATTTCCCCTTTTGCTGGGGCTGTGACTGACTCAGGCTGCCCTGTCCTCTTCCAACGGACCCTCTGGGGAGCTTGAATTTTCTGTGTATTCTCATGATTTGCTGTAAATGTGCCTTATTTTCTTATAGTTTCCTCAGCTTGCAGAATCACTCACCAGCTGTAGGCAGCTCAGTGTTGCCAAACAAGTGGAATAAGGGATTATTCAGACCCCTATCCCTGCAGAATAATAGCTGTTAGCTTATTTGCTTCTGTATTGGACCTTCCAAGCCCTACACAGTACAATGGAGGACAAAGTTTTTCTCTATTGATTGAGACACTACTGTTTTCTTTTTCGGTTTGTTATATTGAACACTCCCTTGATATTCTTTCTTTGTTATTTCTTATTTCCTTAATAAATAACTCATTGGAATTTCTGTAAAAATAGCCCGTGTAGCAGGCAATTAAATGGCCTTGTAGACAAAAAAATATAGGAACCATTTAGTTAAGCAACTTAACTTTTGGCCTGAAGATCTTGCTTTCTTTAGAGCATCTTTATCCTCTTTCACCTGAGTTGTGCTCTAACCAGAAAGCTGAACTCTGAAGAATCATTTGCAGTTCAGGTGCCAAGAAATGTTTGTCCCAGCATTACAATTGTGTTACAAAGAACATTACAAATGCTGAACAAAGAATGTTAAAAAAAATAAAAAAATAAAAATTAAACATACAACATATCAATTACTTAAACAACCTGAAAGGAAAATACAGGTTGTCTACTCTGAAGAGAGAGCCCTGGAAGACTGCAGTCAGGTCCCACTCTTGTGTTTTTTTTCTTTCCCTTGTCCTAGACTTTAGATATTCCCCTTCCCCAAGTACTCATTTAATCAGAGAGTATGGAGACTGATGTACTTTTAAGAACGATCAGCAAGTAAAGAAATCCTTCTTATAGGAATGAGGACAGATATCCATTGAATGAAAGAAGGAATTGAATTTTTGTGCCAGGTAAGACTGAGATTTTGAACATGCCAGACAAGAATCTGTAGTAAATCCATAAAAGATTTATTATTTTACTTTTTTTTTTTTTTTTTTTTCCCCTAGAGAAGTACCGAGCAGTGTGTGGTACTTCTTCCAATCTGATACCCATAAACAGTCATGACATGAAAAATATACTTGAAAAGAGAATAGTGGAGGAAGTCAGGGATGACATTTCAAACATTGGATGTTGTTTTTTCTTTTCTTTTAAAACAGATCTTTAACATAGGGCTACAAGACCTTTGTTTGTGAACAATGCAATTATACATCCTTGACCCACACCTGTTGAAAGGAATTTATTAGTACTTATGGAAAGAAAAATGAGGAGTTGAAGGTGTTGACCTCTCTTATTAAAATTGACTTACTAGTGTTTGCACCACCTGTTGCTGCAGTGTTTAATCAGTCTTTTTAGATTGGAGTAGGTATTAGATTAATACCAGATGTTTCCAAACTTTGCAGTTATTCCAGTCTTTAAATCAGACCTCCTTTAAAAATCATTAAACAACATAGCTCAGTACCTTCAACTCTGCTAAGTTTTAAGGAGGAGAAAATTTACAAGTTACCATCTTCTTATATAACCAAAAAAGACAAATTATCAAACAGATCAAACAGATCTTTTAAGCTTGGCTATTTATATATCATAGTCCTCCTCAGGAAAGCAGTGGCACAGCAGGACGATGAGTCTAAAAACTCAAAAGAGGAAATGCATGTAAGCACAAAAGGTCAACGTCTCTTAATAATTTCAAAGAGAAAAACCTTGTCACAGATGGTGAAGAAAGACAGACAAGATTTAAGAGTGTGGTTTACCCAGGCTGCATATGTGTTAACATCTCTGAGAATCAAAATTGTTCATTCAAGACAAGTTTACTTCCAGTCTGTCCTGCATGAAGGACTTCCCTCTTCCCAGCCCTTACTGGTCCCAGAATCACCCCTTCAAGCCCAAGTGCCTTCTCCTGTGGGAAGTGGAGTGTGGGGGGACAGTGTGGTTGTGACATAGACAGGGATACCCTTCCTCACCATACTTGGCTGGTTTTGACAGTGATTATGAATAAAGTGCACTGCAAGAGCACAGACTGATAACACAGCAGGTCCTGCCATTATACGTGCTGGGTGGTGTTTAGAGATCATTCTGGAAGGAAAGCAAGGACTGGAAAGCGGAAAAAGGTTTCCCCAAGACACACCTGACAATAAAGTAAAAATCGCCTCTTCCCCTAAAAGCAGCTAAAATACAACTATGTGCTGGAAGCCAGTCAGTTAAGGATCCCTCATTCACAGCACTGGCTAAAAAGGAGGAAGGCAGGAGCCACTGGCCAACCGTTGTGACTCTTTCGACCTCGTGCTGCTGGTCCAAAGTCAGCCTTTTTCACCCCACAGTGTTTTGTGGTGTGAAGTGCTGAAGTGGGCCCTACTATCTGTCATATATGGGAACAGCATTTGGTCCAGTCTTTGATCCTAGGTTCCCTTAAGGGGGATTATTAATAATGAATAATTAGTAACAGCTCCTGTGAGATGCAGGTGACTGCAGGCTCTGAATGCTCCCTGTGTGTAACACAAAGGACAGGAGCAGTTACCTGTGCTTTAGCAGGAGTCATGCCGTTTTTGTTTTGTTTTGTTTTTGTTTTGTTTGTGGTGTTTTTGTTTTGTTTGTTTGTTTTGGGTTTTTTTTAATACCTGTCAGATTGGGCTGGCAAACTTCAACTGCAGCATGGTGTGGTATAGATTACGTTTAACAAGCGTTGCAGAATGAATTGTTGGGGTGTTTTTCTTTAAAGTCTGAGAGGCACTTGGGGCATCATTTTCTTTCAAATTAAGACACTTTTACATTGCAAGTGAAGTAAAAGATATACTTATGACTAAAACTGTTTTGTATTTTGGATCTTGCTGCTTGTGTTTTAGTTCAGCCACTGTGTGTTGAAATAAGAAAGAAATATATGGTTATGAAAAAAGCTTTATTTTAACCATGACAAACAATTGTTCTGTGACTTACCCATGTGAAGTATCTTCCCTCTTCCATGGCTTTTAGATTAAACCTGAATTTCCATTTTTATACAACATTAAAAAATGATGTAATGCTACAACAATATTACAATGTGTCACGTTTAAAACAGGAAGTACTATATTTTCACTGTTTCCATTTTTAGGGAAACTAGAGGCACAAATGTATAATTCCTGGGTAAATGTGCAAAATACAAGAATAATTATTTTCCCTTGCATATTAAAACAAAAAGAAACAACTTCGTTCACAACCACGCAAGACTAACCAGGAGTGGGAAAGAATGTGTTCTGTAGCAGAGCACTTCCAGGGATATTTACACTGTGTAGGAAACCATTTGTTCCTTCATGTTTTACAAACACATTGCTTTTCAACAACAAAAATTTTCACAATGTAGTAAGGAGCAGTGTTTTGAAGACATATATATGTATATATGAAACCAGATTCTTTCTTACGAATCTCTTATTTTTTTTTCAGATACTGTAGTTTTACCTTTTTCCTGGTAAAGGCTGAAACATTAGAGCGAGGTTTCACTCCTACATTTTTACAGCCCTAAAATTACATTTGGCCCTTTGAAGGCAACCACAAGGTTGCTGTGACCTCCAGTGAAAATGAGTTTGATACCCCTGCATTAGAGGTAATATTACAGAAGGTGTCATGCAACTCTGAAAAATACAGTCCACCATGGCAATTCTTATTTAGAACCTAAGTCAAAGCTAACTGAAGTTACTAGGAAAATTTCATGCTGTCAGTGAAAATCGATCCATGATATTAACATTGAAGATTTCTGCTTGCATAAAGCAGCCATGAATTCTTTTGACTGTAACTGGGCATATTATTCACAACAAAGAATTAATTTGCTTTTGGATTCAGTATGCGGTATCGTCTAGGCCATTTGATGATTTCTATTTTTCCTGAATGTAGAATTTGCTATTTTTCTTGTAGATTATGTCATCTTATAGCTAAACAACATGTATGAGAATAAATATTATTTTACTTTGAGGAAATTCTCTGCCTAAATAATTATTCTTTGATATGTCCTTAATCCAAACATTTTTCAGGCAAGCTTTTTTGATACGGTAATAGAGATAGTACATGAATCAAAGAGACTCAACTGAAGCTTATTTGGCAATGGTGGAGTCCTCCCCACTATTCCCCAAGAAGCCTTTCTGCTTGGCCTGTTGAGGTCACCAGTGTATGGAAGTAAGTAGCAGAATTTTCCAGACACTAGGCTCTATGTCTTTAGTGTATTTATATAAACTACTTAGCAAACCTTCTAAATTAGATTACCTTTTTTTTTTTTTTTTTTTTTTAAGACAGAGGTGCTTCCCACAAAGAACTTGACAAACACACTGACAAACTTGTAAGACAGTGTATTTTGAGAGACCTTGGTATGCTAAATTATACATTTGCAATTAGGGAATTGTTCAAGAGAGCAGTAATAGTGTAAGCCCATAGGTATTATGGTAAGTACTTCCATCGTGTCAGAACAGTTGTATTTAATAAAGCTTTATTCCCAACTATGGAGAGCTTTTAACATGTTTTCCACTTGGGTAGCTGTTTTGTTTTGTGAGTTTTAAAGATTCAGTTATTGGTTTAGGGAATTTAAAACTAATGTCAACCCCCAAACTGTAAAATATTGTATCAAATATTTAGATTGGCGTGAGCTGACTTACATGGAAACATGTAGTAATATTTCTTACATAACACAGAACAACTGTTATGGCACCATTGTTAAACGGAAGGTCACAGTATTTTACACAAAATAAGGAGTTTTTAGGAACGTGTTTAACTTAACTTTGGGCCATAGGATTATGCAATGCTTTTTATCATACACTGCCTACTTTTACCAGTACTGATGTCATGTCATGTAACTATGTCCTTAACAATATAAAAGAAAAATCTGGAATTTTAGTAATGAATTGATGCAATTCAATTTTGTTCAAAACTGGATTTATTGGAAATACAGGAAAATCTGTTCAGTGACTCAGTGGAGCTGAGTGGTGACCAGCTTCCTAATGTACTACATATAGAAAGATAAACCTCATTCTACTCTCCCTCTTCAGTATACCACAGAAGTCGTAATAAATGTGAAAACAGGATTATTAATAGAAATGACAAATAATTGCTCACTGACCTTTTTTTGTAACAAACTACTTCTTATCAGAAGCATTGAGTTTATTTTATTGACAAGTAACATGGGCATAAAGAAATAATTTCAGATGCTGGAGGAGGAAATACTGAGAATACAATGTAATGATACCTGCAGATTAGGCTATCCGGCCTTTAGTGACTGTAACTGTTTTGACATCAGTGAATTGGTTACCACAGAAAGTGTGCTGTTTGTTGCTATCAGTAAGTCATTTTTGACCTATGTTGCTGGTCTTCACAGGTCTAAAGTCAACTGTGTAAATTCCCAAGTTTCTATGGCAAGTTTTGTTGTGTGGCACCTCTGGAGGTTTAGGTTCAATTACAGGTGAACACATCACGGAGATGAAAGGTATGCTCTGGCCACTGCAGCTTGGGGCCATCCTTTGCTGTAAGGTGTGTGACAGTCCCAGGAAATCTGCTTTCTGCAATATCAGTGGGCTGTTTGGTGAGATAAAATGCTCACAAAAAATGAGTAGAAAATTTCTATAACTAAGAAAATTCCTCTGGTGGACACCACCTCAGTGTGTCCTTGTCCCCTTGCAGCTAACAGTCTTCTAACACACTAAGATGTGTGTCAGCACATCTTGAGCCTCAGGTAACACCTGCAACTTGGCTATTATGAGAAGAAAATGTATAACAAAGATATTTGTTTTTATCCCAGTTCCTGGTTTGAATTGCCTCCATCACTTAAGTATAATTGATACTGGACTAAAGGTTACTCTCTTTTCTCAAGATGTCTGGTATGAGGCACGACAGAACAGGGCACCCATGGCACAACTTGCTTTCAGTGCTTCAAAACAGTTTTCTTAATTTAGTTGAGGCCAGAAGTATCAAGAGAAACTACATTTATAGTGAGCTTTAATTCTCTTTCTCTGCACAAAGACAGCACATAAAATTTTCATCTATCAGGGCTTTTATAAGACAAACAACAAACAAAATATCTATATAATAATCTGTGGTTTAGAGAGAATGATCTTTTTCCTTTCTCATTCTAGTTCACATTTGTCAGAGATAAGCTTATTTGTGTTTTATGATTTGTTTGGTTGCTTTATTTTTTATAAATGCTTTTTTAAATTATTAAAGCCATGAATAAAATGAGGACTAAAGAACTGGGTGCTTTTTAGGGAAAAAATAATTGAAGGAATGAGACAGAAATGGAATATGTTTATGGTATTTTTCTCTGCCAAACAATATAATCTTTCATTATAGAAAAGGGAAAAGAGTAAAATGCTTTTTGCATTGTTTTGGGTAAAAGCAAATTTAAGTCTTTAAAATGCATTTATCAGGAAGTGAATTCAGGTGCCTTTAGGCAATGGCATCTTATTTTAGTATTGGATGTAGATTTCATCTGAACTTAATAAAGGTTAGATGTCTTAAAAGCTTTCTTCTCAACTCCACAGTCTGTGAGCACGATGAAAGTATATTTGTAAGTTGATTCTATAGCTCAGTACCTGTGAAGTACTTTCAGAAATTTCGTGACACTGAAGATAAAACTGGAACCTCAAACAAAATATTGAATGAAATAGATTTGTGGATATGATAAACCATTTTGAGATGTCACAAAATTTTTGCACTGAATAGGTATAAGATAAGCACTCTAAAAGTCTGGTTGTGAAAAATCTAAGGCAGGCTTACACGTCCAGAATTTCAGGTTACAGCAGTCAGGATATGGGATGCCTACATTCAAGTCCCTCTCACCTTGGGTATCTGAGGTCAGAATATCTAACTGCTAACCTACTGCCTCATCCTTCCAAATAACACTTGTTTTCTATCCCAAATCATCTGATATTCGATGGAGGAAGGTACATGAATTCAATTGTTCTGCTATTAAGCCTTTCTTCTGCTCCCATGAGCAGAAATTAATCTAACATGGGAGAAAAAGAGTTTGGATGAGTGTCAGAGGCTGGCTATATTAGACTGGAGATTTAGACACTCCTGACATGCAGAAAAGCTAGATGCAGTTCCCTTCGGTGTGAAGTCCTGTTCTGCATCCCAGGTGAGCCCTGTTTACCAGCCTATATTTTATGGAAGGGACATGTATTAGGTGTTATCTCACTTTCGTCATCTTCTTTACCAGATATCCTTTTGACTGAATTTAATAAAAACTTGTGAATGTTCTAGTGCTGAGAAACAGCACTTTGCAACAAGAAGAGTATTTTTGGGAGATCTGTTCTGGATGGTTTTTCTACTGAATTTTAAAAAAATAATTCAAATGAAAATTTTCATCTAGTTCAGCAGCAGTATAATTCCAAGAAATGCAGAAGTTACCTGTAACCCTCTGCTCCTACTGTGTATCAAAAAGGATAACATTAAAGAATCACCCACAAATAGATTCACCATAAAAGGACTTTATATTGATTTGCTAGGTTACTGTGTAATTTTTTTTGCATTAGAGAGAAAAGGTTATTCTGGATGCATTAAAATAAATCATTCTCTTGCTGTTTGGTTTGCAAGAATTTGAAAGCATTTCATACTCTGTCATTATATCTTTTAAAAAATAAGAATAATTTAAAATTGTTTTTCTTCCAACCTGTTTTGGTTCAATATGTTTTCAAAAACCTTCTTACAATGGAACATATCTGGATGAAAAGAAAACAATTTTCTCCCCTCAAAATCAATCTACCATCTTTTATTGACTTCTGAAACACCGCATTCTTGTAAGCAGTAGTCTCAAAGGGGAATTCAAAAAGCATGATTTTGGTAATTAAGTTAGATGACTTGATTTTTTGGGCTTTCTTGACAGATGTTTGAGGGATACAAGTTCTTGGAGGGAGAAAATAAGATGATCTTGCTCTGAATTGTCATCTAGAAGATGCTACCTTTTCCAGAGACTATGGAGAGGCAGTAGAAAAGCTAATTTCTTAATTCATACCCTACAAATTCAGGCATGTAAGTTATGTGGAAGACTACCCTTCAAAAGGACATCTTACAGTGGCGGTACAACAATCATAGTAGGGGCACCACTATAAAATTTAAAACTTTTCACAAAACATCTTGGTACTTTCAGTCGCCCTCTAGTATTTCCTGTACTTTCCTACAAACATGATGTGTTTAGAGGTAGTTTGAAATACAGAAACAGCTATAACTGTAAGAAATAATTTTGGCTGTTGACCTGTAGATATTCAGTAAATGAGGTTTTGTTACTAATTGCTTTGTGCTTAATACATAAAAATATGAAAGTACCTCACTGAGTAAAAAGGGAAAAGAGATTTCTGTACTAACAGTCTGAATGTTAACAGATGGCAATGATGGCTAGGGCATATATTATACATATAACTGAAAAAATGCATAACTCAAATCATGTGTACGGGTGTTAAAATAGTCCTTAATTACAGGAATATGATTATCTACTCCCATTGGTCAGATGTTCAACTTGTCAGAATTCATTGAGATCCAGTTCCTGGAGGCCTTTCGTAATTTTGGGTGTATATTTAGATACAAGGAGTAGAACATTAAAAATATTTTAAGACAGTATTATAGAATTTTACAGACAGTGTTGAAGGAGTGAGCTTTTCTAGGAATAATTTACACACGTTGAAGGCAAATAGATTTGAAATTGTTTTCATGCATGAGGATGCACAGAAGAAGGCCTTTGGGAAGGAGATGAAAGAGGCATGAAAACTGGCATGACTGGCAATGCAGGAAGCACGAGATAAGCATAAAAAAGCCAGGACAATTGGGTAGTCTGACTGGTTCCTGCAACTCTGAATCGGGAGGTTGTGTCTGGTGCAGTGAAACCGTCTGAGAAGTTGA
This sequence comes from Nesoenas mayeri, assembly GCF_963082525.1. Taxonomy (NCBI): domain Eukaryota; kingdom Metazoa; phylum Chordata; class Aves; order Columbiformes; family Columbidae; genus Nesoenas; species Nesoenas mayeri. Next base: position 14,551,849 of record NC_137557.1, read on the forward strand.
TAGCATTGAATCTGAGCTGAAGGAAATGATTTTTGCCTGTCTGCGTTTTGATGCCTGTTCTTTTCCAAGAAATACCTCATTTAATATTTCAGAGAGAGCAAGAAGAGATACGAAGATTACAGTATATATATCACGGAAAAATTTGACATGTTTGAATTTTGAGAATATTAAAGTAGAAATTTTGTAAATAGAGGGATGTGCAAGAGGCATTTACTAAATAGCTTTAATGTAAACATAAATGCTTAATAATATAGACAGGACTGTTGTAAATTTGGCACTCTGCTTAAGATTCAGGATGTGTGTCAAAAATAAGAAATGCACATTTTGGCTCCAGAGACAACTAACAACAAATATTTGCAGTCAAAGGTTAAACTAAGAAAGTAGGAGAGATGAATGAAGGAGGGAATATAAAGAGATTAGTATGCTAAGCCATAGGTAAAGCCCTGTTGTCCTGAACACCAGAAGGCCAAGGCCTCTACTTCAGTTAGTCCTTGGGTCTTTGGGTACACAGCAGCAGTATGAATTTGTCCTTTACCTTGTGGATGATTGGCAGGTTATTTAAAGGCAAAGCAGATGTTTCTACCTAATTGAAGGCAAAACATTAGTTTGAAAGGTCTTTCCATTGCACCTTCCAGTTTTGGTAGAGCAGCGAAGGGTACTGATGTTGAAAAGAACATGCATATTCCATTTGTCTAATGGCAAAACATAATTATTTTAGTAGAGGTAAACTTTTGTGTTCCCAGGAGTCCTTAAGTAATTTTTGGATTAAATGGCCTTACTTGGTTTTCTCTTGTAAGTGGTGTAACACCACTCTCAACTTAATTACAGCTTGTTTGAGTAAGCTTCTGTGTAATGTCAAGTTTTCCCAAATGGCTCCAGAAGGTCAGCAAAGGTCTGCTGTTAATACTTGCCACAACAACTGAAAGGCTTTCCTTGTTTAAACAACAGTCAAGGAGAGCACAATTAGATACAATTACCTAATTCTTCTTCTTGTAGTGCTCAATGGCAAGTGTCTGAGTAGTTGAACAGTAAAGATTAGAGTTTAAGAAAGATGTTGCTTTGGAGATTAAGTTTTTTGAAACTCTTAACACAGTAATTGAGCTTGCTTAGTTACCTTACACACTGCAAAAGAGTAAAAGCGTAAAAATACAGGAAGAAAATACTTCCAAGAAATCACAGGTTGGAAAAAACAAAGTTATGTTTCAGAAATTCTAGACTATAATTTTGGAAAAAGTGTAGAAATTTATGCAGTAGAAACAAACCTCTGTGATCTGGTGCCCTGTATCTGGCATTTTGTAGAAATGACATGCGTGCAAACATGATTTCTCTATCATAATAGACATAAATTCCAAATAGTCAAGTAATTACTTTGAACAAGGCAGAGATGTTTAAGACAAAGGTGAGAGAAACTCTTTAAATTCTGACTTCTATAGGATAGTTTGGACTCTGCATAATGCTTAATTTGATTCTTAAAATAGCTGTTTCCATTCATTATTATCACCTAAGGTGAAATGAAGCTGGGGTGTCAAACTCATTTTCTCTGAGGGCCACATCAGCCTCGTTGTTGCCTTCAAAGGGCCAAATGTATAGGACTGTATAAATGTAGTAGTTAGATTTATGAGTTTGACACCCCTGAACTAAAGGAAAAGGGGAAAAACCCCAAATGTAAGAACAATCTTGAAACAAACCAGTCAAGAAAGGCATCAATTTGACATAAAGCAGATTTTATATTTTCATTACTTTTTGACAATTTAATGAAAACAATTTGTATACCAATATTTTCTGACCTCTTTTCTATACCTTGTTTCAATAATCACTCATGTAACCTGCCCGTGGTGAAATACTGTTGTTTTCCCACTTATCTCTAGATTTTACTGAAGCATAAGTTTGATTCTCTTTTTCTTTTTTAACTTTATTCTCTCATGTACCTGAAAGTGGTCTCATTACACACATTTACTTCCCTGGATTTCAGTTAGATTTTTGTGCTATTCTTCATCTGGTCACTTTGGGATTCCTTTTCTCTTCTTACAAACAAGTCCTCCTGGCCACAGCAGAGAAAGGAGCAGAGCCAGAATGCCTCCTGCCTTTTTCCCTTCTGACTCCTTTGAAGGCATCCAGCTTCCCACAGGGAGCGTGTATAAAGCTGTCTCTGGGTTCCTTACAGTGAGGAGCTGTTTGCCGCTCCAATACTGAAAGGACAGTCTCCCACAATTGATCACCAATCTAGATTTTTATATGTATTTTCCTGTTGAGTTTATCGGGATTATATGCAATATTTATGTAATGGCACAATCATTATTATTTTAAATATATTTTTAAAATTTAGATGCTAAGTTCTTAACATATAGCATGTAGCCAACTGCTGGCAATGAAAGTGCTTGTTTTGGAGCACCACACAAGGAGTGAAGTCCTGTGCTTTTCTCTGTGTTACTGCCCACATGCTTCCTCTGTGGAGCAGAAGGACCACCTGTAAGAGCAAAAGCTCAGACCAGACTGTGCTCCATGTCTGGGTGATTTCTGAACTCTCTCCCAAGACTGCCAAGGCTGGTGTGGTGTGGACACCTGCCCACCAACAGCTGCACATGACCCACCAACTCGTTTTACATAGGCTGCTGCACACCTGTCAGATGGCAGTAACTTTAATTTACTGTCAACCAGAGACGTAAGCCGGATACACAGCAAGTGACCCAGCAGGGCAAACCTTCAGATCACCTTTCCAGTCCCATGGGCCAGCTATTTCTTGGTGGTGGTTTCTCTGCATTTTAAAGACATTGACATGTGTTAAGCAAAACCAAGTGGAAAAAAGGGCATGTGGATGCAAACTGCTTTTATACTCATCTGGCAATACTCTTAAATGTTGTGACTTAAAAGGGAAAAGTACAGATCACTTTAGTATTATTAGAGAAAGTTTAGGTGGAATACTGATGTCAGGGGATTTAGAGATGAACAGTATCTCTTCTTACACAGTCGTTTGTGAAGTTACGAGGTAGAAACATTCAGTTGAAAGGCTTTGACAAGGTAATGAGAATTATTTTCTGCAGTAATAGATTATTTCTATCTATTGCAATAACATTAAGTGATCATATCTAAGATATATACCACAATTTTCCCTCCCAATGCATATGTACAAATACTTTTCAGTTTTATGTGTGATCTGAATGTTAAGGTAACTTTAAAATAAACAAACAATCAAAAAAAACCCAAGAAATATTTTTCACTTGGTTCCTGCAATTTAAATGAATACAAATCTTTATAATTTCACTTTTATCAAATGATAAAAGTTAACTATCTTCATGGCTTTCTACAATGACTCTTCATGCCAAGACATTTTATTGAGGTCTAGCACTTCAATTATTTTTAGTTTTGTAATTTTAAAATAGTTCCACACTAACACATAGCATTTCTCTAAAATCACTTCTGTGCATTCTAGACTAATTGTGCAGGTACATGAATAGATCTATGAACATGTGAAAATCTGCATGCACTTTGTTTTGGCTTAACTTGGCTTAACTTAACTGCCAATCAACTTCTGTAAGGTGTTTTGGTCCAGAGGTAATCTTTGATAGTCTTTATATTTTGCAGTTTGAAAGGGGAGATGCATTTATGTCACTAATTCTGTCTCCATTTCTCTCACTTTTAAGAGTTTAAAGATTTTTATAACCTTATGTATGCAATGTCATGAGTGGGAGAAAGAAAATCCTTTTACCAAGCTTTCATCAGCAGTCAGCATTACAGAGGGCTCTGTGTCTGCCTGTGTCTGTGAAAGCATTATATAAACAACAAGTCATGTAGTAAAACACTGGGCTTGTCCAGGGAAAAACAAACAAACAAACCCCATAAAAACCCCACCATATGTTATCTGCAATGGTTTGCTGTGAAAGGCAGCTTTGACGGATTTGCCTTCAAATGACGGGTCCATGGACCAGGTGCTGTTGATGCTGTGACGTCATCCTGGGAAGCACAGCGCCACTCGCAAAACCAGTGACATCTAGTATTTATAAAGGAAAAATCTGATCTTCTTTTACTCCTTTTAGTCTTTCAGGATGATAATGGGAGACATGCAGCACTACTGCAGTATGCTGGAGGAAAGGTAGGTTTTTGACGTGCTGCCAGACACAGTGGGTAGTAAAGACCAGTGGCTGGCTGTTTCCTCCCGACACGAGCGGCTGAATGCAAGCTCTGTTAAAGACAAAAGCAGGACAAAGGAGGACGAGGCTAGACAAATATGATTTTTGTTTCTGTTTCTACTGTATTCTAGGTGTGGAATTTCGGATGTAAATAAAGTAAAGGGAAAATAGAAACGAGAATAGAACAAAGTTGTCTGTCAACATGACTTCTATGACAGATTTTTCTTGCTGTTCAGCAATGATTCTAATTCAATTGCTGGCTGCTGTGAAGGAGATGAGATGCCAGAAGCAGAAGCGCTGCAAACCAGAACAAAAAATAATTACTAGTAGAAATGTGCTGCAAATAATTCCCTTGAAAATACAGTTGCATTGTTCTTCTAGTTTGCTTAACCCCCAAATATTTTTTGTTTTCTAATCATTGAATTGAAATTCATTTAAATGGTATGAAACTTTGCACCTGATGACATAAGAAATATCTGAGCAGTTGTGCATGACCCAATATCATTACATTCAGGAGATTTGCAAACCTAATTTTCTTGAAAAATCTTCATCAGACAGGCTTTTTAGAGAGAGTGGGGGAGGAGGAAAGCAGGGAGAAGTCTGTCTGGTTTGGCAGGGAGAAGTGCTTTGTTTTGGCTGTTTAGTTTGTGCTCTAAAAATCAACTGACATCTAAGCATGTTCTGATCATGTTTCTTTTATTGACCCTGGTCTGTTGCAAACTAGTACCTGGGTAGAGCCTAGACCAACAGAACCAGATGAAACAGGAGTGCCCTTCATGTATGGCAGTACTCGGACAAGACAGACTGCCTGTGGCTTGGCTGAGGACTCTGACCAAAGCTTGTAATTACGGCAGCTGTAGGGATAGAAAATGTGCCAAATTTACATTTAGAAAAGCCTTCTATTAAGCAGGAAAACCTGTGTCACTCATGTCTGAGAGTATGCCGATGATGGAGAAAGGTAAATGCTTGGATCTTTATAATATAAAATGAAGACATAAGGTGGTTGGGGAATTGGGAGCTTTCTTCATATCTTCGTGACAATCATTCTTTGCATGGCCAAATGCAGTTGACTGAGTAGACTGCCAGATAAGCACCAAAATGCACCAATATAAGGGGTAGGTTTTATCCTCGCCATTTTCCTGATTGGACCAGCAGATGGAAATGGAGATGTGATCATTTATCTTCAAAATTGCCCTAGTAATCTGCAGTGTTAGCACAGATTACGTTATAATTGCTAGAACTGGAATGAAAGAGATTGCAGCATCTGTAAAGCTAGTGGTAAATTCAAAGGATGTAAAAATCAGCTCCATGTCAGGGGACATTCTCACTAGTATATTACATTGCATGTACACAAATGTAGCAATGAAAGAGCAGAAGCTTATGACAAACATCATTTGAATTTTATTGCTGAGTTTTCTCTGCAGCTGGTCTAGAGAAGTTGCTATAAAATACAGCTCTTGCAGCCCACGCTAGTGTGGCGCAACATTGCACAGAACCCAGCCTGAGACAACAAACTGAATGGTGCAGTCCTGTCAAAACTGCTGTGGGACAGGTTGGTTTTTTTTGAGTATCCATCTCCATAAAATTTTTTTATTTCCCAATTTAATATCACTGCAGTCTCTAAATTGCTTAATTTCACAGTAACATATTTAAGTTTCTAAGCTACAGGGAGAAATAAGGAAGACAAGCTGAGACTAAAATTAAAATCAAGTTATGTACTTAACTGATAAATTAAGGGCAGGATTTCAGTCTTACACCTACTGCAGAACTTGGATAAGGCTTTTTCAGACAGTTGCTTACATGATCCAAACAAATATAATATATAGATCCTGATTAGCTGTATTTAAAGCCAGAGATAAATTTTAGTTCAGCATCGAACCCTTTGATATAACCCCATCCTCAGCATAAACTGTTTGGCCACTTCTATGTGCCATGTCCTTACAAAGCTATTACATATATTCTTGTACTGTTCAATCACACAAACCCCTCCAGAATGAAGACTTAAGCAATGAGGGCTTCCTTTGAACTTCAAGAGATAAGCTAGAGCTGCCATAGTTGCTCATCCTAAGTTACAATCTCATAGCTATACAAAGAAAACTTCAGTTTATAAAATTCATGTTGCTCTGTCTGCTAATAAATCAGTCATTCGCAGTGGAAAGCACCAGAATACACTATTTTTTTCAGTCTTGCTTTTCACTTATTTCTTTGATGTTTTTCAGGAATTATTGAAAATTTCTGAGAAAAATGGGGCTAAATTTTGTTCTCTGCTCCACTACAGACTTGCACAGAAGTTTTCTAGTTTTGCTTTGATTTTTGTGGAAGAAAAAAAAGCCTTTATAATAGCAACAACTGCAGTGTCAGGAACATAAAAGGGCATGGACTACTAAAACTGCAAAAGATATTATATAGGTGAATACAAAATCAGCACTCTTGATTACATTCTCAGCTATTTCACCACACATTTATCATCATCAGAAAACAACAAAGGGAGCTGTCGAAAATAATACAAGCCAATGTTGTTATTTTGTGCGCTGTTCTCAGAGCCATACAGCTCTGGAAGAAATCCAAATAGTAACTAAATTGAATAACATTCTGCAATTCAGAGAGATTGTGATGGGAAATGGCAGGAGCTAATGAAATATGGTGCAAGTTTAACAAACACTATTTCAAGATGGGATGTTATTGCACAAACAGCAGTAAAAACTCTACAGAGATGATGAGCAGACTGTGACTGCAGTAACACAATTGCAGGAAGATGACATTTTAATTTAGCTGACTCTGCAATCCTGAGGGTTAGATCCAGCCTGTTGCTGAAAACTGCACCTCACTCTGTAGGAGGAAACCTCATCTACTGCTTCCTCTGAAGAGAGTGACCCTGAGCTGAAAGGCTTTGTGAGCAGCGAGTACAAGCTGGCACACTGGGTGTTGTGGCTGTACCCCCTCTAATTTCTGTTCTTCTTAGGCAGTTGGATTACAAACTGGCTACAGGCTCTTTCCATTAGAACATAACTAGATGCAGGACTCAGCTGAAGCACATTTCAGCACAACCGGTTGTTAAAATCACAGATGATTTCTGAACCGGCTGTTAGAAAGAAACTTTGGCAAGCTTTGCTCCTGGCTGATTCTGTGTCCTCCCTGGAAGCTGTATCTCCATGCTTCACTAGCGGGAGGCTCTTCCCCCTAATCTACATAGGCGTGGACCCAAAACTATTCCCTCTCTGTCCCCTGCCCTGAGGCCATGAGTACTCTGGCATCCCAGCCCTGCTGCTGGCCGGAATGATTGACAGGAGCTCAGCAGCTCATCTGGATTGTGCATGCCTTGAGCTGGACTCTTAGGCTTACGCTTTCTAGGGTGACAAATATAGTTGGGTGCCTTAAACTCTGGAGGCTCATCTTGAAACACCAGAATGGCTGCTGAATTTCAAAGAATGTTATGTGCAATCTTCTTAAAGGTGTGTGAAGCTGGGAACCTAGAATAGTGAATTCACTAGTCAGCTGTGAATATCACCTGAAGAACCTTTGAATAGCAAACCGAAAATGATCCTGTAGTCCTTAGCATTCTGTTAATTATTTTGATTTATACTTTGAAAACATCACTTGTGATAATTTGAAAATCATGTGTTTAGAATGGACAAATTTCAACAGTTTTCATCCTGTGCGTAAATGGTCAGAACCTCCTCACATCATTTTTGGCAGGACTTGATTATGAAGTACATGGGTGGTCGTTGCTCTAAAGAAAGTGGGGGGGCTATTTTATTTAGAGGTGCCATAAAGCCATTCACTGCTTAGAGAATTAAACTTTTTTTTTTAACCTTGGAAAATACCTAAAGTGTATGAAATGAAACCAGATTGTGCTGCTTGCCGGTGCCTCTGTTGTGCATATGTCTTGTACTCTGATGCATGCTAGAACATCAAAGTAGCATTTCTCTCTTTTTGACACAGAACAAACAGAACCACTTCTACTCTGAGTCATCAGACAGATGTTGCTTTGGTGACAACATGCTACATACACGCTAGCTACAGCACATGTGGGCCGTCTTCTCTGACATCTACACAAAGCTGAAGTAGATTTGCTCCAATAATACAGCAAAGAAAGTAGGCAACAGCAGGGAAGGCCAGATGAAGCATGGAAGAAGAATAATGATTTATTCCTTATCCCCTCTGTTCACTGTGATTGAAACTGGATACTAATTAAAAGATCAAAAAACTCAGCTTGCAAGTAAAGTGGATTTATTGCTGTTATAGGTGACTAGTGGGCAGAGTGCTATAGATGGAGGAGGATGGTCTCAAGAAGTACTCATGTAGGTGACCTTATCAGTCACAAAATCTGAGGCTGAAAAGGGGAGATTTGGAGCACATTTGAGCCCTTACTGTCTAAAAATCTGCACATGAGCAGATCTGAGGGTGGAACTCTGCAATTGCCTTTGTAACCCTCTCAGAGAGGAGCTGACATGGAGCTGTTTACAATTACGTACATACAAGGGACTAAAGAGAAAGCTCTGAGGCTGCTGTAGGCTTAGTTTACTACTACAACCTCATTTTCTTTTTCAGAAATAAAAAGAAAACAGGTGAGATCCTTAAATTCTCTGAGAGTCTACTTCTCCTTTGGGCTCAATCTCATTTACATCAGAGCAAAGTTGTCTCTTGCGTCAGTTTCAGATGAGATTAGGAGTATTTTATTTCTGCTTTGAATTCCTTTCCAGTGGTTGCGAAGACAAGGGGAAATCAAGCCTTCAAGGCTTCCTCACTACAAATGCTAACCATAAGAATACTGTCTAACCAGTTGTGTTTGTCTCTATAATTACTTAAAGGAGTACAGCATAAATATGGAGTAGGTGTAAATCTCTAACATTTCACACTCACCATTCAAGCAGATGATGTTTATTTTACACACAATATAACTGAGTCTAAATAGCTCCCAAAGCTGTAATGTCTTAGAAAACCAGACTCTCTGCTACAGTGGTTGATGATGGCTGCTTAATCATTTGCTTGAGTACCACCAAATTTCTTAACTATCCTTTGTCCAATAAATAATAATTTACAATTTTGTGTCAGTCATAACATATTTTGTGAGCTTTGTCAGTATGAATGTATTAGTTGCTCAAATATGATTTTTCCCCAGTAATCTTAATTTAGATAAGATAACAAATACAAAAAAAATGGAAAGACTGTCTAGAATAAATGAGCCCAGGACATAGAAATATTGCTGAATTACCATACCCATATTTGTAATTATGCATGTGGACATTCACTACTCCAAAGTACTCTGAAACCCTCTGGTATGTTTAGCATTAGCAAACCCCCAGTCTTATTTTTACTACTATATCATGTTTGCACATAGTTTCTTCCAAGTGTTAGCATGTATTAGGACAACTATCAGCAAGACTATGTAGACTGGAAACAGTTAGTGCTGCTTAACCAGTGTCATCAAATCGCATGTCATAAACATATTATGGTCAAATCTAAAACAGGGAGAAAAGAAAGGCTTGGGTATAATACAAGGTCTTTGTAACATAGCTGACAGAAGTACAGTCCTCTGAAAGTCTGCTTAGCATAGTGCTTGACTGTTCTGCTGGTGTCATTTTGATAGCTTGCCAATGCCTTGTCAATATGAAAGCAATGTGAAACACACCGCTAGGATGAGCTACTGTTAGCTCTGTAATCTGGGAGCATGCTAGTTTCCTAATCATTGTGTTTGCATATGTGATTTGCTGATGTATGAAATATTACAGGGGAAAACAGTTGGGCTTTCATTTGTTTACCACTGCAGAGCCCTGGTCGGTCTGCTCTGTCCCCTGTGGACACAGCAATGGTTCATGTACAGGCTTGCTGTTCTGCAGACCTGCACCACATGATACAATATGGGCGTTTTCCCCCCAAGTGCTTATACTATAAAATAACACTGAAAAGATCATAAATCTATGCCATACTACATAAATAAAAACAGAGCTGTCAAAACATTTTGAACATTTATCTTTAGAATCAAAGATCACCTTAATACAAATTTCTCTCAAATTTGTCTTTCCCCAAACAAGCAAAAACACTGCAGTTCAGTTTTCTCCTTTTTACCCTTATTCAGAAGCAAAGAATGATTGGGAGAGAGGATGGAGTAGAGAAAAAATGGGGAAAGTTACCACATAAGATAAATAAAAATTCTAATTTAAAAAGCTTGTGGAAAAGTCAGCTAATCAAACTCTTCATTTTCTAAAGGGGATAGCAATATAATTATTCACAGAATTTTCTAACTTTTCTAAATAAACTGAATAAGTCTTATATGTGAATTTGGCATAGTTTTTCACAGAGTCACAAGATGTCCTCCAGTGATTTCTTTCAATTACACATTTAACAAAATTAAATTGTTCTTCCTAAGAGCATATAGCTAAATATGTCAAAGACCTTCTAGGTTTTCCCCAGATCTTCTCATCAGTCTGCCCTCTAGGAAAATAGCCTTCCACAAAAAAGTGAAGTGTTTAATATTAAACAGGGAAAAATTGAAATCCAGTGGATGGAGCACAGAAGGAGGACTCAGGAGAGGGCTTCCTTCCTACTCCTCAGCCTTAGGAACTGGAAGTCTACTAATGAAAGGGTAAAGGTCTGAGGTGCCCTGAAGTGCTTAGCCCAGTAAAGTCTTAGCAACTTCCACACATAGGGAAGAACCAGTAAGCCATTTCACCTGGGATTTACTCTTCAGGTATATGGCTGGGAAGGTACAATATTTGTTAAAAATTTGTTGGATCTCTCCAGAGATCTATATCTAGAGATATGTAGGACAGCCATTCTGAGGGTTAAAAGTTTGTTTAGCTCAATAATGTATTTCCAACATTGGTTAACAGTGTCTGTCTGAAGGAACATGCATGCATGCATGTATGTGGCCGTAACCCTTCTTTTTCACAGTGATAGGAATAAATTTCTTTCACTCTTGGCAACGGAGATGTTGATCAGCAGTTGTATATGCTACTCATAAAAAAAAGTGAAGAGAAAACGACACACTAAGGATCACATTAGCTCTCTTAAGGAATACCCTATAGAGCTTTAAAAGGAAAATAACGGTAGAGGACTTCAGAGGTTACTCATTAGACCAGTAGAATTAAATAGAGAAAAAACAATCCTTGGCAGAAATGCAAGATGTCCTCTCTCTGTTGGATAAGGATTTGTATTTTTCTCTTCCTCCTAGGGAGAGAGAGGGCTACAAGTGAAATTTGTTTGGACTTTCATGTCCTCTGGAGGGGTGCAGAGAAGGAGGAATTGCAAAGTTGAGAGAGCCCAGGAATGTCCGAGTCTTGCAGTCCTGTAAGACTGATGGAGCAGGTGCTTCAGTCTGTTTCTATAGTTCTGTGTATGTCTGTTACTAATAAAGATATAATTTAGCAGAAGAAAATGGATAATTTCATCAGTGAATGTTCTTCTATCTGTTGCTGTTTGAAGCAAATAAAGCAACACTGAAACTTAGTGGTCTGTGATATAGATTAACTATTTAACATTTGTTCTCCCTTTTCCCATATGTGTTTCATATATTTCTCTTCTTGCTGGCAATGTGGCATATAATGTAACACGGAGGTGTGCTACAGAATTTGTTTGTTGGCCATCTCTCCAGTAGACTATAATAAGCATAACAAAGACAGCAGAACATGACACATAGCTTTCTGCACGCTGTTGTGTTGATCCAGCATCTGTCAGTTTCTGAGAAATTAAAGCCAAGCACCAGAATTTGAATTGGGGCTCAGAATTACATCAAAGGACACAAGTTTGGGTCTCATTGTACTCAGCAGGGGCCATGCTCCACAGCAGATGTACCAGAGGGAAAAGAAAACAGATGTAGATATGGAGAGACTCAAGTCTCTGCACAGTGAAGCTGCTTCACATTGCTGGCATTATATGGTGTTATATATGGTATTAGAAGAACACTATGGTGGGGTGTTGTAGTTCAGTTGTTATTAGTAAGTGTCATTGTGTGCTGATTGCAAGCACTCAAGTGTTCAGAAGGGGGAATCAAGGATACCAAATGGGGAAAAACAATACACAGGAGTCTAATATCCTTAAGAGGATAAATTATCTTTTCCTTGAGAAAGCAGAAAACGTTAATGCCTAAGTCTGCCATGACATTTTCTAATAGAAGTAAATAAAGATGTGGAAGATCATTCCAGCCCTTTTATGTGCAATTATATTATGTCACTTGTTCTCTTACTGATCTGTGCAATCCTGGCATGACAAACCAATCGATTCACTGTAGAATATTCCAGTGGGTTTACAGCTGGTGAAGCAGGGGAAAGGTTATTTTTGGTTTTAAAAAGAGCTGAAATGGAACTGGAATGAGCTGATAAGTGTGTGCCTTTGGGGAGTCTTCCTGGGAGTTATTTGGGCTTGGCTTGTCATTGTATGTGAATCCAGACATACATTCAGTACAGGTTGTTACCGAAGTGCTGCTGAGGATGTAGACCTGTGCTGTGCTTGCCATGAGGCTGCAGTCAGCTGTCTGCCAACTATTTGAAGAATTTTGGATGTGATAAACACAACTTCTATCAGGGTAGCCTTACTGTATGCAACACGGGGGCAGGTTCTTCGTGCACCTCCCCATACAACAAGTAGAAAATTGTGTTTTGAACAGTTTGAGCTTATGTACCTTCTTCTTCAGCTGTTTTGGCAAGGCTGTGGTCAGGCTGTTGAGATATTCCTGTACTCCTCTGACCCCAGGCACCTGAAATAGCTTTTGTTGATTTTGGATCAGATCTGATGTGCACCTCTGAGCAATCAGGTGGCTGTGTAATCCTCCTTCAGTCATTGCTTTGGACATGTTTTACCATGAGCACAGAAACTCTGCAAGCAGGATAAACACAATGCAGAAGTGTAAACCAGTTACTTATTGGAGAAGAAACACAACAGATAGTCAGGATCAACATCCTACCAGGCTAAAAATGAGCTTGCTCACTGCTTGCTATAAGGCATAATATACTCTCTGCTAGGTAGGTACAAAGAGACTTGGGAGTTGTGCCTTGTTCCATCCATAATGTGGGTCTTAGTCAGCTGGAACCCTGGGGAGAGTAGATTACAGCAGGCTCACAGACCAGAGCAGCCAAAGCCCCAGTTGCAAAAATTGACTTTGAAATGTTGCAGCACATTTTAATCCTGGGTTCAGAGGTCAAATTGACTGTGCTACATTCATGAAAATATTGGTGTGTGTGCTATGTACTCCCAGGAGTGCCTGCTAGGTCTCTCACCTGCTGGGTGGTTGGTGGAGCAGTTCAAGATGATTTATTTAATGTAAATTAAAGCTTCAGTTTTACTACTATCAAATACTTCTACCTTAAATGGAGCAAAGTGGCAGAGGTTGTGAGCTATGACATATGATTACTCCAGCAAGAAGATGAATTCCTATGTCTCTACCATAAAATGAGAGTGATCTGTTGTTGATCACAGAAAGTTTGCACAGATTACTGGTAGCAAGATTTGCTCAGTAGTTTATTTCAATAGCTTAATAAGCCTCCTCCCTATCTTAGTCCAATGAAGTCATGGCAGGCTTTGCTATGTCAAATGTGGAGAAATGATGGAATAGAACAGAGAAACCCCCAAAAACTAATGGTATCATGTGATCTAAGTTTTAATGGTAAGGAGTGGGCTTTTGACTCAGTTTCCGTCAGCCAAGCTGGATAATATTGTTCATTAGTTACCAACAGTAATTTAACTCTGCTGTCAGAGCCTCTTAGTCTCCCTGTGTCAGGTAATACAAAACCTTGCGACCTAGGCAAGTGCCATCTCAGAGCTTCTGAAAAACAAGAGCAAGGAGCTGATGGACTAGATGGAAAGAGCTCAAGGGAAGGGACAGAACAGTATGAAAAGCATTTATGAAGCAGAAATTCTCCTAAAGAAGTTGCTAATGTTAGAAAACCTCTCTCCATTCTCAGAGGGATTGTACAAATGTTCATACTAGTTGCTTGTCTGTTTTGATTCCTAAATGCTGTTTAACCATGCAGTCTGGGGACTAGAAGCCTTATATGTTGTGCTTTTCCCTGGAATGCTCTTCCAAAGCTACATTTATTTTCTATCACAAGGAATTGCTGTAAGCAAGAGGAGCTCTGGAATTCAGGTACACATTCTGGAGTTGCTTTGCTCCCAGGTCAGTGTGAAATAGCAGAGGTCAGGCTGGAGCACACCTGGTCTCTTCTGGTCATTTGTGTGATGACTGTAACTCAGACAAAAAATTGCAAATAGTCCAGCAGCCCCTTTTTATCTGGAGGAGTTGTGCAAGGTACTTTTTAAAGAATCACGAGCGTAAGAAGGATCTAGCTTGCTGCTAAAGTGAATGGCAACACAGATTTTCAGCCTGTAAGACTTTACAGTACAGGATCTGGTAATTCAGGCTTAACTGGGATTTTACTGTAGCATATTTAAAATGATGAAAAAATCTAAATGCAGAGGAAATAAAAAAAGAAAAAGAATCAGTAATAGTGAGTGTTGTGTTGTGCTCACCCTCACACTGATAAGCAAGATTAATTTCTTCCTCAGAAAACTGGGCACAATATATTCCTTCAACATCCAGCTAATGGTTAAGATATATGGTTTTAAGTATGGTCCTATATATTCTTCCCCATAACCCTCCAGCTGCAGAGGTTTTTGGAGGCAGGCTGTCACATACTGCAGTGAAAGAGCCGAGGTAAATGGAGCATGAGGTCCAAGAAAGGTGGCTGGCAAGAGCAAGGCAAGGGAAGTCACAGTAACTTCTGGATAAGACAGGAAGCTTAGGTGGAAGGGCATCATGAAAAAGTGGGAAAAAGGGCAGTGTTAGCTCATGGTCAGGTAGTCTCAGGGGTGTCAAAGTGCCCAGCTCTGCAGGGCATGTCACAGCAACCTCAGCAAGTGATGGTGAAGAGAGCTGTGGCAAGTGGAAGAAGTCACAATTTGGTGATTGCCTTGATCTCCACTGCTTCAGTAGCACCTGCTGTGTTTCCTAACATCCTGAGGGCTATGTCAAAAGGAGGAATGTGTGGGAGAGGTAAAGAAATGCCAGAAAAATGCCAGTATTGCTTTGTGAGCCGAGTCAGCCTCTGGGTGATGCTGACAGTGGTCAAAGTCACAGTGAAGAGCACTTACGTGACACTGATGAAGCAGGAGACTTCATGGACCAGTGCTTCCCCGGTGTGTCCACGGTACCTCCTAACATCATCATCTTTCATTCCAGAAGCACATCAGAAATGCTGTATTCAATCATGCCTGAAATAATTCATATGTGTTGCATCCAGTATACCAGATCTGAACCTTCAGTTTGCAGCACAAGCTGAAACCAAGTTAAATCACTTTGAGAATTTAATATGACCCAAGTTAATAATTTCAAGCTTATGTAGACTTTCATTGTCTTATAAATACTGTGGACATTCAGAGGAACTGCAACCTATTTGGAGGTTCCCACAGCTATGGTTTTGGACATGATGTATTTCCCCTGAGAAATGCTAAAATCTGTGTTTTTAAAAGAGGTTCTTATGACAGGCTTTTAAATTCACATCTGAGTGTCCTACACACATCCTTGCTTTTGTGGAGGGCTACCACTTGAGAAAAAAAAGGGTAACTAAATAAGGTGTCCAAATCTGGATTTAGGTGGCAAATTTTAGGCAATGCTGAGTAAATAACCATTCTTGAAGCTTTATATAATCATGAACTATATACAAAAATAATTCCATAAATATGTGTTTAGACTTTCTTATTAGCCAAATAATACCTAAGTGGCACCCTTCTATGTTCGTTTTATGTAACTACCTAGGAAGAACACCACTCCTTGTTTGCCCATAAACGCATTTCAAAAATCATCAGTATGACATCACTACTTGAGAATGACATAACTCATTGTATTAATAATGATCTATGTAAAGAGCACTGTTACCAGAGGGGTAGATAATTATGTGTTTCACCGGATTATATCAACACAAATGAGTACTCTTTGGCTACTGAACTGCTATCAAGTGTGTATTATTAGTTTATGCAATGTTTGTAAGATCACCACAAATACCAATTACTATGGCTGATGAAGAGGACATTATCTGTGGAACAATGTTTGCCACCCCTATTCACAATCCATAATGGTCTAATCAGTCAGTCTGAAGTGTCGTGAATAAAGGAGCAGATCCTGGTTCTGATTCAATGGGTTTATATTGTTTTCAAAGAGAACTGCATAGCTCTATCAGAGTTAATGGAGCTATACCAATTTACACATGTGGAGGAACTGGTAAACACTTTCTAGGATAAATCGATACTTTTAAAGTTCCTCTTCTGTTGCCCTGTCACTGGATTAAATTTTCATGGTATAAGAATGGCAGCCATGAACATGCAAATTGAGGTCAGACCTTGGCCAGAAGACCAGATGTACAGATTTTGGCAATTTCACTGGTTCCTTTCCAAGTATGATTTCCAGATGCATTCCCTTTGGTTTAATTCTTCCAAGAACTATTTGGAGAAGTTTTAAAAATATTTTATTGTCTTAGTTTTTGTGATTCCATTTGATAAAAGCAGTCCATCTTTACCAAGCATGCATTTTAATATCTGACTACATTGTGGCAAAGTGCTGCGGTTTTATTTTTATTGCATTTTCTAAAATTAGTATAAACCATAGAAACTGAAAAACCTTCTTGGGAAAGGAGGTGATAAAGATAAAAGAAAGCAGCATTTAGTTTTTTCCCCAACCAGTTCCAAATGTGCCACTGTGCCTATTACATCCCATGAACACCAAGGCAAAAGCACCAGCTGCTCATTACTCTCGGAGGAAATGCTGTTTCCTCTCATTTGGCACAAACTACCCCCCAAAAGGAAA
The DNA here is from genome assembly GCF_963082525.1 of Nesoenas mayeri. Lineage (NCBI taxonomy): Eukaryota > Metazoa > Chordata > Aves > Columbiformes > Columbidae > Nesoenas > Nesoenas mayeri. The sequence goes on from NC_137557.1 coordinate 14,568,769, forward strand.
ACAGCCCTAGTGAGCTGCAGCTAAACATGAAGTCTTTGTAATGACGTGATATATAAACAATGTGATGTGATATGTCTCTCCTGGTAGCCAATCCCTATAAACATATAAAAAAGATGCACTAAACCAAAGGGCATAAGAGGTGTTTGCATTTGAAACTGTTTCTGAAAGGATTTTCCACAAGCTCAACCATAACTATTACTCATTGGGTGGCTGGGATAAAGAGAGGCAGGGAACTAAGCACCCTTAATATGTTAATGCCACTTGGAGGTCTCCTGCTAATGCTAGTTACAGTGCAAAATCTGTTTAAAAAAATAAAATCAGCTGAAAAGCGCTATGTGCTGCTTTACGTTAAATGGGAGGCACATTGAAACATCATTAATATTTGAGATGTGCTTTGATTTAAAACGCTCATTAGTGCTTCCCAAGTATTGGAAAGCAAACCAGAGGGAGAATCAGCACTCTATTAAGTGAGGACTCCCGAGGATCCTTGAGTTGTTGCTCATCCAAATACCAGCCTAAAGCAGCTAGAATCCATCCCGCACCAGTATAATCCATTTTTATTAGATAAATTAAAAAGGTGAATTTTATAAGCTTGCTGTTGTTCAAGGGCCACAGCTGCTGCCTGCTACTTCCATAGTTGAATGCAACTCCCCATGACTGTCTTTGCCATCACCTCTTTTCCCAGTGTGGACTGCCCAGGTGGATCTGAAGTGCAAGTCTGGAAAGAAAAAGAGAAAATCCAGGGATTGGCAGCTGCTAATGAAAGGCTCAGGGAATAAAAGGTGTATAGGAAGGAAGTTTTATCAGTGAAAGGTCTTTTAGAGAACAATTTGTGGATTTGGGAGAAAAGGCAAAAATTGACTAGGGAGGTGAACAGAGACTGGGAAGGAAAGGTGTCAACAAAGGCCAAAAATCAAATACAACTGTAATACTTCTTGAGAGATATCTGCATGTAACTTAAATTATGTTGTTCTAAGGCATGTGTAGCTATTAGAAAGTAAACCTAACATGAGAAAAATAAAATCCCAAACAAAAATGTCAGATCAAATGAAGAAGGTGGACCAATTGTTAGCAGAGTTTCATACATTGCTGCCTTTCCATATCAGGGAGAGGGAGACATAAGAACAAAAGTCAAATCCACAGTAGCTACTTGCTAATAATCTGAGTAACTCATCTAAAAGATTTTGAAAACATAGCAGATGCAAGTAGGATTGAAATTAAAGCACATTCAACTCAGAATGCAAATAGTTCTGAGACCGTAAGGTTTCCCTGAAGCTCTGGCAAACATTTGGCTGGATTGATATTTTGGAAACTGATCTGCATAGCATCTGATTGTGAGCTGAATATGAGCAATGCAGGAAGGCAGATTTTTACTGAAGAAAAAAAGACTGCCTATTGCCTTCTGTGAGGCTGAGAGACGAGTTATAAAAAGCCTTATGGCACATTTCTTTGGTTACAGTCGGCATGTGGAGCCTCCAGCCCCAGTTCCTACCTCGGGGGCACTTTGTAGCACAGCATGGCATGGCGTGGGGTGTTCTCCAGCATCTCAGTCTGCCAGACTCATCCCTTAGAGGACAGTGCCAAAGGCCCTGGGTCAGGCAGGTAGCTAATGTAAACCGGAATAATCCCAATTCCTGTCAGCCTTGAAGTGTAGTATTCTGTCAAAGCACACATCGGCTTTTGATTTTGGGGCTGCCAGAGAAATAGTGGAAAATTTCAATATCTTACTAGTTTTACTCTTCCTTGGTTTCATGTAACACATCAATGAAAGACTGGAATGAGTCCAACACTTAATTTTTTGAATGGCAGTAAAGAGGTAGCTCCCATTTTTTGGTAGTCATAAATGGTGTGGATTAAAAAGCTGTTGGGAGTAGTTGTGTTCCAGAAGAAACATCTCTGCTATCTAGTGAGTACAGTGAGCATCAGCACATCTTAGTGTTTTGGGTAAATGTGTGTACTTCCTGGGTCACAGTCCTTCAAATAGCATTTTGAAGAAACATCTGGGCATCAGACTTGATTCTGATTTCCCTGGCATCTTGCTGCTGCTCATCACAGAATTAACTTAGAGTATAAGAAAGTCACTTTGAAAAGATTCTTGTCCCTTCTAATTAGAAATATAATAGTATAAATAACAACTTTGTATCACCTTGATGTTAATAGTGTATTGAGATCAGATAGACAACTGAATCTTTATTCACAGAAAATTATACTGCTAGAAACTGGTAACTGATTTTTGTTTGTTGACTATGGAAAAGTGTTTATTTTCATAAAAATAGTTCATTTAGAAATGTTTATTTTAAAACTGTAAAAATATTTAGCTTTTGAAATCAAAATAAAGATTAAAACAGGTTTAAACCAATCACGTCTTTGAAAAAAACAGAATTTTATCAACATTGTAGGAGGGGTTACAGTTTTTGCAAAAATGAAAATGTCACAAAATATTTCAGGAGGCACAAATATTAGTTTTTGAGACTTATATTAAAAGGCCTGGATTAAAAATGGAGCCTATATGCACTGCTGATTATCCATGCACAGTGTCTAGTGCAATTTGTGTCAAAAGCCAGTCAAACATCCAGCAACATTACAGTCTTATTGCCTAAGTACATAAGACTAAGGAATCAGGGAGTTAAATTCTCCTGTCTGAGGCAAGATACTGTTTCTTAGTGCCGAAATCCACTGACATGGAAAGACAGTGAGGCTTTCATTGCAGCTAATGGCAGTGTACCTATCCTGTGAGTAATTACCAGTCTCCAGTCTTTGGTGCTTCTCTGCTCATGAGACTAATGTTTATTCAGAACAATAAATATAAGGTCTATGACACTTTTAAAGTAATGTTCAGATGTGTCTGTGTAACCATGGATGAGTGGTGCTGGTAGTTTTATGCTTTAGTAAACATATTTGACTCTCTGAGTGCTCCAGGGACAGTAGTGGAGTGTGGCAGATGCTGGAGAAGCGGTAATGATTTGCAATTTTGGATGAACTTGTGATAATAGAGAATGTAATGACAAGGTAGGGGGATCAGCTTTCATCAGCTTCATTTTCTGCTTCATACAGAATATTAATGATTCATTTAGCATTGATCTGTACAGATTCTGAGCACAGATTTGTATCTATAATCTAGGAGATTGGTTAATTCTTACATCCTTATGCTAAGTAAATCTTACTAGTGCTCACAGCTGTCTCTGCATAGTTAATGACCCTGAATAAATTCCATTATAATTTCTGGATGGTGCAAAGGTTTTTCACGGTGAGGAGCTGAAACCTTGCCCACAACCAGCCATCAGCCCAGGTGTAAACTAGCAGTCTAGCCCCTAGGCTGAGTATCTTCCACAAGGTGTTGAACATTATCCGCTACCAGACACTTCAAATGGGAATTTAATGTATTCATTCTCCCAGAGACAGGGCTAGCTTTTCCCCAGTCCTCTGCAAACCTCATGCATGTGTTTATATATATAAGAATCCCTGTCAAAGTCAACATTGCTAATCATATATGTATTGCTTAGCTTGATTTTTAAACATTTGCAGGTCCCAGACCTGTGGTTTCAGTTTTGGCCAAGTGAAAAAAGTAATTAATTTCTCTCAGTGTGTGATGTTTTCGGAAACTTTGTTCTTCTGACTTGCTAAAAGAAAAAGTACTTTTACTTAAAGCACACATGTCGTCTGGTCTGAGCACTGATGTGCCAAACATAATGGGCTGGGAGAAATTAATTTTTACTTATTTTCTTTGTCACAGGTGAGCAGGAATGTTTTTGCAGGGGACTACTTAATGCATTTTCTAGTTACAAGTAAAAGGATTGTTTCTTTATTTGAAACTGTAGATACTTAACAGTCAGACACAATATAGTAAGGAAATGACTCTGGCTTTTGGGAAACAGGGTTCTAACCAGTAAGCATAAACCTGGTACTGATAGAATGGAAGAAAAATCTGTATTTAATCAATTTGATCAAATTTAACCTTTACAAAATTGAGCTTTGCCTGCATAAGTCATGCATGCACCTGCTGTGCAAAAGGAGGAAATCTTCTGTATCTAGGAGACTACAGCCAGCTAATCAACTTTAACAGTATATTATTTTCCTGTTTTAAAATTTTTTCTTATCTAAATCCTAGTAACTCAGTAACAAGAACACAGAGTACCTGTGGTGCCTTTTGATTTACAAGCTTCTAGGCTCAGTCCATGACTCAAATTCATCTTGTTCATAACTGCATGAGCAATGTGAAATTCAGAGTATTTATCACAAATACATAGTAGAAAAAGTAGCCAAATTTTTCACTTTAGTAATGGAATTAAAATAAGTATGAAAATGTTGACTATCAAATACCAAAAGGAATTATAAACATGTTTCCTTTGGTGTTATAAAAGAATAGCCCTCTTCAAGTGCTAGACCTGTCCTTAGGGCCAGGTTTAGATACCAAATTCCTACTGTCTAGCACCTGACTCTACAGCAGGAACTGCTGATGTCAGTGGCACCATCTGTAGAGCAAGAAGTTAGTCAGTGGGATCAAAGATGTAGAAACTGGCTCTCCATAATTTCAAAATGTTTTCCCATCTGGAGTCTATATTGTAGGTACTTTAGTGGAAGATTGTGTCTGTTTTTCCTATCTGCATAGGAATGTGTTTTCAATAAGTTGAGTGCTGATATCCTGACTTTAAATTGGTGAAATTGGAATTTGCTGCTTAAGTCCACCCTGTGCTTACAGGTCCTGTGAATCTGTGCTCTGAACAATTTGTTTTTCTAGGAATTTGCATTTACCCTGCCTTAACTCAGATTTTGTGCCACTGAACTTATGTAGGTATTTTAAAATCATAGTAGCTGAAGTTCTCCCGAATATCAATGCATGCATATTTATAATGTGTCTGTTTTATTGGTGTGGACAGAATAGGTTAATGTCTGCATGCCACAGTGAAATGCTTGCTGACATGCCTGAGCTGGTACACACTTGTGGAGGCATTTTAATTACATCAACATACTGATTGCATCAGGTGGATATATAGGACTTCATAGTTTAGAATTAGCCTGATTTTCTCTGCAGAGAGTGACTTGATGTTGTAGACATGGCACGAAGTCTGGCATAGCTGGGAATTCAACCTGAATGTCTTGGATTTCAGGCCAGTGTCCAAATTAGTGTCATGGTTAGACTCAATGATCCTGAGGGTCTCTTCAGTAGTGTTAGTGTATAAAATGCTGACTCTCCCTATACCCAGAAACCACGAATGTCTAGACCAAGCTAAATAAGAAGCTCAAAAGTAGACAGAGCTAATCCCCACTTTTAATGAAATGCTAAAGTTAAATACTATGTTTGTTGTTTTTCAGAATAATTTAAGTGAAAATACATACCAGTCCTTAAAGAAACTGTGGACGATATAGGAGGAGGAGATTAAATGTTCATCCAGGATTTTTTAAAATAAAAAAAAATATATTCACTCAGTTCTAAATTACACAGGTAACTTGCCTCATATGACTAACCACAGGTGGTGAGTCAGCAAGCAACTTTAAGAAGCACGGATAAGTTTGTTTTGCCATGGGATTACACAGAAAAGGGAGGGTAACTCTTGTAATATACCAAGTGTATCTCATTGGATAATTCCCTTTCACTCTTTGGGCTGTTTTTTCCTGGCTGTGTACACAGATCTTTTATCTCTTTTGTTTGTTCCTCATGGAAATGCCCCACAGCAATTAAATGAAAGCTATTTCAGTTACTGTTTCCTAATTCACCCGAGTATCAGTATTTTTCATGTAATGTTCATGTCGTTCATTGACTCATGAATATATCCTGTAGTGCTTTATAAAAAAAGTGGATAAATTGCTCTGTTTGATCTGTCTGTGTGGGTAAATGATGTGCTGACTAGATAAAAGTGGAAATCCACTCTATCATTCTTTTACCTAAGTTTACCCTTAAATTCCCTGCTGCAGTTATTGTCTCCATACCTCTGCTTGGGAGATTGCAAACCATACAGAAAAAGAAAAAAAAAAAAAAGAGAAGAGCAGACCTTTGTTTGACTCAGATGAACTTGTCACTCTTTTAATAAAAGTCAGAACCCAAGGAATTTGATATGTGAATACATTATGAACTTTTTCTCTTGTGCTCTTCATGTTTCTAGGACTGCAAAGGACAAATTGAACAACAGAGCTCCTCTGATATTCCAGAAGCAAAAGCCAACAGTATCTTACAGAAAATCTACTCTCATGGGTCTTCAATGAAAATAATATGGTCCAAATAGACATTCAAACTCTGAGTACTCATTCAGAATGAGACAGAGCTTCCTTGGTTCATCTCATGGGGAGCCTCCACTCAGTTTAAACCAATGTGAGTCAGTAGAAGTTCAATATTAAAGCAAAATAGAATTAACTTGAGACCATCTGTTTTCCTTCTTGGGGACTTTTCTGTCTAAAAACTCCTTAAAAATGCTTCAGAAGGCTTTGGAGTTCATATATGAAAGATATACATACAAATATAAAGATTAGTTTATGGAATAGCTTGGCGGTTTGGTTTTGCATGGCAAGTGCTTGACCCCCTCTTCTTCCCCAGCTTATTCAATGTGAGAATATAAATATTTGGAAAATAACAAGCGTTTGAGCTTTTTCAGGTCTGTGGGTTTTTGTCTTTTTGTGATATTTGTTTGGTTTTTTTTTCTTTTCCCCAACACATTCAGAACCAGTTTTAAAGCCACTATCTGCCATGAATAAATCAAAGAAAATAAGAAAAATCCTCTGGGCCTAATTTTCTTAATGCCAATATATAGATATATCATTAATGTACTGTATATCATTAATATCCTTGGCAGAAGGTAGTAAGAGCTATGGGTAAGCAACAGAAAACTGAGATATACTGGTAGTCTGATCTAATTGACATCAAAGCCAGAGACTGAAGAAGTGATTCACAGGCTGCGTAGGAAAGTAGGGCTGCTGTATCTGAAGATAGTCTTTGAAGGGGCAAAAAGTTTGTCAGTGAAGTCTCACTGAAATGAAAGATCTATAGAGCTCTTATTTTTACTTCAATTATAAACTATAGTAGAGATTAAACAAGAATGCCATACTGCCACTTCCATGAGATTTTTGTTCAGTTTCCTCATTTTCTTTTGCGGACAAAGCTGCTGATAGTCACAGTAAAGCAAAGGCATTTCCTAACGCTTACATTTTGTTAGTGTTTAGAGTCAGCGAGCACATGGTACAGCAACTTGTGATTGTTGTACAACAATTGGAACACGTCTTGCTGTTGTTGTGTCTTCCTCACAACTGTCAGCAAAATGACTGTGTTGGCAAAACCAGCTCATGGTGCCTGTGTTGTGATATGTGGAGAGGGCATGTTGCAATGAACTAGATCTTGCTTAACTTTCCATCAGAATGTTTCTTCATTAAAACTCTTGTCTTGCATAAACCCAGCGTTTTTAATAGGACAATTCTGATCTTGCACTTAGACTTCTGCTGCGAGCCTGCGCACTTGCGGGAGGTAAGCTGAGGAACCTGTAGCCCCTTCCAGCCTCTTCCTGGGAAGCCCAGCCCAAAGTTCCCAGTGTGATCATATCCATTACCTCTCAGTTTGGTGATTCGGTGGAATTACCTGTTTATCCTCTAATCCTATGTTATTTAGATCAAAACATCAGTATTTCAGAGTTTTCCACAGTATTACATTAGTTTCAGAACTCTGACTTGCATTTTTCATCTATCTTCAAATTAAAAGTTGTAGTGCCCATTGGAACAGGAGTTCTGAGTGTAAACTGGATCAGCTACAGAGGTGCTATTATTGCCTATATGTGCTACTGAGACAAGTGAGACGTTTGCCATTCACTGTGCTAATTAAAGCTTTTTCATTTGTGCATAGTAGATTCAGCATTATTGCTATCCTTGTTTGGCACTGTAGTAAAGAGTGTGTTATTGCTGATCAGATGACTGATTTACAATTCATAAAGTAATTTATAAAACAGTTAAGATTTCTTGAGCCTGAAGCCTGACTTTAGAAATAACGTTTATTTAATTAGAAAAGCTTGATACTTTTGAGGTGGAAAAATTCTGAAATCCTGACTAAGTTTCATTATGAAGACATGTTTTTTCCCATTCAGCTGTCCTGTAGGAGTATTTTGATAGTCTGAAAGACTATCTGAAAGACAGCATGATAAAACTCACAAGATTGGTTTGAGCAAACTTTTAGGCCACAGATGGTATTGCCGAAATTATAGAATGCTAAGCAGACAAAATAATTTAAAGCACTAGCTTATGTATGACTGCATACAACATCTGTATACATTTTAGATGTCATTTTGGGTACAAAGCAATTTGTGAAACAAGCAGATCAAGGCATTTGCAGCAGCATTTTATGAAAAGAGAATTCGCTAGAAGAATTTGACAGTTTTACACTGTCATTTTAAATTATGTTTTAGCAGTGTCAGTTTGCACTTCAGTTTTGAAAATGTTATTTATTAATCTAGTATAATGATTGCAGTGAACCAGGTTTACTTTGAAATGAAAATAAAAAATTTCCATTTGGATTATGTTTTTAAAAGTGCTTTTTTCCTCAACATGGATTCTTTTTTCTTGTTTTCACTCCGTCTACACTGATGTGGTGAGGTAAGAAGCTCATTTCTTTCCAAATGAATATCTAATAATGCTAGTACTAAAACAGTTAACTGATATTTACAAAAAACTTCAAATGTAATGACTTGAAATTCTTTGTTGAATATTCATTGAATATCGTTTTCTCATAGGGCTTATAAATCCTCTGAAATGCAATACATACACACTTTAAAACTTGACAGAAAATACTCATATTTCTAAGATAAAGGGTTTTTTCTTCTTTAAGCACTCTCTCAAATCATATATAATCAGGAACATTGGCAACACTTCTGCTCAGAGAAGGACAGAGTGAACATCAAGAAATCCAAATGAATTCAATCCCATTAAATGTAATGGTGTGGTAAATCTCACTATACCATCTGCTGTAGAAGGCTGAGACACTATTGGAATTCCACATCTTATTTACATAGCAGATAAGAATGCGTTGGGAGATTTATATGGCAAATGAATACCCAGAGACAAAACTAAGTTTCTAGTCTGTTCACATCTGGGGAACATCTACATCTGTAGAGCATTATACAAAAACTACTGTAAGTTAGCCTTTCTGTGAAAGACCCTGCCACTTCATTCCAGCATTACCCATTAAAAAAAAACCAAAACACAAAATGGTGAAAAAAATCTTGGAAACACTAGTGGGAGCTAAGCTAGTTCATCAAAAGAAAACATAACCTTCCCTAAATTAGTACATATTTCCAAAGGAATCGGCATTGAACGTTGTATCAGATAGGTTGTATCATATTTAAAACATCTGTGCTGTGAGTTCAGAAATCACCCTGTGGCAAAACATTAAGGAAAATATGCCACAGATTTATTTTTGCCCTCTCTTGAACATTTAGATTGACACTCTCCCTTTTAACTAGATTCATAACTTTCATTTACTTAGTACTGAAATAGAGCTGAGCTTCAGCCCAGCTTTAAACCAGATGATATCACAGGTGTATCTCACACAATATATGAACTATAGAGGAACAAAACACTGCACAGTAGCCTCCACCTGATATGCTTCTCTTTGTCATTATTTCTAATAAATGTGGAGCTTGCTTGGGAATGGCATTTCCTTTGTGCACATTGATTATAAAACCCATCACTTGTCAATTCAGTTAAACATTAAAGTTCTAATACATCAAAAGTGCATAGGGGAGCTGACCTGGGCTAAGAAAGCATTTTATGCAGGAATATTAATAGAGTTCTTCTGCAGCTGCCTCATGCACTTCAGATTGGAAACCTCTGAACCAAAGCCAATTGACAGTAACATATTTTGAAAGGAAGATGCTTTTAAATTACCTCCTTTCCATTTAATCAGACAAGCAACCTCTGAATCCCAAGCCGTAGGTGAATGTTTAAGAGAACATTCTTTATATAGTTAGCTGAACCATGCCCAAGAGCACCCACTGACAGCTTTCCTATTACCAGAAGGACAATGAATCATATGAACTTTGCTGACACACATGCTATAATAATTGTTACATTTTCTTTTAGAATATATCCTTGGGCTTGCATTTGGCCTCACCTTAAAGGTGACAGCTTGTAAGCTACATAACCTAGCCTGCCACTAAATCATCAATAACAGTTCATAAAATATCCTGTAATAATTTAGCAGTGCATTGGTACTGATCCTAATGGAATCAGACATCAGCAGTTATGCTATTTCCTCCACGGATTCTGGATACTTCTATTGAACATTTGTTAAAACAGTTGTTCGTCTACAGTGTACGTATTCCTGCCAAGTTTCATGGAAATATTTCTATTCATTGTTTTTTAACATCAGTTCTCAGTGGAAGTTTGTCTTTTCTGTTTGGAACTCAGTCTGATGCTATATAGACATCTTTGTTTCATAAAGCAGACGTAGTTATATACATTAAAACTGACACATTTGCATTCTCTTCAGGTTAATGGCCAAATTTGCACAACAGCTTTCCAAGTAGGAGCTCTAAAAAGAGAAAAAGCTCTGTATTTTTCCATGTCACAACTCTATTAATTAAGTCTTTTGTTTTCAAAAGCATACCTTAGGCAATCCACATTCATGTTCACTTGATTTTTCTCCACTGGATGCTCTAGAGGAGACTTTTAGGAAGTACTAGCATATTTCGAATGCCAATGCAATACTAAGATTAGTAGTTGTTATTAATGATATATGTACTGTTACAGTGGAACAGCTTCTGTTCCAAAAAAATTCTTACTGAAACAATATGGTCATTATATTTTCCTTAATCATGGTAAACATCTGCAGTAGAACTGGTGACAATAATTTTATCGGAATAGAGATTTACAACAGATTTTAGCCAGTGTTTGTGAAGTGTAACCCTTTTTGTCCTGGACTCTCCCTTTTTTTTTTCAGTTTGGCGGAGCTTTGGAGAGTGGTGGTGGTTGGTGGTATCGCCTGCAGACATCCATCCCCATGTCCCTGCCCAACCTGGCACACTGAGGTGACAACGTCTTTGCAGCTTCTGGCAGGCTGTGGTCTCAAAGGCATGGAGTGCCCCAAGTGCACCCTGCCTGGCTCATCAGGGTGTCCCCAAGGAAGGTCGGATGCACACAGGGAGCTGCAGGGATGACAGCCTTCTCAGGGTAGGAATGACTGTCATCAAAGCTATCAAAGGAGACATGGAAGTTGACTTATCAGTTGGATGCAGTTGGCTGAGTTAAAGGCTTGCCAGAGTACTTACCTGCATGATTTTATGCACCTGATTTAACCAGTGAAGTTCTAACTCATTTAACTGGGCTACCTGTGCAGTTAATAAGCTCCTTCAGAGCTGGAATAGCTCTTTGTTACTGAGGTTTTATATCGAAAGCTTCTGTGATTAGGTTTAAATGTCTAAATATGATTTTAACATTAAATCCCTTCTCCACATTAAGAAATGCTGGGATTTATTTAATAAAATAATTACAGTTAAAGCCAGTGGTGGTGTCAGATACCAGGTTTATGAAAAAACGTTGGATTTTGTACTGTGTGGATTATTCTGTGAAATTCATTTTCACATAATTTTATGAATTCATTTTAATGTTCATTTTAAATTAGCCTATATTTTGCTATAAATAACACAACAATAGAACGCATGAGCCATGACTTTATTTGATGCCTTCCTGTCCCATGTATATCTTTCAAAAGCAGTATCATTTCTAGGTCTACCTAGTAAAGAAATGTCTATGGCTTACAAAGAAGTGTTATTCTTGACCGTCTCTGAGGATTCTGTAGAAACCATGAATGGAGCTGCACCTGTGGGTATGATTAGAATATGATTCTTGCTGGTCAGTGCGTTTCTGTTTCCTCTGTTTCCTCTGCCTCTTCTGTTTCTCTTTCCTCTGTCTCCTCAGATGATCTTCCAAGACAGACACCTCAGATCTTGGTATCTCAAAACCTCAGGTTTCCACAAAAGCTTCAGTATCCACTAGTGTTTGAGCAGACATGCAGGAGTGTTTCATTTCCTGAGCCTACACCCTCCCTGCTTAGAGAACTTTTCCAGACTGTGACTAAACTCTCACAGCAACAGCAAAACCCTAATGTCCTCTGTCTCTTGTCACAAGGCCCTGTATCTTCAGCTCTCTGATCTTTCATTATATCCTCCCCACACTCTACCTTTTCCTAGTGTGTCTTGTCTTCATCTTTCTTTTTTTTCATACTAATCTGCTTCAGATCTAATTTCACATTTCCTCACCTTTCTCCTTGAGATAACTTACTGTCTCATGTATGAATAAATATAAGTATAAATAAATATGTGTAAAGGTATGTATGAATAAATAGGCATCATGGTAACTGCAAAACTTGACTGTGACCTCTTTTTTCTAACCCTTCTTATCAGCTTTTTTTGTGGTTACATTTTGCTTACGCTTTTTATGTTATCTCAGACTGGTATCTTGTCCTATTTACTATCTGAGGGCATGAAACACATGATTTATTTGGCAATTTTATTCAAATAAAATCAGAAAAATCTCATGTAATTGTAGTTATTATATTCACCTGAGCTACTGCTTACTTTCTTAGCCAAAATTAAGAGAAATGGTTGAGTTGTCTTCTCTTGAAAACATGTTAAGTCCTAATGAACATTATGCAACTGGGAAATACAGGAGGCATAAAGCCTTTCCCAGACAGAACTCCTTCTACTATTCCCACTGAAGCAATATGTCACTGCCATTATGGGCAAGAACTGCGAAGACCACTTAAGCATTATATAGTTTCCCGCTTTATTTCTAATACATGATTTTTTTTGTTTATCTTTCCCCATCACCCCCCCCCCTTTTTTTTTTTTAAATAAGAATGCAAATCCATTTCACACAATCTTATCTTTTTCAGTCTACAGAATGATACCTAGAATAAATACAGTTATCTATTTGATAGAGATCGTTTTGAACTCTTGATCTCAGGTTGAATATTTCAATGTGTTGTGATAATATCTGATATCTCTCTATTACACATATTTTGTGATATTTTGATAACATTCTATTTATGCGATAACAAGTCTTTCTCAAACATCAATAAATATTTACTTTTGCAAGAGCCAAACTTGCTATGTATCTTTGAAATTCTTCTAATATAAACCGATTAAATAATGAGAAATAATCAAACTACATAACTTATAATTCCAAGACAAACAGAACTGTGTTATTTTCAATTATTCAATGTCCCACAGATCTGAAAATATCAAATAATTTTATGGTAACCAAGGTGATATTAATTAAACATGCACTTTAATTGACTTCATGACACTTCAGCTGCTAGTGTAAGCTACAAGCTGAACACACAAAATTTAAGAAGTCCAATACAATCATTGAAGTAGCACACAAAGTACCACTGAGTACGCTAAAGAGTCTGTGTAAAGACCTTACAATAAGGAAGAGAAGCAGACAAACACAGAAACTGTGTTCATTCACTCACAATCTATACTTTCCATATCCTTCTTTTTTATCTTGATTTTGTTTGCAATTAATTATGTAATTGTTTTGCTAAATGAATTATCACACTTGTATCTTAGCTGCCTATTACAACAAAGACCTTAACTGTTGGCTGACTTCTGGCTAATCTCTATAGAAAATGCACTGTAATGAAAAATATTTTGTGTATGTACAGTCAGGAAATAATGATGAGTAGTCAAAATACCAAATCTAAAAAAAAAAATTTGCCTGAAAACATAGGTATGACAGTGTATTTATGTTTTCCAAACAGATTTTTGGCTTTGTCTTTTCTTACAGCAATGAAAAATAACATGAAAGTCTTTGAGAAGACTGTGTGCAAAGCAGTGAACTGTAACTCAAACCGAAAGTGAACTGGAATCCATTATGAGCTGTATTAATTCATACATTTTATTTATCATTTTTATACTTCTAATATCTTTCTCTACATGGAAAATTATACTTTGTGCTTTAGGTCAGCTAGAGAATGACTCGTTTTTATGCTCATTCCCACCCATCCGGAGTCATGGAAGTAATGCAGAAAATGCTATTTTTTGCCTTTGTGGTTGCAAAAATATATTTTTATAGAGTCCTGCTCTTTCAGAGTTGCCCTTTCAGAATGAAAAGGGGTTGAGTGGCCAACTGTGGGTGGTGCAGGTTGCAATAGACTGTAGCCTAAGCACAACCTTGAGACCATGAGCATTTATAGCTCCATCCACCTCATAGGTGTGGGTGGCTATTTTTTGCAGAGAAAAGTAGTGTCATCATTTTTTCATTTTTGTAAGAAAGACTGAATACTATGAAGTGTTCCACAGCTATTCCACACCTCTCTCCTACAGAATAGAAGTGTGCTACTTTTGTCTTCTTTACAGTTTCTGCATCCCAGAAAGGAGAGTGATGTTGGCTCAGAAATACCAGTGTAGAGTAATAAAGATATGTTCTACCACATGGAATATTTTTCTTTAGTTACTATATAACACAATTTCAAATGTTTTGTATGCCTATGAAAAACACAATGACCTGTTTACCTAGGCAAGAAGCACAAAACTCCATCTTATTGACTGGAGGATGTCAGCAGTAAGCATATAAATACTTACACACATACTGTTTTTCCTATGGCATTCTGACATTAACTACCTGGGAAAAATCCTAAGGTATTCCTAGTGAAATGGCATAAAATAAGTCTAATTTTTAATGTAAGCTTAGATCTCTCCAGAGCCCTTTTTTCATTTTGAGGTTTTAGCCATGCAGGATGGAGCCTATTAAATAGAAGAACAATGAAACAATATTGCAGAACAGTGTACAGTTAGTCATTAATGAGAAGTTTTGGTATAAAACTGGACATTTCTTGCAGGATGGACTCTTTTCATTCTTGGTTTTGGGGGGTGGGGAGGGGAAGACAGCAGAAAGGGAGGAGGGGGAATTCTTTAATTGTTAGCACAGGTTTTAAACTGACAAGCCTCAAAGGCAGAATACTGACTCTTTGATCTTAAAAGGGTTGTAAAAGGATGGTCTCACTTGTGTTTATTCAAATATTTGCAGGTAAACGCTGATAATCTAAACTGAGTCAAAGCTGCAGAATTTAGCATAAGTGATTTGCATATCAAGAGCCTCAAAATAAATACCAATTCAGAGATCTTAAATGTTGTCAAAAAGTAATCATTACTTGAAATTAACTTGGGGCTTGCCTATGTATGGGAGTCTGTGCTCAGGAAACTAAAGTGTTCATTGGCAACCAACAGTCTAATAGATGTGCTTAATCCTCCCTTAAGAGGGATGTGGTAGGTATCTGCAGTGACATACCTGGTGGTTTGGGGCACATCAAGAGCAAAAGGGTAACCTGGCAGGGCAGAGAAGAGCTGAGCCGATACGCTGAGCATCCTCACCACCAGATGTTATGCACTGGAGACATCCTTTGAGGACAGTTTGTAGTTGATTCTAGTTGAAAGCTGGGAGAATTGATTCTAGTGAGTGCTCTTGTAGGTGACTCACGTTTTGCTGTTTCTGGGCAGAGTTGTTAATTCTTGAACTGCTGGATTCTTGACAAGTTGTTCTACTACTTGCAATTATTTATATTTCAAGTAAAGATATCACAATTTCTAAAGTACTTGATTGTCTTAAAAATCCATTTGTAGCACCTGGTTCCTGCTACTTTATAGCTAATGATTTCTTGGCATAATTTTGTGTCTGTCACTTTACTGAAGGAATGTACCTCTTGTATGAGCACTGAGTGACCCTTTTGGAAGAGCCTTCATACTTCCTCTCCAAAAGTCAACAAAAATTGTCTCTGTTTTGGAAATCTTTTATGTGCACAAATGCTGCAACCAATGAAATGAGATACTAATAATTAGCATTTATCAAGTCAGATCACCCGTACTGCCTAATTTAATAATGTAAGATGGAAGTTTCAGCCTCTCAATTAGCTTTGGCAAGTGGTTAGGGCATCCACCTTTGTATGCTTTTGTGCAAAAATTTGCAAACCACTTCCTTTAGTCTGACCTGGAACCTCACTGTGTGGGAAGAGTAGCTGATTATAATATTACAGAGTAAAGTCAGCATTTCAGTCCTCCTCCTTCTATGCATTGACAGTTGGGATCTTACATAGGCAACAGAGATCAGTAAGACTAAGACCAGTCTTGGGCATTAGAAATATATTAATGGCAGACTCCCACATAAGGAAAAATTAGCAGTAAGAAGCTGGTTTTTTTTCACCTAGTCATTGCTTACTCAATTCCCTTTTCAAATGTTTGTCACATACAAGAAATTTCTATTTTGATTGACCTAGGGTGGCATGCCCAAAGTTTTAGCTGGTGACATTACAGGTTATTCTTCAGGAAATAAAAGCTATATGTCACCACTCAATACAGCAACTTCAAAAATCATAGGAGGTTAATGTACGTTTCAGTTCTCTAGAACTTGACCGCCACTGGGAGTGAATGAGTGTCTAATGGATCCAGCTATGGGTCTTGAGCTGAAATCTTCATAGGAGATTAGGCATTACATAGTAAATTAACCACCTTTTCAAAGCCCTAAGTCTTAAGAAGCATAACTGGAGTCCCTCTTTTTAGTTATAATGTCTGGAATTAAAGTTTAGTACAGTCATGTTAGGACATAAATGTATTGGAAATTATTTAGAATAAGAGGACATTTGAGTAGTAAGTAGTTCTTTCTATTTCAATAATTTAATAAGTAATAATTGTTGGACAGGATAGGAAGGTAATTTTTGAGAATTTGTGGAAATTCTGATTATTTTCTTCTTTAGAAGGGAGGACTAAAGTCCTCTGGTTCTCTGGAAGGAAGGTCTGCCAGCACCGGGGAGAAGCTGGTGTGCTAACAGAAGCACTCAGCACCTACCTAACACTAGCCCTGCCCTTGGATGATGGTACTAAATTCTGACATTCAGAAAAAACTCTGCTGGTGTTGCCATAGTTTCCTGAGCTCAGCACCTGCAATCCAGCTGTCTCCCCACTGCGATGACTCATTGACATTTCAACACTCCACTTCGTCCACCTTATTGACTCTCCAACTTCCTGCCTTATTGCTTCATTCTCTGGTTCTCTGCACACTTTTCCCAGTCCCATTCTACCCATCTTTTATTATTCAGATGTCCACAGCTCATCTGACTCTGAAATGTTCATTTGCCTTATAGGATATCTTCATAGCACATCTCTGCCACTTTCCCCACAACTCTTTTCTTCCTCCCCACCTCCTGTCCACAGAACAGACAGCAGTTTGAATATCTGGATGTTACCCCAAGAAATTTGACTTGTAAAACAGAATAGTAACTAATCAACAAGCAGTCACACTTGGTCATTAACAACAGTCAGTATAAGCCTGTTGCTCTCTGCGCAAGCATCTAATCTTACTGTTTCTTGAGTTACTCAAGCCTTTATTTTTAATAGATGTTTTTAATTTTAAAATTTAAGTATATATAATATAGCTTTTCACCAAAAAAAAGGGTGCAGTTCTCAAGTTCAGCTACTTTGTGTGCAGTTGGCCACTGTCTACAAAAAAGAACTTAGAAGTTGGGGTTTTTTTTGAAAATCCAAGTTTAGTATTTTTCTCAAGCAATATCTAAAGCACACTTTCAAAGATCAGGTTAAAGCTGACTGAAACTTCCACACTATCACCAAGATTTTTTTACAGGATAGCAAGTTAAAACCTAAAAAGAAAAGTAGAATTAAGTTTGTACATGATTAAAGCAAGGTCAGATTCTGGCTAGAAATGTCTGCATGGTAGTTGAAGATCTATTAGTTATTACATGGGCTTCATTTATATCACTGAGAGTGATTAATTGTAGTGCAGCAGCTTGTTTAGTTTCTTGCTAATAAGGAAATGTAGGCTTAAGACATGCCTCTAGAAGAATATGGTCTTTTGACAGATTTATTTTATGTATCAAAGCACTGTAAATTTTATTTCAGCTTCAGTCTGATCCTGTATTGCACCAAACCCCTTCTGTGAAATACCAAAAATCTCAATTTCTGATGCATTAAGAATTCTGAAGTCCTTGAGGAATTCTCATGAGTCTTAATGATACTCCTTGGACTAAATACAAATGTGGGAAGAATGTGAACAGCCGATTGCTGGCTCTTTAGTATTACTAAATATAAGTTAATTTCTAGTGTTCTGGACCACAAAAGATTTAGTCCCATGTACAAAGTCTTGGGGGATTTCAACAATAAAATCTTAGCCTTTTGATCCTGCTAGTATATGATTATCCTAAATACATGAGTAATTCAAGTGACTTATCTGGGACTACTGAAGCCACTAAAGTTGATAGTACAGTTGTAGGATCATGGCCATAATGTGAGGGAGAAATATTTCTGTGCGGATTTCTTTTCTTCAGTTCAGGAGCATAGTAATTATAAGTCCTGGTGAGTGAAACTAAGACTATATAACCAGGTTTATGGCATTGCTTCACTTTACAGTCACTGTCATAAAATCCAGATGAATATTGTTCCATTGTGTATATTTGGCACATTCTTTCCTAAGAATGAGTTTGTGATAAGCCATTTTCTTTCTTTTTTTTCTTTTTTTTTTTTTCCATAAGAGTTTTTGTTACATTCCTTCAAAATTTTAATACCTAATATGACCATTGAAAAGCTGTAAACTTTTAAGAGACTTTAAACATAAAGTAAGTGAATAAATTGCCGGGGAGTCTGTGGTTTGATCCCAGGAAATCCTGATTAATAGCCTTCAGGTTTTTTTAGACCACCCTGAATACACTGTGAAAAACAGTTCACTCGTTTTATTGCCATTTAGATTGTAACTCAACCTACTAAATTTATAACAATTTTTAAAGAAACACTAAATGAAGACATAAGAATTTATTTTTATTCAGATAATACCATATGCTGAACACATTTCTTGCTCTATTTAATTCAGTCTTGTAAATGTATGATTCTGTATACTTGCTAACCACATAAAATCTATTTTTAATATTTAAAAGCCTAATCCAAACCCTGTGAAATTAATGTGAAAGTAATTGTATTAATAATATTCCTGCTAATTTTCATTGATCAAGAGTTGTACATTTAAATGTGAAACTAATTTGTATATGTGTTTTAGGAACCTTCCCAACAACATTTCTGGTAGGAAGTGGAAAATGTAAAATAATTCTGTAAGATAATTTCACAGATAATATATATATATTAATTTAATGTGTAGTTTATATAAGTAGTATTTTAAGAACATGGTAACTGCATTTTATTCTTAGTTGCAATATAAATTGAGAGAAAGCTGTTGTACTTACTGTTGGTCTAAATCTTGACATTATCAGTCAAGGTCAAAGCATAGAGCTAAATTGCATCATTCTGTTTTAATAACTTGAGAATCTTTGGTGCTGATCACCTTACAGAAACTTAATTCCTTCATAGGCTAGATTTCCCAAAACTTGAATGGGTGTCGAGCCTGGCATGGGCCTATGGTATGAAATCACTGTATAAAAATGCTCTATTTAGAGGATGTTTTTATGTACATGTGCTGTGTTCATGTGCACGTACAGAAAGTTTGGATATTTTTCTCATTAAAAATGGGATTCTTTTGGGGAGGTAATCATACTGACAAAAATTATATATATATATACATATATATATGAATCTTCTACAATGTTGCTACAGAAGGCTGATTATTGAAAAAATATTTTACATATTGTGCATATTAACAAATCACATTGAGTAAAAAAGTAAACAAAACCTAAATATATATAAACCTCCAATATTAAGGAGCAATAAATATAATACATTTGCACTGTCTTTGCAGTATGCTCGGATACGCTTTTTCTTTTCAGAAAGAAACATTATTTCCCATGTAATAGAAAACCGAGTTTACTATTTCTAAACCACTCTTACCATAGAAAAATAAAATGCTTTTAATATTAGTGCTTATCACAGCATTTAAGGCATCACCATCCCCCCTCGAGCTTTCTACTCTTAAATAAAAAAGGAAAAATCCTATTGTTTTCCTGGCTTCTCTTTGCATCTAGTGATTGATGTAGAATTTTACTGCCATCCAATGGCAAGGACCTATTATAGCCTAAGTAAATGTCTAATGCTTTTTGATCAAATTGCAGTCTAGGGAATTTAACTTATGTAGTACATTTAGAACTTACATCAATACATCTCTGTTCGTTACACAGTGAGAAAGAAATATGACTACAGTTTCAATTTATTCTGTGTTTCCTAATTCAATTTAACTCTGAATTACTAATATTGTGGTACATAATTACCTAAGTGAATAAATCAGCCTAAGCTACTCACTAAAAAGAACATTAGCGTATAATATTAATTTTTGCATGTACCTTGTCAAGATAGTTTAAAAGATTCCTTTCTCTATGATTAAGAGCATTTTCCTAGTTGGCAAAATACCATTTTGGTAAAATACTTTTCTTTATTTTGCTTATCATGTCTGGAGACTTTACAATTGTTCTTGTACACTGAAGAATGACTCTCAAATGTGTTATGGGGGAGGGTTGTGTGTGTTTTCTGTTGTTTGTTTTGGTTTTGTTCTTGCTTTTTACTCATACACAAATAAACCTCTAAGACAGAAAGACAACTGCTTAAAACTATAATCTGAAATATCTCGATTTTGGTATACTTTTATCCTATCTGCTTTCTAAATTCAGCTTCAATTGGCAGTCCAACCTAACAGTCATTTTTTAGGGTTCTAGGAAGCAATCTAGTATTAACACACTTCATTTTTTCCAGGTATTTATTTTAGAGAGGAAACAATATAGATACACCTAATGGAAATAACTTCAGATCACGGACAATAATATAAAGCCAAGCCTCCATCTTGTACTAGTAACAAATAATTGCAATAATTAGTAGCTGTTAAAGGGGAAAAAAAGCCCTACTAGGATGGGAGAAAATGTAAGTTTAGAATAAAAGAGAAAAATAAATCACACAGAAAAAGAATAGATTCCATTACTTCTATTGTTTCATTCAAGTTGGGAGACCTCTCATCTCATTTCATTTCATTAAGATTGCTCTCTGTTGCCTGTTAAAGCCAGTGGACAAATTTCCAGTGACATGAAAGAGATCTAAACCTTGTCCCAGTCACGCATTCCTATCTCCTCACACGGATACCTACTTGTTGTCCCACACTTATATTTCAATTTGAATACTTAAAAAAACTTTTTGGCTTTTCACAAAAATGCAGCCAGTGGATATCTACTTTAAGCATCACAATATTTAGGAACACTTTATTAGATGTTCTGTTGATGTCTTGCTATTATTTCAACTCTTTTTAACAACTCTTTGCCCACAACCTTTGACTATTACCATAACTGTATAGAAAGAACAGTCTTTGATTAAGTAAGATTATTAACCTGGAACACTCTACATCATGTAACATTATTGGAGATGAAGCGAGAAACAGAATATAGAACAAAGACCCAGAAGACTTGGACACATGCCTTATGTGTCCATGCCTTATATGAATTCTACACCAATGAAAATAAGTACAAAATTAAAACTTTCCTTCTATGACTGAAATACATTCATGTTAATCAACACAAAGTCTTTGGGGTGTGTGTGCAGAGAAAAGAGTATCATGCTTAAAAATATCAATATTAAAAAGGGCGCGCATATGGTATTTGCTACTTTAGTGCCTCTATACTGAAGGGATGGGTGTAATAGAAAAGTACAAGGAGAAAATGAGGATCATAGGAAGTAAATTATATGGATTGTTGTATTTATTCTTTAATTAATATCAGGACACCACAACTACACTTGGGGAACACAACTCATTCTTCTCAGTATTGCTATCTTAGCAATTGATTGGAAAATGAGTGAAAAATCTTTCTACACTTTCAAATTTGAAAATTAAATAATGCAGTGTTGATGTTCATGACCTTTATAAGTAGTAGAAAGCAGGGGTAGATTGATATGATATCACAACACACAGATGCATTTGTGTTTTGCACCCCAGAATTTATATTGTCAAAGAGCAGTGGTCTCAGAAAAGCAGTGTAGGTAAGTACAGCACATGTGTTCTTCCTAGGGAATATCCTTCTACTGTAAATATAGTTGCTAATTCATTTTCTAAAATGTTCTTACTGCAGTAGTTCTCAATGATTTTGCATCATATGCTTATGCAAATTTATTTAGTTAAATAAGTTTTAAATTAATTTGTACAAAAATGTACAATTTAACTTCAGTTTCAATACTCCAAGTCAATATACCTTTCACTCTTGTCCCTCAAAATTCATTTAATTGCATTCTATAAATGGATGGGAGGAAAAATGTAATTTCAACCAATTTTTGGTTAATATTTTGAATAATAGGTTGTTGTTGTTTTTTTTTCTCTTCTCTGTGCTTTGAAGGAAAGGTCTGTGTGACAGCTAACAAAGCTGCCCTGGCTTTGTAGCCCTCGTTTTATGAGATGTGAGATAACATGTTCTCAGCATGAGTCTCCAGGAGTTCAGCTGGCCATGGCACTTGCGGAGGCTGCAGGAAATGGAGACTTCTCCCCACTTCTGCACACAGATGTGTGCGGGGAGCTCTCTGCTAGTGAGGGATATGGCAGATCACAGGCCTAGCACAAAGAGGGAGTCTGGGAGTCAGGTGAGCCGTGCTTGTGCAGACCTGGGGCTATACCATTGCCCCAGAGTGCCTGCCAATGCAAGCAGAGCTGGAAAAGCGGAGACTGTGGAGAATACAGTGTGTAGCATTTGTGATGGGCTGTAGTAGGCTCCACTCAGCTATTTCTCCCGCTGCAGGGAATATTGTCAGTTTATTTGCCCATGACTTCTTTTGGCCAAGAGAGGAGGAGAGCCTGTGCGGTGACATGAGGTGGCACATGTGGCCCTGCCACCAGCAAGAGGAAGCACCCAGCCACCAGCCTCACCCTAGGAGAACTTTCTGCTCATCACCTCTCTCTTTTCACTCTCCCCACATGTTAATGCATATTCAAACAATGCATCAAAATAACCAGAAGGCAAACCACCACCGAATTGCCAGCCCTCATTCCTGAATAAGCTGCTCACAGTCAATTGCCTTTTTCCTAGTTTAATTTTCTTTGTGCATGTTATAATGTTGTGTGTGTTCAGTGACAATCACTTCTGCAAAGCTGCATTTCATTTCCTCTGACCACTAAAACTGTGATCTGCTTTACTTGCCTGAAACAAGTATCATGCACAGATTTTAATTATTTAGTCATGATTTAGCATGCATGATATATGGGTATCATTATCAATAGCTGCAATATCTCTTCTTTTGGCTATTTAACATGAGGAAGATGCTCTTTGTTATTAACATCTGTTCATCAGGGACACAGACCTTCTCAGCATTACTAGCACCTTCTGTTTTTGTCAGGAGAAGGGAAAGTGATCAAGAGGCTCATCAGAGCCTAATTTGGCACTGATGTGTTTTCCTTTCTCTTAGCGTAGATCAGATCTAAATTGTCCCTTAAAATTACAGTAGCTTTTAAAATACTGCTCAATAACTAGATCTGACTAGGCGTAGACTAAGATGGTGCAGATATGAATGTAACATTATTTAAATGTTATGGTTGTGTGTGGGCTACAAGATGAAAAATAAGTTAATAAAAGACGTGGTGGAATTAGAAAATAAGATTAGTGAATTGCTTTAGCCGTGAAACCATCTTCTAGCTATGAAAAAGCAGCTAATCTTATTTTTCCCACACTAAGCTCATTCTAGTTTTTTCCACAGCCCAGTGAAGGCCTCACAGCAGAAATGTCCCCTTTACATTTACCTTGTTATTATAGCAGGCATTTTATTAAGCCTTTTGAGGATGGATCTTTGGTTGGCAATAAAACAAGGCTCTGGTTCTTTGCTGTTTTTCTCCAGTGATGGTACAGCGGGGGCACTGAGCCGTTTGCAAGAGGGTATCTCTGCTTGGCCGCTTCCCAGGCAGGTTGAACCTGAAGGGATGGATGAATTTTGAGGAAAGACTGGACTTGAACTTTTTTGCAGAACCCTTTTTAAGTAAAGGTAAACAGAAAAAGGGAGTTCTACAAGAGCGTTTGATTCTGTGAGCCCTGCCAATACCAACCATACATAACAATGTTTGTGCTCCAGACCAGCCAGAATCTTATTTCTTCCTAAAAGAAAGCATCAAATTCTGATCATGTAGATAAAAGACGAAACTTCTCATGAATATACTCTACATGATTAAAACTCCAGCTCCCTATGGTTTAGACCTGGAAGACATTTTAATTATCTATCTAACATCTTGCTATTTCTGGAATTTTGACTATGAATATTTCTGACATAGTATTTCATGGAGTATCCTTTCCTCGTACTGTGCTTTTTTTATACTCCAGATGTACAGTAAACAACAAAAGTTTGTTTTATCTTTTGGTATCCATCAGATGAAAGAGAAAGACAACTAAAAGGAAAAAAAAAACCACCACCAAACTTTTGAAGAATGTATCTTAATAATAGATATCCTGCTTATAATCTAAGAGTCCCATAGCAAACTCGAATATGTTTTACTAAATAGATCCAAACTACAATTAACTGAAAAATCCAAACATTAACAGTACTGTAAATAAATAGATAAATAATCAGCAAAGAAAAGCCTTCCATCTTTCTTATTTTGCCTGGCAAAAATGCTCAAATTTTTGCACATAATTACTATTTTAAATAATTTTTAACAAATTTCAGTACCATACTGTCAAAACCTAGGAGCAGAGAAAAAAAAATTGCTATGATAATGATAAGCATGTTTTGATTCTGAATACGTAAGTAAGAGCAGCTCAATTACCAGGGTGATTTTCCAAACGTAATCCAGTCTACAGGAAGCTATTCCTACTAATATGTGAGTGATAATCTAAATGCAGCATCTGAAAGTTAGGTATCAAGTTCACAGTGAAATGCCTTTAAAGTTTATATTACAGTGACCACATAAACATCGTTTTAAAATTTCTAATATATTCTGAATGAGAAATACAAAGAAACTTGGGTGGACTCAACCTTTGCTGAGTGCTTGAGTGGTTTCTAAACTTACCTTATCACATTTTAAACTAGAGTGATGGACTAATAGTTTAATATACCTAAAACCTTGTCAAAAATTTTCTCAAGTTTCTATTTCCTAGATTAGTCCCTGAGTTTAATTGATATGAAGCAAATGACAGGTATCTGTCTAGCCAGGTTTTGACTTGTAAGAAATGTCTATACTGTGAAAGCGAAGGCAGTGATAGGATGCATTAGCTGGTGAAGATTTCAGCTCGCAAGGCAGAACTGCGGTGTGTAGCTTGTCCAAGCAGGGTTTAACTTTGTTACTCAAGCAGTATTCGCTGCTGCATTTGGCAGCCCCTCACAGGAGACATTCACTGAAGCACAGCAGCGTGCAGCACAGCTCGGAACCAGCGTCTTCATGGCAGCTGGCGCCCAGACCCGTGCCAGCGCAGGCTGCGCTTTGTGACTCTTCAGTATCTCTGTGTCTGTTATCTTCAATCAGGTCAATAATTATTTCACGATTTGTAAAACAGTTTGCAAAAGAAATCTCTAAACTAGGAATGTGGTTTTGTGAGATAGATCGACAAATATGAGCTTATCACACAAGGGGAAAAACCAAGCAAGATTAACTAGTGAATTCGCATGTAATTTAAAAGAACAAATTAACCACTTTGATGATAATCTAGCTTGCTTTGTATGCAATATGTACTTGTATAAGTTCATCAATTGATTCCTACATCCACAACCTCACGTTAAGCAGGAGCATATCTTTAGAAAACCTGCTTTTTTAAAAAGCAGTCATGTCAAATTCATTTTACATGATGGGGTTGATCTGATGTTCTGGTACTTGGTAGCGAACACTTTCAGCAGAAGTTATTAAGTTAAACTGTGTAAACAGAAAAATAAGCTATATTTTTAGTCTACTTGCATTGTCAACCTATAGATGCCTGTTGATAATTCCGGCAAGGAGACCTGCAGGAAATGATTCCTGTATCTTTTGGTTGCTGCCTCTTTTCACCTAACTAGGAATGGAGTTCTGGAGGCTGGCAGTCAGCTTTCAGCAAGCCAAATTGTGATTTCTTTGTGCCATGGGTGCAGGGACAGCTCAAGTGCACCTCTGTGTATTAGCCCAAGTGTAGCAACACAGGAGCAGGCAAGTACAGCTGGTCTTCTGGCACACAGGGCCTGAGCCAATATACTGGTGAGATCTGTGATGGCCTTGTCTATGCTCAGGTCCAGTGCTGTCTGTCTGTGTTTCCATGGAAGGAGGTAGAGGAAAGTTATCTCAAAGCCAGTGAGATCCAACTACAGTCTGCTAAGTCCACTCAGGTTGTCCTGGTAAACTGAATACATGGAAATCCTCTTTTGGTAGCAGTCAAATTTCAGAAGGGCTATTTTGGACAGGTATATGGACACAATAATGTGTTGACTCACTGAACCAGGCTTGATTTCTCACAGAGATGCAGAGAGTACATCTGTACTGTGCTGGGTTTAAATTTTATAACACTTTTCTTCTCTGGGCATTTGTATCAACCATAACCAAGTTTCTCATCCTCAGAGAATGAAGAGTTGGCTGTGTTTGGAGAGTTGTTGGCACACATACATCACATGTGACCCACTGGGAGCTGCTGCTGAACTCCTCTAAGCTGCGCAAACTGCTGTAGCAGTGCCTCTAAGCTGAGTAAATGTAGAGCATCTGGAGTTGCTTTTGAAAGCACCCTATTCCACTTGAAAATACTGATTTATTGCTTCTTCCCCCAAAATACCATCCAAGCCTTGTTCTCCTTGGAGCACAGGGGTGTTTAAAACATGTATCTGGGGCAAAGACAGCTTTTAAAGCTTCTTGCACATTCAACTCTGATATTAACCCACTTTTGATAATTTGGGCAATGTCATAAGAGTTCTGTGAGCAATCACTTCTGCTCAACATCTCTGCACATCAGGCCACATAGAAAAGTCATCCATGCAAGGTTTTATCCATTAATGCTCTGATATGGTAACAACTCATGGAGCTATCAAAACTCCCTACTGTCTCTTAGCAAGGCAACCCTATGTTTGCAAAAATAAACACAGGGCATTGAATTTGCAATAAAGTTCTTTCCAAGTTGGTATACAGCTGTAAGTTAATAGATTAATGACAACCAGATATGATAGTGTATGAAAAAATCAGAGATAACTCATACCAAATTTCATGCCTAGAATGAAACACATTCACTGCTGAACCCAGGGGGCAGAAGGTTTTGGGCTGTCACCTTCCTTGTGCCTCCCATGAAGGGTTAACAGCAGCACTCACCCTGGGACCTAAGCACCTGTGGGGCCCAGCCCCAACCTGGGGTGGGGCTACTAAACGGTGCAGCCTGGGCTCACTTGACTGGTTGCTGGAGGGACAGAGTGGGGCAACTCTGTGTGTTGGCCAGGAAACAGCTGCTTTGGAGACTTTCCTTGTCTTGGAAACTGGAGGGGTTGAGACTAGAAATGGTAAGTAATTTGTGTGGATGTTATGGTCATGAACCTATGCTGGATAATGGAAAATGGTGCTGTTTCAAAGGGGGGTGACAATAAGCAAGAGAGGTTTGTGAAGGAAAGAGCTCCTATATCATGTTAGTCTGTTGAAGTGGTTATATCTGTGGCTCCCAACTTCTTTCACATTAGGGATTCTGTGGAGTTATGTGTGAGTTTGGCAGAGTGGAGGAAGGGTGTTCATTCATAGTCATCATGAATAAGAATAGGCAAGTGTGGACTTCCAAAAGCTTCCTGTGGCTGATTTCCTGAAAAATAAATTCCCAGAAGCAAGTAATATTATATTATACAAAGACAAATACTCAGCCAGTCAAGAAAATCTAATTGCTGTAAAATGTTTTATGTGGATATTGTAAATGTAGCAATGATATGGAAAAAATTTTTGGTAAGAGCTTTCATTTTGGCTGGAGTAGGAGTGGTAAGACATCAGTTTCTGCTTTTTGACCTAACTTTGGATAAATGTTGCGCAGTGTTTCAAATCAAGGGGAGCTGTTGTGATGGGAAGCTAATATTCTGGTGTTGGATGATGAGGCTTGGTTGATTTGTTTTTTCATTCTTCAGTTTCAGTTGTGAAGAATGCCAAAGTAAAGGCAAGAAAACACTTTGTGAAGTGCAAGCACTAGTACTTACTGTCCATATGTTGTCTTCTGTGTTTTTTCTCTCTGCTCTGGAAGCAGCTTCAGAGCTTGAAAAGTAGTGCAGTCTACATAATCATTGCTAATCCAAAAATTCAATACATGGAAAATTACTATTTATGCCATAAAATCACTCGAAAGGTTTAAGTGTCTTATGTGCCAGAACAACAAGTTTCCCTTGATGTTCTGTCAGGACTGAATTTAAATGGCTTTGAGTCCAGGTAATTCCAGGCCAATAGCTTCATCCACACTGAACCTGGAAAACTGCCTCTTTCAGGAACTGGAGAGATTCATGCCTAGCAAATCCCACTCATATTTTGCTCCAGGGGCTGGGTATAAATCTTTTGTGTTCTCATTAATCTTGTAAGCTGGGGAACATAAACATCTTGAAGCTTGCACTTTCAGAGTTCTGTAACGTCTCTAACTGGTTGTTTCACTTCTTTTGTCTATAATCATGCCCCATTTCATTTCCTATGTATTATTCATATATACCTTAAATTTAATCACCAGCCCACTAAAGTTAAAATCACACTACGCCTGAAATATAAACACCCTTACACTGGAGTTGAGAACACATTATGCCTTATCTATAATTACTATCATGCTGAGGTAAGGTTTCCACCTTACTTTTGTGATACTGCCGAGGTTTTTCTGGTTATCAGTGCCTTTTCGTACCTGTATCACAAATGCAACCTTTTACAGTTCTTTTCCTTTTGGGTCCTTTTCTCTCTACACAGGGGAAATTTTTTATATTTGATGATCAGCTGTCTCATTAGCTGTTTTCTGCCACATATGAAAGTAGCGTTAGGCAATGAGGGACATGCTGCTTTTAATTGCTAGATCACTCTGGGTGTGTCCTGTGTGTTCCCCCAGAAGAAGCTCTGCTGAGGGCTCCTTCTGTTACACAGCGAACACCTCCAGCAAGGAACCAATACAATGTCCTTCTTTGCCTGAGCCAGTAGTCCATGCCCTCTGCTTCTCCTGCCTGGCAGTCCCTGTCTTCATTTGATCCCCAGACAATTTTGTGATTTCAGTAGTGAACAAAGACACTACTATAGACTTGGCAGAGTATTTCTATAGACAACTCTTTAGTATTGTTGGGATGGGGATTATAACTGCATTCCTGTGCAGTGGCACGGTGTGCTGTGCTGGGCTGGCAGGATGCATATGCTCGCACGGCAGAGGGATTCTGCTAGAGCCCTGAATGTCCCTGTTATCAGCAGTACCATGGTGATAAAGCTGGTCTTGTAGGCTGGGCTTTCTCTTTGCTTACTGGATCTTACCTGGAAGTCTGTGGACTGGCTGCCCTCTTACCTATTCTGAGTCTCAGGTTTCCACAGATATTTGCCATTGGTGACATGTCTTGCTTGTAAGCTTTCTGAGTGGCATAATTTATTTCTTTGTTCTTGGTTCTCCAGTCTGTTCAAGCTACCATGTGCTACCCAGCTATCTTGAGTTCTGATGTTACCTCCTTATGATACGTATATGTACATACATACTAGAATATGTATAATACATATAAACACATAATGGTAATAATAAGCAATTAGTTTTGAGTGGATAGTTATTGCAGGACTGCACATGTATCTTCAACTTGTATTTTGCTCAGGCCACCTAAATAAACCCCAGTTTTGAGGGGAAGAAAATGACTTAAAATTTCAGGCAGAAAGTAGTCACATTTAAGTGGTCTAAAAGCTGCTTAGCCACAACATTTATTTGGTATATGACTAGTAAGTATTAAGTATATTCAAATAAAAAGTGCTGGAAGTTTGTATTTTGAATTTTTTTTTTTTTGATGGAAAGCAAAACCAAGTTAAATGCCAAAAAAAGGCTGTCTGTATTAAACATGAAAATGTTGATGCTTTCTTCAGTTTCTATATATTTTTCTAATGCTTTATATGAAGGTAATATATACGCTTGGTGCTGAAAGCTGAACTTTTCTCCAACCTTTGCAGTACCTGAGGTCAACAGTGCATGAATGGAGTGAGAAAATTTTATCTGAATTTGTTGTCTGGCTATAATTAAAACCACTAATGTTGTTCTAATGCTGCCTTTGTTACTGGAATCACAGCGGTGAGCGCTACATCTCACCTTATGTTATCTTCAAGAAGCCTTTCATGCTTATGTATTTAATTATCTAGCTTTCTTTTAATGTATTTGTCAAGCGAATCTTAAATATATTATTGCAATACCATATCTGCAATACTATCTCCACATAAACAAATGTGCTTTTTAACTACAGCATTGAGAACTCCCTCTGGTAGGATTCCCAAACTTCTCTGCAGGTTGCTGGCTACAGCAGACTACCAAAACAAATCTCTTAGCATGATCAAGGTCAGAGCCAGGTCAGTCATTCACAGAATATTACATCTTTTCTTGGAAGCAGGAAGCATTTGATATTTGATTTCCCTATGCAC
Organism: Nesoenas mayeri; assembly: GCF_963082525.1. Classification (NCBI taxonomy): domain Eukaryota; kingdom Metazoa; phylum Chordata; class Aves; order Columbiformes; family Columbidae; genus Nesoenas; species Nesoenas mayeri. The sequence goes on from NC_137557.1 coordinate 14,599,222, forward strand.
CATTCTTTGATGGATTTTCCTTTTCTTTCCTGCAGAGGGAAGAAACTGTTATGTTAAAACTGTTATGTGTATTTACATATAATGACTGATATATATTTAATACTGATAGTGTCCTGGAAAACCATTAAGAAAATGTATCTTCTGGCTCTGCAAAAGTAGGTAGTATGCTATTCTGTTGCAGTCTAAGGTAATCCTTAGTGTAAAAGTGCGTTCACATGAGGACACTGGTCTTAGTGAGTTACATTCACATTAGTCGTTTCAGTAAATGCTTAATCCCCAAATAGACTTCTGCAACGATTTATGAATGATCTAGGTGAGGAATACTTCTACCACTTTAGGTGGTCAAGTTACCTGGATAATGGTGCTGGGCTAATTTGCCAGAGTAAGGCTTAGGTTTCAATTTTATGTATATATATGTGTGTATTGGGAAAATTAGCTCACTAAACTTGTAGCTGAAAACTAAACAATGTGTACGCATACTCCAAAATCCTTTAGTTCAAAAGTTTTGGTAGCAAAAATATCAAGATTTTGACTAAACCTCTGGGAGGACTCCTATTTCTCACTGCATGGTCTTCTCAGTTTTTAAATTCAGGGTTGATAAAATGTTTCTTTTCCATAGTTTTGTGATATGGGATTTTATTTTTCCCTTCTCTCCCTCACTGGTTCTACTTGATTCACTTTCTGCTCTCCTGGCTCTTGAATGTGAGGGCTGACAGTGTCTTCCAGTACAAAGTAAAAATGAAGATCTGGATAGGTTATGGTATAGCTGGCATTGTTATTAAGAAAGTGGTCTCTTGTGAGTATGCTGTGAGTGTTGCTGTGCTCGAATGGAGGGAAAACTTGTTTTAGGTGGTCAGAAATGAGTAAACATCCAGTTAACTGAAATCAAATTGCCATCTGTAACGAGACCAGGGAAGGTACATGTTGCAGAAAGCCCAAGATAATGTGATTGATGGCAAAGCCTTTCCCTGAACTTAGCATCAATGATAAACATAAATCTTTGATAGAGCACACTCATACTGCAGCGCGAGAGCCCACCCTCATGCTGTCGTAGTCCTTCATGAAGGATCACAACACACAACCAATGGCTAACAAAGATTAAGATCAAGGTGCATTAGGCTAGAGGAAGACCCTGGAGAGACCAAAGTGTGTGGAATTTAATTCTACTCTAATTTGATGGAGTGCTTTAAGTTTAGATGACTTGTATGTTGTTTATATGTACCTGGTGCTCTAGGTGCTTGAATATATAGAAAGATTGAAATTGAGATATTCGCAAACTATACTCACCAGTGCATTATTCTTGAAGTTGTATAGCAAACATGGAATATATTAATTTTACAATAGATATTGAAAATCTTGTGTGCAACTGATTAAGTGGTACTCTCAAATTATAAAAGAAGTTATTTTTTGCAGTTTAAAGCTAAGGTAACTTGGGTAATTTTATCTAGACTGCAAGCACTCGAGTAGTAAAAAGATTGTGTGTATAAATAATAATCGGAGTAGAAAGAAAAGTAAAATGAGACGGTTTTGTGATCTCACACTCATACATCATGTGAGGATAGGTGCTGCTCAATCCTGTACAAGAAAGCCCTATAACTAATGTAGTACCTATATACGTGTACATAAAGAAGAAAAATAGATTTTTTTGTTGTTGTTGTTGTTTTTCCTGACCCCAGAAGTTTAAAATTAAATGACGCAACCCTGAGATAGATATCACAAGACAAGTTTAAACATACTGCAATGATATGTTCATTCCTTGCCTTCAAGTTGTAAAGCTTAAGACTTGTTTTCAAGATTCTGCTCCTTTAGCATTTGCAGAGATTCAGTCACTTAAAAGAACAAATAAACAAAGCCACAACAAAACACACACACATACACACACACAGAAGCTTGTGGAAATGCATACTTGACTCATCAAAGTTTATTCTTCTGTATCAATTTTTTCTGTTGCTTGTGATGGAAGATGGTGTGTGGGGCACAGCTGCTCCTGCATGGGTACAATGCAGTCTGGAAAATACAAGTGCCCTTATTTTGCTAAGCTATGATTGCCAGTGGGGTAAGCAAACCTGTATAGGTATCATTGAATTGTGAGGGACATGGAAAAAGTGGCCAGGCAGTTCTTTGAATGTATCTACCTGTCAAGGCCAGAGAGAAAAGGCAATCTCATCTGCATGAGTTGCTCTACAAGTGGTTATATGTACATGTTTCCAAGAGTGTCTTAAACATATCAGCCTCCAAAATAATAAGATAGCTTGACTGTTTTTGGTTTTTAGGATGAGCTCAAAGCAAAGCTGGGTCTGGTCAAGGCAGTCTGCAAGTTGCACAAGCTGAAGAGAAGCTGTGGCACACGTGTGCTTCAGACCTATGGTTCCTTGTTTCCACTAATTGTACCAGGAATTAATCAGATGATGACTGAGCTGGTGTAAATCATGTCATACTTTACGCATTAGAAAGGAGCTAAATATCTTGCTGTTGCTTGGTCTTCCTAATCTGGCTATGCTGAAATCCTGGGTCATGAGAATAGAAATGCTAAGGCTGCTTCTGCTAGCTTGATAAAGTGTAAATCCAATGATAAATTTTACTTATTTTGGCATTTATGTCTTGTTATTCATGAGAGATGAAGACTAAAATCTGAGGAAATCCTGATTCAAAGTGCCTGTGATGGTTGGTTGGCTTTCTCTTATTGTTACTTATTGTCCTTTAACTGATTGTCATTAAAGACTGAGATGGTAGAAAAGGAGAATTGTCTTGGAAGTTTTTAGGGCTCATTACCTTCCTGTTTATTCTCTTGGCCTCCAGTGTCCTGGGCATGATATTAAAAATCTTTGTGCTTTTCAGAAAAGATGCTAAAAACAATCTTCATTAATTTCTTTGCAATCAGTTTTATGGTTTAACGGACCAAGAAGCTGAAGCTGATGTCAGGGATACCACTTTCCACAGTTATGTTTGGATAGTACCTCTAATATTCTAGGCAGGTACTTCTGCAAGTCTTTCACGAGTGTGGTGACTGTCATTCACAAAGTGATGGATGTGATTTTTCATGACTTGCATTAAATCAAAAACCAAAAAGGTAGAGACTCTCTTCTATTGAGGAAACCTGTAGCTGCTGGATTAGTGCAGTAAATACAGTTGTCTTTCATCCACACAGCCTCCCTCACTGAAAAAGAAACACATAGATGCACATAATGTACCTTTTTGGTTTCTTCTCTCCAATTATGCTAACAAGCTTCATGCTGAGAAAGGATTAAGGCTGATGGACAATCAAAGACAATGCTTCCTTCTTGGTACAAAGGTGTGAAAAGATATAGGCACTAGAGCTGGAGTTATTAGGCATACCTGCAGGAGGCCATATGACTAAGTTATGCCACGAGAGACTGAAGTATAGAAAATGCTTAGTCACTATTCTAAGCTCTTCAATGACATCTTTAACACCTTTTGATTCAAAAGGAAAAGTCACAATGCAAATATCCCCCGGCAGGTTCTGCTCTGTGTTTGCGGTTCAGTGGGGCAGCAAGACACCTGGCTGAGTAAAATTCCCAGTGGGAGCCCTGTACTGGCCCCACCAGCGGGACACAGGCACCTGCAGGCGCTCAGAAAGCACAGCTGAAGATTAAAGAGGCAGGAAGGTCCTATGGAATAAGCCCTCTACCAATTTCATTCTGTATTCTGTAGTAGGAGAGGAGCGAATTAAAAGGTAGAATCAAAAGAAATGTTATGTAAGTCTCTCTAATACTTTTTATTAACTGTATTATTGCTTCTTTGGAGCACTTCAAAGAATAGCCAAAGCAAGTTGCTCAGGGAGGGACAAAAATTCTTGTTCAATTGCACTACCAATCAATCGTGATTTGCTTTTTAAAAATAAGATTTAAATTACCAAGAAAACAAAAGGGTGTATAATAAGTCTTTCCTGAAGATATTTTACTTTAATTTCAATAAGATTTAAAGACTGGATCAATTTTAGTTCTTCTTTGTAGCGCTGGCTGTTTATTATCCCTTTTAAATTTATTCCTAACTTTGTGTGTGCTGTTCTTTTGGAACACCGTAATTAAATCTTGCCTGCTCTCTGACTATATGGACTATTGATGCTAGCCTGTGAAACTCAGTGATCTCCAATTGAACTGATCATAAAATACTATGTAAACATCTCCCTGCATCAAGGATATATATAAAGTTACATTCCACACAGACAATATGAAATAAAAATATTGTAACTTAGAAATGAGTATCTAATACAAATGTTATTAATGTACCTCCCAAAGACTGCTCAGAGGCAAAGGTGACTGCAGGGGTGGAGGTAGATGGTTACAGGCTGCCTTCTCTAACATCTGTGTAAATAGTGGAGTGGTGGCCCCTCAAAGTTACAAGAGCTGCAGTTACAAATATTAAACTACAAAAAAGTCTGTCTCTGACTGTACTAAAGAAATTACCTCTACTATCCTTTTTTCTTTTGGCTGCTGGTATTAAGAAAAATATCAGAAGACCACCAAGGAAGAAAGGGGCAGGAAAAGGACATAGGCATAATGAATGCCAAGACTTAATTGACACAGTAGCAGCTCATACTGTCTCTTCTCTTTGTGGAGATATTATCTTTTGCATGTTGATAACAGTAATCTTCTAAAGAACCATATTGAACCGACTCATAACCCCCTTTCCCGAATTATTAAAAAAAAAAAAAAAAATTATTTAAAAAATATTCTTTTCCTCTGAAGCCAAATATCCTAAATATAAAACAGCTAAGTAGAATACTTAGAATAAGTTTTGATATCAAGGAGAGACAGTTAACATTTAAAAATAGCCTTAAAAGATTATTATTGCTATAGAGACATCAGCAGTCTAGAGGAAGGATAAATAGTTGGTTTAAAATAAAAAATAGGACCCTTGAAGACCCAGGTTTCATTCTCTCTTCTGATCTTCCTGTTAAACTTCCCTGAAATACTACTTTATTGTAATTCAACTATGACTGTTCTTTTTTTTCACCCCCAACTTCAGCCTCTGTTTGCAATCAGATGTCAAGGTACCCATGTAAGAATACAAATATGGGCCAATGTTACAATTTATAAATTGGGCCAGGGAATGTTTTACAGATGTATGGAAGGAAAAGACACTTGAATATGCATGCAGCCTCCCATGTATGTAGGAAGACAACAGGCTGTAAGTCATCAGTTCAAAATTTCAGCATTTCCATTTTCTCTTCAGTGGAAATATTGTCACAGGTGAGGTCTTATGACCAGTCCAAATACACAAATACCAGTTATAACAAAATTAGCAAAAATTTTAAGTTTTCCACTTCTTGCATGAGCTTAATATCCATGACAAGGTCTGATTATATTTCACCTAGGTGAAAACTGCTTTTTAGAGCAGTTAATTAATTTAGGTACAGTATATATAAGAAAACATTAGATTCAATCAGAACTCTTGTGCTGAACACTGGAAGTATTGTGGCGTTATTTTAGAAGTTCCCTTAAATTAAAAGACTGCATAGTATATGAGGAATTTCATTAAGGAAATTGTGAAGTCTAGTAATGATCTAGAGAGATTTTCCCTGTATTCTCAAACACCACTGGGACTTGAGTCCACTGCAAGTGATTTACATCTGATAACACCATTTTCAACATGTCCCTCTCCCCTTCCTTGTGTTTTTGTTTGTCTTAAAAGCATATATTCAGGGCAATCCAAATTTAAGTTCCAGTCTACACTGAAGCTTATATTTTCCAATTTCTGTTGGGCATGGGAGGGAATGCAGCCAGGGTCAGGAGAGGAAGGTGTGGTACAGAACTGCTGGATACCTCAGGGGTAAGGTAATTTACCTTGCCAGTGCAGAAGGTGAGTTAGCTTTTAAAAATGGGATGTAGACTGCATGCAAAAAATCAGGACGTTTACAACCATGAAGATATAACTATTTTATGCACAGCATGTGGTTCTTTTGTATAGACTCCTATAAGTCTTATGGATGATGGTCTTCCCTGTGACAGTGTCAATGGCATAGTTTATGTAAAAAAACCCTAACCAACCAAAACCCTAAAAACCCTGAAGACTTAATTTTTGTGGCTTTCGTGTTTTGGCAAATGATGACCAGTGAAGTTAACTATTTCATTTTAAGAACATATATTTTTTTTCCAAAAGAAAAATACTCTTCAATAATAAAAAACCCCTCCAGCCACCTTTTCTTTCTGTAATGTGGTCTGTCAGAGAAGGGCCATGTGGCACAATGCAGCCTAGTGAAGATGTAAATGAACTAGCTTTGAGCAGATACACAGGATAACCTAGGTGCATTTCCTGTGCAGCAATGTTGTCTTCAGATTCTGAAACAGTTCATTCAACTCTGTGTCATGTACAACTGTCCTCTTTATTTTTTGGAAAAAAATGTTATCATCCCTCATTATAATATTTGGAACAGTTGAGCTCAAAAGGTACAAAATTACATATACAACTGCAAGAATGCCAGCACTGTGTATGTATTTGAAGATTTTGATTGCCAAGCTGGCAGAAGGTTGGTCAGAATAGTAGAGCTGAATTTTAATGCAATATGTTTGTCTATATACAATACAGGTATGGACTTAATGCTGGAGATGACTCATTGCTTAGCATTAGCATCACAATTCTTTTCCTTCTACTGTTTGCTAGCTCTAATTTCAGTGAAGCAGCTCCTGACTAACTGTGATATTATTCAGATGAAGTTTTTTAGGCAAAACTCAGCAGGTATCCAGCTCAGCTGTAGCCATTCAAGGGAGGCAAAGAGTAAGATGTGAAATTAAATCCCCTTATATTTGAGAAGAAGTTAGTCTAGTCACTGGGCTATCACATGAAAAAGTAGATTACTATTTGCAGGATACTTCTATTGGCTTGGCATTCTCTGCTGACAAGGTCCAGGACATGGGACAAGAGGCAGGAGCACCCTTTTTGACGCCAAACATGAGTGGAGATGCATGAGGGCAGGCTCTGGGTGCTTTAACACACAAGTATGGGCAAGCCCAGACAGAATAAGTAGTGTGGGTGTCTAAGAAGTGTGTAGCAGGTGTTGTGTTAAGGGGCTCCTGTGCTGAGCACCGCTGTAGAGCAGGCTATTGACTGAACTGCTCTCTTGAGCTGAACCAGGGAAGGGACCTGGCAGATGGTTTGTCTTTGCATCTTGGAGGAGGAGAACAGAAGTGCTGTGCTGCCATTGGATGCCTCTTCCCAACAGCTTTCAGACACGTAAGAGGATTTCTTCTTCCTCACTCACGGAATAGCTGCAGAAAACTGATACTGGATGAACCACCTGCTTTCAGCTGAACTTAGAGCAACACTTTTACAGTGGTATGCTGCTTTATTGACAAGAATAGAAGCATATTTTTTATTGAATCAGGATTTACAATTTCCCAACTTTTTAATTGGAAGTTAATGATGCATGGCTCTTCTAGTAACTAAATGAATATTTGAACTGCTGCAAGTTGCTTTAATAATTGTTCAGCTAATCATTCAAATTATCAAAATCTTTACTTGTGCAAAGTCATATAAATGGTAAAAATTAAAAATTAATCAACTTGATTTACGTAACTAAAAGCTGCTATCTAATGGATATTTTTCAATAAGAAGACAGCAGTAATTATCGTGAAAAAATATTCGTTCCTGTAGTTTGAACAATTATAGCAATTTCCACTGGGGGATTTCGCAGTCAGGTTCCAGTTCTGGGCAAGAGTGATTAATATAATGGTTATTAATGAGAATTCATTTTTGTACATTGAGGGGTGTTTGGGTGTCAGTCTTCCAAAAGCAATGTGGTTAGCATGTTAATTATAAAAGATAACATTTGACTGGTGACTAAGTAACTATATTGATTTTTTTTCTCGTTTTCTGTGATGTGAAAGGTCAATTAGACTTATAGAAACAATGGAGCCTTTCACAGCAGGAACTCTCGTTTCTCTGTGCTGACATCTTTTTAACCACATACAAAGTTCATTAAATGTGCAAAGGTAGTAATGCTAAAAGGAAGAAAGTGATTGGGTCAGAGGTCACAAACCGTGGCAAGCTGACAGCCTCTTGTGGATTACACCATGGGAGATAAGTAATAGTGAGAATTGCCTTTCAGGTTGCCCACTGGGACTGAGGGGAATGAAGTCATAAGCAGCTAATACTATTGGGTTAATTAAAAGGAATATTGACAGCAGCTTTGTTTGTCTTGTGCCGAATGGGATGCTGTTAACCAAGTATTTTATTGGGTTACATAACATTAGCAAATTTTTGTCTCAAATAACAGATTGCCAAATTTATAACGTCCACAGAGCTCCAATAAACAGGTATTGAATCAAACATGTCTAACACCCGTACAGTCTTCTAATTTCACTGTGTCCCCTCATATGACATTTTGTCAGATTTAACCCATTCAAGTCATTTGCCTTCTCATTGAAGTCTACTCTCCCAGATGTTAATATCCAGACATTTTCACAGGAAGGCTGCTAACAGCTGAAGTTCTCTTCTTCCTGAGATAAGATGGCTTACTTAATATAACCGGAGTATCCACTGTCATTCTGTTCATTTGCTCAAGCATTATAAAGCTTTTAACTCTTTTAGCTGCCATCTCATTTAAAACCATAAGATTCAAAGCATACAAGGGAAAACAAAAATCCCAGCGCTAAGGACAAGAGGTATTGTAATTTATGATTTGATTTGATTCACATTATTCTAATGTTTGTAGAACAGCTGGGTAAAGCATCCGTGATCATCCTGGTGAAATTAATAACTTTAACAGCACATCTGTGAAGATTTCAAAATTGATTGTCATTGCTGCATAAAAATGACAGTTTTCATACTGTATGTTCAAGAAAATAACTCTACATTTTTATAAGTTTTCAAAGTGATTTTCTCCACTGGAATGATGAAAACACTAATTGTATGCAAGATGTGACTAATTTGCTTGTAGTCTTCATCTCAAAACATCAGGGTTTTTACTCTTCCATGCTAAAAAGAAAGAACTTGATGTGAAGTCTCCATGTAGCAATATGTGTCTGATTGCTTCAAATTTTGTGTGATCGTTCTTTGATTTCAAAGGGAGCTCAGAGCTGGCAGTGCAGTGAAGATGCACAGGTAGACTTCAAAGCTGACTCTCTTCTTCCGTTTTCCATTCTGACACTACTGTCCCTTTGGTTTGTTTTGCAGAAGCCTGTAGAAATACATACTTCATTACCTGACAATGTTAGCAAAAAATGGAAGCAGAAATATAATTACTCTTCTCCTTTTATATCTTACTTTATAATCAGTGAAGATTAAATCATACTTTGCGTGTACAAGAGGGGAGCATTGTTAGCTATATTTATATAAGAAAAATGTAAGATCCTATTCTATTGTGATATATCCAGATTGTTATGAAAAAGTAATTTCTACCTTTTAGAAACCTGTTCCTATTGCAAATCAGGAGGAGTCCTGGGAATGGTAGGAGGCTCGAAAGGAATTGTGTATATCAAAAGATTATTAGAGGATCTTGTTTATGTTTTAAGGATCATATGACTTAAATTGAGGAAAGGACAAATTTGATATCTGACAGAAGATAGTCTTATGATAAACAAAATGATCTTGCCTTTCTTTGCTGCTTCAATTAAATAGGTATACAGCTGTAAACAGCTCTGTTTTGGTAGTTATACAGTTGTATGGGTGTGCACTCTGCACATAGAGCTCAGGTGATTTAATGACAATCACCTCATTATTTCTTTCAGTCGCTCTTCTCTAATATCTTTCTGTGGCAATGTATAGATTAAATTAAACCCTTTGCTTTGGGCTATAGTCATGGTCTTCTAAAATTTCACCTATTCAAAGCATCCAGGATTGTCTAGTAATAACAGTTTTATGCTGTATGTTATGTTAGGGGGTTAAACCACTTATCTTGAAGGAAGTGTCCAAACTCTCGAGAGTTGTTAAAGTCAATTGCACAATGGCCCTGTGAGATACACAAATTCTGCCATCCAATCTTGCACACAGTTTCTTGGGGGAGAGTCTTGACCAGCATTTCACAGCTGTTTGGTATTATAGAGAGGGCAGGGCTCTCATGTCCCAGCATAGTATACCAAATGCAAATTCATCTGCTCTTTTCTAAAGACCAGGTGCTATGTTGGTTGAAGTAGGGTCCAACAAGCAATAAAACTTCCTGCTTCTATAAAAGCTGAATTAGTAATTGCTCAGTGGAAAGCTCAGCGGACATAAAGAAGGTGAGATGGAAAAGCAGCTTCTGTTCGCATATACTGTGTCTCTGAGGTAAAGCAATATATGCATGTTCGGTGGATAAGCACTGTGCTCTAGAGAGAGAGAACTTGTATTCACATCTTTCACAGTTCTCATCTGCAAGTGATAACTTTTGACACCACTGCCTGTGTGTGAAGGGTACTGATGGCCAGAGTAATATACAGTCACTGTCCTCATACTGTAAGGCTGGCACCTGAAACATGTATAAGCCTCCTAATGAAATAGCTCCATGGGTCTGCACACCAGGCTTATGTGATCTAATTTGAAGGCAAGTAAGTGGGTCATATCTAGTACCCAAGCATGAGCCTTCATCATTAGTGTGCCTGTTATCCAGTGTTGTGTAGCATATCTGCAGGGGTGCAATCTTGCCTCCGGGTGCCCTAATATTTGTGGTTACTGATTAGTTGCTGCCACTGGCTCTTCCTGATAAATTCCACATGTGGAGGCAAAGGCCTGCAGTAGCCTGATCTCATGATGCGTTGGATGTATGTAACCAGTAGCTTCATCAGGAGAATCAATTTTGTATGTTTTCCATAGCTTGTTTTTAAAGTTATATGTCTGAATTGTTGACTGAGATTTATGTACAAAAGCAGCATTGCCCAAACTACACATGCAGCATGGGTTATACTTCAAAGCTGCTGCTGCTTACAATGCATGCTTTTGTCTCTACAGTGGTTTTACACCTGAATATCAAGCTGGCTGAAAAAGCAATGGGGTGCAAAGGATTATAAAACTAATCAGATGAGTTCATCTCCCATTGTACTGATCACAAACAAAGTATATTTTCATAGTGGTAAGTTTTTATTCTAAAGTGATCAAAAGGTGTTGCCCTAACGCTTGTTAATTTGATAAAAAAGAAAGTGTGAACCTGTGAGCTCAGTTGAGCACAAACCACTGCACGCTAGCACTATGCATGTTCCCAGTGGATGAGTGTAAGCCAGCTCCAAACGATGAGCTATAAATGCCTGACAGATGTCCTAGTGTGCCAGTGCATCATCATGTCTTCCAGAGAAGTGCTGGCTCATGTCACTCTCCTGGGCTATGGACGTCTCCGTGGTGGCTCTTCAGTCAAGTGCTGAAATAATTCATGTTCATTTAAGTCTGAAAAATGCCTGATGTCTGTTAGGGAGACAACTTTGACATTCCATGGAAGCCTGCCTTTCTGCCTTTCAAACAGTGGACAGTAGATTTATAGCCCTCAGTAAATATATTGATTCTGTGAGGGGACATGGAGCTCATCTTTGTTGTGCACTCTTCCCTATTGTATTTCTGAAGCTCGTTGTGGACAGAATCTTTCACTCTTTTTATTCCCTTCAGGGACTTTTTGATCATGTAAGCGGAAGTCATAACTTATTTTTTTTTCTGTAGATTCTCTGTTACAGACCTCAATTTCTGCCCCCCCCATCTTAGAGAGTATTTTTGGAGAAAGTGCCTCTTCTGAAGTATAAAGCTCTGTTACTAAGATTGCACCTCAGCTGTAAGGTGCAGAAGTTAGACAAAACAGTCTTCTGTGTCATATATGGTTGCACCTTTCTGGTATCCTTCAGGGCTGTCACAGTTTCTCCACCTACAAATAACTGCCTTATTTCAGTGTTATATGAGAAATGCAGAAATTATGTCAACCATCTCTCCACTCTGTTAGAATAACATAAGCTTGAGGAGAAATGGACTTATTTGTGAGGAATATGGCATCCCAACAGATGTGTGTGGCTGGCTGCTACTTTTTCTTTAAAAGATAATGGGGTAAGAAAAGGGAAAATTTAGGGAATGTTCTTTCTGTAGACTTATGTTTTAGGGATGCTGACTTAGCGCAGAATGGCATTTCATCACATTCACAGACTTTCTTATTGAAACTGGAAATTGGTAGGATTAAAACATGTGATTTGAAGCTATTCATGTGTCTGATGGTCCCAGACTTTCCATCTTCTTCATAAGTTTGGTGCCAACTCTTTATTTGGTATACAGTTATATCTAGCGGGTTGTACTAATCTTGAACTAGATCCTCAGATTTGTGTTGGTTTCTAAACTGTTCAACAGAATATGCATCATAATGTCTTGGTTTTTGAAAAGCAAACTCAGTCTGGTTGTCATCATACTCTGGGCGAGTGGCAGGGAAGTTGTGTTATTCATGTACTTTATGAATCTATTCAATTTAAAAAAAATAATTATGAACCATCTGCAATGTTGAAACAAAGTTCTGTTCTTTGTCAGCTGAGAGAAAAAGACCTGCTGGCTATTTAAATATTTTCAGGCTCATTCTACTGGTTTATACCATTGTTTGTGAAAATAGAGTGGTGAAAGTTGCAAACACCAAAAGTAAAATGGTGTACTCTGTGGTAACCAAAAATTGACAGAAGCTTGCATCTTGCCCTTGATCTTTATGAAAAATAATATCAGAAAATAGAGATTTTGAAATTCTGGCACTCTAAAATGCCATGTTTAGAAACTAAAAAACCAAAGATTTATGTTTCTATTTTTCTTTAAATCTGAACATTAAGCCACTTTGAATTACTTCCAGATACTTAGACCTACATACCATTACAAACTACCAAGCCATTCCCCTTTACTCAGAATTCTGACTCTGATCAAGGCTGGTATTTAAAAGAAATCAGTGAGTTATGGAGTAAACTGTCCACAGGGACAGTTTTTCTCTAACCCTCATTATTTAGAGTTGGCTTATATTCCACAGCATGATGTTAAGCAACTAAGATATATCATCGGTGGTGGGAACATCTCAGTTCTGAAAAGCATATTATTTAGGTATGTTTTTCAAAACTTATTATTATAAATCAATGTACATTTCTGAAATGGCAACAACGTGAAATTCTGGAACAAGTTTCTTTCAAATGTATACAGTACTGTGGCATAACAATTCTGTAGGAAACAAACTTAGTCTTATTAAAGTCAGGCTTCATCTAATAGCTTCCACATACTTCAGGGTGGAAAAAAGTTATATACAAATGTCCTCAGTCTTTTGGAAAGGCTGTGACCTGCATGATATTTAAAAGTCCACAGGAGTATATAGGAATGAACACAGCAGTTGTTCTCTCATAGTATGTTATTACAAAGAGAACTGGGGGTCAAATTGCATGAATGATAAATGGAAGGTGCTTGAAATGAGTTAGTTCTTTTTTGAACATTATACATTGACCTTGGCAGTTTTGACAATTACATCCATCATTTCTAAGAATCCATTCCAGAACTCCCGTCTGTTCTCTAATGTGGCCAAGTAAACACGATTTGTGAATATACGAATCAAAGATTGATCTCCTGTGCCTATACACTGATTAACAGTTGGTTTCTTGGTGCAACTTTTTCATTCTATGAATTATGCGAAGATCATAATTCACCATGGCACACCTGTAGACAAGCATGTTGGAATGCTTTAATCTTCACTTACAAGGTCTCGGTAGGATCAATAGTTGGCTTCTGAGTTTGATAAGCAAAATGGAATAAAACCATTAAAAAGCACGTTGTACACAGCAAAAATGATGTGTCACTGCCCTAGTGTTCCCCCTAGCAACAGAACTTGCTGAAGACAAAGATGAGTCAAAACAGAGTGGAAAAACTTGGCTGTCCTTGAACACCAACATTCTCAGGCACTCAAAAAGTAAAGGTAAAGATTTCTGCTTGGAATATACATCTTATCCATCTCTGATCATGTAAACTGTCCTTGTAATTCTAAGACAGTTAACAAAGCATGCTTATAACAGCAATGTTTAATGAGTAGGTATTTTTGAGTCATACCCTTTTCTTCATCAGCACAATTCCATTCATTTGAAAGGTGCTAAGCTGAATCAAAGCTGGCATGCAACTTAGCAGTACAGTAACACACAGGGAATCATTTGTGCACACTTGCTGTGTGCTTTCTAGTGTACTTCTACATATTTAACAAAAAAAATAAGGAAAACAATGTAAGACTTCACTGAAGAGATGAAGGCTGAGATGACTGAAAACTTACTTTCTCTTCTGCATTCATGGAATGAACACAGAATTCCATGAGATCTTGGAGCTGAGCATCTGCTGGGAGTGACTCCTTATGAACTACTCACATCTCAGTTCCAGTGAGAGGTGTTCCAAACTTCCATTTCCTCATTTTTTCCACTATTCTTTTTCATGTGGCTGTGATAATGTAAAATAATGTAATATATCAAACCAAATCCCTTTTTAGCTCATCTGATCTCCTTAACAGAAATATACCATTCCTTTGTTTATAATTTAGACAGGTTAATACAGAACCTGTGGATACAGGTTCTTCTCCTGGTTTTCGGTTCCCAGTCTACCCTTGTGTATTCTGATGCTCTTCTGTTTTCACAGTTGTATGAAGTACCTTTAAAAAAACTGCATGAAATCCATCCACTATAACTAGGTCTGTTATTAATTTCATATATTACATTATAGAAAATGACAGGCTACTACATTTATGGTAAATGTCAGAATGGCAAATGTATCTTTGTAACCTGGTAACACTAGCTGCCCATCAGTTTGGTGGTATAATATTCCATTACAAGAGAAAGATAGAATTCAGTTGCACTTCAACAAAGGCTGCACTATGTTGCTGCTTTTTCACAGTTTGCTTTAAAGCACTGCCATTAATTTATCTCCTTATTAAGACTTCAAATATGGTGATATCTGGCTCAGATTTGCTGTGAGAAATATAATATTCTAGAGCAACAGTTGTTTCAAATATTACTGTATTAATAGAACGAACTTCTTGCAAAGCACGGATTTTCCGTAGTTTTCCAGAATTGCTTCCTTACAATGGGTAGCCTTTCCTTTTGCCCTAAAATGTCTCAAAACACTCCTACCCTGGTTATGTGAGGTGATGTGAATCCTCATTTGAATCAATAGCATGTGACAGTGTCCATACTTACCAGGATTTTATCTGTGTCTGATACATAATCTATCTTCAGTGGTACATTGGACCTTTGGTCTCTATATCCTCGTGAGTTATCAGTGGATGCCTGAAAATATATACTTTTATTGCACATGTTTTACAATGAGATATTGAACCATCATGTTATCCTCTTGTTCCTCTTTTGAGAAGTAACTAGTGACATCTTAGATCATGAACATTTCATCATCGTTGCCTATAGCTAAACCAGCTCAGACAGTGTGACCCTGCAATCCAGAAGAGGCATTTGGTGAGGCACCATGTTCCATGCAACTTTGTATTGTTAACAAAGCTTTTGGTTAGATATTGCTTTCAGGTAACTTGAAGGAGGAAGCATACAAGAAGAGTGGCTTTCTACATAAAATTCTACGTTGTCTTGAGCTCTTGAGGAACAGCATGAAAAAAGCAAAAAAAAAAAAGGTTATAAAAATTTAAGGGCTTTTTTTTTGGCAGGGGCGGGTGGTGGAAGGGACTAGAATAAATATTACAATTAGTTAACTGCTCTTGTGTTAGAGGAACAGGCTACATCCCATGATATCTAATCAGGTAGAGCTCTTTTGTTCTGTGTGTGGTTCTGAATTTCTTTGCTTGCTGCAGAGTTTCAAAACAAAACTGTTGATGTATGTATTCAGAGGACTAAAGTGTAGTGCTTTGGTCCTTGAGTATATCAGGAATTGATACAGCATTTATAGCTTACTGTAAGCTTTAAAATGAAAAATGAGTAATAAAGTACACAGACCAAAAGAAATATCTCACTGGTAATCCTGTGTGCTATAAGGGCAACTTCATCACTTGCAGAGGTGGAAAGTTACCATCAGCAGTGTTCCTCCCCTACTCCTCTTACCCTGAATGAACTATAAAAAGAGCAAAATGGTTACGTGACAAAGAATTAGATTGCAGCAGGTGGTATCACAGGTGCCTGCTTAATTCCTGTTGACACAATCTGCAGCTCAGTGACAGGGAAGGATGGAGATTGCCTCACTGCTGGCCAGAATCGGGGTAGGGTGAGGAGAGTCAGATTAATGGCTCTAGTTCAAGACATGAGCCTATTACAGGGGATTATTATTATGAGTGGAATTAGATATACTGGAGCAGACCACAGGTCCATCTAGCTAAGTATCCTGTGACTGGAAGAGGCATGCACTGACACATTGAATAAATGTCTGTGGTGTTCCCTTACACCCCTCTTGATAAAGGCAAAATGGTCAAATCTATGTTGTCTCTCTCTTGCTGGAACAGATAGAGGGATTGCTTCAGCAATCTGCTTACGGCTGGCTAATGCATGTACAAAAAAGTTCAAGTTGAGACAAGCTTAGTGTAGCTGCTGCCATTGGGCAGGGGACAAGCTCCTCTCCAACCCACCAGCAGTGCTGCTGAATTTCAGCCATAAGGCTCCTGGTTGCTATCACCAGATGTCTGTGCATGAAGGGCGTGCGTGGAACCCTCCTACCAGATGGGATGCTTTGCTAATCGGTTAAATCTGCTTTACCTGATCTTTTCATAGCATGGATGGAAACCAGATTTTTGAGTTCATTTGAGCAGGGTGGGAATGTCTTGCAGCCAAATACAAAAACTTCTCTTCAGATTGCACTGCTTAAATAAGAAGGATACAAAAATTAATTTCCCAAATCAAGACAAATGTATGCATTTAATGTGAGTGCCTGTATCAATTTGTGATGGTTGTTTTCATTCATGTCTGCCTAATTAGTGCGAACCAGTTAAAAACTTGTGATCGGTAGTAAATAGCTCTCAGCTTTGTATGTTAATCTCTAATAGTGATGGCTTCCAGGAAAATTGATCAGTCTTTGTTGAAAGACTTCAATAGCCATCCTTGCAGAGGACAAGAAAATCATACCTGATATGTAGGGTAGCTCCTTCATTCTATACAAGTCAATCTTCAGTGATTTAATGAAAGCAAGAGAATAGCTCCCATCAGAATGGTGGAAGAGTCACAGTTTGTCCAAAAGGAGATGCATAACAGTGGCTGAGGAAGAATTCAGGGTAGCTAAAGAAAGACTGGTGAAGAGCAGCCCACAAAAGCTCAATTGCAATGAATTTTAGTACAGAGGGACAGAGAAACACCAGCTACCTGTCCCTAGCTAAGGAAAAATCCAGTGAGCCAACTGCAGCTGTGAAAAAGTTTAAATGTGCAGGTAGTTCTGTTTGAAGAATGTTGAAGGGGTGTTTGTTCTCTGCAGTCACGTACAGCCACAGTGCTGCCTGTGCCCTGTGCACCACGCTGCGTGTGGTTCAACTGGGCCATGTGGGCCTGGCTGTGGGTGACACAGCTGGGTCCCTCCAGAGGGGAGAGCAGGGCTCCAGGGAGCTCCTGAGGTTTGGTAACTGCCAGAGGTACACAGGGAAACCCCTCCTATGCTGGGGGAAGCCACCCTTGCCTCCTCTGTGTGCCCACCCTATACTGTGGACGCAAAAAGCATGGAAAAAATGCCCCCAAACATGTGTTAAAGGATGTTAAGAGACTAAAATTTAAGCATAATCTGTCCACCTTAATCTCTAGATCTGAGTGTTTATGCCTTGTCACAAAGACTAAATTTTACCTAGATTGTAATTTATACGCACAATAGAAATGTACTTATGACAGTCTGTTTTAAAGGAATTAAACTTTATTAAATGAAGTAGTCTTGCTTTATGAAGAAAATAAACTTAGTAATAGGTATAAGCACTGTGTACTTTAATGCATTCTGCATAAATTATGCCATGCATGGCTATGCAAGGATACTATTCAGGCTAAAAACTGAGAAGAGATGTTTTGTTATAATTCACCTGATTGTAAATGATCCACTTATATTGTATTTTACAATGAATACAGGAACCTGTTTTCCTGTTGCATCCAGTAGTGCTTCCCTTTAAATTTTTTTAAATTTCTTCCTTATGCTTAATTATTAGGGTTAAATTACTCTTCTTGGTTTTCCTGCTTTGTATGTTGTAAGTTGTGAGGAAACAGACTAAAGAGGAAATGTGAATACTAGAATAATATTATTTTTATTGTTTTTCTGCTTTGTGGTACCACTTTTTATCTCCTTCAAGGGAGCATTTAAGTACTTACTAATGTGTAGCTGTCTTTCTTGCTAATTAAAAGTGTTTAGTTTGCTCCCTAGTAGTAGGGAGCTGGGTTTGCAGACAAAAGCTGGAAAAGTTTTAAATATAAGTAATGATCTTTCTTTAAAAAAAAATAAAAATTCAGTAGAGTTATCTTGGCCTTCTTGCCTTTATCTAACACTGGTAATTTACTTAAAATCATGTCTGTGCTGTAGTAATTTATATGCAGGATTGATGTGCTGTTAGACCAATTCTTCAGTACAACTAGCTGTATATCTTTGGTATCAAAGCTCAGTGTGGACCAACTATTTCAGTATTTGGTATTGCAGACTGAGTTTTGTGTCGGCAGTCACTGTCCAGTTATTGTCAGAACTGTGTAACTAGAAACTAGCTCAGCCCTGTCTATGTGAGCTACAGCCACAACAGTATCAATGGACCTGGAGAACACTAGTTGATTTTTATGAAAACACAGATAAAACTTTGCCTGTCTACGGTCCAGACCAAAGCCAGTTGCTGGGCAGACAGCTGAATTAAGGGAAAATGAATATAGCTTTGCTTTACAAAGACCGAGTGATTTTATGTAAAAATAGGCCTCATTTCCCATTCAATTTATGTATTTACAGTATGCTTTCTAATGTCTGTTGTGTTTGTGTGCCCATATGATAATGGCTCAAGACAACATATGGATGCTACTTCTTTCTTGGGTATATATTAAATTACATATGCATAGGGATGGGTTATGCTAAAGACTATGCTTGAAAGTTCACTTCGGAACTTTCACTTTTCCTGGTGTAAGAGGCATCAAGAGGAATGTGGAATGTGAGGCTTTTTTTAAAAAATAGAAATCTCTAGAGGCTTACTGTATGGAGACAATTTACTGCCATACTTTCAGCCATCACAAGATAAAGAAAATTCTTTGTCTAGTAAATGGAACACTTTACACTAAAAGAATTATTTTCATGCTTTTATAATGATATTTAACCACACAGTGTGAAAGCAAGCATAAACAATTAAATTTTCCAACTATCTCAATGTGTTAGAGTAGCTGAATCTTTAAAATACACAAGGGACATCTACCTGTACATGGATTTTCTAAAATTTGCAGTGTGAGACAGATTTTATAGATGTGTTAGTCTGGGTTTGGTGAATGCTGGGTGTGGTTTTTCCATGTTACCTGAAGCACTGTGACAGTGACAGGGACAGAAACAGTTCCAGATTGAGCTGATTTTTAGATGTAGTGCTTGAAGACAGATGAGTCAGTCCAAGCCCCTGCAGCGTTAGTGGGCAGGGATTAGTATTTTGATGATGAGTGTTGAGAGTTCTTATGCCAATGTAGCCCTTATCCTTTGACTTTTATTATCCTTCCATTTTGAAAAGAACAGCTCTTGGTGACTTTAGACTTGCTGTACCCACTAGGAAGTGCTGTATGTTTTGTTTTTATTCAGCATCTATATCTGATTTAACTACTTCCAGCCATGTAGCATATCTATATATTTGAAGTCAAGAAAGAAATAATTGCTATGCCATAAAAATATTTTTACCAAGCTGTAGACTTAAATGCCAGCTTTCAGAAATGGTCTGTCTGTTATTGGTAGATAACTGCACAATATATTCAAATTTATGGAAAGTTACCTTAAATTAATAGCATATTATTTTATAGTGATATTTAATCCCTACCATTTAAAACAGTGGTTTGCCTTCAACCTGCTCATGCTGCAAGAATTCTTGTCAGGGTTTCACTCCTCAGCTGCTGCAAGTTTGCATAGCTTACCTAAGCTTGATGATGACATGAAATTAATAATTTAGTCAGAAACCACTGTTGTAATAGTACATGCGTGACTCTTAAAAACAAATTCCAAGCAGGTTTCCTCTTTCACTGAAGCAGGCAGTTACCATGGTGATGGGAAGTGTGCAAGAGCTAGAAGAGACAGAACGATGCATGACTTCAAAGTGCTGCCCTTCCCACCAAAAATGTCACTGCTCCCCATTCCCCAGCAATTCTTTTGCGTCAAATAGCATATGCCAGCACATCAGAGGAGTCCCAAAAAAGCTTTTGCACAAGCAAAGAATAGCTCTATCTTCTATTAAGCCAAACCTTGCTGTCCTCCATATGCCTTCTAAACCTTCCGGTGCATCGAAAAATCTTCTGCCAAAACCAAGTATTTTTATTCAGAATTCAAAATTACTGTAACCCAATGTGCTCACTGCATTTCAATTTTAAATTCCTCAGAACAATAATATAATTAACATAAAGACAATAAAGCACATACTAAAAGGAGACAATCTGATTTTTGTTTTGGAACATCATCCTTCCAACTCTGATTTAAGCATTAATCAAAGCACAGAGGTAATGATAAAGCTATGAAGAATCTCAAAATAATATATTTTAGCATAAGATTTAAAACCAACTTCTGTGCTGACTTTCACCTACAATGATGTCAAAGAGGGGAAGCAACATGATGCGAGTCAGGGTAGAGATGGGCCTGAGAGAGAAGCTTTGAACAAAAAAGAGGAGGCCTGGAGCCTTGCAACAAAGAAAGAACTGCCTGCAGACAAATGTGGGTCTTTGTAGACATTGGCAGGCAAGGAATTTCATGCGAATGTAGAAAATAAGCAGAGACCTCTTGGAAAGTTGGTGTGAGTGTACAGTTTTTGTGGTGTCTTCCACTTTGATTCCCACCAGCAGTGGGAACAGGTGGTGCATTATACCTCTTACCCAAAACGAACCATCATCTACACTCCCATCAAAAAATCCCAGCACTGCAAAAGAGACAGGGACCTCAGAATAGCAGTCTTCATGCTGATTCTGTGTTGGATTATTTCTACTGAGATGATTTGCATAACATTAATGGAAAAGGGCTAGAAAATAATAATGTTGTCTTTAGGAGGGGAAAGAAATAGTCTTGAGGGCAGTATGGGAGGGCATATTGAAGATGCATCCATTTCTAGAAGCTGAGCTCATTAAGAAGGTTGAGGTCAAAACTGTCATAAAGTCTTGCTGTAGCAGATATTGCCCAAAAAGCTACCTAGGGGAAAATATTAATACATCTCTAAAATTCAAGCAACTTCTCTGGAGCATGCTGTGTATTAGAAAGCCAAAATTCCACCAACTCCTCCATATAAAAGTATCTCTCAGAGTTTAACAGAAATACTGCATTAAATCAATGTATGTTCCTTTCAGCCACATGAAACTACCCTGACTATGACCACATTGGCTAGGCTAGAAGTCAACTGAATCAAAGCCCATTGAATATACTGAAACTTTGATTTGACTGTAAGTGAACATCTAGACTTGAATTTAAACATACATATTACACATATATTGCAGCATTTGGGCAGAGCAAAAATGCTTTTGGAAGAATATCTTTCCTATTCTGTGACGCTTGAGTTAGAAATTTTTACTTCAAAAGCTTCTGTTCTCCAGAATTGTTTTTAAGGAGACTACAAGGAGATTACCGTAGCTATTTCTCTTACCTCTTGCATATTTATATTGGTGTTTCCTGCTCAACTTCCCTGTGTCTCTGTTCTGGTATGTGTTTGTGTAATACCAGGTCACAAGAAATGCAACAGCAGATGTTAAGAGGAATATTATATAAAATGTCTAACAAATAATGGGCAAGTTGTGGTGTGTGGGTTTTTTTTTTTTAATTTTTTTAAACTTTACACAGCTGCAAAGTGGAAATAAACATCAGAGAAGTACTTGCCGTGTGTATGACAATGAGACACAGATTAGCAACTGACTGCTTATCAAGAAGAAAGCAAAGTAATCATCCTCTTTGTTATTGCCCTCATATTGTTTTGTTTAGTGAAAATGGCTTGGCTGGGTGTAATGGATACCTGTGTTGTATTGCACGATTTTGGGTTGTACAGTGGGTGTAGAGCACCCTCTACTTTCTTTTGATCAAATAACACTCCTGGGCTTGAAGAGAAGGGTGTGTAGAGAGAACATCGATGCTGTTTTCCTGCAGACTTTTGTACTGAAATCAGAAGAAAGAATTTGTCTATAGGGTTCATTAACTGTTGGCCTCTGCTGGCAGTAACCCATGTTATATAGGCCACCATTGTGACATCCTCAAAAGAACTCCCTGAAGGAGGCAAAGTCTAGAAGGAGAATATCTACTCTGAAGTTTCCCACCTTCCCTGAACTATATCTGCAGAGCCACCCCAGGAGGGGAGAATGTGGCTTTGAAAAATAACACCTTTGTTATTCCAAGTGTTAGAGATGAAGCAGAGTTTTCAGATGGCCTCAAGGTTTTTGCACCCTTCACCAAACACAGATGGAAACTGGACTCTTTGAACTGCTTTGAAAATCTGTTACCATGCGTTGCTGTGGGGCCTGTGAAGCAGCCATTGCTAACTTCTGTCTGCCTGCAATTTTTATGGCCATGTGATGACAAGGGATTAAATAGCTTCATTTTAGAAGCAGACAGCTTTTAAATGTAAAATTGAAAAACAAAATAAAACAAAAAGCCCAATAATTCCTTGCTCAAGGCAAAACCTTAATAGATACTGAGGTAACATTTCAATGAATGAGGTGAATTCTGAAGTAAAAATGTAAGCAGTTTAGAATTTAAAATTGTATCTTAGGCAATAGTTGCAAAACCTTTATAACATTGTGATCTTAGTACATTAGAATCCAGAAAATATAGATTATCCCTCGTTCCCCAATGTAGGATCTATTGGAATTAGGGTATATGATATAATGAATGTTCCTTATAGTGTTTTCTATTTAGCATCTGTAATTTACATGGAACTATTACAGAGGTGCTGAAAAAATTGTCAATTCATAAAACTTCTTTGACTTATCCGAATTAACTGTATAGTTGATGGCAAATAACATGCTTTCTAATATAAAGCTCTATGCTATCTAAAATTTGTATTGCATCTTATTCATTCTTTATTCATTCTTTCAGACTATCAGAAATGTGTGTGCTTATTACAGCAGCTCTTGCTTTATTAAAAGTGATAGCCTTTTTTTCACCATTATTTTACAGATTTAATTTAACTAGCAATAGATTGTATTGTATTTTCATATTTTTCTTTATTCTAGAAGTGCTTTGTTAAGAAAGGTGTTTGTGTTTGTTGTGTGTTTTTTGCGTTTTTTTTTCTGTTGTGTGGTGGGTTTTTTTTGTTTGTTTGTTTTGTTGTTGTTTTTTTTCTTTTAATAGATACAAAGTAATCATTCAGATCTTGCTTTTCAAGTTTGTTCAGTGGGAGTGATCTCAGATGCATGAATTGGGAGATGTACCATGCTATAAATTTCATCCACTTCTTTTCATGAGCATGACTGCTTTGGGCAAATTCAATAGCAAGCCAAACAGCAGAATTATACAGGCTGACATAGACATCTGATAACCTACACTGCACTCGGCAGTATTCTCTTCCATTATAGATATAAAACGCATGTGCAGCAGCTTTTCTAGTGGAACATCTTTGGAGGAGACAAAGTGTGGGATGTTTTCTGCAGGCTCTGTCCCTGCTCTCAGGGTGAAGGGTCTGAGCAGGGTGGTGGGTGCAGGAGCCCACAGGCTGTGCTACCATCTACTTTGGGCTGGAGCTTCCCTGAAGTCTCTTGACTCCAGATCCTCACTTTTTCCTCTCAATAAGGTATGAGGATCTGCTTTCCCTTGACTGAGATCCTCTTGAGAAGTTAATTCAATGCCTGATCTTCTCTCCAGCTGGTGAAAATTGGGACATCCTGTGTAGGCAGAGTATTTTGTTATAAGAGCTTCAAGCACTGCAAGATGTCTTTGTTAGCTGAGTGCTTGGAGGTGGAACAGCTGATTGTACTCTGCTATCAGAAAAAATAATCATTCCTTATACCATGTAAATGTTTCTCACAATGATTAATTTTTCTCGAAGCATTCTGCAGTTTTGTGCACTGGAATATATTAGCAGCTTGAGAAATCCTTGTCTAAAATTTCTGGAGGTTTGAATCAGATTTTCTCTGGAAACTCTGTTCTTTGTGTCAGTTCAGCAGCTCTACCCTGTCAAATGTTATTTTTTAGCCCAATATAATATGACATGTACAACCGCAGACTATAAATTAGTTAAAAGCTATAAATAAATTAGTCTGTCAGCTGTTAGGGGTTGTTGTGGTGACTTTGGAGGAGGTAGAGGAGTCTGTCTGGAACATGATATACCCATAAAGAAGGAGGGAGAACTGGGCTGCAGCTTCTCTGCAAGCTCCTCATCCCAAAGATGACAAAAGGCTTTCACTTCTCTCCACTGAAGGTTTCCTTTCCCTGGGCACTGGTGGTAAGAATTACCAGTGTGAGAAGCCAATTAGGGTCTAGTGCCTTTCTGGATGGTGTCATTTATTTTGAAATAAGGTGTTAGTAAGGGCAAGTGCTGAAAGGCATATGGGAATATAATGCAGCCTCTGAGACCCGAGGTTGGTACAGCAGTCCTGTGGGTAATTTCCAACTCAGCTCTGAAGTGGCAAAATTAATCTACTACCACAGCAAAGCTGTAAAGTTCATCACAGCTTTCCTCTGCATTCCGTGCAACTTAAACATTTACATGTTTAGAACAAAAGTGTGTTCTGTGTATATTTGTATCACATGAAACATCACTCTAGGAAGGAAATTTTATTCTAAATAAAGGAATTTTAACTACGAACCTTGTTGTCCATGGCTATAGTTTACATGGAAAATTTAGCTTACAACAGGCATTATGTGAATTTTCCCTTTGAAAGTAATTTTTCTGCTTTATTTTAAGTGATACTATACAAAAGACAAGACAGGCACATACAGGGTCTTGGACCTTATCCTTTTCCTGTTAACATAAGTGCAAAGTGTGCATGCCTAGAGAAAGGACAGTTTCAATATTTACTAAAGAAAATGGCGACAGGAAATTTTTTACCATGTAAAAGTGTTCTTTTTCACTCACTGATAGAGGCAGGGACAGCTTAACATGCAAGTGGGACAGGCAGTAAGATGGGGTGTGGGGACACAGACTCAGTGTGAGCAATGATAAACTGATTAGAAATCTTCAGTACTTGCTATTAATCTCACTGACAATTCTTTATCTGTTAATTGAAATATTTCTTCTAATTCAGTGAGTTTTGAACTTCAGTTCATTTTAACTCTGAGGAAATATCAAGACTATTTTATTTATTTCACAATTTATTCACTATTTAATTTATGTCACAAATTTAAGCTAATACTGGAAATAGAAGGGTTTATATTTTCTTTATTAGAGGTACCCATAATAGAAAGGGATACAATTTCTTTACATTTTACTGGAAAACTATGATCTTCAGCAGAATTATGATCACTAATTTTAAAAGCTCTATTCTCTAAGATATATAGACCTTCAAAGATAACTTTCTAATTCTCTATTAATTTGGTTTTTATCTCCTTAAAGAGTAAGGGTCACTCTAAGTTATATGCCACTAAAATCAGTAAAACTGTATAACGGTGTTTGAAACAAAAATGTGCAGGCAGTGACATCAAACTCTTTTTCTGTAGGTTAAGTAGGTTTTGTACATGTTTTAGATATTATGGGAAATATTTTTAAGAACTTATTTTCCAAGTGTGAAATGTTCCAGGTGGCACTTTCACTCCTTTTGCTTGACAAAAATCATAAAATTGTTCTTTCAGACACAGCCTTTTCTTCACTGGCTTCCCGATTTCTCTAGGTCTCTGTATACCTAGTATACATGCATACCCATTGTGGTGGGGACTGGTGGTGAGACAAACCACCACACTCTCTGGTTTCATGTTCCCTGTTTTTTATTTTTTTCTCTTCCCATCTATAAGATAGAGGAATGTGGGGACTTGTCACCAAGCTGTCCAGTTTCTCAGGTAATCAGAATTCATTATTGTCCTCAGAACCTGTATTTTTTTTATTTTTGAAAAATTATTCCTACATGGTGTATAAGCTTCCCAAAAGAAATATTTTTATTCTTTTGTTCCTTAAGATCATTTCACTTAACAGAAACACATCACTACCAGGACTAGAAGAATGTGACATTTTGAAACAGGGTCCTGAGCTTTGGGTCAAACACCCAGGTGCAGGAGGGATTAGCTGCATTTTGTTGTTGCTACAGGACAGTGCCCCAATAAAGGGCTGAATAATGATCTCCTTGGCATCTCTGATTTTGTTTGGAAATTGCACTGTGATGATTTCACCTTCACAAAGAAAGCCTAACAACAACAACAGAATGTTTCAATTGACAAATACTTCTATATTATTATGTCAGGTTACTTAGATGTGTTTAGTTTGGTTACAGTCAAATGTTCAAGATCAGTGGAAAGCTGAGTCTTGGCAGTAAGAGAGAAAAAGAGAATGGGGAATGAAACAGAAGCACAGTACATGATGTTTCAAAAAATGGACCCAATTTCAAAGAACTATATTTCATTATGGCAACGTGTTACAATTACACAAAAATTTACAAATGGTTTAATGAGTTATTAAATTTTAGTAATCTTTTTATACGATTTGAAAATCTATGCCACACACTTTCAAGGGTAACAGTTTCATTCATGGGCAGTTTGTGGTTGCAGTGATTTTAAACTGGGTCCATCTTTTTGAAACACCCTGTCATTGCTCTAACAAGCTGAGCAAAGTTCTTATATGCTTCAATAAAATCCTTTTGGGTGTAGTGGGGAGGTGTGAAAAAGGCTTAAAGGATAGCATCCCGTGCAAGGATGTCCTGGCGATATGTACCAGTAACCTATTTCTTCATTAGCACAAAGTGCAGCCTTGCTGTGGTGTTGGAGAAGAAAGATCCTCCACTGGCAATTACAGCACTGTCTGTATTTGGGGAGATCTGAGTCACTGCTCAGTTAGCCCTGTGTTGTGTAGCTGACACAGGCCAGCTGTAAATCCTGATACAGGTACAGATCTCTCTTAGGCTGCTAATCCAGTCAAATTCTCTGCTGAGATAAAAAAATACTACACTGGAGACATTTAGTCTTCTTCATGTGGCCAAAGCCTTTTGTAACAATAAAAAAATCAGTTCATAAGCTTTTCCCCCTATGAACTTCATGAATGCTTAGCACTGTTTGCCTTTGCAGTATCACTACATTGTTCACATCCAAATACTAGATCAGTCGGTCTTTTAGCAGATTGTGCTCCTATCCCTCAAGCAGGAAAAGAGATCTGGGATTTTGCAGCTTGGTTCTGTAAACACTGTGTTTATTAAGTGCGTCACATACTTTGGGGCAGTAGTAGATCTTTTTCCTTGTTCAGTCCAGCTTGGCAGTCTATGTCTTTCTCTCATAGAATACTGTTATCTATGATACTTTTAAAGAGACTTTGGACTAAGAAAATCTCCTATTAAGGCAAGATGGTTGGTATTAAATGCAGGAGCTGGATGGCTTGACTAAAAAGGGACAATTGGGGGAAGCTTAATTTAATAAGATACTTTTAGCTTATTAATGCCCGTAACTACAATCCCTTCTCCCTTGTGAATATCCCATTCAGAGTAAATTAATCTTGGTTACTGCAGCTTTGTTCTCCTCTTAGGTCCCAATACAGATATTGGATCGTACAAAGTGTAATGTATTTCAGACTATATTCATTGATCCTTAGTTGATTCATGAACTTTGAATGTCTTCCTGTAGCTGGGACCCGTGCTGCCTGCCTCGAGTCAGTCTGCCGTGCAGAAGCCCACTGTCTTCTACTTTGTCCTTCACCCTGGGGACAGGGGCTGATTCTTTCTTTCATGTTCTTAGGAAAGTGATCCTGCTTTTTGGTCATGGCAAGAAGGCTGTAAGTAGTGTTGTGAGATGTTCTTATTGCTTGGCTGGTCCTGTGCTGGTGTACCAGACTTGCGCTGTCAGCTGCTGGGTAGGAGAAGGCACCATTAATCATCTTTCTAGAACATTTGAAGCAGATAGCTTGCAGATAAATGCTACTGGTGTAATGTTACTGGTCTGTAGGTAGGTAATATGCCTACATAGGTATGCAGTATGACATGGACCTTGGATACAACCTAAATATATGCCTGAGACAGAAACAACTGGAAAGCAGCAAATATTATTTTTGAGACACTCAGCTTTATATGTAGGAAGGAAAGAGAAATGAGCATCTTTGCAGCATGTGCAGACATATTAATCCTCTGAGCAATAGGGATATTTTTGCTACTATACTGTGAACAAGAGTTGTCTAATCTTGCAGAAGGATCCAGTGAAACAGTGCTGATTCAGCCCTGGCTCTCTACAATCAGAGACACTTTCATAAATCTTGTAAGAGATTTTTGTATCTAAGTCAGAATGAAATGTTTGACTTTTGGGGACAGTGTATAATCACAGAATCATAGAATGTTAGAGATTGGAAGGGGCCTTGAAAGATCTTCAGAATCACTCTTCCTGGTCTTACACGATAGCTACTGGTTCCAACACTTCTTTACAGAAAATGAGATTGAGCTAGGCAAACTGACTAGTCATAAACAATGAATGCCATTTTCTCTAAGGAAGTGATGAAATGTGTTCTATACTCTTGTTATCCTGGGGAAACATTAATTTCTTCATCAATATCTAATAAATGCTGACCTTTCTATCTTGGAGATTACCAGACATGCAAGAGATGGTAAAACTGGCCATTGTGATCCAAGTAATTATTTTCACATTTTTTTTCTAACACTCTTTAGAAAGAGTCTGAAAAATTCACTGCTGTGAATTGTCAAGCAATGCAGCATCTCAGGCAAAACTCTGGTAAGTGGCTCAGAAAGATTTAAACGTAGTTGACCAATAAATTTTAGTACATGGACAACAACTACAATTTTTTTTTCCCTATGCTGAAGAAGTCACAACAATTTATATGTAAAGCACTTTCCTGCACTGGTAAGTGTGTTTGCTTTAGCCTCTCACCAGTGAGTTAATCCAGGCTTTTAAATTGTTAATAACTGAATATGTTTTAAATCCTGATGCCTTTTTTTAATCAGTCACATAAGTACAAATTGTGGGAATTTGTACTCTCCAGAGAGGGAGAAGCAAGTGAAAACAGTATTTGTTAGGTATTGTTTAAGAGAACACCACCTATTTTTAATTTCTAAAGATGATGGCTGTAGTATTCTGAAAGGAGGTATTTTTGAAACAAGTTTAAAAAATGAACTTTTTTGTACTCAGAAGAAAAATCTGCTAAACTGCTAAGCAACTTTATTTTAGTAAACAAAAAACTCAGCCTAATTAAATTTAGTCAGCACACTTATCAACAGAAGCTATGAGGGAAAAGCAGTAAGACAGCTCTTGGGCGCAACTGTAATTAATCTGTACATTCTAGCTTGAATGTGTGTGTAAACCTATACACTAATTACTTATATGGAAGAAGTTAAGATTGAATTCACATTCCTTAAAATGAAAGAAATCTGCATGCTCACAGGGTTTCTGATGAGGAATGTTGGGTGTACAGAAGCTGAATCTGTTGTGTGTCCTTTTGTGGCTCTATGGTCTTCCTTTTTTTTCTGTATTTTTGCATAGTGCGATTGTAGTTCAACAGCTCATTTTTCACATTATTTGAATTAAATACTTAGTTATTCCTTTGATGCGCTTTTCTCCTAGAGCATGTTGAAGTGCTACACTCTCAGCTGCTGAAACCCTCTGAGCTCCCTGTTGTTCTGATATATTCAGGTTTATTTATTCACATCAGTTTAGGACTAGGGCCTGGAGTATTTTTTTTTTTTTGTATGAACTTAATATGTAAATGTTCTGGCATCTATTAATGCTAAAGGTCACCTGGCTGATTTTATTCTTTCTTTGGATTGCAGCAACCATTTGAAGAGTCTTAATTGATTGTAATTGTTTTATTTAATCAATTTCAGGGGATCAGAAACCTATTTTACATGCAAGAGTTGTTTGCTTCCAGGCAGTTCACAGAAGTAGTGAAAACTACCTTAGGTCAATTGTTTCTTTATCTTAGGACATTAAGTGGTTTGTATGTACCAGCTGACACCGGGTTTGGAATATGTATGAACAGAGCTATGAGGAGAATACAGCTCCCACATATACAAGTTGGAGAAAAATCTCTCTAACTGCTGAAATGATCTAATATTTCAGAAGCATTAAACTTTCCTCTGATAATGAGAAATCAAAGATATGGAGCATGTGGATGGGACTCTTCTGGATTCAGATTTTCTAAAAACTCTTTATGCCTTTTTTTTTTTTTTTTTTTTTTTTAAATTGAAGACAAATGAGAGAGCAAAAGTGGGGAACCCTCTCTGGGCTTGATATTTCAAGCAGCATTTAAGGCCACTTCACTGATATGGACATCAGTGTCTTGCCAACTTTGAATGATTGATCCTTTTCCTTGAATGAAACATTGAGGCTCTCAAAATGCTGAGGAATATGGACCAGAGTGCCAAGACTTCCTTAGAGGCTGGGTGAAATCTAAAGAATTTCTGTGCAAGAACTGTCATTTGTCTATGAAGGGCTCTTTATTTGCTTTGACGGTACATCAAAGTGTTTGCAGTAATGGTTTGTGAAGTATTGCCATGTAATCAACTCTCAGGGCAACTTTTGGATTTCTTGATAAGCAGACTTCATCTACTCAAAAATTTTGGGATAAAGAAAAAGTCTGTCCTCTCCTACTTCTTTTCTGTTTCAATTTCATTTTTGCTATCAGTCAAATAAAGTACATTATCTGAGAATGGACTAGTTAATCCATTAAATGTAGATTGCTGTGTATGAAATGAAAGCAAAATTTCATTATAATTGTAATGGAATATAATTTAATTTCATATGGCTTTTAGAAATCTTTGGAAGGTAAACATTTAAATCCACCAGAGTGACTTGTTCTTTGAAAAATGGAGGAACTTGCTGGTTTCATCACTGATTTCTTAAAGCAGCCCAGAGTATAATTTCATAAACTTCAAATACGCTGCAAGGCTGTCCTTTTCCTTTTCTGCATGTGTATTTTTCTGGATTTCAGGAACTTGCTGTTCTTTTTTTTCTATGACTCTTTCTATCCATGCAGTAACTTTCAAAAGTGACAGATGTTCAGATGAATTAAATATCAAAATTCTAAGGGGAAATGAAAAAGGCTTCTGACCGAGAAGTATGGGTGGCTCACTGAGGGAAATGCTATTAGCAGAGAATGGCAAGGAAGGTAGTTAAAGTAAATCACAGATTTCTGCTAGGAAGAGAAAAACAGAAGTATGAATGAAATTGAATTACTCAAACAAATTTACACTGTGGGCTAAATAATGCAAATATCATGCAAGTGGGATTATGAATTTAAAGGCAGTTCAGCATAAATTTGATCATGCAGTTTGAAACTGCAGATGGAAGTGGAGGAAAGGAGAGAAAGGAGCAACACTCACTTTTAAAATAATAAATGAAAATTGTAGGTATATAATACCGTTCAGTGAAAAAGCGACTGCAACAGGGGTGCTTTTTTTTCTGGGCTCTTGTATTTCTTCATTCTGCCATCACTCTCTCTCTCAAAGTGTTGTCTATCACTCAGTCTGTGCCTGCTTACATGTATCATGTACAAAAGTTTCCTGCTGCCTGAGACCACTGGGAATGAATGATGTTGCTGTTGGACTCACCAAACTGGGCAGAAACTGAGCATGGATATCTGCACTGCCTACATGCTTCTGCTTTAAGGCATGGATGATTATTTGACATGTAATTCAAACCAACCTAAATTTAAGAGTCCTTGTGGCTGAGCTTCTAACCAGAGAATCTCAACACTGAAAATCTTTCTACTCAAAAAAAGGAAATCTGATGTGGTTGGAAAAAATGGCTAGAGAGGAACAAAAGTGACAGCAATTAGGCTGGTGGGTGAAGACTTACATCAAGCCCTAAATGTTGTCCTTTACTGTGTGCATTTTGAAGGTAAGTAAGGCTGCACCTGGCACACATCCTGATTCCTTTCGTCTTGGGTGAAGTACCACTGCAACTTCTATGTCTGTTAGGGGAAATGCAAGGAGCAGACTAAAAAAATAAAAAAAATTAAAAATAAATAGATTGCTTCCAGCCTGCTAACTTCCAGAAAAAAAAAAAACACAAAACAAAACAACAGTAGCTTAAGGTGGACTACAGCACATTCCTCTGATTTTTGTCTCCCTCAAAAAGATCACAGGTGCCTGACTCATTTTTATATACCTTTCTGTGGTTAAGACAGGCAGGAAATTTGAGAACAATATAATTGTCAGTATGATAAATGAGAAGGCAAAATACTGTTGAACAGTAGAGGACACTGGGTGTTATTATGGCCTATTGTTGCTATGAATAGAACCACCCAGACACCAATTAACATCTCATTGCTATGATTACTTGCTACAGTATCTCTTCCACTAATCAAACTTGCACCTTTTTAGTCCATATTTTGATTTCAAAAAGTTATACCAAGAAGAGATTACATTTATCTCAAATGCAAATAAATGTGAAGCTTAAGAAGCTAATTAAGTTTATAACCACTGAGAATAACATTAAAAAGAAAATTAAATTGCTTGGTTTGGAGGAAAACCTTTTAGGAAGCATTTGTTGAACAAACATAAAAGAGATTCTCCTAATGTACTCTTATGCAAATAGTGTTCTGTTTATATTTTTCCATATGCCAATCATATATAACTCTTATTTTTCCTTCACTAAACACTCTTCTTCATAGGAATATTTACTATCAAGCACACAATATATAGGTAGACAGGAGAGCTATATGGCAGCAGCTTGCTATAACTTCCCAAACTTATTGAGAATAATGTGTTTTATAAAAATGATAACGCTATTACAAATATTTAGTAAGTAATTGCTTCAGGTAAGGAGATGGAAATGAAGGATAAAGAATATGAGGTATTCCTTCTCTTTATTTTTTTTAAGTGGTCATAAAAGGTACTAGCTTAAAAGCCATGGAGAAAGGAAATTTCTCCTTATGCATTTGGCAGCAGCACTGCAGAATTCCTTGGGCTGGGCTTCACCTTCCAAAGTATGGTGGTGTTGTCCCTGGTCTAATAGACTGCTAAGGCATGTTCACCATCTATCTAAAGTCAATGAGAAAACAAGAGTAGTTAAGCAAGCCCCTGAAGTGTTTCACTGGATCACATTGCTTAGTTCCTTGACCGTCTGAGCCTGTGCCCCAGAAGTGCCTCACCTGAAAGGTGCCCCAGCTGCCATCTGCCAGGAGCAGTTCTGGCTGACACAGGTTTTGCAGCACCTTCAAGTCCAGGAGAATTGCCTGGCCCAGAGCTTCTCTCTCCAAATGGATTAGCTACTCTAGGAAAAGATAAGATTTCTGCCTACATATCATTCCTCTGCTTGGTTTAAGGAAAAATGGTTTTTGAAGGAGAAACAGGAATACTATTTAGTTCAGAAGACAAAAGGGGGGATATGGTTTTCCTTGAAGAGCAGTCCTGTGAAGAGTATTGACTCAGCTTCTGCTGCATCTGCTCTTTCTGTTCTGCTCTGTGGAGCAAAGGCAATCAGTGCAGCATGCACACTCCTTTGCAGCAAGCTTTGGCTCTGACAGTGGGCAGAAGGGCAAAAAAAAGCCTCTGTGTTGTCTTTGTTCAGGTAAATCTGGAGACAAGGTTGGGGCATACCTTTGTTCTCAACTCTTATATCCTCTGTTTCAGGTTTGACAGCAGCAGGATCGCTCACAGGGAGTCATGGCGATGAATCTTTTGTTTTGACTTGCCCTATAAGGTCTGGGTGTCCTGGATGAGCAGGTTCCACCCTCTGCTGATAACAGCTTTGTTCCTGTGAGCTGGACATGATGCATATAGGGAGGAAATTGTCATGATGGAAACAGTGGATATGATGTAATTTTGGAGGCCTTGAAATTATTCTTTTGTTAATCTTTAACACATGCTTTTAGCTTGCTGGTGTTCAGAGAGCATCATTTTCACTGCAAGGTTTTCAATTATGACTAGAACGTTTTGAATTTTTAAATGTGTCCCTGATGGTCCATCACATTTTTTTTTTTTAAAGCTCTGGACATGGAAGAGCAGAGTTGAACTTGGAGCTTGGATTTAGATACAATTTTTTATAAAGCAGCTGACAGGTTTGCTGGATTAGTGTTTATAACACTTATTGACATCCCATGATACCTTTCCATAGCTGAGCAGAGTTTAGATTGACTCTGGAGTATTAGTACTTGATGAAGGTAATCTGTTTTCTTGGCTGAAGCTCACAAACAAAGCAGTTAAATCCCCATTACAAATGGCTAAACAGGGACCCATTACATTTCTTATAGGCCTGTCTCATTTCTATAGCCCCTGAAACATTTATAAAGGGCACTGTTAAAAATTTACAGAACCTTGAGATAGTTTCTTAGGCAAAGCTACTCTGTGTACACTACCTGAAATATGCATTCTTCCTTTAAGAAGTAAAATAAAAGTAGTTAAGAAAACCTTTTCTTTTTCTGTACACTTTGATGTACAGTAACAATTTTAGCTTTTCATTATTTATTTTCAAAGTTTCATGAGAAAATAAATGTTACAAGTAGAAAAAATCCCTCATGCTTAAGCTACCATAGGAAGGTACTGGAGTTGGTTACTAGTAATCAAGCTATCTTTGTTAATGTCTGTTTCAATTATTAGTTCTCCAATCACCCTTTTTATATGGGAAGTCACTCTGGAAATTGTTGGCACCAAACTTGAGATGAATATTGTAATAGTGGATGTATCACGTTAATGAGAATTCACATATTAAGAAATATAAGACACATTATTTTAATGATTCTACTGGCATTAGATCATGGAAGCCACAAAGTTATTTTTTAATGACTCAGTTCCCACAGGCCTAAAGTAATTGTGTGAAAACTGTTGGGCTTTTTTTATTCCAGTAAAAGACAGCCCCAAACTGAAATGATACTTTTCACTGTTTTAGCTGATATTTTGTAATAATACCAGGTATTTTGTAAACCTCAAAAGAAAGAAAACATTTAGCATGGCACTGGAGTGAGGAGGTTGAATCGGGCCTCCCAATGCATGTCAATAAAGAGATGATAATTAGAGAGAGAAAAAGCAAAGCCTTCATTAGGCCACAGATTATTTGAGTTGCATGGGCAAACTGTCAAATTGAGCTCACCAGGGATGATGGTATCTTGTGAGACAGCCTGTACCTTAGTGTTTGGGGACAGGGGCATTTGTTTGTATAATGGGGACATGGCACTGGGTAGGTAGGGAGGGGATGGTGGGTGGCCAAGAATAGAAAAGCACTACTGTCTATTTTGGTTCTCTATATTCTAGTCATCCTTTCTAAAAGGTTAATCTTCTGCTCAAGTATTTTAAAAATAAATACATGAGTGGTTCTGTCTTTCTAAATATGGGAGATGATACAGGAGTGTGGGGAATAATGAAACCACACTGTGTATATATTTTCTAGTTCCTGTGAATTTTGATAATTTCCAGATGGTCACTTGTAAGCATATTCATCAAATGTGTAGAATGGTTTTATACACAGCAATGTATATTCTAGAACACCACTAATATGTCTAGAAAACTTTGAATCTTTAAGTATTGTTTTTCTCCCTAATCAATCTTCAGTGCTTCAAGGAGTAATAGTAAAGAAGTTCATTTAATAGTGTGCTTTTATTTACCTAGATCCTGAAAATATATGCTAAACAATCTATACCATCTGCTACATTAGGTCAAAGCGCCAGCTGTACAAGCTTAGGACTATGTGCTGTAGAGCTGATATTTTATAAGGGATGAAGTTGATGTTTAAAGTAGTTTCAAGCAAGTCTTTCACAAAATTCAAGGATACAACCAATACTTGTTTGAATATTTCTTCTTCTCAGTTCTTAGCTGAAAAATAACAGATCTCTTTACTGGGTTATCTTGAGCAAGCTACAGAAAAGTTATCTCTCAGCTTGGATCAGAGGAGCAGAAAGTAGCTTGTTCCCTTTGCAGTAGATAAGAAAGGAACTACTGGTCAAATAGCCAAGTAGATGTCCAGCATAATTTAGTTGGGCAATCTTCCAGTTTAACAGTTTCTACCCACCCAGCTCCAAAATATGAATCAGCTAATAATGCCACCTCATGCTGGATTATTTTCCTTTTTGGGCTGCTCTTTGACAGTTTTTATCCAAGCACAAGACACTAAGGAATTATACAGATCTGTATGTTACTTATACGTGTTCGAGGTCCTGGTTTTAGACCTGTGTCTTTTTCAAGTGGGGAAGTGGATCATTAGACACAGGACAAGAAGCATAGGAAATTAGTAGTACCATCAGAAAGTGAAGATTCATTTTGGCTGTGCTTGCCTTTGGATAGTTAAATATCCTACTGTATCTTAGTAGGATAGTCCTTGTTGCTAAGCTTCTTGTGTTACCTTGACTCTTTTTAATCTATTTAGATAAATGGGAGAAGGAAAGGATTGCAGAATGTCAGGCCAGAATTTGGTCTTCACTTGTACTTTCTCGGCTGGCTGTCTTCCTATAAGATCCCATTCTCATATTGTGCTGGCTTTTGCAACCTTATTGATCTAAACTACTCTTTTACTAGATGGGTGAAGTACTTTTAACTAGAAGAGTATTTCCAGCCCTATGCATTGTAGCCCTATCTATAATGTCAATCTATAATGAAAAAAGGGCACATCTTTGGAATACGACTGAGTTGAGCCTAAAATTACAAGGATAATCTACTGCTTTCCCACAGCATTCATAGCCTTTTATTGTATTCTTCTCAAAGATTATTTCTCAATTCTAGAATTTCAAAAAGCCACAAACCCCACCCATTTCTGTCCATCTCCTTAAGCAGGCATTCCTAGGTATCACCAAGTATTCCAGTGCTTGCATCTGTCAGCCTATGCTTGAAGGCAGTGATGAAAACAACAGAAAACACAAATATAATATGTAAAAATATTGTTGAGGCAGAGAATGAAAAAATAGCTCTCACATACCACATTTCTGCTGTTCTGCCTGTTTATCAGTTATGCCAGTATGACACACCAGAAAGTTTCAATCATCAAATTATTGTTATTTGTTGCTACCAAATACAGAACTTTAAACTCATGGATTGTACCACTTCTTTAAATGCCATCTTATGCTCATCCTATGAAGTACTGTATGTTTGATACTTGCAGGATTGCACTTAAACTCTTCTGAGAGATGAGGTTGCCCATTGGAATGTTATTTTGATACTGCTAGTAGTTTGAAATAAGCCACTTTAGGAGTCCTCTGTGTGTTCTGCAAATCAAATTATCTGCTCGCTAACTGGGAGAGCAATAAGAGGCAAAAGACAATTTGTCTGAAGAAAGTAAGGCATAGAGAAGGGAAGCAGCAATAATGTCAGTTACAGTGTTTGCCTGGAAGAAAAGAATGTAAAGCTTGAGTCCACAAACACTGGCCCAAGAGCAGCGGAGATCAATTGATACAGGTCTGTCTTGCTCTGTTCCTGCTTGCTGAAAGTCTGTCCCTGCAATAGCCTTGCTATGAGAAGTTATCTGAGGGCCACAGTTAAGCCTTCCTAGTCCAGTGGCAGCACTGGATACTGAAGTCAGTGGTGTAAACTTAGGTGGTAAAGACTCAGGATATTTTATGAAATCTACACTGCTGTTTCTGGACAGGATTTTCCTGACTGTGTGATCCCCATCGATCTAAGTGTTTAGATCAAGAAATTAGTATTGTGTCCCTTGGTGGTTTTGTGCCAACAAAAATTCTTAATTTGTGATATTTTGGCCAAACTTAGCTACAGAAACCAGACTACATTTCATTTGAGTTTTAACTATGCCTGTGACATCAGGAGGAGGCTGTCACTTTGTTCTCCTACTTAGATCAATCTTTATACGGACAGAATAAATCACTTTGGTGGGAAGGAACTTGTATCAAATCAAATCCTCTCTGCTAGAATTAAGGATGATGATGACAAACCTTTCCAATTTCTGATTCATGTGTGTGGTAGTTCTATTTCAGAATTTTTAATCCATTTTTTAAATTTCATGCCAGGCATAAGTTTTTAAACGCCAAGTATTCATAGAAATACGGTATGGTTACAATAATGCTTTTTGGAAAACCTTGTACCACTAGAATAGAATTGAATGAGACTTGACAATGCTCTCCCAAAAGGTCACTACCTAGATAGTTTTGTCATCCTGCTCAGGAGAAGGACTCAGTAGCTCAAATTCTTCTCTTCCTGTTCAGGTTGGAGATTAAATGGAGCTCTTAACGTCTCTCCTGTTGCACCCTCTGAGCTGTCAGAAACAGCTGCAACTACCTTCTCTCCCCAAAGATACTGAAGTCTTTAGCGGAGTTCTGATTAGGAACAGCTCTGGGCTGTCATAACCTCGGATATGCCCATGGGAAGTCAGGCTTCCTCCTTTGCCTAATTTGGAAAAGGGTTTGGTCTTGAACCTCCTTACAAGGCAAGAAAATTACTTCCTACCTGTTCTCATTTCTTCAATGTTTTTCTTTTTCAGCAGGAGATAATGTATTCACAAATGAGTTTCTACAAAATAGTTCTGCTTGATGTGCTTCTCTGCATAGGAAAAGAGGGGAACAGAAATACGTAGTAGACACCTTGCTTAACTTGTTACCAGAAGAGGCTAAAGGGAAGTATTGTAGGAAGGTTTATATAAAGTGTTGTGTGTGTAGGTTACCTGGCATTTCCCCATCACATCTGCAGCCTCCCAAAACACATCCCGGGCAGTGGATTTGCACCTCTCTACCTCAATGCATATGGTTAGTTATCACAGGAGTTTTGTCTGGGTTGTGGATTAATCTTGCTGTGAGTTCAGAAGAGCCACACTAAGCCTGGGATGGGCACTGAGTGTGTCAAGCTGACTGTCCCCCTCTGCCCTGGCCACTGGAGAGCGCAGAGGGCAGGTGCTGGGTGAATTGAGGGCTCAGGAGCTGGTGCCAAGGACCAGCACAGCTGAAGTGAGGGCTAATGTACTCATTAGCCCAGCCCTGAGTGCCTTGCTGCTGTGTTCTTTCATGCTGAAGAGAACTTGTTACCCAAGTTTTTCAGTTATTCAGAGTATCCCCACCTATTGTTACCCCTGATAGTGGGCAAGTGCTTCATTTTTGTGGATGCAATTAACATTACCTGCTATTCTGTTGAGTTCCTGAGGAGTCTTAGAAGTTCTCACAAGTAGGAGCTTCCTTTACAAAAACATGACTGCAGGTGCTGTGAAGTAGTAGTGGCTATTTCAAGTCATAAGATATCTATTTGTATGAGAAATGTGTATCTTTGCCAGACTGCTAAATATTGCTGCTTAAATCTATTACAAGGAAGAACAATTTTCTGTAACTTAATTTCCGAAGCCTAATGAACCCAGTAAATTTCCTCTGATGTCTTCCCAAGTTAATATGTTAAATCTAATTTATTTGGCAAAAAATTGGACAAATTTCCTCTTAATTGAATTAACCTAGAAGAAAAAAAATGTATTGTTATGGAAATCTGTGACTAATAATTCACAGATGTGAAAGTCCTGGTTTGGGTTCCATTCATTTATTATCTTACAATCATTATTTTTGTTTGCTATAATTTAACTAGAAAGAGTTAATTGAACTATATATGTATTTGAAAAGTTTGATAAATGATACTGAATTACTTTCTTGTAGTTTAATGTTGCAGAAGATTTTTCTGTGCTATGTGATTATTTGCGTACTTATTGAATATTATATTTGCCAAGTGATTTTCTTGATACGTTACTGATATTTTGTGGACACTGCTAATGAGTGGATGATGCATTTTGATCAGCAATAATACATTCCTAGCAAGTGTGACTTCTAGTGGTGCAAAAAGAACTCTGATTGTTTATTTTTTAATGTTGGGAAAACCAAAGCTCTAAATCCCAACAAAAGCCAAAGCGAAGACATGACTGTGAGCAGGTCCTGAATGTAGTTCAGTCACAACACACGATCATGGGTTTGCCTATGCTTACTACTTTGATTTTATGTAAACAGGATATAGGCAAGGGATATAATTGTGTATCCTCCTGGAACATAATCCGTATTCTTCATGCTAACAGCTATAATCCTGCTTTCCTGCCACTTTTTATCTATGGGGACACCTGATGTAAACAATGGAGCCAAACCTCCAACAAATGTATTACAAGAGCCACTAATGATTGCAAATACATGTACGACCTTTAGAGCATTAATGCAGTTGTCTCCACCCTCTGATGTGGCTTATGCTGAAAGAATCCTACTGACCTAGCATTCCAAAATGACGATATTTATGAAAATAATAGAGGTGGTTTCTTTCTCTTCATAAATCTATACCAATTTCAGAATTACTCAGGTCAGAATTTAGGTTTAAAGCTGTAGGCCAGAGATCTTTAACCTTGCATTTGGAAGTGACTATTAGTGATACCCAATGTTATTTACAAATGGTCCAGGAGTTTTTCTCCTATAAAAGTTTACCCAAACATGTATATATTTTCCAGTACAATAGCAATTGTATGAAAAAGAGTCAATAAGCTGCAATACTAAGGTTAGGAGCTTCAGAATTAAAATCAGTTTACAGTATGTTTGCTTGAAGTGCACATAAATTCAAAGAGGAAAGAAGTATAAACAGAATAGCTGATTTCTTGGATGCAGTCCAATATAATTATAGCTATTCACCCTTGTGACTATTTGTGTGTGTAGCTTAAAGCTATTTGCCTGCCCTAAGGTACAGTAGCAGTATTTTTATACATCTTTGTATCTGATTGAAATGCAAAACTCAGTAAACCTGGAAAGGATGCTAACAAGCTTAAAGAAGTGTATGAGTAAAATTAACCAGCAGATTGAATGTGCATTTTGGCATTTGTTACCAGCACCACCCAGTTCCTGGTACAAGTACCTCTCATTCTCTTCAGTTTTGAAACTGAGATATCCCTTAAGAACTTGTCACTAAAATAGTGTATTTCTAATAGGCAATTATGAAAAAAAAAATCATCATCAATCACATTTATTGCAAACATCTCATAAAACAGTAAAACATTTATGTGGCTGTGGAAGGCAAGTATGTTGCCATGTAATATACTAAGATTTGCATATAAAGAACAGCAGGCAGCAAACAAGTATCTTTCTCTTTCTTACCCTATTTATACAAATGCCTTTGATGCAATGTATCTATTTAATTTACATCAAAATGTTATAGCTGCAACACCTGAGTGATATTAACTGTCATTAGGTCTCAGAAGCACACCATGTGAAGATAACAGGAGATGCTGCTTCCTTCAGGTAGGGTCCATCAGGCGTGTCACACCTTGTCACAACCTATCTGTCACCCAGGAGGCAGGGTATGTCTCAAGCTGATGTGCACCTGTCACTGATTTTTTTTATTCTTTTTCCTTCAGTTTTCCTCCCTTGGATGTAATTTTCTTTTCTTTTCACCAGGATCATTCATGTCAGGATTTTTGCTTTCAGAACTAATTTCAGGGATATTTGGACTCTGTATTGGTTTTCTGCCAGTAAGAATAAAATGCAGTTGCTTGGGAAAAGCGCAGTGCTTCTTGGAGGTGGGGGGTGGGGGTATGGCAACTGACTGTCAATACCAGCATCTGCTAATCTCCTCTGTAATCATCTGTACCTTGTGCTCGCCGAACACTCAGAAATCATTTTCTCAAAACTTTTTTTTAATAGCTCAGAGTGCATCTACTGTGGGGCTGTGTGATATAAAATGACTAATAAAATGTAAGGTTATTTGTGTGTCAGAGTTGGTAACAACTGTCTTTATCTGGGTTTTTGCACAAGCCTCAAGGTAAAATGAAGCAGGCAGCATTGCAGAGAGGAGATAAACGAATGACATCACATTTTACAAATCTGTGGGATTTTTTGACATTTGACTTTCAACTATCATTTAAAAAAATTATGCCGTCTATTTACTTGTCAGAACTGGATTTAATTCTCATATGCTGCAAGGAATCCTCCATGTTAAGATATTGATATAACAAATTGCTGAATGTTTTAGAGATTGATTCTTGCTGACCAAAATGGGCTCTCAGATTGGAAGTCTTTTTTTCCCAGAAAACACCTGCTGAGATAGAAGTCTGACTGCTACACAAAAGGAATATATGGTTTGTTTAGTCTGCTTCTATCTAGCAATTTGCAGATGCTATGAAAAATTGCATTTTTTAAAAATGAAAATTACCTAAGGATTTGGGAAAGGACCTTGGTCAAAATGGACTGAATGGCCACTGTCAGGCGAGTATTAACAGACTGATTGGTTGTTACTTCTGTCAGTCTTTCTGTAAAATTATGACAGACCACACGGTGGGAAGCAAATGATCATTAATACTTCTTCCCCTGGGACACAATTAACTGCCATTCACTTACATATAAATAAAATACATGAAGCTTGTCAGACAAGGTGACAGAAAAAGGTGCTTTTTCAAAATGATTTTATACAACAGTGGAATGTTATCAGTTAAGACATATTTTTGTATTGCACGGTGTAGGATCTTGGCAGCAGCATCTTTTAACTCGGGTTTAAAAATATCCTTTAGTGCTTTTTTCTGATGTTTATTTTATTTCGTTAGAATAAAGTGTTATCTTGAACAGTATTCCCAGCTATACAGTGGAAAGTTAGCCATAGGTTTTGCAGGAAAACACTTCCCTCTAGCCAGCGATGTTGAAGCCACCTAACCTAACACCACCACAACCTTGCATAGGCGAGCACAGTCTGATGCCATTGGAACAAAGATTCCCCAGCTAGAAAAAGCTTTTCTAAACTGGAGTAAGCTGTTTTGACCACATTTTTACAGGCAAAAAGTCTTCTGTATTATACTTTTGGTTGCAAAGAGGCAAGAATTTGAGGTATTTGCTCAGCTGCTGTTTCCAGTAATGCTTTGCTGTTCTAGGAAATATAATTACAGATTTATGAGCAGATTTTGCATGTTTTTAGGGTGTTTTGTTTTGGGTGGTTGTGTTTTGGTTGTTTTTTTGTTTGGTGGTGTTCTTTTTGTTTGATTTGGCTGGTTGGTTTTTTTGACACATCTATCAATGAATTATTAGGTGGTTACTGCACTGCAGGTTTTGTGTAGGCAAGGAACATAGAGTTGCTTAACCAGTAAGTGTGGAGTCTGATAATCTCACTATATTGGTAACGGATTCCTTTGACATTTACTAGAAAAACAAGTTTTAACAAGTTTTCTGACATGCTTTTCATGCCTCAATCTCCTTTCCTCCTTTTATATTTCCCATGGATATTTATGGGATGCACTGTATATCACTGTGCAAGTATTTCTCTGAAATATTTCAATTTCATTAAAACTACATTTTTTAAGGAAGCAAAAGAAAAAAAAAAAGTTATCAAATATTTTGA
Source organism: Nesoenas mayeri (assembly GCF_963082525.1). Taxonomy (NCBI): domain Eukaryota; kingdom Metazoa; phylum Chordata; class Aves; order Columbiformes; family Columbidae; genus Nesoenas; species Nesoenas mayeri. The sequence continues at coordinate 14,642,532 of NC_137557.1, forward strand.
CTGTTTTGTGCAACTCCAGCACTTTCTATTGTATTTCTATTTTTTTTTATTATTTTTTTTTAATTTTTTTTTAAACTTCCCTTCTCCTGGCCTTGATGGCAAAAAGAATTCCTGATGAGTGCTGTGTCTTGACTGAGCTACAGCAAAGAAATACTGGAAGTTTTACATGAAAGCTTGGTAGATCTGCCTGTGTTCTCTTCTTGGGTTTCTGTGCATTCTGTGTCCCTGTGTCATTGTTGATATTGTAATATTACCTACTTTAAAGATCAGTTATGGCAACCCACCTGTGGATGACAATGTCATTTAGTATCTGAGAATCAAGCATATATGCTAATTGTAAAATTTTTGATGAGGGATTTGCCAATGTTGTGCAGGAAGAAAAAGTTAAATGTTTTTGAATCCATGGCACCAGTATTCTCATGTGCATGACTGGACAGAGAAGGAAAATAAAAAGACTAACTGAAAATATGATTGTATTATTTGTGCAACTTCTCTAACTTCTTTCTTCCTCTGTGCACTGATTCTAGACAAATGTTGCACAATGTGAGAACTGAGCTGCAAAATTAAATAGAACTCTGGAAAAATCAGAGGAGGAATCTGATGCAATGTGGTTTTTTTCTCTTTTATGCACATGCATTAAGCAGTTGTGGGTTATTGTTTTTCTCTTATTAAAGAAATTGAAAAAACATCTGCTGATTTTTGGCCCAAACAGAAAAGCAAATAATCTTTAATAAACTATTGCCAAAATAAAATTTGTTTATCTTTAATACAAAGGTAGAATTTAAAAATAGATTTTCAAGATAGACCCTTTATATTAAGATCGATCTTTGTATTGAAGGGAAGACTACAGAGCAGGAGTGTCAGCCTCACAAATACAGGAGTAGTTACATTTATACAGTCCTAAAATTACATTTGGCCCTTTGAAGGCAACCGTGAGGCTGATGTGGCCCCTGCTGAAAATGAGTATGATACCTCTTCTCTATAGTGTAAACATAGGGACTCAGAGCAGACTGGATAAGGTAATAACTACCTTGAAATATGTGTGAAATGTTAAGTATTGTGGTTCATGTCGATTGGGGATTGTGAAGTTCAGTGATAAAATCTAGTAGGGCTCTTGTGTTGTGGGTTTTTTTTTTTTGCATAATAATTTAACTTCAACTTCCTTAAGTCCTTTTCCTTCTGGTTTGTGCATGCAGAAGCATGAAAGTTAGGACTGATTAGATGGCATTGGCATTGTAAAAAATCTCAAGAAAAATACTACTGTTAATGAGATTTGTGTGCATAACCCCCTGCTTCCTGCAGTCACAATTCACTCCTATGACTCAGTCCAACATTGCAAAAAAATAAATAAACCCATTAGCTCAATAATAAATAACTACTCAAGATGCACTTTTTAAAAAACTTTAAAATGTAACAGTCTAAATCCTCAGCTAGCTTGAATCCACCTCTCTTCACTGAGTTCAGTGCAGTTCAGTGCTGATCTACAGTGGCTGGGGAATTAGCCTGTTGTGACTCAAACTGCAAAATATGCGAAAGTTTTGACAAATCCGGTTGGAATATGGATGGAAATGAATATGTGGGTTTCAAATGCTAAAACAAAGCATTGGTTTAGAAAAACAAAACAAGACAAACCCACAATACAATACAACTGCTTGAAAATTCTAAACTACCACCGCATATGTTCCAGTAATTTGTTCAGCCATGCAGCATGTTGTATTCACTGAAAGAAGAAAACTTCTCGTGAGAATGTTTAAAATGTCACCGAGGTTCAGTTTGGATCAGGGTGCAGGTGGCTCTACAAAGGCTTTGCTGAGGAGATGTGTTTATACAGTTGCTGTGGACGGATGGTATTGATTGGCCAGGCAACTCATAAAACAAGCAACCTCACTTTCATCTTTGTGGTTTCTGTTCCTTCAGTAGATAGAAAAGTGGTTTTAATTATTCACATCGTTCATTTATTTTTTTTTTTTTTACTCTTATCCACCCACTGTCTTATAACCAAGTAATATTCTCATCTTCTTATTACTGTACAAAACATGCAAAGGGAGCAAGTGTGCGCAGATAGATAACAAAGTTTTAGGAATACAAAAGCTGATGCTCCATCACTGGTAAAATTAGCAGAGTCATATATGCTGAAATCTCCATCCTACAAGACTGTTTGTTTGGATCAGCTTTAGGATGACAGAGCACTTGACAAAACCTGAGATTTAGAAATTATGAAAGTTGCAAAATCTTTGCTACTTTCTGACTTCATAGTAAAAGACAAGTGTGTGAAGTAAAGAAACACGAGGAATGATGGAGCAGAAGAATTTACAGGTGGCTTAGCTGACAACTCCAAGGAAAAGCAGCACATAGAGAAAGGGCTGCTTCTTTCTCTCAAATGGCCTTACAGACCTCTAAATCTATGTCAGTAGTGGTCGTAGATATGTTACATAAAAAAACCTAAGTGAGTTCTGGTTCAGAAATAATATGTCTTATATGTCACAGCAAGTAAAATGAGACGGGAGTATAGATGGGAGAGTTCCTTAGTCAACTGTTGGACAGGATTGTTTAGAGAAAGCTGTAGTGAGGACTGACTTTTCTGTAGGTTTTTACTTTTTGAGATGCTCGCTTTTCCTTCAAGCTAATTTTAACTCTAAACCAGCTGTGATTCTTTTATTTTTAGATCAAGCTGAGCTCTAAGGGGAAGTGGGGCAGGGAAACAAGAACCAAAAGCTGCAAGGTGGGTTGCTTCCTGCATTCAGTCTGCTGGAGAGCACAGCTTCAGAGGAGAGTACTGCTGGTAAGAAGCCTTACTGATGGTAAGAAAGGCTGCATCACTCTCCCCAGGACAAACATGTAATTAAAAGGATTAAAGAAGAAAAAAAAAAGTACAGCTTTTCAAAACCTTATTTTATGCCTCCTTCATATTTAGCATTCTGATCTTGAATACAGCACCAGTTCAGGGTAACTATATATTCCTTTTATACTTGTTTGGTTTCCTTTATCACTTCAGCCTGTCTCTCAGAAGTATAATTTGCGTGTGGAAGAAAAGTTGAGCTTGATTGCAGAGGATGCATCTACCCCATCCCCAGTAAAATAAAGCAGAAACCCATGTAAATGAGGCATACAGTTTATAATGAATTGGGCTGATCATGATGATGTGTTCAAATGTATCTCCCAAAGTTCATTAACTTAATGTAATATATAGTAGCAAGACTGATACCTATGATTACTCCAATTAAAATGATAGTTTTGTGCTTTTCTGTGATGCAAGCTAGTGCTGTGAGAACATGAAACGCACTTCATAAATGCCACCCAGCTGCAAAAGTGGCAAAGTGAGTCTGCCAGCTTTTCCTAACATCATTGAGAATAATCGATGTGGCTGCAACTGGCTTTTGTTGTTGCTGGAAGGTCTGGCAGCTCACCAAGCATGGTAAGACCAAAGAAATAAGTCCACGATAGCATTACTCAACAAGTGATTAAAATACACCATGGAAAACTTAAAAACGTTTACTCTTAAATGGAAATAAAAAGAAAGCAAACACTACTATAAGCATATAATATGTGGATACTACTAAGAGAAGGCTGTAAGCAAGTGAGGTTAGCACATCATACCACTCAAAAGAAGTATAGGATTAAAGCTTTGCTCTGTTTTGAGCTCACTGCTTATTAATAAAGAGTAGATGGTAACTGAAGAGATGAAGAGACTGTATTGTGAGACACCACAGAGCACTGCATGTGTGATGTTCCTTCTGAAGCCATAATAACCATTTGATTTCTGACCCTGAGGTGAATTTTGTATACTTATATGCATGAAGGAGGTGAAAGGATATGCACTGAGATATGCCCTTCTTTCCAAACTGTGTTTTTAGAAGTGACATAATTGAGGTATAAATAAAATAACAAAGAAGGCTTTTGTAGATACGTATTATTATTTCAAACTACCAACAGTTGTCTTCACATTTGCTGATATTTTAGAGTCCTGAATTTTAAATGGCACAGCTCTCCTTTACCATCTTCTGTGAAATGCAGTCAATAGCGAATGTATCTGAAGGGAAACATCCAGAAATCAGGTCTGCAATAAACAGTCCTAGGAACTTAGAGTTCCCTGCTTGTCTCCTGTTTGCCCTGTGACATCTCTGACAATAAAGAATGCAGCCCTAAAATTGGCACTTAGCAATAGGCGAGTCCATAACCTTCCCCCAAAATTAAAAAGAGGACCTAGCACATGGTATTTGCTTCAAGTGTCTGCCATTATGGGAGATGCCGAGAGGCCACCGCCTGCCATTTTCCATTCAGATGAATGGGAAACCTACGGATAAATCACCACCTGCAGTGCATGATAGTGGCCATAGCAAGCAGTTGTCACTGTAGCTCTGTAATTATGCAAGTATTCTTCTAATATTATACAATTAGATGGCCCTCATCTCTTTCTTTCTCTTGATAATGTTTTTGTAGGTGTCAAGAGCACTGAACTGTTTCCTTGTTCGGTCACTTATGTCTCTGTGAAACACAATGAGCACTTTCCTAATGCTCCTGGAGCTGGCACTCTTCACGTACTGGAGGTTTACTTCTGCTGCATTTTCAGTACTGTATTAGATTTTTGTGTTGTGAGATAGCAAAAACCATGGGAATAATAGTCAGTAAGTCGTCACACCTCACCTTTATTAGAGATATCAGACAATCTTGGCAGTTAGAAAGATGCAGCTGGCTTTATTTTCTTCAGCAGAAGCTTCTTCCAAGCATTCGGTGGATGAAGTATGATAAACCAAAAAATGTAAGTGCATCCTTTATGCATTTGAGGCTTCTTTGCACTAGAAGAAATGGGAGAGAAACTGGATGGTATAAAGCAAAGCCAAATTTTCAGAAGTAAAAAAACCAGAGTTATCAACTGAGGGGACCATCTTAGTACCATCTTAGTAGGAGATGGCTAGTTTGTTATTCTGGATGTTCAGAAAAGCATATTTTACTACAAAATGTTTCCACCTTTCTCAATATTGTCCCCTTTTTTTCTCTGCTGAGCATGCCAGTCTGTAATTAGTGGTGAGCTTCTGAATACTAAAAGCTTGAATTTTTCTAAATATCATTAATAAAAATGGCTGATATTACTTCCCCCCCACCCCCTAACCCAAGCCTCAGTTGCCATTTTTGCAATCTAGTACTTTTGATTTTATTCCTTTCTCCTATATTTTTTTTTCTGTAAGTCTTCATTTGAACAAGAAACTGTGGAGATCTCTTGATGCCATAGAGGGTATTAAATCTCATCCTCAAGAGGTGGCATTCATTCTGAGTTGGTCTAAATATTGATTGTTAAAGGAGTCTACAAACTCTGCACATTTTAGTTCTTCCTATATTTCTTAACCTAAGGAAAGTCAATTACATGAGATGAGGATCTGTTCTTCAGTTAACCTTTCCTGTGAGACTAAAGTTTAAAATAAGTTTAGATTCAGTACCAAGGTTGCTAATTAGTACCTGCTTTTTTACCTAAATTTGGGCTAAGTCACAGTGAATTTTACATTTGAAAGGCTTCATTCTTGCTGCCTTTAAGATAATTTCCATAAACAAAAATAGTGAGCCAGTTTCGATGTTGCCTTTAATTCTGCTGTTTACAAGATCCTCAAAACTTCCTTCCATAGGAAGCATGCAAAAACCATTAAATTGGGCTTTGGAAGCAGCTGTAACAATCGTCACCCAGCTGTGTGAGCTGTGCCAGCAAACAGGAGTGCAGACTTGAAAAAGGTTTGGGGAAACCACGGTTTTACAGATCTGTCCTCATGTTGGCAGTTATGCAGCTGTATGAGAGGTGAACAGGGATAGTGATGTTTTAAATCACTGCAGCTGTAGAAGAAAATGTGTGATTCTGCCTGAAGGCTCCTGCATGATGGCACCCAGGGCACAAACCTGCCATTGGTCCCCAGGACTGGCTGAGACTTGGTGAAAAAGCCAAAGTAATTTGGCTGGCTATTGCAGATTGCAGGTTCTCCTGTTCATGCCTGATATGTCATGCAAACACACAGATGGACCAGAGTTGGACCAGAGCCATCCCGCCCTCTCTCATCACCCCTGCAGTTGCATTTCTTTCTAAGGCAGCATGAGAGCATTCCCTCACTGTTATGCAGAGCCCAAGACTCTAAAGTTATATCGTCTTTCTTATCTCTTCCAAAGGTTAGTCCCGTGCTTTCTTTGTACATTCACTTAACAACAGATTTTTGGCAATTTACAGATTAAGCTGTACATTTCAGAGCACGCAAATGGATCCAAATTAAGCTGCAGTTAAGCAGAAAGGTGTTTATCCTGTTCTTTGGATGCCCTGAAAATAATTTTTGAAACAGCAAACAATGTAGAACATAGTTTTCTGAATTTATTTCTTGAGTTGGTATAAATACAGGGCTTTTGGGAGCTTGATATATATTACAATAACGGAGCATCATTCTAAATTGATAAATTAGAAGAACAAACCATGGTAACATAATGCCCCCTATGGTTTGTAAGGCAGTATGTACAAGAGTATTAAGGGGAATGCTTCCCTACATTCTCTTAGTAGAATTAGAATTACATGTCATGCTTCTCAGCTACAGAGGAAAAATCTGGCTGGCTTTTTTAATAAAAATGTCAGATGCTGCTAATTTAGGTGCTCTAAATCTTTCCTTCTTTCTGGAGATCCAAAGCAATTGAGATCAAAAGTGGGTTTGAGTAATGTAATTGCATAACTCGTAGCGGCAGAGTTAATACATTCACATACCAGACAGTCATCACCTAAAGCAAGGCAAGCAGCGGCCCCCAGAGAGGAGAGGGTGCTCTGTAATGCAATAAATAGCCACTTGATGGCAACATTTTACCACAGATAAGTAAACCCAGCAGCATTTGACAGTAGAAACCATAAACCTGGAAACATGCACGTTTCTTCAAGACCCATTTCAAAAAGCTCCAGACATTTGTACAGCATTGTTTTCCAATACATTCTGCAAATAAGACTTCTATCCACTGTATCGTGTGTATATCACAACTGTGTGATCATTCAGGAATTCCCTTGTCACAGGACTTCATTTAGCAAGTTAGTACTTCATTCAGTAAGCTAAGCCTTTCAAGCAGAAGTGGATGTAATGTATTAATAGGTTTGCAGAGTGATAAATTGCCTCAGTGGTGAGTTATACACAAGATAATGTGTAAATAATGGTAGGACATTTTGCAGGTAAATTAGTGCTCTTTTCCTATTCAGAGCTTTTTTAATTTTGCTTTCCCACATGCAGTTCAAAGGCAAGTCTGCCCCCTTGTACTCTCAATTCCTTTATGGTCTCCTGATGTTAAGGAGGGCAGAAACACCACTGTACCCAGGAGAGGGAGCAAACTTGCCCACGTACAGGTGCTGTGAGCTGAAAGTAGAGACAAGCCAGGCTGTCCTGCTCTGAACCTGCACAGGAACCACGAGAGCAACACCTGTGCAGTATGGTGAAGAGATCCAACATCTAAAACGGATGAAATTAATTACACCCACCTTTGAGCTGTGGATGGGGAAAACACCCTGGAGTTGCTTCTCTTTCAGTTTCCATGGAGCTCACAAATTTACTTTTAAACCTTCTCAGTGAAATAATATGTTGCTGATATTTGCATGGTGGTGAACTGGCAGCAACCAGAGCAGACCCACATGTGCCTATGAGTAGACATATAAAGTAAGAAAAAATGTATATTGGCTGCTGCAGATCCCCAAGAAGCCAAGAGCAAATGTGTGCCAGTTGGCTATTCAAGCAGGTTGGCTTTGTGTAAAGTGATGGATGAGATAAGATGTCTCATAGGCCCAAAGTTTTGGCCTTGTGTCTTGCATAATTTTGTGTTTCAAAACTTAATAATCTTGATTACACATTTCTTCTATTTCAGTAACTACTGAAAAAGTCATTGATTTTTCATATATTTACATCTTTGCAAACTGGGGGCAGTGTGGAAGGTGAAAATACAGGGACAAAGCAAGAGTGACTTACTGGGAGTAACTTCTGCATTTTGTCAGAATGTAATGAGAACTGTTTAGTCACCTGCTTTTAAGCTGCAATCCTACTAGTAAACTGTGGGCAGATTGATTTAGCAGTAAGTACACTTGGAAAAAAACCGACATTTCATTTCACTGACAGTGTATGATAGTAATCCTTTTGCTGCCTCAGATACAGCCAGTGCTTGTCTGGAGTGGAGAACCTCTTTTCTTCATCACTCCTGCAACACTCATTAATTTGTTGTACTGGGACTGAAAACACAATTCACTGCTAAATTTGCCACAGCTAAGGTTAAACAAATGGTTATTCCAGCTACTGGTCCATGGGCATATATACAGCTAATATTTAAAATCCGTGAAAAGACATACGCATAGGGTTTGTGAAAAATGAGACAGTTTTCCTTCCTATAATGGCAGGGATCTCAAATGGGCTGTGTTGTCAATGGGACCACAAGAGGTTATATAGTTTTCCATAATCTATAAAGCTTCTTCAGAATCATGTCATTAGCTTTGCCGTGGCAGTGCACAGCAGAGCTAATAATGCAATTATGGTTCATGTAGTTAAACTATGCTATTGATATTTTTTTTTTTCCCAGGAGGCCTTCATTTCTAGCAATTCTAATAATCTTCATTGTACAGCTGTATGGATTCCACGTTTCACCAAAGGGAAATAAAATTGCAAATAAATACCATCTTTCCTAATGTCTCCGTAAATGCTACATTTAGTAATCATTAACCAAATGTTGGAGTCTATAAAATGTATAATTCCTTGTATAAAGAAAAATATAGAAGAGGCCATATTCACATACCAGTCACCAAAATAAACTATTATGCTGCAGTAAATGAGAGCAGAATTTCATCCAATATTTGATTATTCTAATTTCTTGCTGCTAAAATTCATTACACTTTCTGGTTTTGGTGTACTGTCCCTTCCTCTGTCTGTGTACTATATTTAAACTGTAAGTATTAGTATGAATTAGTAAAATTACCACATGAAAATAGCGTGTGTGTTTAGCGGGGGTTGAGGGGAGAATCTTCTTTTAACTTCCCATTCTTTTGAACAAATCTGGAAGCTGCAGTTCTGTACTTTTACATGATATGCAATTGATAGGAGAGCTGGCAAGCATGGGATAATTAAGATGCTATTTAGTCTATTATTAAGCAATAATTTATGAATTCCATTAAAGAGATGATGTATTTTTTTAAGAAAATGAATGCTTCCACCTGTGCCAATCCCCAGTACAGCAAAAATCTCAGTCTTGAGGTGTTAGGACCCTTATTCAAAAATCTAAAGCAAGAAATAAGGATGTTTGCTGCCTTTGTGTTCTCAGTCTTCCATGATTAAGGCTGTTCCAAGAAAATAAATTATTAGAACAATGAATTGCTGAAAGGATTGCCCTGTTTTCTTGAGGAAAAGAAAAAAAATGTTTTTGTTAACTATTGTGTTTCTTCTGAGTAAACTACCAAACACGTTATGAAGCCTTTCAAAAAGACAAATGATAAGGTGATAGTGTTGTTCATCATTTTGCTGAGAAACTTCCTCCTCTTTCAACATGCCTGGGACACAAAGAGTTGAAAATAAACTCAAAGAATGATTCCTATTAGGTGTCTGAGGAAACAAAAACAGATATGACAAGGACCTGCTAATTAGGCTTTCTCAGTGGACCATATGGAGATGGAAAGGAGTTAAAAATAAAAATAAAGCAAACACAGCGAAGGCCTTTAGATATTCTTTCAAAAAGTTGTTATCTATGGTAATAAACTGGCAGAAATATTAGTGAAGTTCACATGCATTTTCTGTTATAATCTGTGTTTTTAAATTGCTTGACACTTTCTATATATTCTACTAGTATATTTTTTTTCTGTTGGATAATAACTTTTTTGACTTGTTCTTTAGTAAAGCATTGAAAATATTCAACTTGTATTTTGAAATACGTAAGCAAAATATCAAGAGGTACTAATTTGAAAAGGTGTGCACACATAACTTCCTAGTGCTATCTTTTGCTCTCATTTTTTTGTCTGGTGCTAGGTCAAAGAAGCAAACTGTTTTTACAGCTCAAGTAGTTCTGAAATTATAAGCACTAATAAATTTTTTTATTTACACAGAAGTTTTTTCCTTCACTTTTTATGTTAAGCTAAGCCTTTGGTGGTTTGCTAATATTTTATTTTCTCTTTTTACTTCGTATAACAGGGAATCTGCATAGTGATTTGCAGGAATCTAAAGTACAAATTTGTTGCTTTTGGGAATCAAAAACAAACAGAAAAACTTGCACTGATTTTTTTCACGGGTAAGTGAACTCTGATACAAGGAGAGAAGAATCTAAAACAAATTTGGAGAAAAAGAAAACAAAGCAGAAAACCACAAACAGAAAAAATTTTCCAGAGCTGCTGTGAGAAGACTAATGAATTAGCATGTCTATAAAAAGTGTGATTTGACCAATAATACAGCAGCCACTTGGGGACTAACGAATGGATTATTTTGTGTTTCAAAATGTAATAATCTTGATTAAGCATTTCTTCTGTTTCAATAACTACTGAATAAGTCATTGTTTTCATATAGGACATAATACAAAAAGTAAAATTGCCTAGTACCCTGCAAGAATTACTTTTCTTAGTGAGCCTGTCCTTTGATAGGTAGAATGTCAGAAATACGGTAAGTTCAAAAGCAAAACATTTTCAAATTAAAAAAAATTACTAATAGTTGTGCCATACTATTGGGTAGAATTTCTAAACATTGCTACTAAATGTAGAAAACAAATTGGATTGAGATCCTTAATTCCTTTTATTATTTTTTTAGGGGATGAAAAGCTTTATTAGAATTAAGCTCATCTGAAACTTATTATTCTTCTTGCATGCTAATTAATAGAGCAGGATCATGGATTTGTTAATTAAAATAAGATACCTCAGGGAAAATGAAATTAATTTTGATCTCCTAATAGTGTTACCATTATGTCATTAAATCTTGTGGATGTCTTATCCATTTCACTTCTTTTTCTTTCCTCAAAAAGTGAAAAATGTTTTATTTACTTTGAATATAGAATTAGAATATTGAATCATGACTTTCCAAAGATGTGGAAGAGATCAGCTGATCATCTTGGAACAACTGTAGCCTTCATGGGAATGTTAGGGCTGTTCACCTCCTGTGCTCTAAATGAGCACAAAACTGTTCCCCTCTGGGTCACTGGATCTGTCTTAGTAGGGATTAACTTGTAAACAGTTACTCCAGTAGACTACTAGAATAATTTAGTAATGTTTGCTTCTATTTTCCAGAAATGGAACTAGCAAAGCTCAATTATCAGGCAGACATCATAATGACTGCCAAATTCTTATTGCACCTTAATGAAATGTCTTTCATACACGGCACGTGTCATCCAACAGCAAATACTGTGGTCAACTGGGTATTTCCAAGTTAGTAAATTAATTTGTGTGGAGTTTTTTAAGGGAATCTCCTGGTCGTCCCCCTTGCTGTGTTTGAGTGTAGTTTTGGAGCAGTCCTGGAGTGTGCAGACCAATTCCTGTTGGATGGGACCAAGCTTTAAGATGTGCTCCAGGAGCTCATTGAGGGCCACCAATGGTACTCAACCAAAGAGCCACACAAGAGCCAAAGCAAAATGTGGAGCCACTGAGTATGGGTGAGTCCTCAGAACCTGTCTTCTCTTTCTACAGGTCTGCTGCTGTTGCATTGCACTTTGGCTAATGTGGATGTAGCTAGAACTACCCAGGTCTTACTTAGTGCCTTGGCAAGAGATCAGAGTGTTGATGTGATGGATTCACAGGTGATTTAAAAAACAAACAAACAAAAAACCTAACACAACAAAACCCCACGACCCCAAAACCTCCTGACAAAACTGAAAACTAAACACCTCGCTGAAAAAACAAAACAAAACAAACAAAAACCCCAAAGCCTTCTCCATCTACTGTATCAAAATGGGGTATGGAAGCTGGTTTATGAATTTCCAGTTGATTGCTGTATTTTGCTGACATCTATATTTAGGCTCTGACCCATATTAATACTTGCTGGGTTGGTGTTAAAATTTCTAATACATATTCATTACCTGTGCACCATTTCTAAATACAAGTGCATGAATGGTTTTTTCTTGATCTTTTCTTAAACAATCCGTTTAAGATTGCTATTTTGATCCCACTTCTCACGGTTCACTTAAATGGAAAATAAAGAACTCAAGGCTGAACAGTTATTTTAAAAGTTGTATTTTTCTATTAATTCACACACAACAGTCACCTTGTGGAATAGCCATGGTAAAACAAATGCCAGGCTCCCATTCCACAGTGCCATGTGTGCTGCATGTGCTGTCAGCGCAGGCACTGCCAGGCAGCGCGGCCAGAGCCGGGTATTTCAGCATGATTGCAGATGTCTTCGGAGGGGAGGAGTTCCTGCAGACACAAACTGCAGCGAGACGCCTCACAAACCAAAGTTCAAGGTGAGATCCGTATTAGACAGTAGCTGATTTAACAAATTGATTTTTTTTTTTCTTTTTCTCCAGCGCAGAAAGCAAAAATAGGTAGAAATCTGTAACCTGGAGCTTCTTATTGCACAGGATCACAGGCTGATACTTACGTTCCTGCTCAGCATTTTTCCCTGTGCTAAAGGCAAGTCCAGCAAAGGGAAGAAGGCTCCATAATTTCCTATTAAAAAAATACAATAACAATTTATTTTAATGCTGGTGACGATTGATATTTTGAGGAAAAGAAATGTAAAGTGGAAATGGGCACTAGTGATCTTCCCTCTTAAGCAGCAGGGAAGCTCAGGCATTGCTCAGTGAGGTTTCAGGTGCATTTCATGGTGCCTGTGCCCTCTCCTTAACTTGCCTGCTGGGTGGCACAGCGCATCCCTGGCTGCTGGGACCTCAGCAGGGGCAGGTGGGGAAGAGCTGAGCTGTCTCACATGAACTTTTTTAGGTTGTGGGGGTGGGGGGGAGACAGTTCCTGCTTATCTGGGGAAGCTGGGCAGTGGGGAAAGGGCAGTGTCATCTTTTCCCTGCTGCGTACAAGAGCAAATATTTTGCACCAGGTTTATAGGGCAGTTTTCTGAGCAGCAGAACTTGGGAAAAGAAATCGGACAGTTTTTCCTAACACTTTAAATTCTGTTGCTGTCTCCTCTTTTTCTCTTGGTGCCTCTGACCTCTAGTGAAGTTGGATTTTGTGAAACTATTGTGATACTCTGGCTGTGGTCCCTGTAGAAAACAGAAGAGTGATTAGGCTCCAGAAAAGCAGCACCTATGTTGAGTCATACAGTATCTTTGCTCTAGTGATCCACCTGTCTGACTAATACTATATACTTTCTGGAGGAAAAATCAGTGTTATGGCTCTGTGCCATCTGCTATAGTGATGTCTTAGTCCATGGATAGGTTTCCTACATGCTTATGTAATAACCATTAACTGCAAGGATGTTTGTATGTCAGCTTAGCAGGCTCTGTGCTTTTGAAGAAGTCGTAGTTGTAGAAAAGATGCAATGTAACTTTTCTTTAAAGAAAAAAGGAAGTTTCTAGATGTATAAGTTCTTCCAGCCAAGCACTGCTTGCCCTGATCTGAATAGTCTCATGGAATTCAAAGGATCTGTATTAACTTGCATCTTCAGAGGATTTGCCCATCACCATTTATAAGCTTTACAGCATAGGATGGAATGAGTATATTTTACAGATGGAGGGAATACATGTATGCACGCTGAGTTTCTTTTTTTAAAATTTTTTGTCTTATTTATACCTGTGAATTGGTTACAGATGCTCAGCACGTTCATACAGAGGAAGGGAGCATGTTCAACACCCTAATGACAGAGCAAGTGTGGGCAGTGGTCCCTGAGAGCCTTCTGCAAGGAACAAGGGCAGTGTGCTAGGTATCCTGTTAGAGTCCCACTTTGTGTGCTGCCGCTTTGCTTCCTCAAGTCCTTAACAAATGGACAGAAATAGCTGCATACAGGTCTTTTAAAGTTTATCCTGATTTCTTGAATAGTTTTTCTAGTGCATTTCTAAATAGCATGAAAGAATGTCTGCGCTTGTGCCTGGGCAAACATGATCAAGTCTTCCTCTGGTCCTGAAGTCCCTAGCAATGCTGCTTTTAACCACGGCTGGAGTAATTTTTCACCAATATGTGAGTACTTATTTAAAAACAGCAACAACAATGACAAAAACCCACAAAAAACAAGTACTAAAACAAACACTCCTCACCCACTGAACTAACAAATATTCAGATTAAAGAAACTGTTAAATACATAGTTTTATTTGTAAATGTATTTGCATTGATGCCAATGCAAGACTATAGTTTACAAATCCTGAAGAAATCTATGGATGTAATCTACAAAAATAATTGCTTCAGAATCAAACAATAAGAATAGAGTAAGAGGAGACACTCTAAAATATACAGAAAATTGTGAAAGAAATGTAAAAACAAAAAATGTACTTGAAGCCAAGTTTTATATTTTTGTATTACTATCGTATTTATATCTTTTTATTACTATTCACTGCTAGAAAATTAGTTATTTGGGGCAAAACTGCTTCAGGGAAATGTTTATTTCATGAGCGCAGGGTATTGAAACCCGGCTCCTGCAGACAGGTGGACCTGCTGGTACCACTGTGGCAGCTCATGCTCCGGAGCCGGTGTCACACCACCAGCAGCTCCCAGCACAGCTGGGCTGTCCTGTCCCAGAGCCTGCAAATGATGAGGCAACAACTGGGACTGGTCCTGTGTTAGTGGTACCCAGCACAGCACAGATGGTCTGCATCAATGTCCATGTGTTCCTCCAGGTCAGCAAACAAGCTGTTTGGACTTCTCAGAAATGCTTTTTATAAATGTTTGAAACATCACCTTTCAGCATATATGTGCATCATCTGATTTAGGTACATTTTTTCTTACCGTACTACACTTGCTTTATGCACTGACAGAATTATTGTTTGTTTGTTTGGTTTTTTTGGTTTGAATTTCTGGGAGCTAAAGTCAGTCTTTTTTCATTTTTCAAGGTAGGTGAGTGCCATCTTATCTGAGGTTTCATCTGTCATTTTCAAGGTTAGGTTTACTATATTTATCCAGAACTTTTCCTTTCCTTTTTTTCTTCTTTCTTTAGGTTTTATGTCTGCTTTCCAGGGTAAATGCCCTGCTCCAAAGAAGCGCATCTTTGGTGGGGAGAAAAGAAGAAAAACTTTTAGTCATCCTTAATCTGTAGTGATGTCAAACTTCTTTCCAGTACAGAAGGATTTGTTTAGTGCCAATTTTACAGCAACCAAGGTTTTTGTCTGTTAGATTCCTTTTCCCTTTCCAGGACTGAGTACAGCAGGAACTGGTTGCTGGGTCAGGCTGTGCTGCCACTGCACCCAGGGACTTCTCAGGTGGGCAATGATAAACTCCTGGAAAATTCTGCATGGCCAAATTTTCTCACATTCTATAGGTACACCTGGAGCCTTTGTGTGGACTAACATAGTTAATAAAAATCAGCTTATTTAGAGGGATTTTCTGTATTTTTCCTTCAGAGCCCCTCAGTCAGCATGTTCCTGAACTGTTAACTCTGGAATTACATCTGCCTGGACCTGCTCCTACAGACTGTTTCAAAATAGTAGGATTTGCAGTAGCAGGGAGAAGAGAAAATGGTCCCCAACACCTCACCCTGCTCTGCTGAGCTCCGTGCATAGACTGCCGTTTTTGCAGCCATGTATCACATCTGTCTGCAGCTTGCATGTGCATGATGATCTCCATGGTGACTTGGGCACTTGAGGAAGAAATATGAGCTGGTAAGTCAAGGTTATTCTCCCTCCTCCTTCTTTCCTCTAAGTGCAATGCAGGTGATTACATGTGTTACATTTTGGTGTGGAAGGTACTTGTCTGGAGCAAAGCACAGCCAATCTCTTTTAATTCCCCAAATCCAGTTTAAACACCTCACATGGATCAGCAGAGCCCAGCATGATGAGGGGTACAGGAACACTTTCTGGGTCTAGGTGCAGGTATGACAATCTCTTGTAGGGGAGGCTGATGCTACACAGATAGAATATGATGAGAAATCTGAGGTTCCTTTTCCTGCTCTGTGCATGTGAAATGTTGACTGGGGGCCAGTCATAGGGAAATGCAGGTAATTAACTCCTCTGTCTTTACTGGATACTCTGAAGGAACGGAAACATAAATATTGAATTATAAAGGTAGAATTTGTATAGAATATATGCATACCTTATAAAGCAGAATTTTAGGTCTAATGTGCTCAGTTAGACAGTGGGTCCATTGAAGTTTTGCCTTTTTGTATTCACAAAACACTTTTTCCCTCTTTCCGTTGGTGCAAACCACTTGAAATGAATAATGTTTTGCTTGTTTGTCAGCATCATCTCCCCCTGTTGTCCATTGACATAAAATGCAGTGTTCTGGAACATGAGAAAGGCAATACATTTCCTCCAGTTCTTTGTAAGCTGATATGAAGTAGACAGACACCTTCTGAAGTTTTGTGCATGCTGTGCTCTTTTTTCGCTTTGCTGCAACAAGAAAAGCCTTTTCTTTTAACCTGGCTTCCTTTGAAGAAGTAACTCAGGAAGCTTCATGGCCTCTCAAGGTAAGTGCATCTATAGTCTGTATTTTTAGATCATGTTTACAGAAAACTACGGTCTTGTGCATTTCCAGCAATCAGCAGTCTGATGAAATGAGAGTTTCAGGCTAAAACCACAGCAGCCAAAGCACAGTTGTTTTGGCTTTCTTTAATTTTTCAGCATTCAAGAGGCTCCTAAAGAGACTAAAATCTATACTAGAATGTTATTTGAATAAAATATGTTACGAAATGTTAGCATCTGTATTCAGTCAGAAAATTTAGCGTTTGTATCTTTGTGCTTAAACCTGTCAGCAGAGAATGCGTGGGAAGGGCAGGCACCAAGCCAAGGGTACTACTATTTTTGCACAGTTCTTTCCTATTCCATTTTGAAAATACCAAATCAGCAAATGCTTTTCACTTTTAAAACTGGCCAGAGTCCTGCTAACCACATAAGGAAAATAAATATCTGAAGAATAACTGAATTTAATCAGATTACTCCTATCTGGGTTCATCTTTGTCATGTATTATCTTTTAGCAGCAGCTGATTGTGTACTCAGGGCTATAGACAAACACTGCAGTATGCTGATCTAACCAGCCTTCTAAATTCACTTTCTTCATGCTTTCAAATATTTAAACTAAGTAGAAGGACACAAATCTGTTTTTTCTTGACATGAACGCAAGTCCATAGATGTCACCCTGTTGTGACATACAGAAGCAGATGTTGGCCCAGGGAGTTTCAGCAATGTCTGTTTATGTTTGTTTACCCCTCTTTGCCCCCCAGAATGCTCAAGGCATACTGCATTTACAGCAGTAAAAGTTATACAGCAGCAAGCAGGTTTTACAGCATTATTGTACTCTTGTAATATACTTCTTCTTTCTTTGCTTATGTTTAGCCATAGAAACAAGACCTAGTTTATATATTTTTAATGCATAGTAGTTAACAGAAGCAGAAAAATAGTCATATTGTGTAATATGGCTTTCATAATGAAGGAACTTGATAATTTACTTCTTTTAGGAATAAATAACTCTACAAATTATGTTTGTGTAGAATGCTCACTGTGTCATATAGTAACTTTTAAGTTTTCCCATACCATAAATTAATGGGGAGACATCCACAAAAATAGACAAAGTGTCAGAGTAGCTGGGATTTTCATCAATATTTAATATTTTTACTGTTTGATTTTTGTATAGCTTAAAATTTGACAGGTAGAACTGCAGTTTGTTGTCCTTTATTTCTCTTTATTATTTGAAAATAACACTAACACTTGGTCACTTCATGGCATTTCATGTAACAACAAGAGTTACAGCAGTAACAGAACTCTGTGAGGTAAAATGATGCAGAAGAGCATATAAAATATTTATCACCTAGTTATACATTTTTAAAAGTCAGCGACAAATTCAAAGGCATTGCTTCTTCCTGTCTCAGACTTTGAAAGAAAGCAGTGGCTGCAAAGACAAATTAAGATCAAAATACGATTAAACGATGAATTGGCCACAGTGAGTTCAAATAATACTAAGTTATCTCATTTAAACCCACAACACCAAAAGAGAGATTCAGACTTAGAGTCAAAATTCCTTCTGGACCTCAAACCCCATCATACCTAAGTATTGTCAGACATGAGATAAAAATGATCAATTTGGGGACTGCTTTACTGCCAGCACACGGGGGTTCAGCTTAATATGAGGATTTTTCATTTATATACAGAGCGCTTCAGCTTGCTCTTTCTTGTTCTGGCAGAACCAGTGTTACCGCGGGCTGTGGAAAGATGCTCATAGTAAACCCAGTAGGATTTGTTGAGAATGAGATGGCAAAGGTGGTCACCACACTGTGGGAAGCAGTGCCTTGCATGTGGTGGGGTGTGGGAACAGAGGTGCCTGTATCAGTAAATGCTCTCCTTACCTTTGCCACACTATCCAAGGTAACCACCACTGTGTTCTAAAGGATGTGTTTGCAATTGCAAACCAGAAAACTCAGCTTAATGATATCTGATCTTTCCATTAAGATAATAATGAATAATACATTGTGAGAGGCTGTTTAGATTTTGATACCAGGGTTGTAACATCTAGCTTGGGAAATCTGAGATCTCTGGAAAGGCTATCCCTAATTAACAGAAAATATGCATGACCTCAAGATGCTGGAAAGCCTCTTGCTTGGGGCAAGCCCTCAGCAGCTGAGTGTACACCTGCATGCAGGGCAGCTCATGTGGAGCTGGGCTGAGCAGCCTGTGCTGAGGATCTTGTGTCCAGTCTGTGTGTGACTCTGGGCCAGCTCCAGCCTTGTCACACAGACTGAGTGCTCACAAGCTGTCAGAGCAAATTATGTGCCCTCCAAAACCACATCTCCTGGTTGAGCTTCATCTAAGGTGATTGCACTTTGTGTACTCCAAAACTATTTTACAAAGTGAATCAGAATGCTGTGTGGGGCCATCGGGAGTTTCATTTCAGATCCTCATTCCTGATCTGAGATAAAATGCTGATACAGTCACAGGCAGAATGTGACATTATTGTTCTAGTTTTGATCCAAGCAGCTAACTGCTGTTTGGCCCTGTTCATTTCTGATTGGTTGGTTTGCTTGTTTGTTTCTTCTTTTCCTGCAGAATCTAAGGGACAAAATAACCCAGTCTTCAAGGATTATCTCCCTGGTTCTTCTGACCTTCCAGAAGAGAATAAGCCTGTTGAACCAACAAGTCTCTGGAAGCAAACTTCACACACTCATAGCTTGCCACCTGGTCTGGAGTACCTGAACCAGGTCTTGAATCTTTCCAAATGTCAGAATTATTTTGTTTTCTTCATACACTTCTTTGATACCTTAGGGGATGGAGTTGCTTGGGTCTTCTTTTCTTGAGGGGGAGGAGCAGGTTGAGATAGGGAGGGTTTATTGTTGTTTGATATTACTCTGAAATAGGGAGCATAGGAATGACAAGCCCCTCTTTTGTTGCTGCCATTCATTTTTATAAAAATCCATTTGTTGTGCATGCAGCTCTCCTTGCATCAAAACCATGGTTTTCTTCTCTGTAGGACTTTTTCTAGGTCATAGTATTATTCCTCTCGTTGCCCCCAGTTTCCTTCCAACTCCTTAAGAGTTCACCCTCAGGGCAATGACTATCAAATTCCAGCTGGCCTCAGGAAGACTGAAACAGGCAGTGTGTGAATGACTTTTTACCTCCTTATCACCCATCCTTTGAGGAACATGAAGGTCTTCTGAGCAAACTCCTTCTGCTGAGAGTAGTGCAGTCCAGGTTAGATAGAGGTAAGGTCCTGGGGAGACGAGCTGCCAAGGAGACAATTTTGTGAGCGTGAACCTGAGTGGATACAAATCCACAGCTGTTCTGTGTGGGGTCATGGGGCATGATGTCCATCTCACTGTGTGAAACCTCAAGGCTCCTGGCACTCAAACCAGTGCTGGTGGAAGCTCTGCTCCAGAACTTCCCTCTCTTCCTGCATTTTTCTACTGGGAGGGTCACTTCCTGCTGCATCTTTGACACTGACTCCAGTTTGTGTTTCACATGTGGCTGGATTTGGCCACTCTTATATACACTGGGTGACAGTTTATACACCCTGTCTGGTATGGACAGGGACAGAATCTGGCCCCTAGTGCAGTCAGGTTGTGATTCTGATACACAGGCTTCTGCTGTGTTTGTGTTTTGGTGGTGCTGGGAAATGTTTATTTCTCTCAAGGTCTGTATTTTAGATATAGATTTCTGGTAGTTTTGTACAGGAGCAGAAATTGACTGTATTTTATATTTGGAGCTAAGTTATCTAGACAGCTAATGAAACTGGGAGACCCTTCAGAAACAATTTTTCATATCGAGTTATGATTTTCATTTCATGGTGCCCATGCACAAAATTATACGTTGGCAATTACAGGAGCATTGCTCACAGACTGTGAGCTACATTTTTTAGTGATTGTGATAGTTAAATACTTGGCAGGTTACATATTCAGTCTCCTCTATGAACATGAATTATACCTCAGATTTACACACACAATGTGGGCAAGCAAATTCTATTACTCCATTTTGTCAAAGCTTTGTGTCTGACATAAAGACAAAAGAGCAAGTGGCTGTCAGAACTATAACTAGAACTCAAAACTTCGTTCATGCGTGTTCTCAGCCCAATAACCATGTGTCTGTGCTGCAGCCCTTGCTAATTATTTTCAATTTTCTCTGCAGTCTGAAAAGCGGAAAGCATGTGTGCAATGCTGATTATTGGCATATACCCACAGCTAGAGCTTCCATGTGTTGCTGAACGTTTTGGTGTGTGATGCTGAAGTCACACTGGCTGTGTGACTAATGAAACAAGCTCAGACAGGATAGATTGCAGCAGAAAGGAGATCTGACCAGCAGGGAGACGGCTGCCTGCAGAATGAACGTGGGATTCACAGCTGTCAGGGTAATCCCTTGGGATTTATCCTGATGGACTAAGAGATTTTCATGTAATGAAATTCTCATATGAATTAAGATATTTCTAGCAGAACAGTGAATTTTTGATGCCACTGGAAAGACTGGAATACTGAGTATTCTTCTGGTTCTGTGTGTATTGGGGAAAGTTGGTCCAAACCGAAATAGGCACAGACAGGTGCTACTGGAAGGACATGGGAAATAAAGAAAGTGCTTTAAAACAAGACTGCGAGTGTTTCATATTTAGACTAAGAAAATGGTACCAGAGAGGGAGTTATGACAGCTCTTACCCCTAGAAGAGTAAACAACCTGTGGGAAAAGGAGACAATTTATAGAATGATACTACCAGAAGAAAGCTTGTATAGAAAGTGATTGTGAATAAGTACAGGATAAAAGGTAGAAATGAAGTTCTGGGATTATCTCTAGCAGGAGCGGGGAAGACATCTGGACAGATTTGTGAAAACTGAATATATTTGCTAATAAGACCATGATGTATTTGAAACAAGAATCCGAATTTAGTGTATCTCAGAGAGATCCCTACAGTCTTATTCTAAAGAGCAACTCAAAGGCACAATATAGTGTTGAATGTGAGGAAAATAAAATGTCTATTGTGTACATTAAGGCCAGACAGCAATATTTCACACTGCAAGTACACTCCCAGAGTCAGTCAAGCTGAGGAGTGATTTGGTTGGCTGTTCAAGGTGCAATGAACTACTTCTGCCCTGGCAAACTGATATCAGGCTTTCTATTAGTATCAAAAAAGTGACACTCTTCAGTCAATTTCCTACAAAACTAGCTAACCAAACCTCATTATTATCTAGTTTGAGGAACTGGCCAGTGCCTATCACAAAAATCAAAGGAACGTTTCCCCATAGCAGGACTAGCGAGATGAGACCTTGGAAAAGAGTTTTCCAAGTAGCTCAACAGCTTGTTGTGCCACTATTCAGTCTTAACCAGTTTTTTAAGAAGCTTCTTAGTTTATACTTGGTTAGACTGATCTGATGCAAATTTAATGCCCACAAAACTGAATACTGATAATTAGCTGTGTAGAAAGAATTTTAACACATCTGAGCTCAAGAGGACTCAGATCCTTGTAAACCAAAGTGGTTTAGATGCTTTCAAATGCAAGTGCAGAACTCCCTTAATTCACAAGTGCCCCTATAAAAGATACATCAGAATAACTGCCTTGCAGAACACAGCGGAAGGCAAAACAAGCAAGCCTGACAAGTGATATTGCTATGCTGTCTCAACATTGTTTATACATTGTACACAATAAACCAATACACAGACCGAAATCACTCAAAGCTGCTCAGGGTCATTAATTTTCTTTTCAACGTGACAGTCTACCTGAGACAAAGAAATTCACATGGAAATATTGAAGTAGCCCTGCCATCTTTAACTTGTTTTTTTTTTATTCATCAGCAGCATCACTTCCCATGTGCACCAAGAGTTCACATGTCTTATGAAATCTAGACTACAAACAGCAAAGATTCTTGGGAGAAAAAATTTAAGTCCAAATATTTTTTTCTTATTTCAATTACTGGCATAAACATTTTGGAGATTAATGAAAAGGATAAAGAAATTTCTCTTTACTAGGTTTTCTTTGCAGCCTGTGAATTAGCTGCAGGAGATGACTAGAATTGACAAATGGCTGCAACAGTTTGAATATGCACCAGGCGCAAGATTTATCAATTGTAAAATATACAGACGCTGGAGAGCTGTGACATGCTGGTCTCAGAAGGTCGTTGTGTGCATTCTGTCTGCAGCTGTGAGTAATGGCAAAATCCTGTGCCAAGCATTTGCCCATCAGGAATTTAAGGAAAATAAATTAGCAAAACCTAAACTATCACATAAAACAGGCATAAAAAGTCACATAAAACTGAAAGGTAGACTAAAATTAAGTCTTGCTGGTTTTATAATACTAATGACTGTTCTCTAAAAAAGAGTAATGTCAGAGGGATGGTAAGCATAGAAAAGCTGGGTACCATGGCAAACAGTTTTCCTCCTGTGTTTGTAACCAGCTCACAGAGGCAGAGAGTTTCAGCCAGACAAGGATTTTTCTGGCGAGCTGTTGTTTTGCTCATTCTGGCACCTCAGCGTGATGGTCTGCCAGATTCAGGGTGCAGAACTCCCAGTGCCTGAAATCGGAAAGTTAAAGCCCATCTGGGCTGCTCCAGCGGGACCCTGGGGATATGGCTGCAGCACATTTTGATCTGGAGCCCAAACTATTCACCCCTGAACTGCTGTGGTGCCCAGCACCAGCCTCCGCTTTGGGGTAAGGGGCTTCCCTTCTGCCAAGACCAGGAGGGAGGAGCAGGAGTGAGAAGTGGCTCCTGCTTCTTGCATACATCTTTTCATTGCTGTTGGCTTTCTCATTTCCCCCAGTGAGGGTTATTTTTCTTCAAAACTGTGGACGAATTACATGACTACGGTACTCAGTGCCATGCTCTTCAGTCATTGTTTCAGAGGGATGACTAAAGTGTCACTTGAGATACTCCTAGGGCACCCAGCTCACACACCTCTGGAAGGAAGGATATGCTAATAACATGGAGATGAGCAATAAAAATAGATAGACATCACTGGCACTCACAGACCTTTCCAACATCCAGCATCTTGTCTATTTTTTTTTAAACAGTTGGACCGGATAATTATTCATCAGCAAGTGGAGCTTCTTGAAGGTATGGTGCAATCCTTGTTCTTTAGCAGTGCTGGTATACAGATGTCTCCAAGAGGTTTCTGAATCTTGCCCTCACCTTGTTGAAGTCATTGTGAAGCCTCCTGTTGACCTTGCATTAGGCCTCTAATGCAGTGTTAGTGTGGTGAAAATTCACTTTCTTTACGCCTGTTCAGAAAACCAATGAGGAGAGAAAGATTACAGTGAGTAATCTCCACCAGTCCTAAAGTCTCTACATCAGATACCTCTCCCTCAAAGTTATTAAAGTTCAACCATCTTTCCAATCCACGGAAAAACATATTGTCTTCAACGATAATTAACATGCTATGAGAAACAAAGCAAATAAGGAAAGATCAGAAGGCACAAAATGAAGAATAATAGTTTTCTATTTACATAGTTTCTTAGAATTTCAAAATACTGAACAAGTATTAAGATCTGCAAGTAAAACCTTTTAAATGTATTTCATTCAAAATGTTTTTGGCCTGATTCTTGGACATTTCACTGAGTGAAAGTTTTGTCAAAGGAGTAGAACAGCTTCATATTGTTACTTTTCACAGATGATAAAATAAGAAAAAGCCCAACCCAAAAGTTGGCATCTGAATTCTGTTTTGTAATATGTACTTCAGTGTACAGCAAATAAAAGTCTGAACTACATGTTTCTTCAAAATACAGACCTGACATTATTATTATTTCCTTATAATTGTATATCTTCTTTGTGTCCTTATTTCTAAACAATTTTTAAAGAGTCTCTGTTCCACAGATTTTTAGAATACATGCTACAGAGAAGACCAGAACTACAAACTTGTATGCAAAGCTGAATTTGGTGGGTCTTGGTAAGGGCTAACTCTAATGCTAACATTATACTAAGGTAATGTACTACTTGTTTTGCTCTATTAGCCATACTTGGCACAGAGACCTCCAGCAAATATGAGATAAAAAACCATTTGGGACAAAGAGTTTACTTTGCAGTGGAAGAAAATGGTTGCTTTGATCGTAATTTGTGCTCGCCCATAAGGTCTTTCACCATAAGGATTGCTGATAACTCGGGCCGAGAAGTCATTACAGTGAACAGACCCTTGAGATGTAATAGCTGCTGGTTCCCCTGCTTCCTGCAAGAGGTGAGTGAATCCTAATTGCCTTCTGCCCCAGCATCTCGCTGTCTGTGCACAGCATTAGTGAAGCCCGGTGCAACCTCTGCGAGGTGGTCAGGAGGGAATTCACACCCACGTCTTAGAAGTAACTATTGATAAACATTCTAACAGCTATATTCATAGCTTGCCTCCTGTCTCCCATGGGACTTTACTCTGCTGACATCCTAACCAAAGCCTCTGTATCTGATGATACAGATGTCTCCCCAATTAGGCAGCACCCTAAAACACTGCCTGCCCCGCCACAGACTGACGTCTGTTGGTGCTGCTGACGGACGTCACCCACTCTGCTCCCAGAGCATGAAGGATGGAAAATCATTGGAGGCCACTGGTGCATGTGGGCAGGACTGGGAAGCAGCTCTCGGAGGAAGCTGATGCTTCGCTCTGTGACTCTGCTTCTTTAAGGCCATATACCTTTGAGAAATTGCACAACTTAAAAGTAAGCTGCCTTAAGTGACAAATGCAGATTCTACTGAGATTTTTTTTTCTCCTTATTTTTGACTCTCCTTTATTCAGACATCTTTCTTGTTTTACAAAAATGTTTTATAGGATAACTGATCTACCTACTTTCTCAGTTCTGCATCAGGATTTTTTTTTTAAAAGGTCTCTTTGTAGCACAGCTGCTATATAAAAAAGCTTATAGGATACCCACAGATTACAGTAAAAAAGACTTAACAGTGCATGGCTTTTATCTAATCTTACATGTAAGATGTTAGCTTCTGGTGCAGATTTTGAGGTTTATATTGTGCACTATTTAAAAGCACCATTAGATAGCCTTGTAACACCTAGTTCACAGTTTGGTAAAATTATTTATAATAGATAAATAATGTATGTTGTCATTATAGAAATAATACACTATTATGAAGTTAGTCTGTAAGGTTTTTTGTTTTGTTTGCTAGTTAGAAGTTCAGTCTCCACCAGGAATAACAGTTGGATATGTTGTACAGAACTGGGACCCTTTTCTGCCTAACTTTACTATACAGAACGAAAGCAAAGAAGAAGTACTAAAAATAATTGGCCCATATGTAACTTGTGGCTGTTTTGAAGATGTTGACTTTGAGGTATGTTTCTGATGAATGTTGAGAATTTTAAAGTTTTACTACTTTGAATAAATTTCTCACTCAAAAATCCTGTTATTCTAAGCTTAAAAATATTATGTAAATTGCTATAATTATGGAACAGAAATACAACAATGTGTATTGGAATTCCTGACTTCTACACTCAGATTCCCACAAATGTTTTCTGGACAGGAGTGACAATTTCATCAGGGAAATAAATATGTTGCTAAGCTGAGTCCTTGTCCCAGCTGTTCATGACTGCTCAGCCTTTGACTTCAGTTCAGGGTTCTATCCCACAGGCATTCACTGGTACCTGACTCGTAGTCCCTTAATGCCTGTGACATGGAATCTGCTGCCTTTGTTATTCTCAGACTGAGAACCATGGACAGGACTACTGTCCGTTATGTTTACACCCATTTGACAATATTCACCAAGAGAAAAATAATTCTGAGGAGCCATTGAAATATTTAAGGGATGAGAGGGAGAATGGGAGATGCTCAGAGAAACCACGGACAGAGCTTTCTGATGTGACCAAAGCAATTTGCCTTAGTTAAGGAATCATAAAAGAGCTGCTGTGTTGATCAACTCGTTAGCCAAATCAGAAGACTTCAGTATACTGTGAGAAACATGCAGATAGCTACATAATTAAGAACATATCTGTCAGCTGTAAGGGACAGTGGTCCACAGCAATGGTACTGCTGTGACCGGGAGCACATCAGAAACATAAGACAGGAAAAAAATGTTCATTGTGAAAAAAGAGCAAGAGTGGTGTAAACTTTCATAATTGCTTTCCTCCACTTTTCTGTCGAGTCTAAAGTTGCTGATGTTTCCAGACTTGAGAACCATTCTTGTGTGCCACTCCTAAAGGCAAATCTGACACTAACAGAGCATCTCAATGATAAAGATAAAAGGACCACCTGACAACTATAGCATGCTCTGTGTTTCAGGGCACAGTCACTAATTCTGTGGAGATACAATCAGTGTGTATTTTATTTATTTACATTTAGGTGTATTACTATTTTTTTATTTGTGCAGGTAAAAACTCTCAATGAGATGTCAACGATTGGAAAAATTTCCAAGTACTGGTCTGGATTTGTAAATAATGTCTTCACCAACACTGCCAACTTTGGGATCCAGGTCCCTGTAGATCTTGATGTGAGAATCAAGGCAGTAATAATTGGTGCTTGTTTCCTCATTGTAAGTATGCAAACCCAAGAGGCAGATCTACAGAGGTGGGCAGGCTGGGACCAAAGGGGCCTGTGCTATCAGCTGGGATCCTATAAAGGCATAAGTGCAGTGAAAGCCAAACCCATTACCTAAAAGATAAGCTAAATGAAAACCTTTTAATTTTTACAGCTGCTTTTGTTTCTGTTATTTACTGAGCATCTCTAGGTTCCTAACATATTTGTTTATTAAACCATTTAAATGGTATTCCACATGTGATTCAATAATCTTGATTGCCAAACCTACCAGACTCCCCAAGCCTCTTATCTGTTGTATTCGAACTGGTGTACGAACCAGAAAAAAAGTTATGTTATTTCTAATCATAATTTCAAATGGTGAGTGCCACTTCAATAATTCTGATAGGTGATGCATGTAAGAGCTTCAGGTTACATGAAATTTCCTACAAAAGTTTCCTTGTGAAGATAACAATAAGAGAAGAATTGTGGGAAAGGGGAATACTCATCGGAAGGGGCAAGGATGAATTTAAGAAGCATGTTTTCTAGAATTACAAATTGATATTTCCTGTGTACCTCTTTTGCTCGTGCTAATGACTTAATATTAACATGCAATGGCTCAAAATCATCTGTGATACTTACATCAGAGAATATAATCTTAAAGGAAAAAACTACTTAAATTATTCACTGCAAAGTGTTTGCTTAAAATAACAACAACAATTCAGATATTTTGCTTTTATTAGGTCAGAAATGTAACTCCACGACACTTAAGATTATTAGATTTTGTCCTCCAAAACTCCTGTTGCTCAGTGACAGAGTAATGGAAAATGTTTGTCTAATTACTTTATGTAAAAAAAAAAAGCCTACAATTAAGACTTTTGATAGTAACTGTTGCATTTTCCCACCTTCCTTACTGTTCACAGTTTGTTTATTTGTAGGACTTAATGTTCTTTGAAAACTCTTTGGATGGATTATAACAAGTTGACAGAAACAATAAAATATGCAGAATGTGTTTCAGTAAGTAAAAATGAAAATAAATTTATCTTCTTGCTTTGAAGACTTATATGTTAGATACTTTCTAATTCTTTTTCATTTTCTTCCAGAAATCCCCTGAGATTTGAACATGATTTTGAACTGCACAAATCCCTGTTCCTTATAGGAAAAGAAAGGGACCTAATGATGAAGTTTATTAAAATATGTCTCATGTAAATAACAATTTCCTACTTACGTTTTATGTGTTCTTGTAGCTAAACACATACTTTTCACACAGAGCACTGTTGCTTTGGAACAGTGCTATTCTCTTCTTTCTCTTTTGATGTTCCTGCATGGGAAATCATGAAAGATTAGATGAAGGCTTGCAGCGTAACTGATGAAAGTCTATGTTTAGAGAAGCCTTTGATGTTTTGCAAGTGCTGGTACCAGTTACTAACCACATGAGGGTGTGTTCCAGGGGTTTTGCTTTTTATAATTTTAGAAATAATTTTCTGATTCATTATTTAATTAATAGTAGCAAACTGAGGCTGAAAGTAACAAATATAAAGACATCACCCAATGGGAAGTTCAAGATGTTATCTGTTTCAGCGAATTGAAAGAAGGGAAGTGATGTTTGCTAGTAAATTAATTTTATGGCAGATTTGTTTAATGAGAGGCAGCCAGAAATTAGTCTTCCAGTACTAGAGTCTGGAACATAAGGTCTGCTCAGAAAATCTGGTCTTCTACTGCCCTTATTGAATACAGGCCATAAGGTTTGAGAAATGGTGCTCTGTGTGCTAGACATGCACAAACCACTTCACAGTTGACCTGTCTAATGTTAGGGATTCTTACTCCCATTTACTCAAACTTTCCTTCAAAGTTTTGTTCCTCTTAATAATATCTGGTGGTTGATAAATTTTCATTCAGCCTTGCCTGAAGCCACCTTAGCACAGAATTATTCTTTTCCTTTGGCAAGCTCAGGTATTTTCCATGATGGAACTGTGCAACAGGAGCTTTTTCTGTTTCAGATGGCAGTTCTACATAGCTGTTCATTCCTGCAGTCACACCTCATCATACTGTTCCCAAACATTTCTACCAACAGGCTTTTACTAATACAAGCTGCCTTTGTGGGAACATCCATGATACACATTCAAGACAAACAGAAAATATTTTGTTGCAAAATATTTGCTGTATGAACATGCTTACACCTATCTTGAAAATTCCAATACATTCTCAAGAAGCAAACTAGTACCATACAATATTGGTGTCAAAAGCAGATGCTATCCTAGTCACCAGTCAAGTTTCCAAGTGGAACATTTTACAAATCACCATGAATACTGAACTCTTTTTTTAGTGTGAACTAGTAATTCAATTCTTGTAAATAACCAACATATCAACGGAAAGGAGAGGAGATAATGAATAATTCATAAAAATGAAAAAGAGCTAAATTTATCAGGTGATTAATTATCAACAAATATTTAGAGTAATTTTAAATTAATGTTCATGGCTATGAATTTAAACATGGTAAAATCAGGAAGTTGCAACTAATATTCCCATAGCAAAATTAACTCAGGAATGCTTATAGATTTAAACAGTATGTTTTATATTATATACCACACTTAGGTATTTATACAGATTTACATATGTCTTGGAAATAATTGTCGTTAACAAGCTCTGACAATCATCATTATCTGTTAACCATTTCATTACTGGCTCTCACTGTGACTCCTGGCAGTGCAATCAAGCTGCAATCTGCAGAAATTGAGAACTCAGAGGGAACCATCACTGTCACCTTTCCCAGGAGGAAGCACCCTGTGCAGTAGCTGTGAGCTTTGTGGGCAAGAAGCTCCCTCGTGTGGAAGTTTATAGTTTTGCAGAAGAGCACAGATGCCAGTTTGCTATTCTCACTAGTTTCACGTTGGTGTTATTCTACTAAACTCAGTCAGTTCACTCTTGACTTACTCTAATGAGGATTGAGAAACAGAACCAGGTTTTTATATTATCTCTTTAAATCCCTTTGTTATCTTAGACATAAGTGACTATTATTGCAGCCAACAGTCTTGGGTCTCATGCAAAACCATGTTCTTGCACTTGAGTTGTGTGTGTCTGAACATCCGGCAGAGCGCAGTGCCTGGTGTGACCAGCGAGCTTCCCTTGTCACCTGCCACTTGTCCTTGGCACTTCCCAGCCTTCTTGAGACCCTTAACAAGCCAAAGACACCTTTGAAGCAAATGTGTCCAACCACCACTAAGTCAACACAAAATAGGGTCTTATTTACCTGCCAGGCTGAATTTGGCTGTGATTATCCACAAATATACCTTGTAGGTAAGAAATATGTGCATATTTAGATATATTTATATATCTATATATATAGATATATTTTAAGCAGATTATAGTACTGTATTTCTTGCACTTAGTGACTTTGTTGCTGTTTAGTGTGTTAGTACAACTTTTTTTTTTAATGTAGTGCTCGCATACATGTATGAGTATGTTTGAATGCCTCTATTCATACCCAGCTTCTGGGACATACAGGAACAGGTTCAGTCCTTGGATAAAACAAAGCACTGGGGTTGGGGTTGCTCTTGCTGGCTAGAGCTGCTGCAGCAGCCTGCTTGATCTCGGTCCCACCCTTCAGCATCCAGGTAGAAATTCAGTGCCAATGCCAGCACTTTTTCAACTGGAAGCTCTTTTGTCTAAATTACAGCTGCCATATGAGGGCAGGTATTTATCCTCAGCAAAGATGAAGGGGTTCTGTGTGATATTACTAAAAAAAGGTAATGTGTAATAAACTTTTAAAAACCTGCAGCTCTATCTAGTAATTCTTTCTTATTAATAGCAATGTGTTTCACGTTTTAGGAGCTACATATGCTCTGTACAAATTTCACCTTTCACAATTCCCTTATGGGCTAGGAGTGGCCCTCTAAAGGACAATTCAGTATTCCCCAAAGTGGGGACAAATTATTGTCCTGAACGTCTTCTAGAAAGAAACATGATTGTTCTAATGAGATGGAAATCTTACTCAATACAGCCAAGCAAATAGTTTCATGGTTGATCACAAGACAAATTGTAAAGCTGTGTAGAACATAATTTTTGCGTTCAGTAGATGGCAGCAACAGTTCATTATTGTAATATTTAGATTTTCAGAGATCACAAGCTGTACCCAGGATGCTGATTAAAGATCAGCACACCTTTAACCCCTAATTGATTTCTACCCTTAACTGGAAGATTTTATTTTCTTTGTCTGCTATGGAACCTTTGTCACATCGTGCTGGTTTATCTTTATTGTCTGCAACTTACAGCTGAATTATTGGTAACTGATATTTTGTAAGATCTCATAGATCCATGGGCAGAATCCAGTCTACAACAAAGTGAACTCTTCTGGTAAGCCCAAAACCTATTTTTTCCACCTGGAGCACCTCACCAGCTTCCACAGATGGACAGAGGAGAAGCCCCAGTTCCAGGAATTTCCCCACCTTCTGCAGAAACAGAAAGTGCTACAGGAGTGTCTAAAGGAGATTGCCTTGCAGTGGGGCCCCTAGAAACATACAAGGTTTCTATGGGTAAAATAACTTTGCCCCCATGTGATGTCACCATGGACTATTACTATGTGCTGTCCTGAGACTTGTAGTGCCACAAACTCAGACAACACCACTGCTTGGGAAAGTGATAGTTCTTCTGTGGGAAGGTCAATCACTTTTTGGAAGAAAGTGGCAACACATCATCTATGTAAGTCCTGAGATATTTTTGTCATATAATAATTTGGTGGATGTGAAAGTACTTCTCTTTGCAGACTTTGATGTGTGTTTTGGGAAAAAAAAAAAAAAAAAATGGTTGATTAGTCTTGATCTTGAAATAAATTTACTGGATTGCATGGATTAAAATCTATCTCCTCCATTTAATGTCCTCATTCACAAAGAATAGATAAATTAGGCAATCTTGTATAGATCCAAATTCAGTGCTTTCACAGGCTGCAGGTTCAGTTCTGGGTGCTTCTTATTGCACAGGCTCTGGCACAGAATAGCTCCTAAAATCCAGATACTGGCAAGCAGGCTAAGCATGGAAACTGTTCAGCTGCTTAAAGATGATTGAGCACTTTGTGTGCTCTTATTTGTTAAGAACCCAGCACCTCCCAGCTTCAATCCTCACATAATGATGTAATAAAAAAGGTTGACAAGAGCACCTGAGTTGTCATATAAAATCCTGATTGGGAGGAAAGTCCCCACTTACTTGAGTGACCTTGTTAACTTTGCTTGTTGTTTATCTAAATTAGGCTTACTTTCTGGTAAAGATTGACAGATTAGTCTTCATGTGCAGTAAAACAGGATACAGGAAAAAATGCAGGAGAGAACCAAGAGCCACAGGGTGGGATGGTGAAAGCTGCCCGACAGCTGTCTCAGGGCTGGGGCATTCTCTCTTCCATCACTTACAGGGAAAGTTGCACTTTGGGTACGCAAGGCTGGAAAACAGGGAAGCACACGCCACACATTTTCCATCTTTAGGTTTCTATAGGCCAGTCATAGCATGTCTAACAATGTTTTTATTCTGGCAATAGGATGAGCATTGAAGGAAAATTCTTCCTGTAAGTAATTTCAAAAGGACTCATTAGCTTGGTGTATTTTTCCACTTTAAGAAGTTAATTTGAGGGACTTTTTTGCTCTGTGCTAACAACGTCAGGTAAGTGTTCTATTTACACTGCTGATTTTTTGGTATTAAAAAAGCGCAAACATACAACAACAAAACCCTACATGCTACTGTTGGCAGCAACTTCTGTCTCTAAAAATATTTGTTTCTATCTAGAAATGAGCCTGGATACTTTTGTTGTTTCAAATGAGCACATTTAGAGAAATAAAATGTCACAGTGCCTGTGTCAATGTCCACTATTGCTTTGTAAGCCTTTTCTTAGTTATTTATGGATTGCCTGCAGAAACTTGGGGAATTTCTGGATAAGGCTAATGATTATTGTTATTTTATCCACATGTAATTTCTAGACACATAAAGAATTACAATTTGGTACCAGGAATCATTTTGGGCAGCTGTATTTAATAATAAGGCCTGTAGCATATCAGCCAGCATCAAAATAAGAAAAGCAGCCTGAGATCAAAATAAGTACCACTACTAGAAATACCTTGTATGCTTTACACTTTTATAGAATTTGAATGAAAGTTTTGAGCATTTTTTTAATTACTCGTGGGTTTCATGAAGAACCCAAAGTGTCAAAAAACTATTGTATTTTAAAAAGAAAGATCCTATTTGCTTTGAAAATTCAGGGGAGATTACTCAGGTTATTATATAGGATAGTTTGCTGAGTGTATAGGATAGAGGTAAAAAACACTTTTTTTCTTGTTTTCACTGTTCATTTATTCTAGTTTCTTTCCTATCTCTAGTTTTATATAGTTATAGATTAAGGCTCAGAGCACCTGGGAACTAAGAGAAAGCCACAAGTGGTGCTTTCTCCATCCTTCAGCCTTGCCCAGCACCAGGGCAGCAACATCGCACCTGGGAACTGTAAGTTTCCCTTGAAAATAAGGCTGAGGATAGACAAGCCCTTACTGTTTGTGTTCAAGGGGATTTTTTTAAAATGTCAGCATTTAAATCAAGTCCTAGATGTGCATTTTAAAATCCTGAGAGTTTGGAACAGTTTTGATTAGATGAATATTTGGTTCTTAAATATTTTCACTTAACTGAGCCAACCATATGAGAGCAGCCTCACACCAATGCTCTGAAAAGGCAACAGCTCAGATTTAAACAACAAGTTTAGTGGAAGCTAGGACAAGCAAGTTATCATTTACGTTAAGAGTTTAGTAAATGAATGAATGAAATGGTTCTTTATCAGGAACAGCTTTATCTCTGCCTTTATTGCTGCAGATTATCAAGGGCCTGATATAAAATGGTGACATCTAATAAAAACTCCCAGGAAAGTGAAACCCCAACAAGAATTGGTGCTGTACAATGTATTTCATCCTTCTTGACACAGTGCTGTGGCTATTGTCCCAGCAAAGTCTATACAGTCCCACAGTTTGTCTCCTTCCCTAATGGCACCTAATAGAAAATTAAAGAGATTTTTCTCCTTTCAGTGATCAGCAAGATGTGTCATTACTGATGTCCTTCAACCACCTGGACACTCAAATGGTATTCATCATTGTGGTACCAGAGCAGTACTCACATGTTACAGACACGGGCAAGATGAGGTGGTACTGTGATTGCCACTGAGGAAAGTCTGGGTGTATCTTCTTTTTGCTTTGCTGAAGAACTGACAGCAGTGCGTGAGGAAGAATGTGAAGGTTTCAGCAATAAGGTAAGAGAAGAGACAAAAAAAGCGAGGGCTTGGGAGGGCTGAGGAGGAGTGCCTGTGTAAACAGATAAGGTGTGTCTTTGGGGGAAAGGCTTTGTTCAGGAAAAGCTGAGAAACAGTGACCGATATATTGACACTAAACTTGGCAGCAAGCATGACACCTAAATAAAGAGCATGTATGTGATCCACAAAAACTTCTGTGAGCTAAAACTGCTTGCTTTTAGCTGCAGTGGTTGGAACCAGTGGGATGAGGCATTTTGTCTTGATACTATTATTTTTTTTTTCAAACAGAAAAACTTATATCCCCCAATGACTGCATGCATGTGACTTCCATTTGCACACCAGCTGGGAGAATGTTATCACAGAGAGGTGCGGTTATATGGCGGGGAGGCGGGGGGCAGGATGGGGGCACAGACACAGGAAGCACATGTGTGACCTGACTTCTGACTAACCCCATTTGCATAAGCAGTCATATGAAATTATTTGCCTCGTCTTTCAGTCTTTTGTTCAGTCCTCTTTCGCAAGTACTGGGTTTGACCTTTTTCAGGGAACACAGTGATTTAGTTGAACTGTCACCACCCTGGGTGGTGACATTGGCCCTGATGTCAGGGAAAGGGTGGCTGGGAAGAGTCTGAATAAGATGAATCCCTGCAGGGTAACTTGACCTGAAGGAGGTGCAAGGGTGTCATTGGAACAAAATGAGCCAGGGCAGAGGAGGACATGAGGAGTATAAAATATTTCTATCAAAAATAAATGAATGCTTTCAACTAGCTGTGAAGCCTAATATGGTCTTTACAAATATGTGCCTGGTGGAAAAAGTATGATGGATCTTCATTACAAAACAAACATCTGCTTGGTGAAGTCATGGTTATCTAATGCACTGCTGATTTGTTCAACCCATAGTGCTTTGTTATTTGTACTTCAGGAGTATCACTGTTAGAAGATGATTAAGAAGAAAAATAAGAAAAATCTGCAGAGATGTGAAAAGCACACAGCATTTATATGCTTGGCACCATATATACATTTCTACAAATATATGTTAGATTTTTTTTGGTGAACTTTTTTACCTAAATCACTTAGCTGTAAAAAATCAAAATAGAAACCTTTCCTGAAGGAGATATATCATAGCAGATGAAGTAAAAACAAACAAAGCCAAAACCTGTAAGAAAGAGATCAAAATCCACTCTTCTCCCATGTTGTCCTGGAAATTAAATTTTGTAAACAGCTTTGTTCAGTCTGTTGTTTATAAAGCAACATCATCTTAATTGCAGTCTTGGTTGACGTGGAAGAGTTTAGAATTCCAATACTACAGTGAAGCATTAAAACCACAGGGCTTCATTCAAAGCCTGATAAAATAAAGGTTAGCCTTTAGAGCAGGTCATTATGGCCTTTTGTCAGATGAGTCCAGAGTAATTGTACATAGGTCTACGAGCAAGTATTTTATATTATTAACTCAGAGAAAATAAATGCTGAATGGTGTAAAATTTTTGTTCAGTTCTAAAGCCACAGAAAAGTCTGATTAATGCTAATATAAGTCCACTTAGGCAGAAATGATATGCTTTGAAATTCTAGGAAAGATCATTGATAAAGAACTACATAGAATAATTGTAAATACTAGAGTAAAAGTGGCTTTTACCTCAATTTTGGAAACCTGTCTAAGGAGCATACCTGCATACCAGACTTGCAGGCCAACCCATCCCATCCACCTTGCAGGAGCTGCAAGTCCAGGGGTTGGACCTCCTGTCTCCAGCAGGAGAAGGTGGCCCTTTCCCAGGATCAGGGCCACAGGGCACTGAACTTCCTCCTGCAGCACATAGGAGCAGTGTTTGTCTCAGCAGGGCTGGCGCCCAGTGTGTCCCCAGCGGGTGCAGTCCCCTCCAGCAGCACACTGCTAACCTGCCACAGCTGGACAAGAAACTCCAGCCTTGGGCCAGGAGCTTCCAGCAGGACCTGTCCTCACTCATGCAGGGTGGAGGTACCTGCTTTGGCTTTGCTGTATTGAGACGTGGTTAATGGGAGAGGATGGAGCATCTCCTCGTCAGCAGCAGCCAGCAGCTCAATTACATTAAACAATTGAACAAAGGATTGGATAGCAAATACAATTTATAATACCATGTGATAGAGCAACAAGGGAGAAAGGTCTCCTGGGCTGTGCGTAAGAAATCTGAGAAACCCGATGTAAGATATAATAGGATTTAATGTGAATCTCCTGAAAGCTATGGTCAGGATTTCTAAGGAATGGTCCTGGCCTGAGCGTGAGGTTGCTGCTTTGATGAGCAATTTCCGCACGTGTAATTACTCTACATCCAAGGTAACGCAAAGAATATAACTACTACTATGCCTGATATTGGTGGCTCAGTCTTCATAGTGAACAGGTTTTATGTTTGATGTAAATCTTCTCTGTCTTCCTTTTTCTGGATTTTCCCCTTCTCAGCTTCCAAATCTCCCCAAATCCCACAGCTCTCCATGTAGTGCCTCTGAGCAGCGCCTTGTGCTGAGTTTCCTCTATTTTTGTTCTTAATTGACCTGTAAATTCAACTGATAAACCCTTGCAGATATAGTGACCCTTCTACATTTACAACTTCTTAATTATCTTCTTAATTAATGAAATCCTCACTGTCCCCAGTATGTTTTTATCAGATGAGTCTGTTATGAAACGCATTAACTTGTACTTCATTATTTTAAATAACAGTCTGTTCTCAGCCTGGTTAGACTCAGGTTGATAAAAGAAGCAAGTGCTGGTATATATCATACCAAAATCAGAAACAACCTCATTTGCAGCTTTTCCTTTGTTAGCAGCTCCCTAACAAGCCTAGAGTGCCTAGTCAAGAATGTGAAGCTAAAGGGTATATTTTTTTATAATAGTGAATTCACAAGCAATGGTGGTATTCAAAAGACTAAACTATTGTAAACAAAAGCCCTTGTGGACCTGGGTGTTGCCAGATATTCTTTGCTGTGCTAGGACAGAACTGGGGCTGGGAGGTCTGGGGGACAGGCAAAGGGAGCAGAGAGGACTCCCCTACAGCCAAAGATATCCCAATTACCATGGCCATGGGCTGCTGCTTACCTGCTTTTTTATTTTATGTACCTCTGAAAATGAGAGATTTCAGTTCAAGGCCCCAGATGCCCTAACATAACCATCTCACGTGAATCCAGTTTTCCAGCAGTGCAGCAGCACCACCTTGAGAGGACTTTGGCCAGAGAATCCCACCCACAGACATTCCTCACTTGTCCAGGAAACTGGAGCCAGGGGAGTGTTCAAGGACTAACACGTCATTGCTGCTGTGCAATCTAGTGTGGCCTGCAACAGTGCTTAAATAAAAGAACTTAGCTTTGCAAAAAACCTTAAAACCCCCACAAACAACCAAAGAAAACCCCAAAAACCTAACTCTCCACCTCCTGCTCCTGCAAACCAAACATGCTTAATCTAAGCAGCCTGGAAATGCAGAATGCCAGCTTCAACACAGGGAGCCGCACATCCGCAGTGTGGGGCATGTGGAATTGGCCTGAGCTGGCTTTCCTGGTGTGTTATATAGATTAAGCTGGTATTAATTATGCTTTTTAGGAAAAAAAAAGTCACGCCTGTGAAAATGTTGCCTATAAATATCTATTTGCGGTATCAGTATCCCTTTGGCAGAAAACAGGATTTACACAAGCTGCATTTTAAACTCTTGGTATCACAGTTAATCCTAAATGCTGTAAACTGTAATGGCCTATTTCTTTGTCGTGTTGTTCTTTTTCTCCCTATATCCTGGTTTCTGACTCTAAAGCGGCTTACTCTGGCTCCTCTGTAGTGCTGACATTCAAAAATCCGTATGACTGGCAGCAGTAAAACTTTATTTAGCCTCCTTCTCAGCCTAAGAAAGAAATTGGTTTGGCACAAAAACATCTAGTAGCAAAATCAAATATGTGGTATTATTTCTATTGTTGTTCAGTTGTTGTTTTTCCCTTATGTTCAAATGTCTTGAAGAAAGACTGATGATGACAGCTGATGATTCACTGTGGGAAGTGCTTTTCTTTAAATTATTATTGTAATTGTTAGTGACAGCCTGAGGGGACATGTTGCTGGTCAGTGTATGTAACAATATAAGGACTGTTGCCTTGCAGGGTTTGGAACTCTTAAATGTACAATCCTGCTATCTGTATGGTGAATTTACGAAGACATTACAATATTAAAAACATTTTCACCCAGTTTTCCCTCTCAAAGGAGAACATTAAGCTAATTTCTTAGACTACAGGCTCGAAGACTGACTTGACATTGTTAAATGAAATCAAATAAACTAACAGACCTGTTACCACAGTTACAAGTCTTTAATACAGAGATAACGTGTTAGCTGCCTCTCCTGGTTTCATGAATACATTTTTTATTATCTTAGTGAAGGCCTAATTACTGAACCAAAAAAGAGAACTACACTGGGACTGGGAAGATGTCAGATGCCTCTCAGCTGTTAGCATGATGCAATCCATTTGCCCCAGTTCCACATCAAAGAAATAATAATGCTAGTAATTTATCTACTTTTAAAAATGTTTGGATTTTAGCTTCCTTTGGAAGCTATGGATAAGATTCCTAAAATGTGAATAATTTGGGGTAGGGGAGTTAGGGTTAGCCTTTTAAAACCCAAACTCTCACAAGAAGTTCTAAGTGTTGTGAAAATCCTGTAATTTAAAAGTGTATTTTATGTGACTGCATTGTACGGTCTTTGCCAGCAAAACCTGTGCAGGGTAGAGCAGTCAACATTGCAATCTCTGGTACTGTCGGGATCTACCATTCCTTCTCTATTCACCAAAATGTTTCTCGTATTTAATATTCAGTTTCATTTTTGTTCTGTCATTCCCAGATGACAACACTGGCTCCAGTTTACTGCATCCTGCCGTATCCCTGAAGCAGTTTGCATGCGAAGGGATGGAAGGATTTGCCAAGCAGCGCTTGGACATCTGCATTGTATCAGAAACTGATGGTCCTGGAGTCGGTCAGTACCTTTTCCATTCCTCTGCATGCACTGTTTGAGTGACAGCAGCCTCTCGGAGCTGTGCACAAGGAAGGGATGGGAGATAGCAGAAAAAAACTGTACCCCTTGGCAGGGGCTGCTGCCAGTGCAGCTCAGGAGCCTTTCCTGCCTGCCACAGGCAGGGGAGCATATTTTTCTTTTTTTCTTCCTCTTCCTTCTTCCCCCTTCCCTTTTATTTTTTTTTTCCTGGCACCGCCCTCAGTTGTGCGCCTCAAACCTAACATCCTGTACCTTTTCTGTGTTTAAGGCAACAGCTACTCACGGCTAATCTTTCTCTGCATCTGCCAGGGCTGCTTGCTGTTCTGGATTTGCTTTCCAGGACACAAAAGCCAGAGAAGGGAGTTTCCATCTTCTGTGGGATGACGTGCACAGACACAAAAGGCAAACCTGCCGGTAATTGCTCTTATTTCCTGAAGCATGCAAACAATGCCTTTCTAGAGGTTAAATGCAGTTACACACTGGTTGAGCTGCACAAAAGTTATTTTGTTTCTTGTGTACAGTTGTGAGTGAATTTCCTTATGTTCTATCACAAACACTGTACTGCCTGAGCATGAAGTGAAACAGAGCTGTTTAGGTGACATCAGGAAAAAGGTAGCTCCTTTTGTCGACAAAACTCCACACAGCAAATCAGGTTACTGAGACCTCTGTGTCAGAAGCTGGTGGAGGATTTGATCCTATTTCTGGTGTTGGATACCATGGGATCAGATGAGTTGCTAGAGATGGGGGATCAGAAACTGAAGCAGTAGTAATATACTGAATACGTAGCCCATAAGCAACATACCTGGAAAATGGGGTCAGAAATCTACAAATGATGTTTCTTCTCAGTTAAACATGCTAAATCTAAAGAACAAATTATTATGAGCATAGTCTGTTTCTCACTTCTCTTGAAGCAATTCCAACTTCTCTTCCAAAGGTTTCAGGGGTTCCCCTGCGGCACTGATCAAATCTGCTCACTAGAGAAAATAAAAAGGTACTGAGCATTTCAGCTCACCGATCTAACAGAGAAGCACTGCCTGTCAGTCATAATACCAGTGATCATAGTCAGATAAGAAGTGGAGCATTATTTGATATGGCAAAGACTGGCAATTTACTGGCATTGTGTGAATCACGGCATCTTTTTTTCTGCCATTGCAGGTGAATAAGTTTTTTTCCTACTGATAAAAGCCTCAAAGGAAAATGAAGAGATACGGTGCTATCTCTGTTCATATTGATAAGATGAAGATATTCTCATGTAATAACTAACATTCATCCCTGTGTCAAAAGTCATGTTTGCTGGGCAAGAGAGTTTACATTTCTAGTTATAAATCTGAACTGAGTGAATTATAATTCTTTCATTTCTGTTAAACAGGAGAGGTAGTATCAAATACTACCACGTATTTCTAATTTCCCAACCATGTCAAAATAATTCTATACCCATTTCTTAAAAGAATTATTAAAGCCTACTTCTCACTGTCTGGTATTAATCCTCTTAGTGGACTCAATGCAGATGTGTGGAAAAATGCAAGTCAGCTTTAGATTAGATTCCTATGTACCTGAGGAAACTAGCAAAATAAAATCCCCAAATCCTTGTTATATCCGGTGTCCAGGTGAAATTCAGTGCACAACTATAATAAGATTTTTTTGGTTTTGGAAAGTTTTATATTGAAATGCAGACATTATTTTGTGAGTTAGAAGAAAAAGGCTGCAGTGTATATAAAGCTGTAAAGTGACCTGCACTTACTCACTTATGTTTTCTTTATTAAGGATTCAAATTTAAGTCCCAGTCTTGGGATTAATGCATGCACAAATTACCACGATCAGATTTGTGTAGTTTAGATGAAGCGCAGTTTACTTGGCAGAGGCATACATGGACCCTAACAGCTCCAGTATGGATGAGGTGACTGTATAGCAAAGGATGCAGAAGATTAGTTCACCAACACTGTATTCAGGATATGAGCCAAGTTACTCCAAATGCTTTCTTTGCCAAACAATTCAGTATTTGTTTGTTCTTGTTCCTGTAACTGTGGAGTTCACATGAATATGTTTTTTTGCCTGAGGTGGTACCTTATAAGCAAGGTAAAATTGTTTCAAATATAATTTATTTCCCTTTCAAGGTGGACATAGAGTTTGAATGTAGGTATGTAACCAGGTATTCTGTGGCTAAAAATTAAAAACTAACATCTCACTAGAAGTATAATTACTGAAAAAAGTGTACTCCATGTCACAATTTAAACATTTATTGTACTGCTTGAATTTTGTGTGGCCCAAGTCTTTTTACAGATAGGTGGAAAAAAGACACTGGATGAGCATTATATTCTAAATTTGGAGATGAAAAAAATAAACATCAAAAGGAGAAATGCTAAGTAATCTTTAGAATTTTTTTTTACATTTAGTGATCAGATACACAGTGTCCTTTCTGGCCTTCCACTCTATGAGAGGAATAAAAAGGCCCTAAAAGAGAAAAGAAAAGATTAAAGTGTTAGTTTTGGGTTGGATGTTTTCCCCACTGAAAAAGAGCAATACTTCCTTTTTTTTTTTTTTTTTTCCTCCAGTAGATATTAAACATGTGGATCTGTAAACAGCACAGACGTCAGTATCAGCAACATCATAACATCATTCTTGTGAGGGCTTGACTTTGTTACAGGAAGGAGCTGGAGCCCAGCCGAGCTCTGTTCCTGGCACCCAGGCAAACACGCAGCTCCAGCTCTGGGAGGCAGAGCTGGGAAAGCAGGACTGCTGCCTGCCAGCAATGTAAGACTGCACACCGCATCGGTACTTTTCTGCTGAATTTTATTAAAAGGTTGACTTTGCAGCAGTCCAGAAAAGTTGTTATAACTTTCCCAGATGTACGCATGTTTTCAAACAGCTAATATCTCGGCATCATGGGCCAGCTCCCTGATGATAGCAGGGAAGCTTTGCAATGCACGCAGCACACTAAGCAGCTCTGTCAGTGATGCAGTTTGGATGTTCTCATGGGATACAACACCAATTTGGGATTGTGGTGGACCTCTGCCATGCCACTCACCCAACCCCTCAGCCATTTGACTGTTCGTTTCATGCCGAGGCTGTTCTGAGTTATGTCTATGGAAGTTCAAAAACCACATACTCATAGGGGCAATCTGTCAAACTTTCAGCCCTCAGTGTAGCTGAGAGCAATCCTGGTCAGACTAAGGGCCAAGAAAACTGGGCTACCAGGTTGTAAGAGATGATAGCTGGGCCAGGATTTCCTACTGTTCTTTCCTGAGGACAAGGTAATTTTGTCTTTCAGGGTTATTGATTGGGACTTCCCTGCACTCCTGGTATTCCTGCAGAAGCTGTTAGGACTGGTGTGGCTTTTCTTGCTGTAAGTCTCTAATTTAAGCTTTATAACTTCTGAGCATCAAATTCTTCAGCTGTTACTTAAAGTTATATAACATGTGATCCAAGCTGAACTGCCGTTAATAAGCTGTCACAAAGGCTGTGAGATCTGGTGAAGAGGTAACTCTACTTGTTGTGCTTTCTGGGCCATGGACTTGTATTTGATGCCATCTGAAATACA
This sequence comes from Nesoenas mayeri, assembly GCF_963082525.1. NCBI lineage: Eukaryota > Metazoa > Chordata > Aves > Columbiformes > Columbidae > Nesoenas > Nesoenas mayeri. Next base: position 14,685,252 of record NC_137557.1, read on the forward strand.
TTCCACAATTATGTTACTTATCGGAGCCCCCTTGACACTGTGATCAATTGATTTTAAGAATTAGCTAGATAGTTCCTAATGCAGAAGGAGCAAACTGTCTTTTTCCCTTCTTATGAAAACATCATACACTTTTGTTTCTATGCATCTATCAAACAGGATCGTCTTATTCATAGATAACTAGTACTTGTCTGGAAGCATTCCTAAGCCTGAAGGAGTAGGAATGTATATAGAAAAAATAGCACACTGGCACCCTGGAGATGGAAATATCAAAAGTGCATTTTGCTATTATAGATCTATTATTTATATTCTTTGACAAAACACAACTGTTCTTTGCTTTGTTTTTATAATTCTGCTATCTTGAAAACGAGGCCTGCATATTGCATCTCATTAGGTTTTATTTACACCTGTACAAATTGTACATGTAAAAGTATCTATAGGCTTCTGAAGAATGAATGACATGACTTTCAACAATATGAACAGAAATTTAAAAGATTCTATTTTTCTGTTGTTTAAAAGCTTAGTTCATCATATTTGTTGAATGGCCTGGGAGCCAAAAACATTGAGTAAACTAGCAAGAGAATTAAGTGAGATTTAAAATTTAGGAGAATATCTTGTTATTCCCTGTAAAGTGTTAGGAAAAAAAATATCTAGAACATAATTTGTTTTATGGCATCTAAAGATTAAAAATCCATTAATATGTAAATTACAATCCATTACAGTAAAAATATAGACTACATGTTTGCAGACAATAGAACTTCCTGTGAATCTTAACAGTGTTATTTAAAGAAATGTATTTGCAAGCTAATCCTCTGCAATGTGTTATACCAGTTTCTCTGTAACCTTGGAATGTTTTATGATGACCAAACATTGAGTAAATCTACAATGACCCAGTGCTGGGACACCAGGGGATACAACCAGGGCATCTGACCCAGACTGGCCAAAGGAATATTCGATACCATATGAAATCATACTCAGTGTATAAACATGAGGAGTTGGACAGGGAAGATGATCACTGCTCAGGGATTGGCTGGGCATTGGTCAGTAGGTGGTGAGCAATTGCACAGTGCATCACTTGTTTTGTATGTTCTTTTATTATTATTATTCTCCCTTTGCTATCCTATTAGACTGTCTTTATCTCAACCCACAAAAGCAAGCTGTTCAATGAGTCCCCAGTGTTTCACCCATGCGGTTCCTCTCCTGCCCCCAGCAGTGCCAGCACCACTCTTCCGTGTTTCCCGCTCCCATTCACAACCGTGGTCCCTTCCAGAAATCCAGCAGCGGCTCCCCCCCGGTCACGGAAGGCGGTGGCCGGGCTGCTCCGCCCGCCCAGCGCGGCTTCCCCGGGGCGGCCCCGGGCAGAGCCCGCCCCGCGGTGCGGGGTGTTCCGGGGGGACGGGACGGGACCGCCGGGAGCTGCGGAGCGGAGCCGGGGTTGCAGTGGGTCCGGCGCTTCTGGAAGCGGGGTTCAGTGTGCGGGACGCCCCCTTGGCTTTGGGAACGGGTATTCTTTACAATATATGATTTCTTTACCGTATATGATTTCCTTTATCTGTTCGGCTATTTTATTTTTTTTTTCCTCGATCACAGGGCTACGAAAAGGACCTGATGATTAGAAGGACCACAGACCCCAATTTGGGACTGTGCATTAAGTTAGAAAATCTCTCTCTTTAGCAACAGTTAGTTATTAGATGTGGGAAAGTAACTGGCTTGCAAAGACTGGCTTAAGGGAAAATCTTGCTCCTGAGGCTGTCAGTGGAGACCCCCACTCGAGAGAGGTGACAGCAGCAGTCACGGTTTGAGCAGTCGTGGTCCTGTCACCCAGCTGTGAAGTGAGCAGTGGTAGAGACGTGCCCTTGTCTCAGCAAGACTTGATAACCAGAGAGTGCATTGTAGCTCTCGGATGTTGGACTCCCAAGTTTCAGTAGAGATCTCTGTGTGAGGGGAGAGGATATCTTACTGAATGAGAACAAAATAATTTTATGTCAACTTACAGCACATTTCATTCCTTCTCTGAAGGCTATTTTCTTAACTTTAGCAGAAAATAACCATTTAATTATATCATGTAGATTATTTGTAAGTACACTGTTTCTCCACCAGTCAAGGTTAAGATCCAGTGGCTGAATAGTTTCATATCATGTGATTATGCAAAGAAATGCTAAAAAGCTAGCTAGGGTGAACTAATGCATGCCTCACAGCTAATTGGCTTTTTAAGTCTGTTTTTTGAAACATAAACCTTCTTGGAAAGGGTGTGACTTGGCTTTTAAATGGCACCATGTGATGTTTGTGCTTGGGGGTGTATGTTAATATGCTCTTGGCAGGGTTTTAGTGAGCTAGAATCAAAACGGAAGTTCTGTGGTTAACTGAATTAAGGCCTCTCTAAATTAGTTGCAGCACATCTACTGACGTGCATCAGGGTAAGGGAAATCTGGTTGTATAATATAGTTCTGAAAATTAGAAAGTGACTGAAAAGAAATACGGACATTCTGCCATTCCTCAAAAAATGATAATCTGGGGATGTAGTTTCCTAACTCTTCTCTGAACTAGAATAGTTTTGTTCTGAATTCCTTCAGAACCATTATTTCCTCGATTTCCTTTCCAAAAGCTTTTGGATGTCCTTAAGTGCCTGGGATCAGGACTCCTGAAGAGGGGAAGACACTGTGCTTGGACTCCTGGATGCCTCTGAGGGTTGCTTCAATTTCAGTAACAATTTCAGAAAGTAAGGAGGAAGTGAGGGACCCGTTGGATATGTTGGTGCTAAGTGAGAGGGTTTAGACTATCGCAGCAATTGACTGCTGCTTGTGAGAGCACAGAGAAGATAGTCTGGGAACTCCTATGGATGAGGAGGAAGGCTGGCATATGGGTTCTAGGTAGTACAGTATATAGGGACAGCGGATGAAGAATAAAACTTGATATGGGTTCCTTTTGTGAGCAGTACAGCAGATGAGGCGTGGGAGTCTGCTATCAGCTTGCTAACCCACAGGTCAAGGAGCCTTTAGTGTGGGGGTGTGTGTGCTGATTATTTTGCCTTTCATTTCCTCTGTATTCCAGTGACTGAGGCCAGAAACCATGCTGCAGGGTTCACATGTTTCTAGGAGAGGCAGCTGGCTCTGTGTAAGGCAGGCAGCCTTGCCTTTCCCACTGCCGGTGTCAGCCATGGAGGGGGAGCTCAGACCATCCAGAAACTGTATTTCATTAACAGTCATCCCTCATCGCACAGATGCACCTTGTTCCCCTGGTGCTTCCCTCCCCACAGCAAAATCGCTTCTGCTGTCTCTTGTATAAAACTGAACCCAGGTATGTCCCCTCCTCCAGAGAAGAGAGGGTATTTCTTCCTTATCTGTACTCCCTTTGGGAGAGTGGACCAAGAACTATGAGTTACTATGGCAATCTGTCAGGAAAGTGATCAGGGGTTGTTATATGCAGGGACAGGAGTTGGACTGGATGACCCTGGTGGGTCCCTTCCAACTCAGGACATTCTATGATTCTAACTCATTGGATTTCCCTGGCACAGGCTCCATTGCAGAGCCCTAACCCAAAATGGCCCCTGAGAATCAGGTGCTGGGAGCCAGAGCCTGGTCCAACCCCTCCTCTCACCCTTCTTGTGCTTCAGCTGGGGATTTTGGGGAATATTTAATTAGCAAATACCTCAGGCAGTATAATAAAATGTGAAGGACCCTTATTATTCTAGCACAATTTAGGTTGGAAAGGGTAACCCTGGGAGATCATCTGGTCCATTCCTCTGCTTAAAGCCAGGCTAAATTCAAATTTAGATCAGACTGCTTTTAAATGGGCCTTGTAAAGCTTTTTATAAGATGTCCACAAAGATATACAGCTGCTGCTTCTGGAACGCCATGGCTAGCTTATTCACTCCCATACAACTTACTCCCGATTTATGCTGTGAATTCAGGTTGCAGCATGTGGTCAGTGTAGCACAAGGCATTCATGCAGCTGCTGTTTTTGTTGAACTGAAATTAATTCAGTAATGGACTTCTTGCTGAATCACTTTCTTTTGTTTTTCTTTAACTCTGTGAAATTTTAACTCCATTACAAAGAAATAGCATTCTCCCTTTTTTTTGTATGAGTGGGAGCTAAATGCAAATACCTTTACTTTTCCCTGCTATGTAAGTAACGTTTCAATGATTGTTCCCTATATTTATTTTAAAACTGTTACTAGAACTAATAACACCTAGCAGCATGTAAAACCTCATTTTATTAAACTGAAATGAAAATATAGGCTTCAAATAATTGCTTTGTGTAACCCAAGCAGCTGGAACCAACACATTTCTAAGTGACTAGTCTGCCCATTGCTGCTGGTTTTGACTGAGGTATTACCAGGTAGGAATTTCCCCATGTGTAACAGCATGGCTGAACAATAGATTGTGCAATATAAAGGCTGATGAAAGTGAGTTTTTGTTCCTTGTTCCTTTGGTATTTCCAAATTTTCGGTTATTTCACAATCTTTATAAATTATTTACGTGAAAAGCAGCATATGACTGAGAATGTGTTAATCTTGGTGACTGAATTGGATGTAGTAGGAGTCTAGATAAAAAAAAATAGAAGAAAAATAACAATATTAATAAAATAAATAATATTGACTAGCATCAGGTCTTATGAAATGGGAATTGAACTTTGTAAAATCTTTGTTGCTTTTCTAGCTATAAAACATATCAATATTTTCTAAGTCCTAGTTGGCACAGAGGTGAATAAGTATGGTTGTAGGGAAAAAATATTCTGGGCTACTATAAAGCCTTTCTTTTAAATAAAGAATATGATTCTGTCTCTGCTCTCTCTTTAGCAAAGGGTTCAGTTGAAATTCACAGTAGTTCACTAAAGTTCAAGAAGCTGGAACATTTCACAGTATAGACTGAGAAACTGATCTTTGGTAGTTTAAATAACTTTTTTTTTAATTAATCTGTAATTTGCGCTGCTTCCTGCAAGCTGGTAGTTTTGTCAACATATTAATATGGTCTTATATTAACCTTGTCACTCTAGATTATCAACTGGGAGAACAAGATTTAGTTATGTACGTTGAATGTTTTCTTTCAGATTTTTAAATTAGATGTAGAATTTTAAATTACTTCCTACTATGTTTTAACCTGTGTTAATATGGGGACAAGAATCGATTTAAAACATGTAAAACAGGATGGTGGTTTTGTTAGTAAAGTGGAAGAATACCTTAAGAATACCTTATTAAACAAAGAGGATGTTGTCTGTGAGTTGGGAAGTGAGCTAGATGACATGTCATCCCAGAACCATTAAACATCCTTCTGTGACATCAGCTTTTACTCTGTGAGTGAAAAGCAGAAAGCAACTGGTTTCAGTTTCATTTCCAGTTTTGACCATGTTTGAACTGAACTAGTTGGAAGAACCGTAACAGACGAAATATATTATTACTTTAACTTGAACTGTGTTCTTTTTAAAGAATAACTAGGTTTATTGTTTATTTTAAAGCTTTTGAGCCCCAAAAAGGAGCTCCTATACTGTTCTTTATTATACTTCCACTTGTGGATCTGGTGGCTCTTTTGGACCTCTGTCTTTAATAGAAATTGCTGCCATTGCCTTTCTTCTCGTATTACCCCAGAGACTGAAAGGTTCATCTCTCAAGGTTAATGCTGGCATTAGTAAATGTTCTTTCTGTTTTTAACTCCTTTTGGCAACCCTGGAAGAGCAGAAAGAAAAGCAGCTGGCCTTTTCACTCATGATACTCTGCTGTGGAAGCCCACTTACCTGTGCATTCCTACCCTTTATTAACATATGGAGACAAGAATTGGATATGTGCTATTTAGTAGTACCACTTCAGAAGTGGAATGACATAAAGAACTGAGGAGTGGTTGCATGGCATCATAGCTGCTCCAGGATTTACAAAAGCAGGTTTTCTAGTCAACATCCATACACCAAACTAGTTGATCTGAAATTACTGCAGTAGTTACTCCATGTGATTTGAGTGATGTTTCCAAATGGCTGCACAGTATAGTCCTGCACTGCCATGGAATACCAGCATATCCTGATGCTTTCCTCTGAATTGAGGATGATTTCAAAATCCACAAAGCATAAATGCAGGCATAGATAATTCAGATTGATGTTGTGGTGCAGATATAGCCTAGAAGGATGCTGCGATATTTAAAGGTAGTTTGGCTTGTATTTATAATTTACCTTTTCCATACAGTCTAGGTAGGCAAGTATCTTTTATCAATAATAGAGAACTTCGAGTAACTCTTGTGTGAAATTATATATTAAAAAACCCCTGAAATAAAAATGTTGTTTTGCAGAACAATTATAAGCAGATCCACGGCAATGCAAGGTGAGTAAAATATAAACAAAATGTCATCTGTTGTTAATATCAATGATAACATGGGTCCTTCAGAGGTGCTCAAGCAATATTACCTTAGTTATTAGTCTACCGTCTAATACTATGAAAGATATATAAATGTTTTAAATTGAAATTATTTATTTTTTTTAAATTGAATAATTTAGAAAACATATAGCTTACATTTTCAGATCTTGATTTTAGAAGTTGAATAAAATGAATAAACTTGACTTCGAAGTTGTTTCTGCTTACAAACTGAACTTGGTAAATGTTTTTAAATCTATAACCCTTTGAGTCTGCCAGTGAGGCATTAGTATAGTCCTAATTTGAAGAAATTGGGAGATAATGTTTTATATAGTGGAGTCTGTTCTGTACAGAAGGACAGCCTGTCAGTTCCTTGGTAATTCTTTGAATTGAAGCCTCCTTATAAATATAAATTAACAAAGACACTTTTGCTTCAGACAGATAGTGAACTGACCTTGCTTGAGCAGGAGTAGGAACAGGTGATCTCAAGAGGTCCCTTCTAAGCAAAATGATTCAGTGTTTTTGTGACATCTTCATGACATAATGGGCAATACCTGCCTTTTTTTCTGAAATTTAAGGATCAGAACTCCCTTAAATTATAGTGATTTTTAATATTTTTAATAACTACAAGCTTGTTATACAGCTTTTGCTATACAAAAACCAGCTACTTAATTTTCTTTTATGTCTGCTCTGAAAAAGGAAGCAATTCTGGGGATCTTTCATGCTAGGGTAGAAGGAAATGAGCAATACTCGAAGCATATTTTCCATTCTTCCAGCACATAACCCTGCCCCAGCACCTGGATTTCCAAATGCAAGCTATGCGCCAGGAAATCAAGTCCCCTATGGCTACCTGCAGCATGCACCTGGGAGTTACCAAGGTAGGTTGCCTGGCTACAGATCTACTATATCATTAGGAAATAATTATGGGAAGGATGAGGGCAACCATATCTGGTTTACTTTTCTGCTGTTAATTCTGTAGAGTTTCTGTTAATTTCTGTTTTGCTGAAAAGTTGTCTTCCTTCCGTGGTGCTACATGTTAGTATGTGCTGAGCAGTACCAGTGGTGGTAGAAGTTAAAAATGTTGGATGTTTCTCACTGTGGGGAGTTTGTTAGAGAGGTGTTACTGATGAAAAGCAATTAAAGTGTGGAAGCTTCTTGCTGATTATCAGATTTTTTTAAATTAACATGTTCCTTCAGAATTGCACTTTTTTTTTTTCTAGAAATCCTGAACTGGACAATTGTTTTCCTCTCGCAGTTCTGCTGGTCCATGTGTTCTGTTCCTGTCTCTTACTCTGTTGCTGTATTTTGCATGTGGTTATACCTCACATTTTTACGCATTTAATTTTCTCCTCTATCTCATTTTCTGCTCCACATTCAAAATATAGCACTCATAAATAGCTTCTCATGTTCTACCTACGAACTCCTTTCTGAAAACCAAATCATAATAAGCAAGAGCTAACAATCAGGCTCAAAGCATAGGTTATAGATTAAATGTGAAATTTTCGCCTAAGTTACTGTGCTGTTCTAAGTTAAAGCTTGTGCAACATGTGGCAAAGCAGTCTGAGGCCTGTATGTGCTGTGAGATTCAGCGAGGAATGGGCATGTGCTACCTGTATGATGGAGGTCAGCAAAGCATTTTTCCTTTTGAATAATTGTATACGCACACGTACATGACAGCAGTAGATTGTGTGCAAAGCCTGTGCTCAGACTTAAAAGTAGTTTTGTGTTCCATAAGGGTGGACCCTTCTCTGAGGTGAGTGATCCTATGAGTTTTAAGCCACAGATGTTTACATCACCTGAGATACTGTGCTGTTTATGGCTGCAGCGTGAGCTTTCACATGGTATAGTCCATGTTTTGTTATGTGGTGTGAAACATTGGTGCTGAACTGATTTGAGCTAAAAATAAGTCTACAAATCAGCATCTCTTGAACTATTTGCCTTTGTACGGCTTTACAAAAATATTCTTTATGACTTCTGTGTTGTGCTTGCTTCTGAGTAAAATGTAAAATTCCTCTGCATCACACTGAAGGCCTTGTCTACCTACCAGGAAAGTATTAAATGAGAAAAAAAAATAGTTCTTGTTCTGTAACAACGTTGGCAGCTTCAGCTACAAGGGCATAAAGCATCTCTCTAGCAAAGACCACATTGCTGCAGGACCATACCCAGGCGAGGCAACTGTGCACAGTCTGGGGACATGGGATGGGTTGTGAGCAGCATGACCGTAATGCTTGTGCCATCTGGTGGGAGGTTGAGCATTTAGACCCTGAAGTGCTTCATGAGAGCTTGTGTTTCCTACTGAGTGCTAACTGGAGTGCTTACTTCCGCAAAATATGGAACTATTTCCTTCTTTGCTACACACCTCCTCCATGAAGGAGTTGTGGATTTCCTGTAATCCATTAAACAAATGGGAAAGTGCCATTTTTAGATCACAGTTAACTGGCTTGAAAACTGCAGATAAACAGCTAAAAGGATATTGCCTGTCACATAAGTAGAAGGTATAATTCGGGAAAAAAAAAAAAAGTCTTAAAATTCCTCATTTGTGTCTTAGAATCATTTTGGTTGGAAAAGACCTTTAAGATCATTGAATCCAACTGTTAACCTAACACTGCCAAGTCCGCCTCTAAACCATGTCCCTAAGAACCTCATCTATGTGTCTTTTAAACATCTCCAGGGATGGTGACCCCAGCACTTCCCTGGGCAGCTTGTTCCAGTGCCTGACAACACCTTCAGTGAAGAAATTTTTCCCAGTATCCAATCTAAACCTCCCCTGGCACAACTTGAGGCCACTTCCTCTCGCCCTGTTGCTTGCTAGTTGGGAAAGGAGGCTGACACCTTCCATGCTACAACCTCCCTTCCAGGTAGTTGTAGAGAGTGATAAGGTCTCAATAAGGTCTTCTCTACTTGGAAATAACCTTCATTTATTTATTTCTAATTTTTGAATTGCCTATCTTTATTTGAATAAAATTTCTGCCGTATTCAAGAATGATGTATTTATTGTTTTTGTCTGGACAGATTAGAACATCTCAATCCAGTGTAACTTCCCTCATAAAAGCTGTAGTATTCATAACTGAAATATACTGTAGGTGTAAGGATCTTCACAGTTCAAAATAGTGAATAAATTAGTCTTTTGAAGATCTAGGGGGCAATTATTTTCCAACATCCAAGTTTCATAACTGCATCTCTCCTACCACCCTAGGTGTTGCAGGTGCAGAGAGCTATGGCTTCCAGGTACCAGCCATGGGAGTCCCACCTGGACTTGCTGTTCCACCCATTCAGAACCAACCCTTTGTGAAGGAGGGGACAATCTGGATGCCTGTCCCACCTGCTCTCCCCAACTGCCCTCCTGGACTGGAATACCTCACACAGGTACTTGCACCCTTCCTTCTTCCCCAAAGAACAGGTATTCACCTGAGAAGCAGCCTGCATCTGTGAAAAAGTTTTGAGCCACAATTGAAGCCTTTTGTAGTTTGAGTATGGAGATGCCTGTTATGGCTGCAGCACTTCGTGGAGTGCTCTCCCACTAAGTGAGATGCTAAAGGACCAGGGACACAGGGCTATCATTCATCTTTCCCATTTCGGAAGCTACTGTTTGTGACATGTAATGTCATATGGCAAGGCATATATAAATAAGTATATATAATGTGGGCAACTGTAGCATATCAGAGGGGCTTAATTTTCTACATGATAATTTCTTCACACCTCTTCATAATGTTAAGAGAGGTGCTAGTCAGACTTCACAATGTACAGGATGCTAATAGCAAAATAAAAATTGTTTTCATATTACAGAATGTGTCCTTATACTGTAAAAGTACAGTTCTTCTCATCACTGGGAGCAAATGTCAAGGCTTAATACTGATGTATTGTTGCCAGTTTTGCGAATCACTCCAAAAAAAAAAAAAAAAAAGCACCAGTGAAGAGCAGCTGATTTTAGCTGAGTTTCACACAGAGCTGAGCAGCAGCTGAGCTTCTGCTCTAAAATTTCTCAGGCTTTGTAGATGAGCTGCCCCAAGTTCTGAAGAGAACACAGGTAGCTGAGCCCTGTGTGCTTGTAACCAGACAGGCTTAGGTGCAACTTCGGAAATCTGCCATGGTGCTCTGAAACACTATTCTGCTGAATTGACTTGGACAAGACAGGGGGGACGTGAGCTATTTCCACAGCTTTACCAATAGATGACCTGCCTCTGGGCAATGTATTGATCCATAAATCTGCATTTTGAAATGAACCAGTAATGCTTTTTAAAACTACATTTCTCTTAGTTACAAGTTCTTAACTATTTTTTCTGTTTAATTTTTCAACCACGAACAGATTGACCAGATATTAATTCATCAGCAAATTGAACTTCTTGAGAGTAAGTGAAAAGTATTTATAACAGAGAAATGTTTAAATCTCATAATCTCAAGGACAGTAAAATTTAGACTTTCTTTGACACTACATGTTTAAGGTGGATTGCTGCTTTTATCTTTCCTGCCCCTGTTCTCTGTCTCAGTTTCTGCAGAAGTTGTGCAGGAGAGGGAGGAGAAAATGGGGTGGCAGAGGATTTTAAGCAGGTTCTGTATCTTAAGAGATACATAGCAATGTGACTGAATAATCTTAGGAGCTAGTTATAGCTGAAGTCATGCATTTCCCATGTTACTCAGGCACATGATTTCTACTTGCCTCTCTACTTAAAGATCCTCTTTTCTGCCCTCTCTTACTCCATCTAATTCCACAGACTGGCATGCAGCTCCGATCTTGTTTTCAGGCAATCCTGCTGTTTCAGACAACTGAACTGCTTTCATTCTGCTCCCCTCATTCCGTTCACTTTAGGAATATCAGTCATGTTATCAGTTTCTTTCAAACAGAAAAAATAAAATGGACCATCCATCTTGGCTGACACCTAATGCTGCTGCATTTTCTTTACATAATGCTTCAAATAGTACTTCGATTTGTTAGAGAAATTAATCAAAATTTCTGTCCTGGCTCTTGTTGTTTTCTATTTGTGCTCCTGTGAATCTTGACTGTGAGGCTTTATTTGTGGCCTTTTCATTCTGAACATATTTGTGCCCTCTAGAGCCCTTTTCTTGCTTTATCCCAAAATTCACAAGTTTCCTTAATTCTTATCCCTTCAGCTTTTCCCTGGGAATCTTCTATGCTGCATTATTGCTAATTGTGGTGCTTCCTCTGGCAGTGGGTGTCAGTGTCTGGTGGGACGGGACAGACGGACATCTCCGTGTCCTTTCCGCGTTGCCATGTTTGTGGTGGCTTCTCTCTGACCTTCTCCATCAGGCTGCTCTTCTCTTTCCCCACCGCTTCCCTTCACCAGTAGCTGCTTCTGTGTTCCAAAATGGTAGCTTTAGGGTTAGCATCATGACTTTTCTGACCAGATGCACCTCCGAAATTTAACAGTTCTGTTGCTGTTTTTCAGTTTTGACTGGCTTTGAAACAAACAACAAATACGAAATCAAGAATACTCTGGGGCAAAGGGTGTACTTTGCAGCAGAGGACACTGACTGCTGTACCAGGAATTGCTGTGGGCCATCACGACCCTTCACCCTCCGGATTATAGACAACCTCGGCCACGAGGTGATAACACTGCAGAGACCCCTCCGATGTTCTTCGTGCTGCTTTCCCTGCTGCTTACAGGAGGTAAGTTGCTCCCTCTTATCATCTTCACTCAGATGGGACATGGTCCACATGTGCAGTTTTGAGTCAGGAGGCGAGGTGAAACAAGTCAGGTTTGGTCTGTAAGTTGCGGGGAGAGAGTGATCTGTGGGATTTAGGCATGGGGGTCTCCTTGGTCTGAGAAGAAGCCAGTGTGCTGCAACACTTAGGATGATTGCTCTGACCACTTGTGATTACGGTAAGGAAAAAACTGATTCAGCAGCATGTCAGGGAACTCATGGCCAGTGCTGAAATCTGCACTGGCAGTGGTGTCAGAGTTGGGCAACAGTTTTCATAAAATAACAGCTAGAGGTTTCACTATACTGCTTTGAAAACTGTAGTGAAATTCAACATATGAAATGATGAGATTTTTACTGTTAAAATAATTGTGGGGAGATGCAACTTGTAAAGCCTCAAATCTGAGCCTACACAGAGCTCTTTCTGAGGTGTTTTTATAGTAGCTGCGCCCTGTGATATCTTCACTGAACGCCTTTCAGGATGCTCACAGCCTTTCTTTCACTAAACTTTGATCTTTCTACTGTAGATATATAGATTGTGTACATATAGCCCTAGGAGCATCTTATTGTTTTCAGTGAAGGCAAAAGTTGCATATGAGGTCTGCAATTTGCCTGCAGACAACATTCACAGAAAACCCCATGCAGCTTCATGCGTTGGAAAGCCAGAATGTGTGGAAAACTTGTTGTGTTTTGTTTGTGTGCTAGTGTGGGTTTTGTCTAACAAGCATTAACATTCACATGGAGGTTTTCTTTATCCTGTGAAGCTGGAAATTCAGGCACCTCCAGGAACACCGGTTGGTTATGTTGTCCAGAACTGGCATCCCTGCCTGCCAAAGTTTACCATTCAAAATGAGAAAAAAATGGATATACTGAAAATCATTGGCCCATGTGTTGTCTGCAGCTGTTGTGAGGACATTAATTTTGAGGTATGCAATGCTAAAAATTGCTTGTATCTTCTTTCAGATAGTAGTTTAATAGTAGTCTGTTGCTCAACTTATTACCTGTCAACTGAACTGTAGTGTATATTAAGTAATTAGTACATTATCTTTAAATGCTAGTATAATCAATTCATTTCTGTAGATATCTAGGTTACTCTAGATAAGCCTATCAAACTTCCAGGAATGACATCTTAAACCCATTCATCAGTGTTCAGCGAGACTGATTCCCTCTGGTTGTGCACAAATCTCTTAATTGAAATCTTTAGCTGCAAAAGCTTTTAGAATTTATTATGTTAGACCCTAACAAAAAAAATACTATTCTGAGATACATCAGGTATTTATTAAAATGACTTCCTATAAGCACTCATTTAATTATTTAATAATCATCCAATGACCAAGTAAATATAACTTAGACCTAAAATATAGATTTGAATGACTGAAGAGTTCCAACTTTCACTTAAAAATAATAGTGATTAATGCATTATTATTTTCATACACATGAAACAGTCAAAAAACTAGTCTACCATTTAATATTTAAAATGATGTTGCAAATAGTTGCTAACCCAAATTTAGTATCATTTTATTTTGAGGACCATTTTTTCACATGACCCTGAAGATGGGATCTAACTTCAGAAAACATAATGTTGACAAAGGGCTACTCTCTGCTTTGGAACAAAAGAATGTAATTTGCGTATTTTTCACTTGAGCAGTTCCTGATACATGGCAGGAGAAACTAATTCACTTTCTTGGCTAAAATACACCACTTCCAGCAGAGTGTGTGTGTGCATGTGGTTGCTGTCTTCCAACACCATTAAAGCATTGAACTCTACAGTCAGTTTTAGAATTAAGTTCATGTCTGTGCTACTTAAGACTGACTTTGTGATAGTCAGGATTGCCTTTTGGTACAAACAGTTGGATTCAGTGACTGCATTAATTCAAATAACACAATCTGAAGCTTTCAAATGGATCTATCATGAAAAGGATTTGGGAATATTATGAATGATAGGTTTGATGTTGCTTTTTAAAATTTTATGTTAAACTAGGTGAAGTCTGTGGATGAGACTGCTACTGTTGGGAGGATTTCTAAGCAGTGGACTGGCTTTGTGAGAGAAGCCTTTACAGATGCAGATAACTTTGGAATCACATTCCCAATGGACCTTGATGTAAAAATGAAAGCTGTCATGATTGGTGCTTGCTTCCTTATTGTAAGTCTGTTATTCACTAATACTTGAATATGAACTGACTTTTTTAATCTCCATGTTCAAACTATGCTGGTAAAGAATTTGACTCTGAGCTCATTGAAGCAGGTGACAACTTGTTGTGAACTTTCTATGCGTAAAACTAACCATGGAAGGCAACAAAGAATTATTTCAGATAAGCTTATTCTAGACTACATGAAGCTCTTATTGTATTTAAGGACAGCTTCGTATGTGATAGGACTGAGAAACCCCGTAAAGGGAAGACTCCTTACACACACCTTAGAAGAGGCAAGCATGTTCATATGGAAGGTGAGACCAGAAAAGCGCAGATCAGCAGTAGGCAAGAGACCCATCTGAAGCCAGAGCAGCCTGCTGAGCTGGTGACCTGGACAGATGAATGCTGCAGTCAGGTCCTATTGACGCTCCTTGGAACAATGTGAAGCCCTGAACTAAGCAGCATTAAATGCTCTTAGAGGAATCATTGCCAATGGAAGGGACTTCTGGGGATGCAAAGCACATCTGACTCCATACGGGGTTTTTCAACTGCACTCTCTGCCGTGTCAAATCCTGCAGTGCAGCTCACTTTGCTCTTTGAAAACAGTGTGTGACACACTCCTGTTTCCAGTTACCTGTGCAATTCAGCATCAGGGACCATTTCAAAAACTGCACTGCTGCTGTGCTGGCAGGGCTGCGGAGGGGAGGAAAGGAGCATGTGAAGCACCTTGAGTTTGGAACGTTCTCACCAGCCTCCGACAGCCCAGGTTTTCCTTGGCTGTGTATGTTCATGTGCAAGAAGTACAGTGTTAGTGAGTGTGAGCAACCCAGGACTTCAGACACAGAAAATGGGGCTCCCACATGTGAACTAAAGATAATGGTCATTATGATGGACTCCAGTGTGAGGTCAAAGTGAGGGGACTGAGTTGGGCTGAACAAAGCCAGGGCAGGAATCCTGAGTGAAGGAAGCATAGCTTCAGCTAGTGGTAATTTAAAGTTTCTGTGTACGTCTGTCACCACCTTTCTATCTCTGTGGGTGTCCTATTCTGAGAGACCCAGGTGATGGGGGGTGGAGAGGTGCCCCCACCTTCTTCTCATCTTTTGAGGAGGTTTCTAAGAGGAAGGTACTTTGAAAACCTTGCAATGCAACCAAGAGATCTCCGAACTAAGAACTGCATTTAAGAAGTATTTGTTTTGTTTGTTTTTTGTTTCCTTCTTAGGACTTAATGTTTTTCGAGCATGCTGGTGATAAGAAACAGCGAGCAGGAGTTTGGCAATGAAATCTAGAACTTCTGTATAGAAGGAAGAAGAACATATATCTCCCAGTTTTCCCGTGAATTGCACATCTCGTGTAAGAATGTGAGAATGTACATCTTGTGTAAGAATGTACATCTTGTGTGTGTAGTTATATTTCTATAAACTAAAAGCTTTATGGTCTTTTTGTTTTTTAAACTGATGAAATAATTTGTTATATTCAAATAAGAACCCATTGTACAGATCAATATTGTGATTTATACAAATATATATATATCAACCATTTTTTGCAAGAAATTTACAACTCTAAAATAACTAATTACAGTTACTTTAATTCCTAAAAAAGAGGACTGTTTCTATATTCAATGTTAATATAAGCAGTGAGCCTAATAAAGAGATCGAGATCTTATCCTGTGTATCCTTCTTTGGTAGTTTTACCTTGCTATTTGCATGCTGTTGTTTCCAACTTTTTATCAAATGTATATGTTCAAAACAAAGTAATGTAAATGAACAGAACTATCAGAAATCACTATGAAATTGTATTAATCTAGTGATAAATCTACTGTCAAATATGACTTATTTAGTGTAACTTAGTTTCATCATTTAGGTTGTTTCGAAACTTAAAGGCTTCGATTTTCACCAGCAACAGTTTAGAGGAAATATAAATGCCTGTGGCTGCTTCTGTTTAATAATCCCTTAGTTTGTGCACTAGTGTGTTTTTCCTGAGATCAGGAAAAACTAGTTAGTTACTTTTCAGTTTCTCCAGTTCTCTTTCCTCAACATTTAGTCCATGATTTTCACAGGTTATAGGTTATAAGTCAGTCTGTAGGTGCGAAGGGGTAGGAATAATAAACAGAACAATTCCACTGAAAAAGCAGGTGCATGGAATAATAGGTCTGTCTCTTAGCATTTATAGCTTTATTTAGATGTGCGAACAAAGGATAAAGTTTTGGTTTGTTACTCTGGCTTCACACACAAGCATGTGTTTATAGCCGTTCTTGGTATCCAGCTGTGGGGAGACATCCTTGCCAATATTTCCAGTCGTATTCTGGTTCTGCTTAAAGATTCCTTTTGTTCAGTATTTTTAATTTATTGATTGCTCCTGTCTATTCAAAAAGCAGAGGAAAAGAGGAGTGCTGTTGCTGCTATGTACCTGGACTCTCTTGGTGTTATAAGAATTGTACAACATTGTGACAACCATCTATACTGTTCTGAAAGTCTTTAAAATGGTATGTCATTTAGGGAACTAAAATATTGATATTTTGAAAATATTTTGGCCTTATTGACCAGCTATTAATGAGATACTGGAAAATCAGTCTTTCAAACAGTAACTTATCACCTTTGTAATCTCTTTCTCCTAATGATATTTAATTGAGAATAACTTATTCCATAAATTTTTCAAGAACTTCTGCAGACAGGTGTATTCATTTTCTCATTTCTGAGACTTATTGTGCTAAATGCAGAATAAATCATTCTTGGAACTATCTTTCTTAATTTTGAAAGAACCCATAACATCCATCCATATTTAATAAATCACCAGACTGTAGAACTCTCCACTCTTAATCCATCAAACTACATGCAATACAATGGTTTGTCCCCCTATCCATAATTCCAGGCTTTGGAAAACACTGGAAGACTTTTAGCATGCTGCCTGTTATTCAATACCATTTCAGTTAGATGGAGCTGTTGCATAAGACCTTTGCAGAGTGAGATTTGCGATAGATTTCTTTAGTTCTATGAATGAACTTTCCATCTGCATCATCCCTGTAAGTTTTACATCTCCAGCTGTACAGGAGATGCAGTAACTTAATGAAACCTTAGGGTCAATACGGCACAGAAAGGCATAATTTATATGATGCTTCTGAGTAAAAAAAGAGTAGTTAATTCCAGTTTCAAGAAAGCAAAATTATAAGTGTTTAAAAAGCAAGTAAAAACAAAACAAAAAATAAACAAAACCACAAACAAACAAAACCCAACAAACAAACAAAAAACCCAAAGAAAACTAATTTATTCATTCTTTGGTCTTAGGCAAGATTGAGGTTTTGGTAACTGGGGAGAATGATTTTGCTGATTAGAGAAGAGGAGGAGCTTTATTTTGAAGTATGTTGTTTTACAGTTGGTCTCCTAAAAATGTTTTAACTTGTATTAGCAAAGTTCATAAAAAGGCCTCCTTGGACGTCCCCGACATCCCTTGTGTACCTCATCTTGGTTTTATTAATGAGAGTAACTTTGTCCAAAAGCTGACAGCAGGAGCAGGGACTGCACAATAAACAGTGAGTCAGGGAAGAAGAAAGCAACTGATTTTACTGAACTGAATTTAGCTCACTTACTGTAGGTACAGTGGTAACTTGTTGGAAATGCTAGGGGTAATAGAGAAAATAAAATCTTTGTTTCTGGAAATCTATTGTAAAATTGTGTGGCTTGAGTGTTTGACTACTAATGGGCATAGTATGATATGAATGCTAATAATATGTGGCTGGAATAGGTATCAAATTGATAAATGGCAAAGGTAAAAGGATGATGCAGGGAGGAAGCTGTGGAATCAGAGGAACTTGCAGATAAGGGAACCCAGTCAAGACCAGGGCAAGGAAAAGAATACTGATTGCATGAAGGGGAAACCACCACTATACCACAAGATGAACAAGCCATTTCAAGGAAAAAGCAATCATGGTAAGATTTGATCTTAAAATTAGTGAAACATGAGGTTAAAAGGTACAAAAACCCTACAGAAAATAATAAGAGATTGGATGGGGAGGAATAATGAAGAAAAAGCTGCAGCTTTCCCGGGTTGGATGGAGTAGCCCAGGTAGTGGAGAAATCTCTTGTGTTGGTCTGGACATCTATATATGCTTTCATTATATATATATATTTACATATGCACCCTAATGCTTAAGTACTGGATCAGATCGCTCGAGGACTCCAGTAGTTCCCTGTCACACCTCACAGGGAGACTTCCATTCATTGCTGATGCTGTTCTGAACAGACTTGATCCTCTGTTCTACAGACACGTTGCTTGGTTTTGGCTTATTTGCATTTTTTCCTCTGATAAAACTATGTTATTAAAGGCAGCAGTGAGGAGAAAATACGAAAAACTATTAAAGCATTGCAACAAAAAACATAGGGAGGAGATGAGAACAGAGATTGACGATGATTGATTGTGTCTGCTGTTGTTCAACGAGTGGCAATAGGTGGCAGTGTTAGCACAGGAATTACGTTTTCACTGATTAAAACCTTGCTCTGAGATTCACAGGCAGCTTTCCTACTTGTCATTCTCATGTTCTCAGTGGAAGAATTTGAGATTACGCTATCTCCAAAGTATGTATTCCCTGCATGAGTGTGAAAAGCTAGATGTGTCTTTCCCACCAAAGCTGCAAAATTTTAAGCTTCAACTGCAATTATGTGCCACTAGGAAAATTTAAAAATGTGTATGAAAGTATGTTAAGCCATGCTTGATTAAAAAAAAAATAATAATAAAAAAAATCACATAAATACTGTGTAGTGTCCTTAAATTGCATTAGGCTTGGTAAATGGTAAAATTTTGAATTGAACTATGATTTCTGATGTAATTTACTACATAATGAAAAAAGTTAATATATCGTAGCAGGTATATCAAAGCAAACAGCGTGATTTCATTACTGGTTTAATGTCTCTGATTTACATCTGAGGTGCATTTAGGCCCCTAGACATGAGATTACTTCAGTTGTGCATGGCTGTGACATGGATCGAACGATGATGAGGACTGGGTAAGCTGTGGCCAGGCAGGCCTGGGAATCTGCTCCAGGCTTTGGTTGTGCTTTTCTGTTTGTGTGTGGTTTGGGGTTTTTTTGTTTCTTTTTTTTTTGGTTGTTGTTTTTTGTGGTTTTGTTTTGTTTTGGTTTTTTTGTGTGTGTGTGTTTTTTGTTTGTTTGTTGTTTTTTTTAAATTTAGACTTTCTGCTCATGCCTCAGCTAGTTTAACCTTTAGCTGACCTAGTTATTGAACCAGGGCAGCTTGTAGCAGCTGAGGAAGTCAATATTTCTCCTTTGTTGATTGCCATTTACTGAGGAGCAAATATAAACTAGTGCAGGGCTGGGCAACACACACAGAGGGGAGCCCACGCTAGTGCTGTGTATGCCAGGACCTCAGCAGCTCCTGGTGTCCCTGGCTCTGCTGCACAACCAGCTTCGGTCCGTGATTACTAACACATGCCATGGGGAGTGGGCTAGGGCAATGCAGGGGCTGCTGGCGTGGCTGCCTTCTGCCCAGGATCCTCCTGTTCCTTGTTGTGTGCGCTACTGAGAGGAAGTGATGTGGAGACACTGGCAATAGGAAAATTCTTGTGCAACCCTGTGTCATGACAGCAAGGAGCACAGGCAAAGGCATATTGCAATGGTAAGTGGTCAAATGCTGCACCACTGCCATAGCACTGTGTGTGGAGCTGGGAGATGGTGTTGGCACAGTGGTGACAGCACTGTGGTGATGCTGTGAGCTGGCACTGAGCCCCAAAAGTGAGCAATGGGTAGCAAATGCTACGTGGCAACTCCTACACAAACTGGGGAAGCTGAAGTTTATGGTGAAGGCTATAATTAAAGTTATTCATAAGAAGAAAAGTATAAACAAATGGTAACTTGCTAATTTAAATAACCCAGTTGTAGGTTTTGACTCTGAAGACACTAAAGACCTTGGGGCTGCCTTGACTTCGTGGCTTACAGCAACATTCTGCTGGTATTATGCATTATGCATATGTCAGTGCAACAGCATTCTACACTTGAGATCCCAGTTGCATGTTCCTGCTCTGAAGAATAGTCCCTCTTGTGTAAGAGGTAAAGTTTCTCCTGAGCGTTGGGATTTTTATGAACAGCACATCTTCCCAAAGTATCTGCACTTGCACAAGCAGAGCTTTGTGCTGGTCCACTTTTTATTTAGCTATACCCCACTGTGCAACTGAGCTGTCGTATACATCACCGGTGAGCTCACTCCAACAGTCGTATATGTTGTGTAAGTTGTTCCTTCAGTTCTTTATGATCTTTCCCAATGCCCCCAGCTGATATTTCAGATCAGGCTCTGTCTCCTGGTATTACTGTAGCTCTCTCCTGTCACGCAGTATGATGCAGAGCAACATTTGGCCTGGGGAATTTGAGCAAAATGAATCCTAATACTGCAAAGATTGTGTAGGTTTGCCAGGGGCCTACACATTAGCAGCTAAATCCTGTTGTCTTTTACTCCTGCACTCAGTCCTGCTTTTTAACTGGTATAAAGCTGTTTTTTTATCCCACTGAGTATGGCTGTACAACAGGACCAAGGCGCACTGCTTTATTCTGTCAGAAAATTCCTCATTTTTCAGGGAGCAGAATTTGTGGCTCCTGGAAAATGTAGGTCTTTCAGTGAACTGAGGTTGAGTTGCTGGCACTTTGTTTATGTCCATATTCTGCTTGTTGCCACATTAGGATAGAAAAGAAATACAAGCAAAGTTGTTCAACGCAGACAAGGACTCACTGTGCCCTGTCCTCTTTTTCCACTGAACAAACTTTGGAAAGGCCATGAGAGGTAGTGAGCTAATATTAAAATTAACCACGAACTAAAGCCAGCCATTGAAATGAACAAGAACTTACCTGTGTGCTGCAACACACATTTTTACATGGAGGAAAAAAACTGAAAAAAAAGAGCAAATAGTTGATGTTTCAGTGGTAGAGAAGAGAGAGAGAGAAAGGTAAAATCTCTGAATATATTAACTAAATTTATGTATGTTTTATGAGCTCCATTTACAGTGTTAAACTTTCTAAGCAACAAGATTAGTTGAAGGAAATATTTGTGCAAAAGTATATATTAAAAATGTAATGAAAAGTTATTAAAATGTCAGTGGTTATATATTCTTTAAGGGAGCTATTACAATGCAGTGTTAGAGTAAAACATGAACTAATCAATGCTTCTTAAGCTGCAGATATGAAATCTTCACAGCAAATTGTTTTTCCTGGGGATTTGGACTTCAGTAATTATGTGGTGAAATTTAGCAAAAGCTTTCACTATCAGATAAACTCAAGCCAAATTTGCAAACAGAAATATATATTAGTCAAGTTTTTGTATTTTCAAAAAGATGTAATGAGCAGTAAATATCTGTGAAATATGTTCGACTTCAAAATCCTATTGGGCCAAAGCTTGGCGAAGTCACAGCTAATTACCTGACTGGTCCAAAGGGCTCCTAGAACCACTGATAAATCTCTGCATCTCAGCTCAGATCTAGCCACACCAGTATGTCTATCCAGGTAAAGATTAGGGGATTTTTGCTCCATGTGTATTTAAGATTAGAATTTGACTGTTTAAAAATACAAATATTCCTGCTGACAATGGAAAAAGCAAGGGAAGGGTGCTAAAAATATCAGGGCTTGAAATCTCAGCGTAATCAAGCTGCAGCCCGGAGTGACTGAGTAAGAGAGCGTGATGAGCACTCTCCTTGGAGACGTACTTTGGTGCTGCCTGATGAAAACTGCTGCAGTTCCTGAAACTTCATCCCTTCCTTCAGACCATCACCTTCCTCTCCATTTAAGCTACCTACCTGCAATTCATATTGATTCAAATGCTTTTTCTTTAGCTAGGAGGAAGAATATGGCATATCCACCCAGACCACAACAACTGATGCTGTCTGTCCTTTTTGCTGCTGAAGTAAGTCTGTATTGATAAAGCATTTGTAAATGCCTTTCTGCAGACTCCCATAGCAATCCCACTAACAGCTGGTTGTTGTTAACAGGCTGTCAGCATGGCATCAACAGTTTACTCTCCTGAGGATCAGAATGTTTTAGTCTAACTCATGTTCTTGGCTATAATATGAGGGTACGTTAGAGGAATTCAATGAGTGTGACATTCTGGTCAGAACAACTGGTCAAGTGCCTCTTCTCATGCTAAAATATAGGAACTATATATTTTTTTTTTCCCCAAAAGAAAGGAAAAAAAAACCAAAACAAAACAGCCAGGTAGAAATATAAAGGTACGCCTGTTAATCTAGCAATTTTTGCTTATGATTGTTACGTTTTCATATATGATGGAATTCTCTAAATAATGATACCTGAATTAATGATGGTATTAGATTTAGTTAGACAGCGCCCTGTTTATTGGAGATTTCAGTGCCTGTGGAACTAAGTTTCTTCTAAATTCCATCTGTTCCTTGCTAATAATGGAGCAGATGACTGGTGCAAAAGGTTACTTTGGTTTAAAAGTTTACATTCGCAACTCCTGAATGGATTTTAGTGCAGGATTAAGAATTTATTCCATAAGTTCAAAATCTATAGAAGGCTGGAAAGCATTCATGTGAATCACATCTCCTTAAAAGCAGTATTTGCTTTCTCTGTCACCACTGAAAAGGCACAGGGATCCCTATAGTACCGATATACGGCACAATCTCAGGGCAGCTGGGGAGGACCAACGTGCTGTGCAGAGTGGCTGCAGGTCCTGTTGGCAGTGACACATGCTGTCCCTCAGCGACTTGTCATGAACAGCCATCTCGGGCACAGCATACGTGGAGAAACAAAGCATATTTGCTAGTACCTTTTTTCTGAATCTTTGCTGACTGCCAAGTATTTTCAGTGGGGTAGACCACGTCACAGAGAGATGCTGCTTCATTGCTGTCATCCATCCATCACCTACATTAGGTGTTTTTAAAATGTTTAATCACCAAAGTATCAAAGCCTTTTTTCTGCCCAGTCATGATCTCTGGTTATGGAGCCCCAAAATGATGGGAATCACAGACTGAGTTTTGTGTGGTGTTAGAATTGGATGGACAAACTCAGAATCAAGCTTTCTCCATAATGACAGACTGATAAATCATGTCTGTTTTCCTCTGCAATGCAAAGGGAAAAAGCAACGGAATGACCTAATTTAGTAATTGAGATGTATGGTGTGACAGAAGAGTGTTCCAAAAAATGCACATAAAACGTAAATCCATCTTTCCTCTAAGTGCCTGGGCAACAGTTGACTTCTGTGACTCACTTAAGAGAAATTCCATGGGAAAAAGGTTAGGCTCTCTCTGGGATGAAAAGAAAAAGAGAAAATGATATAAACGGTGATTGTAAAGCAAACCCTGACCAATATCCCCTGTCTGCACTATATGAAAAGCAAACACGCCAGTAAAACTTCAAGTGCTGTGGTAAGTTCTCTGTCTTTGAGAGCTGAGGAGTACACACTGCCACAAACAGAGCTGGGCTCTGAAGTCAGCCTTGGAGTGCTGAGCCTTCTCAAAAGAGAGAGGGAGTGTGTCTCGTCTGAGGCTCTTGGCATTCCACTGAAAATCATGGATATTTAACCAGTAGCTTTTTCCTTACTCCAATCAGATGTCGGTCTGATGTGGAGTAATCTACAGCAGAGTCATGGCCAAAACATCTTCCACAATTGGCTGCAGGGAGAAGCAGCCAGAGTGGAAAAAGTGTGTGGATGGGCTACGTGCAGTGCAGTTCAGATGCACAGTGTTTGTTTATGGAAGCTTACATTCAGCTGCACCACCAGCTGTCTCAATTATAAACCTAGAGCATAAAGGGAATAAAATGCTAGAATTAGGTTTGAGAACTAGAGAATTATTCATCATAATTAAACAGAAGAAATGTATAGTGATATACACCAAGCTGGGCTGCTCGTGAACAGCAGAAGGAAGGTGTAAGAGCAGGATTCAATCACCTACTCTTACTAGAACAACAAAAATCTTCATCCTCTCTGACACACAAGGTACCAAGAAGAGAAAGAGGCTGCAACTGAGATTTTGCAGAAGCCTGGCATTAGCGGTGTATGAATTTTCTTGAATTTCTGTGATTTAGAGGGAAATTTTTTCTGCCTTTATCTTGTCTTCCATTTTCATCTGAGAACTGCATCATAGTGCTCTCTCTGGCTTTAGTAGCTACTTCAAGCATGGTTCAACCTAAAGATTGTATTTTGTTTTGGGAGCAAGTGATTTCTGTTCTTTAGATTGGAAAGCTGGGGAAGTTATCACTATTATCTCTAGGGGGAGAACCTTAAAACTGAATAGCCTGTGGCAATACTAATACCTCACAACAGCTTTATATAGTGATTTGAGGAGTCCTGATGGCTCAGTAAATATTTAATAATAGTCTCAACATCATCATTCAGATTGCTAGTTCCCAGCTAACCCAGGTGGTGCTCTGTAGGCTTTTGCACACTGTCACTAAAATGCTGTGCACAATGTGTCCGATGCTCCTCTGGAGTCAAACAATACCAAATTTGCCACACTGATAGCAGTAATAAAATTAGTAATAATCTAATGGGATTACTTAATGTTCTTGTCTGTTAGGCCACATGACTGGAGATGCTGTGCTCATGGCTGAATGCATTTACCAAGGGGCTGGAGTGGTGTGTGGATGTTTCTGAGTGCTGCTTCAGGTTGGAGCAGACTGGTGGACTTAGAGACAGTTGAGCCATCTCCATGCAGAGCTAGCAGAACAAAAGATTATACAGAAAAAAAGGGGACTGAGCTAAAAATAGTCACGTGTCCCTGTCATGAAACATAGGGAATGACATACGTATGGACCTGCAGAGCTTTTATTCCAAAATTAGGTTAATATAGTACTAATAGAGCTCTGGCTACATTGCATGAGCATATTTTGGTAGAAAAAGTGAAGAAGCAGCATCTTGAAAACAAGGATACATGAAAGGCAAGTGATATGAAAAGGATATGTTTTGCTTAGAATTTGTATCAAATCTATCTGGTTAATAACTTAACAAAAATGTTTACATAGCCTTTCCAAGCAGAGTAACAAGGGTAGTATTACTGATATTATTTTTTTTTTCTTTCCTGAATCAGGTGCACAAATCCCACTCTGGGAACCCAAATGCAAGAATAAATAATATCGATATTACCCACTACATGTGAGGAGCATTACAGCTGAGCCACAGTGAGTTCCACAGCCCCTATTTCAGCATAATTCTAGCAGGCAGAATGTAAGCACAATGAGACAGCCACATAAATAAGACTTCATGTACATAAGGGTTTTGTAGAGGTGATAATTTGGTAGGTAGCTGCCTGCCAGAGTCAGATACAGAGGCTACAAGGTTCTCCTTGTTTCTTTCTGGCTACAAAGAATGTTGTTAATGTGTGAATATCTCAAAGGCAAGAATATCCTTATGTTGGTACAGGGATACAAAGAAAGGGAACTTGTATCTGCCCCTTTGCTATGACAACAGGATGGCTTTTACCTGGCCATTTACTGTGAGCATCCTATGGATGTGTGCTCTGTGCCTACCAAGTTTCCCTCCTCCTTTAGGTACCCTGGAGTAGAAGCTGTCTGCACAGTTTATCTGAAGACATTATTAGGTTGAGTACTGTGGTTTCTACTCTTCTAAATCCTACAGAAGTGATATTGGCTACAGCCTTATATACCACAAATATCCTTTTGACAGAGTGAAGAAAGACTGAGGAAGAGGGAAGAGCAGAAGACAGTGACCCAGGCGCAACAGCATGTGATGCTCAGGCTATGTGGAATTTTGGCCACTTTCTTAATTCTGTTTAGAGTTTTACCAACAGCCACTCACGGAGCTTGAGCACTTCTAGGATACCTGTGCCTCCCGCTATTTGTTCATCACAACGTTCCTCCCCATTCTGGATGCGGTTGCTGCCTTCTCACAATACATAAAGTAAGTTTGTTTAGTTTTCTTTAAATACAAAGACATTTTATTCCATCACGTTCCCTAATATAGACTCAATCTGTATGTTGCCTTCAACGGCACAGGCTTTGGATTATCTGTAAGTGAGGCAGCAGATCCTCTCTGAAACTACTCTCCTAAAGCCCAGACTACGGGAGCAAGATATACTGCCAATGTCAGGTTTTGCCAACACTGACAAGTCATCATAATTATCTTCATCTTCCTGAGCATCCAAACTAAAGAAGCACAGACTGCAGTTTCTGAGAAATTATTTCAAAGATGCAAAGTAGTGATCCATCTGCCTTCTGTTGAGTGATGTGCTAAAAAATAATTAAATTTCAAGATCTTTTGAAAAGAGTCCTCTTGAGGATCTACTGGAAGTTCCCAATTTATTCCCATAATTCCCTGAACAGCAGATGGGTGGGTTGTCTTGAATGCAGAGTGCATCACATTTGTCAAAACTTTGCTGCTATTCAAAGCTTGCCTCCTCTGCACCCCTTCCTGTGTAAGCTGAGAAGATTTGAGCTCCCAGCCTTAAAAAAGGCATGTGTGCTTTTGCTCACTGGCCTAAGTATAGCCAAGAAGCAGCACAGGGACTGAATGCATTTCACTTTCACAGTACACAGCCTAAAACTTAAGACTTTTTCATTGCTTCAGTAACTCCTGGCCATTTTAGTGTTAAAGGTCTGAATTTGTTCCAGTCTCATGCTTACCCTACCAGTCACTGAGATAAGTGATTAAGTACACTGGTGTGGCTTAACAGTCGTGACCCCTGCTCTGCAGTGAAAGTTTTCTAGTTGTGATCTGAATGTAATTTCCCTT
The DNA here is from genome assembly GCF_963082525.1 of Nesoenas mayeri. Lineage (NCBI taxonomy): Eukaryota > Metazoa > Chordata > Aves > Columbiformes > Columbidae > Nesoenas > Nesoenas mayeri. Next base: position 14,712,065 of record NC_137557.1, read on the forward strand.
CATATCCCTTTTAACCAAATAAAACTATGGGCATATGCAAGCCAAGATGGAGAACAGGATGAGGAAAAAACCCTCAAAGGCAGTGTTTAGCTCCTACATGTTTCTGAGCTTGAAAGCACATTCTTCTGCTGATTCAGTCCTGAGATTTTCTTTCTTGCTTGCTCGTGTTCAGGGACACTGCTCACAAACTCTACTTTCCTGGTTACTCTATTTAACTGTTCATTTAAAGACAGTCTTTTTACTTTCCACGCCTTGTTTTTATTGGCTGCTACCTCTTTTTCTCTGTAAAAGGTTTTCTTGTCAAGAGGCAAAATAGTTAGGTATTGCAAAGCCATAAGATATTTTGACCAACCAGAGAGGCACTAAATTAAGTCAGACTTGTGGCTCTGGGCTTTTCCTCACCTTTCCTGTTCTTTCACACAATGCCTGCTGCAAAGAGGAAGTTGGGAGGCTTGTGCAAGGGGACTTTAGCAGCAGCCAAACCATGGCCAGCCCATCGCCTTTCTTTCTCTCTTGAATCCAGCATTCCAGAAATGCTGCCAGAAGTTGTTCTGGGGCCATCTGGGATTCTTCATTTAGGTCACGCAGGAAGTAGGAAATAAGACTAATTTAATGGAAATTTTGTTATAAATCAAACTAAATTACTAAAAAGACCTACCTGTCAAAATTAGGTTTTGTCAGACAGCAGTTTCTATTTGTCTTAAACAAGTCAGCTGGAGAGAATGAGATCATTGTGGAGAGGCAGAACAGTCATAAAACTCCCAGAGCAGGGGCAGGAAAAGAAACTTTGACCAAAACCATTCCAGTAAAAGAGAGTATGAAATCTGCTGTCTTCCCGTAGGGGAATACTTGTGGGACATGCTTCTGCGCTCCAGCGGTTTTCCCAAATTGCCACTCTAGGAGTCTCCACTAGGCTTCTGAAATCACAAAAAAGTAGGCTTTAGGGTAACTATTGTAAAACACATACTGACCTCCCCTGCTCTATCAGTCATACACATGATACACTTCAGTCTGTTTAATTGCACAGGCTCAGTTCAGAGGAACATTTTTTACAATAGTTTGTTGATATAGACACAAACTCACATACACTCCCAATTTCAAACAATTTCATACACACATTTTCCCACTAGGACCTATTAATTCCACAGTAAATGTTTAAAATTATTTTTCTTCCAGCCAGTTTTCTTGAATGTCAGTTCCTTTTCCATTATATTCTTTTCTGGATCCCTAAGCTATAACAAAAGCAAGACTTTAAATTAGTCATTATGATTAACTGTCTGTTTCAACGCCTTTCATTTGAGGCTCTGGGAAGCATTTTATGGTTTATTGGGTGATGGGACTGAAATCTTTACAAGATCAACCCTGATCAGCAGGCTTTACAAGATACACTCTGCAGGATTTAATTCTCAGTTTCTTGTGCCTATATAAATCACATAAAAATGAATGCAATGAAAGCAAAAAATGAGGATCAGACCTTTTTGTCCACCAGAAGCAGTGACAGAGGTCTAAAGCCTGGTTTAAGGCCAGGTCAACAGGATTTATTCTTATGATGCTCACTGACTTCAGTAGTGCAGGATAGGACCTCGAGGCTGGACAAATCACGTCATAAACGCCAAAGGACAAAAACTGAGTGTGGTTTTTCATGGGCATTCACGTCTTGCTGCTCCGTGTCAGTAAAGGAATGTAACTCTCCTTGTAATTTCAAAGCCACTCATTCAATCTTTTGAGTAATTATGGGATGACAGCTGATTATACCCTGGAAATGCTTGCTAACGCTATTAATCTTTTGCTCGTATGGGCTGTTTATAGCTGTGGTAATAAATGAGTGAATGAAACCAAGTAATTTCTGATTGGGTGGCTTGGGAAAGAAACTATGGTTGTAGCCTGAAGGATTCACTTGGCACTCGACAGCGACAGGAGCTGAGCACCCGCTGAAATCGGTGGGGTCTCAGCACCCCTGGAGAGGGCTCAGCATGTCTTGGCAATGGGCTGGATCACACCCATAATAACAAGACTGGGGCAGCAACTCAAATAAATGTTCCTATTGAAGTTGAGAATAAATTAAAGGGAGGGAACCAACGAGAAACTATTTTCAGACGGTGAGAGTAGAATTTCAGTAACATTTAGCCTGATTCCTTGGAAATAAATTGCCTATGGAAGATTTCTTATTAGGGTTGAAGTACTGAAAAGGCCCTTATTAAAGGCTTGGGCACACATATTAAATTAGGCAACGTGATGCACATTTTAATGCCATATTATTGCCGAATGGGCCTTTACATTCACATTGATGTATTTTTGTGAAAACATATATTTTTTTAATTGTAGATTAATTCTAGTGTTTCATTGGCTTGTGGTCAAATTAAAACAGCCACAAGCATATACATTAAATATATCCAAAGAACATTTTTTTCTTATGACTTAAAAGGGATTTTAAAACTTTCTATTACTTTGGAATGTTAATTTCTATTACTATTATTCTATAATAACAAATGTTTATTTTCAGCTACCTCTGACTCATATAAGATACTGATATATGTGGAATTTCTAATTAAAAACTAGTATTTTCTTTTTAGAAATTCCACCAGGTAAATAACTTAACTGGAAAAATAGGTATGACTTACTAACTCAAAGGTGTTTTACTAATCTAATCGCAAAGAGGAACTCAGCTAACTATTTAGATATAATAAAGTAGATCGATGAAATAACAAAAAAGCCAAAACATTCTGTTTAATTCTATGGTTTGTATGCACTTGTGCATTGAAATCACAGTGCTATGGAATTACCTCTGTAAAACAAAGACAGAACAAACTTTATGAAACTAGAAAGGCACTTGAGAGAGAAACAAATTTTATTTCTTACTAAATGACCAATGACTGATGCTATTGAAAATATGTGGGGAATGACTGACTTCTGCCCAGACAAAATAGACTTTTGGCTGTTATATGTCAAATTTATTATCTGTTAGAAAACTCTTTATGATCTTGAGGTAAGGGACTTAGGATCCTTGGAAGGTTTGGGTTTGTTTTGTTTTTTAATTCTTGGAATGCTAATGCTGCTGAATTGTTGACAGTTCCTTCTGTCCCACAGCTTTCCGCAGACCAATCTTGTTATTTTTCTTTTCTTTTGTTTTTATTACTGTATAATGAACAACTTCAGTGCTGTAAGATTAGTGAATGAAGTTCATGTTCGTTTGAGCATCTCTGGAAAAGGTATTCTTGTGGGGCTCCAGAATAAGAGTCTTTGAGGCCCAGATGCAAAGTGAGATGAGTTCAAGGACAGGCAAAGCACAGCAGGAGTACAGAATGTATGTCTGTCTGTCTGTTTGTTTGTTTGTTTGTTTTTAAGACAGTGAAATGAAGAGTAGTTAGAGGATGTGAAAAAAGTCTTTTATAAGAAACTTCTGTAGTTTAGGCGGCAGCTTCCTACAACAGGATCTACCTCCCTCTGGCTGCAGCGATGGGCTGGTGATGCAATGAACTGTCTGTTTCCATTCCACGTGGCACCAGCTATATGCATTTTGAAATATAAAATTGTTGGTGGTTTGGGGAAGATGGAAGTTGCCAACCCCACAATGATTTCTTACAATTAGGAAAGAGATGGGGAAAAGTTGGTAGGGATAGGCAGATGCAGACGGGCAGTCAGAGAGACTGTAAAATAACAGTCTAGAGATCTGAGGAAAAGACACTGAAGAAATGGAAATCACTAACAATTCATGTCCTGTAGAATTTTGCCCAAATTTCTGCCAGCTGAATCCTAGATATTACTGCTGATCTGTTGAAAATGCACTGGGTCTGAAAAAGAAAAAAAAATAGTTTAGCAACTGATTGTGAGGTTAGAAAATCACTTTTTACAATGACTTTCTGAAGTGAGGACTGCTTGCAGTTGCTCCCTTTCTGGTTTTGCTCACTATTGCTGGAGTTTTAGGACAAGAAAACCCCTTGGACTCCCATGTTCAGAGTCCCACAACTACCAGTAATGGACTATCTCCCCTCCTCCATGCCTAATTAACTGAACTGTTTCATTTCTCATGAAGAAATTGCCCTGTTGCAGAGGAAAAGGAAAAAGATTTGATAAAGTCAAAAGTCAAAGGGGCAAATAGTGACAATAGCAAGAATATGAGACTGTTTCTTGGGACATCTGTAGGAGTCGTTTCTGGAGTTAACCTCTGTAGCAGAATGGGCATGCTTGCACATTACATCACACACTATGTTATTCTTTAAAATTATTTTGAATTGAGGGGGAAATTCCTACCTAGCAGTTCAGAGATTAAAGTGTTGAGTACACTATAACAGTAATACAGTACTGAAAGAGCTTGCAACAGCATCAGACGAGCTGAAGACCCTGCTAACCACAAGCTGCCAGTTCAGGCCTTGAAGTTGGTATTTTGGGACAAAAGTAGCATTTTGAACCCTACTGTCTGCGGAGGCAGGGTGAGACAGAGCCCTTGGGCACTGCACAGCTTGCGGAACTCAGTTCTGAAGTTGCACAAGTATTTTCCCTTCCATCAGCCAACGTCCGAGTGAAACCTCTGGGGATAGGAGATGTCTTGGCCACATCTGTCACTTTGAAAGCAGTTTTTTGCATAGCTTTCAGCTCTGTTTTCTCTCCGGGGGCAAAGCTTGCATTTTCTAAGAACAGTCAAAAATGAAATTAGCCTTCAAGAGACCAAGACCAAGAAAAATGACAAGAAAATGTAAGTCTGGGCTTGTACTTGCAGGTATGAGCTGTGTTTATATCACAGTTCTCTCAACCCATTTTCCTCATACATTAGAAATTAGTCTTTCCCAGCTATTCTTGTTCTTTCATGATTGTGTATTTACAGCCTTCTTTCACTAATACTTTTAGTTCTTCCCTGCTACTGTTTACATGTACTTTTTCATAACAAAATGTCTCTTAGGATTTCTCTCGTATGCTCCCTCCTCTTTATGCCTGTTGGTTTCCACCCAGCAGTGCTGTTTCAGGTCCTGTCTATTAGTTTCTGGTGAAACTAGCTGATTTTGTCAGAGGCATGGTGCTGGGCTGTGATTTCTCAAAGCACTGTGCATGTACGTGACATTCAGCTGCTGATTTTACTCTCAGTTCTCAGGGCTGAAGCTTCATTTGCTTCCTCTCCTGTCCATGGGAGCCATGACATCATCTCCATGGTATTCTGAAATGGTGCCCAATGCTCTTTTCTTTTTGCCTTCAGATTTTATTGAAGAAATCTGTCATTTCTTTCATGGTTGACGGTATTGTGTTCTACATGTCTCTTGTGATTTAATTGGTTCTCAATAAGTTATTTTTTTCAGCTTTGTGATTACACTTTCTTTTTATCTCCAAGTACAAGTGTTACTGTTTAGCTGTTCTGGATCTGAGGTGAGGTTCAATCTATTGAGGACCTCTTTTGAAGTGCATTTTTATCTGTTTTCTACCTTAAAGCTATAGCTGTGATATAGTAACTATTTTTTCCATCTTCATTTCCATAGGCTAAATTTCTTGAACTTCAAATGAAGATAGAAGTACTTGCCATATCATCTCAGTCATAGCATTGCTTGCTTTCAGCTGATGAAGTCAATGTAACTATGTAAGCTGATGAGCAGCATTAGTGCTGGTTCTTAGAAGTGAGTAGCAGCTGTTGATGGATGTGTGCATAAATATGGTCATACTGTCTGCCTTCAAAACCTATTTGTTCTCTGGTGAATCTTTGCGTGCCTGACAGAGGTGGCAGGAGAATGTAGGTCATGAGTAATTGCCCAAGATCTTTTCTATTTCTCTGGTAATTAGCAACTGCAGCTTCATCATTTTGTGATTATGTTTTCAGTATTTCCCAACTGCTGCTTTCTTGGACCTTCTCTGTCACAGGAGCTCCTTTGGACCAAGGACCCAGTCTTTTTCTTTGGTTTGCTCTGCCTCCCTCCCTGCTATGCGTGCTGCGTGGTCCAGAAAGAATGAACTCTCCCAATTAACCATAAAAGTATCTGGGCACATAATGCAGGCTCTGATTTCTGCTCTGGGTTCCAAATAAAAGCATGCAGTTCTTATGGTTGCAGTAGCCAAGGTCAAGTTTTCCCTTCTTTCTCCATTTTTTCTTTCCTCTGTGGCTCCAAAAAAGCACATCTGTTAGGCCCATAGAGACATTTAGGATAAAAAATGAAGTGTCTATTTGACGATTATATAGGTGGATCTCAAACACATTAATCCTGCTTTCAGCACTAATTTTTGCTCTGGATTATGCCCTTGGTCCTCAAATAATATTTCCAAGGTGTAAATCCACACTGATTCCAATAGGCTGCCATCTGCTTTTATCATTTTGCATGACTTTTAAACATTTAAGATATTGTTTAGAGTATTTTTTGAATATACATTGTGTCGCAATTAGAAAAAGAGTGGAGATGAGCCAGTGCATCTCCTTCATCATCACCATGCTTGCCTTTGGTAATTCAGTGTTTTGTTGGGTGTTTCTTTAATGATAAAGTGTAACAGGTTTTTATGTTAAGATTAGGCAAGCGAGCTGTTTCTTTATGGAAATCTGAATGTTAGGATGACAGCGTGTTTGACCGCTGTGTCGTTCACAACTGGAACAGATGCACAGGGCAGTTCCCCTGTCAACAGTGCTACACCCATAACATTGTCTTTGTTGGCCCATGGAGGAGCAGATTCAGTTGCCCACAATCTCCCGAACAACAGTAAATTTTCAGGAATACGTTTATCAGGACACAATGGTGGCCTGAGAAACCACTGACAAAACGTTTGGTAGGGAGGTGAGTATAATACCCAATTCGACCAGCAGATCCAGGAGCGGGTCGCTAACGCCAGCTCGGCCCCGCGCTCCGGCAGGTACGGCGAGCGGAGGCACCGGGCAGCGCAGAGCCAGGCGCGCCCCGCGGCTCCGTTCTCCCGCACCCCTCCGGGCCAGGCGGCGGAGCGGGGGCGGGGCCTGGCCGCTCGCCCCTCCCCCGGCGGCGGCAGCCGCGTGCACCCGGGCGCGGCGGCCACAAGCGGCTCCTGTTGCGCCGCCGGGCGCCCTCGCTGCCCGGGTCCTCCCACCGCCGTATAAAGCCCGGGGCGGGCGGCAGCGCCCTTCGGTCCTGCCCGCTGCGGAGGAGGAGTGGCACCCTGGGCGCGGCGGCTGCTCCCCAGGCACCAGTTTTTTTTTTTTTTCCCTTCGTTTTCCACTCCCGCCCCCTTTCCCCCCCGCTCTCGGGGGCTGGCGGCGAGAGGAGCGGCGGCAGGCCGGCGGGTGTGGAGGGGGAAGATGGCGTGGAGCGGAGCCCGGTCGCCGCGCCTCCTCCTCCTGCTGCTGGCCCTGGCGCTGCCGGCGGCAGCGGAGCAGCATCCCGGGCCTGGCTCCGGCCCCGCAGGTGAGGGGCGGCGCGGCGCTGGGGGGTGGTATGGCGGAGCCCGGTTCCCCGCAGTCCCGCCGCCCGTAGGAGGTGCGTTTGGGTGCGGTGAGGGTGGCGGCACTGGGGATGCGCTACCGGCCGGGCGGTACCGGCGTCTTTGCGTCTCCCGACTCAGTAATATATGCCAGGAAGGGAAAACACTCCCGTCTCGGGTGCGGAGGCTGGGAACAGCCGCTTTCCCGATTTATTTATTTTTCCCCATCCCCCTCGTCCGCCTCGCACTTCAAAACGCCGCTCTCGGCGCCGGAGCGGATTCGGCAGTGCGGGAAGGGGGCTGCGGCGCCGGCCGGGGCTCCCCAGGTTGCTTTCGGGAGGAGTCGCTTGGCTGAAAGTGCTTTAACCCGCCGAGGTGGGTCGTAGATGCATAATGCCCTCCAGGAAAATAAATAAATAAAAGAGTATCCTTAATGCTTAATGGGAAGTCACTCTCCCTGACTTTCTTCTCCTTCCCCCTCCCCCTTATTATTTTCTTGCCTTTCCCTGAGACAAGGTGTTGATGAACACGTTTTTCCAAGGCTGGGGAAAGCATAGCGTCATTCCCTGCTTCTCTGAGCTGTAGCCACAGCTCATGAACTTTCCTACCTCATGCAGAAGTCAGCTGAAGACTTCATTGCCCCTTCCCGTCCTGCAGAGCCTTGCTTGCTTTTTGCTTGTTGCATTTTGACATCACTTTACTTTCAAGGAGCCAGAAGATAGAAAGAAATTTTATCTTCAGCATGTAAAATAAAAGAATGTATACAGGAAATTCCCCCAGAGAGAGGTATCTAAGCACATGTATGTCCAACTATATGCCAAAACATATTTCTTGCTCTAATGCTGTTTTAGAATCTACTTCTGATTTCTATTCTAGGCATCAAAGGTATTTCATCCCACTATATTATTACCACATGAAATCCAAAATAGTTTCATTTCTTGGCTTGTTTATTCAAGAGTGTAATCAAGTTATTTTTAATATCTAGCTTAATTTTCTTCTGATGTGCAGAGGGAAGCTCCTTTTTTTTTGAGAAACAAGTTTTCTCAGCAAGTTGTAATTCTAATAGGAAACCTGCTGACTCGGTTGATAACTAGTGTAAAAAAATAATTAAAAAAAGATGTTGATGAATACCAGACTCTACTCAATGAACTTCTCGTTTCCAGTTTTCTTAATGCTTTGCTGCTTGTAGTTGCTGAGAGGATTTCTCTGAAGGTTGTGATGTGCAGTGTAGTTTGCAGTCTGCGGGGATGTGTGAGCGTTTCTGTTCAGCCTTCACTGTCCTGTGGAGGTACAGCCTTCAGGGACATGCTTTGAGTAAAAAGTTGAGCTCCTATGCTTGTTGTCAGAGCAGTGAGATTGCAAATCAAGCTCCTTTGGAAATCAGTTATTACAATCACAGTTATGTTTTCTCAAACATATCCAAATAATACTTTTTTAAAGAGTTTGTGTATTTGTGGGATCTCAAGCTGATACAAGCTAATAGCTGGCATAGTAAGGATTTTTCTTTAATCCTGCTGGTGTTTGAAGGTGTGAAAAGCAAAGAGCACATAGTCTAGACAGCACTGTATGATTCAGCATATCAAAACCAGACTGTTACGTTTGTATAAATAATAAAAATGGTGGTAAACAAATTACAGTACTAGAAAGCACTGATGCATTTCTATATAGATGTTCATACAGGAAGATCTTAATTATTTTTAATTTAAACATGAGTAGACTGAATTGTAGAAGGTTCTGCTGAATTGAAACCACTCCTTGAGTAGTTCTGTGACCCCAGACACTGCCTGCTGTGTTACTTGTTTTATTCCAGTTTTAACCCTTAAATGTTTTTTTTCCCTGAGTCAGTGCTGTATGGCTTGAAGAGGGGCAGACCTTGCTGTGTGTCCAGTTCTAGAAATCTGTTTTTTTTTTTAATTTCTAGTTTCTTGATACTTTGTACAACTCAGTGTAAAGCAGCAGGCAGGGACACAATTTGCCTGTCAGATTTTAAAGCGGTCCATTAGCACTGCATGCTTCAGAAATGAGCTGTAGCAGGAGCGTTTGAAAACCACTGTCAAGCAGCATCATTGTTTCTTAATAGGACTTTACTGCTTTACTCAGAGAGGCTTTAGCGAAGGGTACTGCCTGTTGTACAGCGGTGGTTACTTGAGCCATGAGCCGTCAGCCTGGCGGTGTGGCAAACTGTGTTTGCAGAAATCCCTCCTGTGCTCCCTTGCTGCGGGTTTATGTTTCAAGCAATCATAGAGAAGAGCACTGTTGAGCTGGGAAACACTGACTGCTCTGTGGTGAAGATACAAAAGTTTCCGTGTTAAAACATTTCCATTGCACCATACTTGCTGCATGTATGTCGCTTATCACCTAATGCAGTCCAGGACGCGCAGAGAGCGAGTGGAAAAGGCATTTGTCATTGTGCTAGAAACAGACAGAGCTCTTGGCAACAGATGTAAATAGTGTTCCCACCTAAAATGTTTTATTAATCAGCTGTTTGCATGGGAAATGGCTTTGCCACCTTTGAATCTGTTCCCCAGCGTGGCTGTGGGGACTTGGCCGGCTGGTGCGGGGCTGTGCCGAGTCATTGGGGCTGCAGGTTGTAAGAGGGGCAAACGGGCAGGTCTTGAGGTGGGTCCCATGTTTCGTTGCTGTCTGTATGTGCTCTCAAAATGTGAGGGGTGGGAGGGGGTTTGTCACAGAGATGGGCCCAGCAATGTGGGTAGCGTGCAGGCAGCCTGGCTGGCTGTGGGAGTGCTCTGGGGCAGAGGGCTTTGCTCTGCCACAGCGTCTGTCAAATGCTGGTCACAAATGCTTCAAGTAATAATTGCCGACTGGGTCTAGCTGGGTGAGGACTCATCTGGAAGTACAGCAGGTACTGTTGCTATTTCTGATGACTTTTTTGGACTTAGCCAAAATGGATTCTGTGAGTGTCAGTGAGCGATTAATAGGCCTTTCCCTCTGAGGCACCTGTGGTGGAGGAGAGGTTTTGAAATAAATGGTGAATAACAAATGAAACAATGTATGGTGGGAGTGTTTGTGTGTTTGGAAATTAGCTGAAAGTAAGCAAACGTGGTGGAGGTGCAAAGCAGCCAAGTCGTTCTTCTATCACATATTTTTCCCTTGGAAGTACTCCCTGGAAAGACACCCAAAGTTGGCAGTCCAAGTTCTTCAGAGCACCTGGTTTAGATGCTGCACAGTGCCAGTCTCTGTTGTGAAATTAGAAAAATACTGTAGAGTTTTTTTGGCCAGGCTTTTTTTTCTTTCCTTAGGTGGGGGGAATAATTAGGCTGTGGAGACAGACCGCCGTGGTGGATGTGACATTCCTTCTCTCTGCAACATGCAGTGGGGGTTGGAAAAGATCACTGCAACTTTTACTGTAAAATGCATTTCTATTTAAAACAAGAAAAAGTAAAACAGTTGTGATCTTTATCATCAGCATTTGATGCTGTAAATTGCAGTGTAAAGGCTTAGGGGAATGACTACCATGGTTATCTGAGACGGGGGGGTTTGTGTGAAACATGTTCCTTTTGAGGATCAAAACTAAGGGATTATTTCTCAGAATTTTCTTTATTTTGGTGGCATAATTCTGGAGAGCTGTGATTTATTGCGGAGTTCTTGGCTTTTTCCCTGGCTGCTGCTTACCAAAGCAAAAGTGACTCAGTCTCTTTATGGGAAAGTGTTTAGTTTGTTGAATTAGCATTGTTACAATGTGTCATCAAAGCAGTATCTTTCCATTTGTGTGGAGCTGCTATTCTGGAATATAAATTACCTGACATGCTGCTCAAGTAAATTCCCTTGTTATGATATGTAAGTATAAGTGCTTTTTTGTTTAATTTATAATGTCAATTTTTTTATAGATTTAGGGAGACTAGCTGCAAGGGGAACAAGTTTGAAAGTGAAGAATGTTTTTGTTCCCTCTTAATTTAAACATAGACCATGGTTCCCTCCAGCACAAAACACAACTTGACCAAACAGATCAGTATTAGGAATGTGCCTGTATGTGTGGGAATGCTGTAGCTCTAGAGAATAAGTGACACTTAGTCATCAACGGATACGTGCTTGCAAGCACAGCATGATACCACAAATGGCTTTAGGTGGTTTAATAGAACCACTTCTGGAGTATTTCCTCAAGGTCAATTCAGTTTTCAAAATATGGATTATATTGGTCATGAAGAGACTAAATACGTAAGGTTACTCTTTCATCCCAGATATCTTGTATTTCCAGAAACAAGAATTCCTTTTACAATTTGTAGGAGAAGGAAAAACAAACAAATGATAAGTCCACTAAAGAAACTGACTATATCTTTTATTTGATGATCAGAGTAATCTGCCTTCTTCGTGTTCTCAGTGTGTGTGCGTGCCTGTGTGCCTTTTCTTATATAATATTTTAATGATATTGATTCCAACTGAGCACACTAATAGTTGAAATATTTGATTATTGACAAATTATAGAGTGTATACATATTTCATCATTTAATTGTTTCTGATTGAACTAAAATTAAAGATACTGTGGATTACTATATAATTTCTATTAAAACACGTGACTTTTTGTAATGGAGTACAAAGTAATTACAGACCAATTTCCTTAATAGTTTAAGGCTAAACAGTAGAACTCTGCCTTAGCTTAAAACATTGTATTCAAATTTATAGGACAATTCCGAATAAACCTCTTTTATTTTAGTGGTTGATTCACCAGCTCTTATAGTCTGCCCTTTGAAAGTATTCCAGGGTTCCTACTTTGGCAAGTTGTAAATCTGTTGATCTGTGGATTTTCTAATAAAATAGACATGGGAGAAAAAAGATGGCATGTGAATTCCTTTCTGGTGGTAATATTCATTCTTGCAGTGTAACTGCAAGTATGTTTTTAAAGCTGACATATGCAGTATTTGTAACTAATGCAAACAAACTGTAAGGAAAAAAGACAGAAAAATGTTAAACAAAAATATGTTTGGCATTTAAGTGCCATTTCCCTGCGAGTTAATTCTGTACCTATGGATCTAAGTGTTAATGTACTGAATGAGCCCATTAGGGGCTCTCACTTAAATCAACTGTGCACAAAATAATCAGTATATGATAGAATTGCTTTTGTAATTTTTTAATTTTTTTTTTTTCTTTCCCTAAACAGTAAAAATGGATTGTTTACCTTTACTGCTGTAGTGCACATGAAACTGCAATACAGCAAAGTGTTTCCTTAGGCTGTCCTTGAAACCAGTTTACTGTTTTATGTCATTGTAAAGCAATTGTACACACATCGGATCAGAACCGGGCCTGTAAACTGCATAACTGGGGTTGCTGTGTCAAGTGTTTGGTGTTAAAAGCATCTTTAAATATACATCACACATCACATGTCATGATGTTATGTGTCAGAAGTAGGACATGAGTTTCTGGTGCTATTTCATGATTTGAAGGACTGAGTTGTTTAAAGCAGGGCACTACCTGTATCTCGCCAGTGTGGACGTTATGTTGCTTGTTCGCACAGAAACCAGATCTTTGAAAAGTATGGGTTTTTTTTCTTTTTCCAGGGTTAAATGGCCTTGGCATCTGTTTGGGGAATTTTCCATGTCCAGTATCTGGACATAGGGCCAGATGTGAAGCTGTAGGGCAGCTTTTTCAAAATAACTGACTAATCAGGGTGGTAGCATCCGCTGGCAACATGAACCAGGGTGCAGGCATGAAGGACAGTTTCGTGTCTTCAGGATGGCTCCAGTTCCAGATCCAATTTCTCTTTGTTTTAAGCAAAGACTAATCTAAGGAGAAATGGTTATTGCTGAGTTTCATTGGTGGATTGATTGATTAGCTGTTGGAAAATGGACTTTAACAATGCCTGGTGCTGTGTGTGACCGCTTCTGTTTAAACAGCTGGATTTGCTAAACAACAGCTTGAGAAGAAGCATGCTTTTCTCTAGATACATATTTATGAGGGAGACAGGGAAGGCAAAGCTACGAAAAGGCAGAAGCTGAGTAAACTTTCTCACTTGAACAGCTGATGTTAATTGTGTCCCACTCTCAGCTGCGTGGTCCAATGACAGTTTATGGCAGGGACAACAAATCACCGCATTCAGACGAGACCCAGCCTGTGCCATGACTCCATCCGCTCCCACTCTCCAGCAGATTTTTGTGGTTTGATTGCTATCTGGGCACTAATAAACAGCTGTAACCTGATCTGTTCCCCACTTGTCAGGAAGTTAGGCAGCTCTTGTTGGAACAGTTGCTGAATGCATGGCAATGATGTCATTTACAAACAGTTGATTTTAATTTTTTTCTTATCTGGGAACTAAGGAACGTGTCTTTGCTTTACTACAGAATAAGTGATTCAGTAAGCAGAGTTCCATCCAAGTCCGCTGAAGCTGATGGAGAAACTCTTGACTACTGCTGCTTTTATCTGGTTTTGTTCAGCTACGAAAATGAGAACATCTTGTGTTAGAATGAGTGTGGGCCTGAGCACTGGCCAGTGTGGCACCCAGAACTGATGCGGGTGATTGATGGGTGCACATACTGGTTTTAATGAGCTCTTGTTGACCGTATATTCAATACTACCAAATTAAAAGAAAGTAAATTATGAGCTGAGACAGAGTCAGCTTTCAGTTGTTTTCCGCAGTCAGTTGTGTATTAATATTGAGAATAACTGCTAATCCTTGTCTGAAAGTGTGTGTATATATGCATATACAGAAAATAGTTACAGAGATATAGTCTGTGGGTGATTTTTTTAAATTTATTTTCTTTAGAACTGACTCTGTTCAACAGTTGGTCTTTTCCATGTAAACATTTTAGATGCTGTATCTATGTGACATCAGAAATTATGAGATAAAAGACAGGCAGTGAGCAGCAGCTCAGCAGACTTGCTGTTTGAGTCAATATGCATGGAAGAGGGAAATGCTGGTTCACATCCCTGTGAGCTGTGAATAAAAGCACGAAAGATTTTTTGCATGAGAAATCTTCTGTGTTTTCATAACAAACTTGAGATGCTGAAATGCATAGTTGCTACAGCACTGTTCACCTCTTCATAAGTAGAATTAGATTGCAGATGATGTTTAACTCTTGAATGACAGGTCTCTTTCTAAGTCTTAGAAAACTTCAGTTTGGATTCAGGTAGCAGAAAAGGAAAAGAAAATTTTAGTGTCCTGTCCAGGGGTTATGTGTTAGCAAGTGCTAACCTAGCATAAATTATAAATGAGAAAATTCAGAGCAGCTCTTGCTTAATGTAAGCACAGATTTCTGCTAACTCAGCTTCTTTGTTCCTTTAAAACACATAAGAAGAGGGGGAATACTGTAACAGGCAAGATTTACTGTGACTGAGGAAGTTGAAACAGTACCGACTATTCAAAAGTAACTGAAACTGGGAAATAATAGTTTGATATTTTCCCTAGACAGCTTCTGAAAACTTCTGTCTTTACTAGTTCTGTTCCTTGGCTCAGGATAGTGTTGGGAGTTTTGATACCAATAGTTACTGCTGTGTAACTTCAGCAAGGTCTACAAATAACTTGGAGGAGCACAGGAAGGATTATCCATGCACAATCCATACATTGATTGATCCCTGATACCTATAAATGTCAGTTGTGGTCATAAACTGTTTGCATGGAGGCAGCAGTGATTTTTTTTTTTTTTTTCCTGCATGTTGCACCATTTTGAGGATCAGGTGGTAGCAGAGGTAATACCTGTGTGCCTACATGGGTTTTGCAATTACTCTGCTTGTAACATCAAAAGACAGACTTCTGTTTAATACATCTGGTTTAAAGTGGAGAAGGTACAAGTCTGCTAATAGCTAGCCATTGTATTTTTTCGGAAATTACATAAATAATGTTTGTGCTGCTCTTTGTATTTTGCAGTCAGACATATATGTATTGAAGTGCAGTGATTAACAGGATGTTTGTGATACAGAGGAACAGACCGAGCTTTCAAAAGAGGTCTGTACAGGAAGGTGGTTTCTTCAAAATCTGTTCTTTATTTGAAGCATTGGTTCTTAAAAATCCCTCTCACATGAGAATGTGTATTTGTATAGGAAATCAGTGTGTGGTATGTGGTTGGCAACTGGTGTCTGTTCCTAACTTGGTAGCTGTTAATTCACATTTCATCTTTTATTTTAAATCTTATCACTTTCCAATCTTTCATGAGTTTTCCAAGCATATTTTGTCTCCCCTCCAAGGGTATTTTTTAACAGCAATCCATCCATGCTATTAAATTGCAGAGAATCCCATCTTACAAGGTGGTCATGGCTAAGGTTAATGGGACTTTGAAGCCAGTCTGCCTCTCTGGGAAGCAATCAGCAGTGGGATGAGTGGAGACGTGCAGCGAACTGTGCTGCGCAGAACAGGAGTTTACTGTATAGTATCAAGATCAGGTTAAAAAAAAAACCCAGACCTTCCAAATTTGAAGTAGTATTGTTTATGCACCAGTCGTCTTTCCCCCTCCTGCAGTCTAATGCATGTTTGTTTCCTAGGAACAGAACATGACCATGTTTGCTATTTCAGCACATTGTCATGTTTCTAAAAAATTCTGAGGGAAAAAAACAGCTGTTGGATGGCTCTATCTTTTTCTTCTTTATGCCAAAATTTTTATTTGACTGGAAATTCTTCTGTTGGCTTATTACTTTCTTTGACCATATCTACATCATATAAAGAGACACTGGACAGATATATATGTTTAAAGTTTGTGGTTTTCATGTTGCATCCTTAAGATTTCTTTGTTTGCTACTGAATTACATTAACCCAGTGTATGGATGTAGGTGTAACTTATAATCATTGCTTATGAGGGCTTTCTCCTGTCTCCAGCTGTTTGACATCTTTTCAGAGTATGTGGATTTTCAGAAGTTTTATTTTATGTAGAATCTTAAGTTTAGCCTATAACTCCTGTTTATAGGGGAAAAAAAAACAATTTTCTTTTTGTGGAATCTGATACTGCCTTCTCGAGTGATAAGCGGAATATCATGTTGTGTTGGAATCTGGATTTTGATAGTGCTCTCTGATGTTTCTTGTTTTTTAGTTGGCTTAACAGTTCCTTGAGTTTTGAACATACCAAGTCCATATAAATAGGAAAGGGAAATTGCTTTCAGCATTGTTGGTGACCCTGTAGCTATCTGCAGAGCTTTAGCGTGGCTTGGAAGCATATGGAAGAATTGGTTTTAGTAAAGTCATCAAAACTGCTTGGGAAGAGAACTGGTTATCACGATGGTATTGACTGATTCCGTACACTATACCATGTAGCCCAATGATCCATTTCAGGTTTTTGAATGCTTTTTTAACTATTGTGAGCTTAAATCTTGTGCTGCATTGCCTTTAAAAGCTCTTTCACAGTTTTGCAATTAATTGGGAACTCAGACTATGTTATTCAGTTTCATGGAGGAAACAGCAATTGAGCCTATAAATAAGACATTTTCCAACAGGATTTATATCAGCTTTTTTTTTCAGATCTTCTGTAATCTTGTTCAGAAGATATTGTACAGTATTTTACATTTTCCAGGATATCTTCCAGAAGTGTAACTCATCTGTTAGAGAAATTACAGGATGTCAGTTGTATAGTAACACTGTTTTTCTGAATAGTGTTTAAAGTTTTGTTCTTCTGAAATTTACCAGTTTTATCATGCAGTTATTACAAACTCTAGATCTTGAATCCAAGTTATGGATCCTGCCTTCACATACTGTTAAGCTGACCCACACACAGCTCAACCTTTTATTTGCTAACTCACCTGTGACACTGGTATTATAACATGCTGGAAAGCACCCATCAGGAGCTTCTGGTGTGCAAGGAGCTACATGGAGGACAGAGCAAAGGACTGCGATTTCTCTTCCAGGCACAGAAGTATTCCCTTTTAGGGGAGCAGAGCAAATGGGGAGGTCAAGGAAACTATTAATTTTTTGTTTATAACTCAGTCTACCATAAAAGTCTCAGAACATGCATTTTGTTGGTGGAGTATGTGCTTTAGGTGAGGTGTGTGTGGCAGGAAAATAGAACTTGCTGAGGACAATTCCTCTAGGTTACCTTCTCATTACTGGCTGAGTACAGGAGTTAGAAGGGAAAGTGGCATGGCGATGTCAGGATTCACAAATTTGAGATGATTATACATGGGAAAGGTTGCCTGCCTTGGAAATAAACAGGCCTTTCCCCCTTTTTATTTTCTTTCTTCTTTTTTTAAAAACAAACAGTTAATCTGTGGAAACAATAAATAATAGGAGAAAGGCAATCAGAAGTCTTCAGTCAGTCAGGGCTGTTTTCTGCCACTCTGACAGCTACTTCTCAGTTCAGCATGCTTTTGAACATTCCTCATTACTATGCTCTTCAAGTGTGATGGGAGAAATCCAGGCTGAAAAATTTTTCAGTTGTTCAGTTGTATTGTGCTTTAATGTGTCTCTCCAATGACGGAGAAGCATAATCCTGTGTAGTGTAAAGGCAAGTTAATCCAGTCTGTGGATCTCATCTCCTGAGATGTAATAGCATAATGTGGTAGCATGCACAGATGTCATTTGATCTTAACAGCCCAGTCCTGCTCCAGAGAACTCCATGGTACTTGAATCCAAGGATAAAATGGCAGTTCCCATGTGGCTGTGAGCAAAATCCTCATTCTTGGCTCCTCTGAAGCTACTGTACTAGTACCTGCAACCCCTGGTAGAAATTACATAGTAATCTCTGTCAGTGTTCATTCAAGATAAATAAGAACCATGTGGGTGTGCGAGGAATGGCTGCAGTCCTTTGCGTACAACCTTGCCAAGGTGCAAGAAGGGAGGTCACTGCTACTTAGAACAGACCTGCCACGGCAGTTCCTGGCTGAGACCTCACCAGGCAATTCACTGAAGAAAAAGGCTCTCATTTGTAGTTATTATTTGTGGAAATAAATATTTATGGTGCAGTCAGATCTCTGATGATAGCAACACAAAAGATTGAGTGAAATACTGAGATGTTTTAATAAAACCTTCATTGGATTTCCTAATACGCTTCATGTGCTCTGTATGCAGTGTTGTCTTTCACAACTTGAGTGCTAAAGGGTTTCCTAATTTGCATGTAAAAATGAATTCTTTTTGTCATTGGATATACTTTTCTTGGCCAAACTCATGCTCTCTCAGGCTTGTTTTCAAAACAGAACAGCTGTTTTGCGAATGTAACTATCGGAAAGCTGTTTGGCATAATTGCACTCCAGTAACTTCAGCACCCTCTTGCCTGGCATGATGCCCTTCAGTGATTTTTATTCATGCCTTCCCGTTGAACTTTAGTATAGGGTTTGCATTTCCTTTTTACACAGACTGACTTTACTTGTGGAAATAAAAGCCAAGCCTGGTAATCCCCTGCAGCGACTGCCAAGATGCCTCTGGCAGGCTGCGTGCCGGGAGAGCCCAGCCCCGCTGGGCAGCCCGTACCCGCTGCGGTGTCCCAGCGCCCTGTGGGTGGGGAGTGCTCTGACCGCCTGCTGCTTCTTGGTTTCATATATGTTTGCATTTTGAGGATACTGTTACTGTTCGTTGGAAAACATTACCAAGGGTTTGTGGATAGCTCGAGTCTATATGTAATGCCACACAATAGAGCTCCTTAGGGTAGGCACCTGGGTGGAGGGCAGGGCAGGGCTTTGTCCCAAAGTGGATGGTGGAGCTGGAACAGTGGTGAGCTGCAGCTAGAATTCATTGTGGGGTTTTTCTGAAGACTGAGAGTTTTGTGGCTCGCTCTCTGGGGAGTACCGGGCCACAGTGGTGACTTGGGGTCTGAGTAATTGCAGACAGCTTTCCGCTGCTGCGCTTGGGTCTTCATGGCACAGCTGGAGCCCTGAAGCAGGCACAGTGATGCTGCTGGGGACTCTGGGCCAGCCGCTCAACCTCTGGGTGTGACATTTACATGTGACAGCTGGTGGTCAGGGCTCTGGTGCTGCGCTGACCCTCCGCATTGCAGGGCTCTTGTGTGGCCAAACCTGCTCCACACAGCAGGGATACTGTGGGTTGCTGCAGCTAAAATAGATGTAGCTGAGTACATCCTGAAATGGAAATGGCACTCGGATAAGCTTACTCCCCTGGGGTCTGGGTAGTACTCGCAGTTACACTCTTGTGAGTTCATGAAAGTCATTTTGAATTTGTGTTACTAGGCCCAAATGGGACAGGTGTTCTGAGGGGCTGTTGTACCTAAATATAGCAAACAAGGAATATATTTTTTCAAAGTGAATGAAGTTAAAAAGAAATCAGGAGAAGTATTTGGTGGTCAGAAGCATTCTCGTCATTAACTTCCACAGGAAGAAACAAATATCTCTCATGTTACGCTTAGTGGAACTCTGCCAGTAAAACTGGTTCAAGTTGTTACTTACATCTAAATAAAGTCACAGGAGCCTACAGGATTTACATTTATATTTTTGCAGTGTCTTGCTATCTAGAAAAAAACGGTGCTCCTTTCCTCATTTGGTTAATAATGTCTGTAGTATGCCAAGGTAACTATCATTTGATGCACTTTGCATTGTCTTTTCATACACACTATAGAAGAAATAAGCATGTTTCTCTGCTCTTTGGTGAGGCAGAGATTACTTTAAAAAAATCCACAAAAAACCAAACCCATAAAAAAGAAAAAAAAAAACACCCCCCCAAAAAAACCCCAAACAAACAAACAGACAAACCCACAAAGAATAAATAGTCTAGAAGGAAACTTAAATTCTAAATGGACTTCATATGCTATAATTGTACTTCTGCACTTAAAAATTATTTAAGTTCCACATGCACCTTAAATTCTGTGGTGTAGCAGAGACATGGAAATAAAGCCATTTAAACCTCTTCATCTGTAGTTAAAAAAAAAACCAACAAACATTGGCAAATATGCTAAGAAGAAAACATTTCCAATGTGAATAATACCTTTATAAAAATAGGTTCCTGTTTTTGTTCTGTGACTGCTTGCAAACCTGACTCAGGCAGCCAAATTCGATTGCTTCATTGGCTGTGAATTTAATACAGGTTCTTTTGCAGTTTCATGTCAATATAAACAGCGTTATTTGTCTGCTCAGCTTTCTCCATTTTATATAGCCCAGGTTGAAATCCCTTATGATTTGGCACCTCATTCTCTTTCTTCCTATTTCGCAAAACTCAAGTAACATACCAGATTCCGTAGTGAATCTTGAAATATGTGAACAATGTGAAGGTGGAGTTCCTGTGAGTTCTATTAAAAGAGAGTAACAATATCCCACAAAAGAATGGTTGATTATTATTTGCTTGCCAGACTGTACATGTATGTTGATTTAATACTTAGACTTAGTGACGGTGGGAGGCATGTGATGCAGTTCATATCTTGTCATTTACATCATTTCATCAAGTACAGATTTTTTGAAATAGTTGCTGTTAGCATTCCTCAGGAAGGGTTAGGTGTGAAACCAAATTCTGCAGTTATAGTCAGTGCTTTACCAGTCACCTAGGAAACTTTCAACAATGGATTCACTTGGCTTGGCAATGCAGTCTAGTACAATCAGGTTTTCCACTTCCCTCTAATTCGAAAATGCAGTGCTTAAACAAAAAATTGATCATAACCTAATCTGTTCCATAGAGAAAAATCCTATCCTCTGTCTTCCGTTCTGTTTTAGTCATAGTCTAAGATAAAATGTTCTTCATTTATTCTGTGGTGACTCCTGTAGAATTACTTTAGATTGCATGACCTATGATGATTTTGAAGGTATTGAATTATAATTGCTGTTTTTAAGTCTGTGAGTCAGTGCATCTGTGAACACATCGCACTCGAATCCTCTATGGAGGTCCTCCTGTGCTGCTGAGATGTGCTCATGGGATTTTCTTCTGATTCTTGTCTGCCAAAGACTGCTAACACTTAAGTGAGAAAAAGATGGAGCAATTTATCTCCTAAAACTATTTTCCCCCAAGTTTTGATTATTCTAGTTGATTCAAGCATTTCAGGTATTTCCAGTTTTTTCTTTGCTGTGTATTGTATCGCAGGAGTCTCAGTCTGGTTCAGCAGAGCCAGTAGTTCAAATCTTCACTACTTCAGTTCTGTTGAGTGAAAGGAGCCAAAAAAACCCACCAGGGGTGGAGAAATCTGCAAATTGTACGTGTTGGGGAGGGCAAGTAGAAATGTTGTCGGTAGTTGAAGAACCTGGACGGTGCCAGATAAAACCCACAGGAGCCTTGCTTAAGGCACAGAAGGTCATTTTTTGTGGAGTGGATATTGGGCACATGATGCTGTCACTGCTTGAAGGTTACATCAGTTCGAGGAGTGATGCGTAAGAGCAAGGTCACAAAATGGACTGTCTGTTTCAGAATGTGCAGAAACCCCATCCAGGTCAGGAAAACCCGTAAACCGAGACTGGTAGAAAAAGCAGAGAAAACATCACATAAGCTTGTCTTATCCTTGCTCTTGCTTATGCACACTGTTATAGCTGCTGTTGAGGATGGACTGGCCAGACCACTGTCTGACCTGGTAGGAATGTTCTTGGAAGTGACCAGTTGACTAAGGCTGAATCTAAGCCTTATTTCAGTGGAAAAAATATCAGTGACTCCAGAGACTGGTCTCCCCGGTTTGTCTGCTGTGGCTGTTTCAGACAGACTTGAATTTCACTAGAACAAGTGTTTTTTATGTTACTCGGCAAACAGTCTGTGCTCCTACAGGTATTTTTGCTTGACTGAACAGAGGTGTACTTGAAGTACTCTGGTACTTGGCTGCAGGGCATTGCATGAGTAATTTGCAAGGTGCATTTCTTCTGCACAGTGGGAAGCAGATTGTCATCCTGTGTGTTAATTTTGCTGATGTCAAATAAAAGAAAATGGCAAGCAGTTATTGATTTGAATATGCTCAGGATGACATTTCAGGTGTCTGATGGCTACTAACTCTGTGGTGGTGGACACGGCTGAAGGGATGTTTTTCACAGCAGCCACTTCCAGCACATGTTACTGTGCTGGTGAAGATAAACCCAGAGGATGTTTTTTGGGAAAGTGATGAAACAACAGGCACTGTGTCTGGAATGCTCATTAGAGGTGATTCATTTTACTTTCTTGTAAGGATTGATTTCATAGGCTCTATTTAGAGGGCAGCTGTTGCTTGAACTTGGACCAAACTGAGGAACTGCAATGTGCTCTGGGGTGCAGGCTGGTTTGATAAAATACTGGATGTTAGATAGGGGGAGTGTCTGTCTCATAGCTTTGAATTATGTACCTTGATTATGCAGCATATTGCATAGGGGTGCGGAATGCTGTTCAGTAGTTTAATCAGGAAGCTGCTTAGTGGGAATTCATGGCCTCATTTGAACTGTGTCAGAATCCCTGGGATATGGAAAGGAAATTGGTTGCACAGTCATTTACGTGTAATGTAGTAAGAGGGCAAAATTAGCACTGCTATAATTTACAGAGGCTCTGAGTAAAAACACCAACAAAAAAAATCAAACAAAACCCTTGATTTTTTTTTTCTGCCCAAGGACTTAAAAGCACTAAATGCTGCTTGTTGGGGTCCTGGTTGACTGTTTTCCATGGTTTGGGTTTTTGCCCTAGCTGCATGAAGAATATGAACCATTTTCGGGGGAGTTACTGATGTTGGGTGAAGTTCTCTGGTACCATTCAGTCCTGTGATAAGAGGTCACAGGATTAGCTCAGACTGAAAAGTAGTAAGTTATTTTTGTTTTAAAGATTCCTTCCTGTCCAGTAGTCATACTAGCTTTTTTTTTTTATGTCTTGAGCTAGTTGTTTACTGGCTAGACAGATTTGTTTGCTTCTTCTTCTTGAGGATAATTTTAAATACAGCACCCTTGTTCTTGTTGGATAATCTCTCACGCCTGTAATATGACAGTGTATTTGCCTCCTCTCTTTGAATGAGATGCAGGGAAGTCAGAAAGCCGCCCAATCCAGTGCGGTTCAATGCATTTTTTGTTATAAACGGTGGCTTGAAAACATATTAATGCAATTTCCTTTTTTCTCCTTCAGATAAACTACTAGTTTTTACTGTAGCAACTAAAGAAACTGATGGCTTTCACCGTTTCATGCAAACTGCAAAGCACTTCAACTACACAGTAAAGGTATCGTATGTTTTCCTAGCAAATATTCATACTATACAGCCTTTATTTGGAAATAGTGTGGTAGTGACTAAAATTGCGTTAGCTTCCTTGCATGCTCTAACAAAGTAAAATGATTACAGAGCTTGGGGTCAGGCAAGGCAGTTACATGGCCCTGCTACTTACCTGCTTGACCCCCTCTGAACAACCATGGGAGGAGGCTTCTTCCATTGCCTTAGATCAGTTTTATAGATCAGTAGCTGTTGTGATCCAGATCCTCAGTCACTTGCAGGTTCTGTTATGATTTATCATACAGCCTCACTTTCCTGTGTGACTGATTTTGTTTGCATGAATACTTTTGGAAGTGGCGCTGCACTCAAAGAGAGCTTCGGATGTCTTCCTCCTCCTTAAACAAGGCTGGATCCCAGCTGTGGGGAAGGAGGGAGGGTCACAACTGAAAGTTTCACTGTGTTTCCCAGGAACCTGTAATTCTCTGAGAGGACAAAACATTTCTATCATTTTTGCCAGCCTTTTCTGCCTTGCTCCATGTCTCTCTATGTCACGTACTGAGGTTGGCCTCCGTCTGACCTTGGGAAAAAGGGAGGGCACTAATGTTCTTCTAAACTTTCCCCACAAATGGCTTCTGCAAGAGAAAATCCAGGAATTCAAATGGCATTATGAATTTTTTCTGCTTACTTACCACAGTGTCTACACTATAAATAGGAAATTATTTGGGTCTCTGAAGTTTGACTTCTACCACTGAATCTGGAAGACAGAGAGAACCTTTCCTAATATGATAATGCTGTAATAAAGCAACTGAGAAGTCTGAGCTCTGGATACATCTATTAGCTTTGCAGATTTGTCCAAAACACTGTTCTTTCAGGTTTTATAAGTTTCAAAAACATTATGTTCAAAACCCACAAAAAGTTTCAGGGCTTTTTTCTTTTTTTTTGAGATGTAATTTGATATAGTGCTTGGCTAGGGAGGAGTTTTATTTAGCTGACTGTAGCAGCCAGCAGTACATTGGGGAACCTATCCTTCCCTTGTACAGAAGTGTTCTGGAGAGATTTCAGAAAGCCTGGAGCTTGCAATTTGTTTTAGCAATACCCTGGTCCACCAAGGTCTCTTATACTTACTGTTCCTAAAGTGATTATATTCACTTTTAAAGGTCTCATTCAGAATGTTTTCCTAATACAAATTTTGAAACAATTATTAGCTTTCTTTTTTTTGCCTTTTTTTTTTTTTCTTCTGAAGGAGGCACATTTGAATAAATCATGGTAGAAGGCAATTTCCCAATTCTTATTTGGTTAAGAAATGTGTCTCTCATGTTTTTGCAATGATGTCATTGTGATGAATGCTGCTTCAGACATGGAAAACTTATGATGCTGGAAATGCTGGCTTGTTATGCTTTAATGTGTTGCTTCTGCTTTAACATCTGTTTTCAATAAGGGTCTGCTTTAAAAAGCCTCTTGGTTTTGGGTACTAGCAAAAAGTGGTTTTTTTTCTTATTCCAGGTACTAGGAAAAGGTGAAGAGTGGAAAGGTGGTGAGCTGCCGAACTCAATTGGTGGAGGGCAGAAAGTTCGACTGCTAAAAGAAGGCATAGAAAGCTATGCTGATCAAGAGGACTTGGTTGTAATGTTTGTTGAATGGTGAGCAAACCTGTCTTGTTGCCTTTACATTTTAGTCTGGGTAGGCATGCAAAAGTGACATGCTGCTGTGACATGCTGAAAATTGTATGCTGCTTTCCTCCCTTGCTGTTTATTTGAGAGAGTGTGCTTCCATTTTTCTTCATTCATAAAAACACTAGATTGCTCTTGGAGCAATCCTTTTTCAATGAATTTACAGATGTGAGAGTTGTTCATAGTTCTGCTGCCTCAAGGGGGTGAAAAAAATGTTACTGGGAGCTGACGGGTTTTTAGGCAAGCATTTGTCCTCTCCTTGTTCAGCTGTGCTGGACGTGGCAGGACGTGGCTGTGGGCTGGGAGTGTGGAATGGGGGAGAGCAAAAGCAGCTCCAGAAATAAAGTGGCCAGCAGGGACCAGAGCATGATTTTGTTCCATTGAAATAACAGTGATACAGAGGAAGCTGGAGATGGGCCCCTGAGGAAAGCATTTAACAGAACTTCTTTTACATGTTAGAGAACTGAAACGAGAAGCTTGGTGCCAGACATGCTTATGATGTTTGTGCTGTCTTTACGACAGAAGGATGGAGAGACAATGCTGCTGCAGGTACCAGATTATAGCTCATAGCACAGCTATGCTTGAACATCCTCGCTGGAGGCCAGATAGGATTCTCCCTGTCACAGAGAACAGGGAGCTCAGACGTGTTCAAATCCCACTTTTTCCATTGGTTCCCTCTGCTTCTTTTCTTTCCTTCCTCCTCTTCTTTTGCTCCTATGATAAGGGCATGAGAATCCAGCTCACAGCAGCTGGCAAGCTTTTCCACATTAGCATTAACCAGAGTGGGATCACAGCTCTATGAGAATTGCTGCAAGCAAGGTGTGGGACCAAGTCTTGCATCGAGGACATGGAGCCCTGATTGCAGACAGGCAGCCTTGGGGAGGTAGTAGAGTGCAAGCGATGTTTAATGCTATTGTTACGGAGTTGTGTGGAAATGTCTGCTCCGGAATTTTCTTTCAGCTTTTAACTTGCCTTTATTTATTTATTTACTTTAAAAAATTTGTCAGATGAAGAGTTTTAGAGAGCCTTTTGCAGGGTAGAGGTTTGGAAAGATTTGTACAACAGACACCATCACAAGAGAGAGAGTGGTCTGACAGTAGTATTGACTGGAAAGTTCATTTGTTGTTTTGTATATGCTAAGAGTTTAGGAAAATTGGAGTAGCCTACTACCCTGGTAGCAAATTTAAAGGTGCTACTCAGTTTCTTCTTTTACCTCTTGTATTAAGTGGAAGATAGAGCTAGAAAGCCAGTTGATGAACAAGCTTTATATGGGAAACTTATTATGCTGAATATTTTCTTTGTATGGTTAATTAAAGTAACAAAAGAGTTTGGAGGTGCACGTTCTGTTTTTGAATTTTATTGACTTGATCAGTTTTGCATTCGGTAAGTGCAAAAAGTATCTACTACATGTTTGTTCATAATTTTGTCCTAGTGATCATGCAATAACTGAAACATTTTAAGATTTATTTGGGAGGTTTTTGTCTTTACTAAACACTCAGATGAATCAAATATTTCCCAAATGTTTCCTACTTACATTGAGTTTATTTGTTTTCAAATTCATTATCCTGATTCATCAGTATTTTTTCCCTAAATGGTAAAATATGCAAATCTGTTATCAGATTTGGGTATAGCTCTAGTTCTTCTCCAACAAAATTTGTTCTCTGGAGGGGCAAGCAGTCTGCTGGAAAGTACAGAGGACCATGTGTGTTGAAGCGCAGATGCTGTAATCTTTCTTGCCATGAAAAATCACAGGATTTAAGGCCTCTCAAATTTTTGAGGTCCATAATCCCAACTACATATTGATTTAAAGCTGGTGGAACTGATTCCAGATAGGAGAAGAAAATGGTTTGCTCATTCTAGCATTATATTTTAATTCTAATGAGCTTTTTTCATTTCCAGGAATCCTGGTTTGCAATTTAAATGTTGATCAATGTAGCAGTAAGTTTGGAGAAGATAAATATAGCGAACTTCCTTTCTTTTTCAAGTGTTTCTTATTATATTAATTGTGAAGCATTTAGAATATTAATCTTGAGGGTAGGGAAAGGAAATGTCTGGTTTACTTACTGTAACTAGGCAAATAATTTCTAGTGAACTGTTTGCTTAACAAAGTTAGCTTCTTGCTTTTGAACACTTTTTAATATATCTCACAATTCCGGAAAAAGTTTGAACTTCTGTGGACAACTTGTGTCTAGGTACAGATAGCAAAATGCTTTGCCTGTAGATGGAACGCTATTTAAATTCGGCTTGTTTTTGCAAGAGCTAACAACTGGTTTACTTTGGACAACTTCAGATTGAACTGGCTAATGGCCAGTATAGACTGGATAAAATAGTCGATGCTGTGACTGTTCATCCAGAACTCCCACAACCATCTCTTTGTATCATGGAAGACTTTTGAAGCCACTCCCTTCTATAGATATATTTTTCATTATAATTTTTTAACATTTGTCAGAAAGTAAAGGATAATTACATTTTCTATGTATCTCAAAATGGCTAAGGTGTGATCCTGGTGAGGGTATAGTGTAAATGACAAAACAGCTGTGTGGCTGAACAGCCCAGTTAAATAAGATGAGATACAGGACCTGAATTGCTGGTGACTAGTAAGCCCTCTCTTGTTTGTATTTTAAGCTCTTAACCCGCAGCTCAAATAGTAACAAGTCCTTGCAGTTGTAAAAGTTGTGGATTCAGGAGTTGCGTGTTCAGTTCTAGAGGACTTGAGCTATCTTCAGTGTTTCCCTGTGTTGCTGGGAGTGCTGAGCCCGTAGCTGGGTAGATTCCAGCCTCAAGCATCTGCCATCTGGGAGATTCAGGAAATGGGATTGGAGTTGTGGAAAGTTACTGGTGTGTGCCTTTTTTTTTTTTTTTTCCTTTTTCCCCTTCTTGCTTTCTACTTAGTCGGAAGGATTCATGAAGAATAAATAAAAAGAGTATCTGAGTTTTTCCAGCTTGCCAAGGCAGCCTGCTTTTTCCTGGATTTACCCAGTCTATTTCTCCCCTGTCAAATATTGAAGTCCTGGTAGAAGTAAGTAATGTGTATCACCCATAATAACAGTATAAACTGTCAAGGATAGTCCTGGGAGCCATTTTGTGATGGTCTTAGTGATGCAGACCTGAGGTGAATCCTCTGTTACGGTACGAGTTGGGTGCTGGATAGACGGAACATAATCTGACATAGAAGGTAAGCAAGACAAATGATGGATTTATAGGTTTTCGTTTGACTCTAGAAGTTTTCCTGTTGCCTGGAGGGAAAGGCAGGAGCCTCATAAAGCTGCTGATGGGGAGGCTGGTGGATATCCTGCCTGGGAGGAGGTCTGGTGGCAGTAAGTCACCTCTTGACAAAACAGAGGGCCATGAAAATTAGTGGAAAATATATGTCTGTGCTGGATTCATTCTCCTGCATAATATCCATTAGTGTGTAAAGTTTACAATAATTGGTAATGCAGCTTGGCAGCTCTGCGCTGTTCTTTTTTTATTCTAAACTGTGCTCTATTAAGTAGCATATTCCTTTCACAAGCAGAGCCTGTGTCTAGCCCAGCATGTTGCTCAACTTTGGCTTGCTTTTCCAGAATGAAAGTCCTTGGAAGCAATGTTCCAGGGGTGTTTGGTTCCTTCCCGCAGCTGTAAGTGATTGCAGCAGCAGCACCAACCTGGTAAAAGAGGAGAAGCACAGCCTGCCATGAGCTATTAAGTTAAAGCCTCAGACAAATCTCTAGTTTTGTCTGTATTCAACTTGTCTCCTGTTTCTTGCTTGTTCTTCAGGCTCATTCTGACTTTGAATCGGGCTACACCAATTGAATGGAAAAGGGAGGGAAGTGTATTCCTGTGTATTTGGGCAGAAACAGACAGTGTTTGCAAAACTGGGGAAGCTCCAAAATGTACACTATGTTTTTTCATACATTCTTCTGCCAGCGTTACAGAAAAACAAAGCAGTGAGAGCTTTCAGAAATCCGCTTACTTTATACAGACAACATAACACACTTCCTCTCCAAGGCTCATACTTTGCTCTGAGGTGGAAGTATTCTCTTGCATTTGTAAGCCAGCTGTTGTTCAGTTCTCTTAGGCCAACTGCATGAAATTCCCTTTGAAGAATGGACATTGTAAATAATTTCAGAACTGTAATAAAGAAGTACCACAAGTCAGTAATGGTTGATCTGTTGGCACTCTTGCTGATTAATACATTGCAGTGCAAAAAGCTCTGTGTACTGCCAGTGTGGGTACTGCTGTCCTTCTTAGCCCAGCTAGAAGACTTTGCAAGAACAGAATCTTAGTCAAGGCTAGACCTTTTGATTTTTGGTAGCTGTGCCATTCCTTTGCCCTATATCAGGGCCGATGATTTTCAGTTACTAAGGTAAATGTATACAGTAAGGATATACGTGCATTCAGCTGAGGAAGCTGTGAGGCTGAGATGCTGCCATCAGACCCAAATATTCTCATACAGACAGAGATTAGTCTATGATGTGATTCCGATACTAGTGTGTCATGATTTCATTCTGTGTAAAATGAACCTCGAAGTGGTTTGCACATTAATGCCTTTTATATGTGGATGTAAAGTACAAGCAAAGGAACCTTATACTCTGAATAATCTAATCACACATATTTTGAAGTTGATGTTTTCCTTGCTTGCTTGCTTGCTTGCTTGCTTGCTTGCTTGCTTGTTTCCCAGGGGCATTGACTTAGATATGGTTTAACAACAAGAAACCACTAGGGTTGTGATACTATATTCTCATGTGACCTTTGCCAAACTGATGCATGTTTCTTCCTGTTTTGGGGTAGTGGTGACCTTTGGCTGTGTGTAACTGCAGTTTTTAGAGATGAGCCCTCCACCATTAGGTCTTTGTCCCAATAGGAGCTGGGAGTCAGTTCTGATGAACACATATAGGCAGGTGAAGTTTTTTGTAGATAGATATTGTAAAGTTTAGAGCCTTCTGAAGTCTTTGGCTCATTAAAGAGGTTGAAGGAGAAATTGTATATGTTATGGTATTATTGTCAGCATATTGTATTATGATATATTTTGTATATTGTGCGGATGCTATACAGTTTAAATTTCTGGGCAGCTAGACTTTACTAAGAAATATCTAAGTACCTTCATGATAAGACTTTTCAGAAGCAAGCTGGTGCCATTGTGTTTTGGAACAAGATCATCTAGAATTTCCCAGAGAGAATCAAATAATCTTTCAGTCCTACTCTTTCAACTGCTAAGTTTTTTGTTCGGGGTTTGTTTTGTTTTGGTTTTGGTTCTTAAACCCATAAACAGTTTTCTAAAGGGGAAAATGTATTTTTTTACTCAAAATACATGAAATGAGAAAGGTAGACAAAATCTGAAGCAAAAAGAATGTCCAAAATGTGGAAGGTTAAAAAAGAATGTAAAAAGAAAGGGAGACTGTGTTGGATAAATAGTATTGATGGAAATTTTTCTCCTAGAAGGGTATATGATTTTACATGGTTGCAAAACATGATTTAATGAGCCATTTATCAGAATAAAAGGGCTATCTGTATGATTTTTAATATTTGAATAGTCCAACCACTTGTCATTTTGAACACAGCAGCATTAAAAATAATTTAATGGATATCTTTTATTTATTTTTAGCTATGATGTTATCTTTGCGGGGGGCCCTGAAGAGCTGCTAAAGAAATTTCAGGAAACTAATCATAAAGTGGTGTTTGCAGCAGATGGACTCATTTGGCCAGATAAAAGGCTAGCTGACAAGTATCCTGTTGTCCGGAGTGGAAAACGATTCCTGAACTCAGGAGGCAAGTGTGATTCTTGAACACATTAGACTCTTGAACTTGAACATGGCTCACTTCTGTTATCTGATTTATGTATTTGTTTGTGGAACTGTTCTTGAATTCCCCAAGTATAAAATCGAGGACTGGATTTGCCATCCTCCTCTTTCACTCTCCCTCCCTATTGAAATAGCTCCTCTTCTCTGCTCAAGAATAGTTTTCATTCAAACTTACATAGTATTAGTTGTCAATCCCATGTAAAAAAAGCAGGTAGATAAAGTAACTGCCTCACAAGCAGCTGTGCCTTGCAATGAAATGCTGTGCAGGGATGACCCATTTGCCACTGATTGAATCTACTTCAGAAACAATCTAGTGTACAAGCCCAGTCAAAGCAGTATGTGCTATTTAAAGACACAGTTTAGCTGGGTCACAGAATCTCCTGACTAATGTGGTTTAACTGATACAGAGCACAGAATGTCACTTCTCCGAGGTACATGGTGCTGGACAATGTATAGATCTGGGACTGTACCTGTTCCTTTCCCTCCCTTCTTTACCTCACCTATCTGCCCTATCTTTTTTACTTTGGCTTAAACTTAATGTATATTGGTTTTGAGTTGAATTCTCTTTGTAATTCTGGCAGTATTAGATTCAGACTTCTCTGCCAGCAGGAAGTGATTGATGAAAATGAAACTTTTTCCACAGATAGACTTTTTGGGAAAAGTAATATTCTAATCTCATGCTTTGTAGTTCTCAGGGCCATCCTAAACAGATGTGTTTCCTATTTTTTCACCTAAAATAACATTAATATAAAAATAACAATTATAAACCCTTCAGAACAGAACTGGTACATATCATAGGAAGAAAACTGTATTTTGAGCCAAGTTGTATAGATTTCATACTTTTCCTTTGCTGGCACCAAACAGTCAGAATGAAGTTCCTGACTGGTGGACAGCATTGGCAGAGTAGTGCTTTTTATGGAAATAACTTATGTGTGTGTGATATTGCAGGATTTATTGGTTATGCTCCGTATATAAATAGTATTGTGCAGCAATGGAATCTGCAGGATAATGATGATGACCAGCTGTTTTACACCAAAATCTATGTTGACCCATTGGCAAGGGTAGGTAGTGACTGGCTTTCTCATTTCTTTCTTCTTGAAATAACATATTGCTCCTCATAAAACATCAGGAGATAAAAATAAAAGCAGTGCTGTCTCTTTATTCCGGAGTGCCGTGTTGATGGTTGTGTTTGTTCTCTGGAGGTTCCTGCTGTAGGACTGATGAACAGACTTCCAAAGGGTCATGACTTGATCTATTATTTCAGACTGTCTGCAGATCCAAGCAGGTTGTCTTCATTATTAGAAATAATAGGTGTGAGGAATGCGATTGGACACGTTCATCTCAATGAGGGTGCCATGTACTTGGCAGTTTGATGGCTGGAGAATGTGGCATTTTTCCAGGGTGTCACTGAACTACTTGCTGATCCAGTGTTTTATATTTTGGCTTGCTGCCATTTCAGATCCTGCCTGCAGCTGCCTCTGACTCTTCAGCTTTTTGTGCAGATAAGTTCAAGATACATGCATCGTAAATTTTGGGTGAAGACCTCTCAGTGCCCTGGCTTAACAAAGTTCGCTGCTGAGTAGCAGCATTAAAGCGTGATAGATGTCAGAGGCGTGGCCCTGATGCTGGAAAAAGAGGGCTAAGGAAAGTTAAAAATGTATTGATGCAAAAAGATTTTTAGAATATGATATTGCGGAATTTCAAGGTTGATTTTTAGCTTAGGCAGATGTGAAGTTTCTGAAATCCATATACATTTTTCCATTCAGTTACGCGTGAAACAATCAGGCGTGTTTAGATACAGTGAATAGAATAGAATAGAATAGAATAGAATAGAATAGAATAGAATAGAATATTTCAGTTGGAAGGGACCTACAGCGATCACCTAGGTCAGCCCTGTATTGTTCAGGGAGTTGAACAAAAATTAATGTTATTAAGGGCATTATCCAGATGCCTCCTAAACACTTGACAGGCTTGGGGCATCAGCCGCCTCACTAGGAAGTCTCTTCCAGTGTTTGACCACTCTTGGTAAAGAAAAGATTCCCAATGTCCAGTCTAAATCTCCCCTGGTACAGCTTGAAGCCGTTCCCACACACCCTGTCACTGGATCTCAGGGAGCAGATCTCAGTACCCCCCGTCTGCATGTCCCCTCCTCAGGAAGCTGTAGACAGCAATGAGGTCACCCCTAAGTCCTTTTTTTCTCCAGCCTAGATGAACCCAAAGTCCTTAACTGCTCCTCATAGGACATTCCTTCCAGCCCTTAATGTTTGAATTGATTTTATGCAAGCTAAGTCAGAAGTTAGATATGCAATTGAAAGGACAGGGTGTAGAGGCTTTAAAGCTGACTCTGCACCAAAGTCAGAAGAAATAAAATTAGCTGCCTAAACAGATTGTCTTCTGGAGAAAAATGTGTACTTCTGCACAGTGCACAACTGCGCTGCAATTCAAAATCCCTCCATGGCATAGTGTAAGATACTGTATTATACATTAGCACTATTATCTGTATGGTCATGTCCTATGCTGTAGAACATGTAACCAAATCTTAGAAGACCAAAACAGAGTGTGTTATCTATATAAGAGTTTAAGAGTTTTTAAAAGTGTTTTAAGAGTTATATACTTTGATCCGCGTGTTAAAACTTCAAAATGTGGTACTTTAAATAAGCAGCTAGGTAGGATTAATAATACAGTATTAGGAACACATTTAAAAACCGCTAGTGTTTTCTGACATAATACTTAAATTTGGCTTTTGTATTTTTGAGATTGAGAAACACAGTATGTTTTGTTGCTTGGCCAAGACACAAGTTTTATTTAGCTTGTACTGCCAAATTGTAGTTTCTTTGGAGAGTTATGACCTTTATCCTGCAAGTTTTAGTAAAGTTTTTGTATACATAAAACTGATTGCTGTAGGGCTGCACTACTCAGGAATAAAGAAAAACTTAACAATATATAATTAAGATTATGTCTAAGAGCTGAATACATAGTTTTGCCTGCTTACTTGCTGCTACTGCCCTATAACTGCAGTATTACTCTAAAAACATTGCTTTTTAAAATGCTTTAACATCTTTAGTACTTTTATTTCAGGAACGCTTTAACATTACATTGGATCACAAATGTACCATTTTCCAGACCCTAAACGGAGCTGTTGGTAAGCATGGGATTTGCACATTATGTGTTTTATTAACTGTTATTAATGCTTTCTTTGCTCAACTGTGAATAACATTTCCTAAACATATGCATGTTTTAAAGATATATTTGGATGGGTAAACCTGATAACCAGATTGGTTACAAGTCTTTTGGGTTTAATATTAATTGATTTCTCCCATTGATTAAAATATTTGATTTAGAATAGAAAAAATAGTTTTCAATAAATGAAGTTAGCAATAAACACAAAGAACCATTTTTCCGTCTGCCTTTTACAAAGTTAATTATAGGAGTATGGTAATTAAAATTGCATTTTAGATGTTCTTAAGCAAAAGGTTATACATAATGCAATAGCATGTGGAATAATGTAGAAGTTCCTTTATTCAACTGTCATGAAGTTAAATTGAAAAATGATATCTGTGCAAACTTCCTTTCTTACCTTTAACCTATAATTATGGAACAACTTTTTATAGTATCTGAAATAACTATAATTTCTCTATAAATAGCATTTGCACAAAATTAGTTTTATTTTTAAAGCAGATTTTATTCAAATACTGAAGGCTACTGATGACAAATTCTGAAGTTTGATGTAACCTTATGTAGCATAAAGAGCTTAGAATTCAAGATCTAGTTAAAAAATGAACAAAAGCTTCCAAATAAGTAACATTCACAATGATAGTGACAGCAAGGTATCAGGAAGAACTGAAATAACTCAGAAATTTTAGCTTTTATTTACACAACTTTTATTGCTGTATGATCTTTATTGATTTGCAGATGAAGTTCTTTTGAAATTTGAAGAAGGAAAAGTGAGAGCAAGGAATTCAGTGTATGACACGTTACCGATCACTGTTCATGGAAATGGTCCAACTAAAGTGAGTGGCAGTTTGTTTTTATTTTTGTGCAAAGATGTCAATTTTAATAGAGGCAAAACAATGATGGAAGAGTCTGAAACAGTCATAGCACACAACCACTGCTCGTTTCCGATTAATGTTAATAACAATTGCAAAGAAACCCATGCTAATAGCTCTCTCCATCATGTTATTCTGCTGTCACTGTAGCTTGATGTCAGTGCTGAAACAACTCATTCTGCTCCCAAATTTATTGTAGCATGAGATATTGGAAGCAAGTAAGCTTATATTAATTGTTCAGTGTCACAAAACAGTTCTTGAAGCTACTGAAGAATGTCTGTCTGCTTATTAAATGATAATCAGAAGAACAGGTTTTCAGGGGGAAAGAAATCTAACCAAGAGTTGCAGGCTGGGGTACAAAACGGTAACACATCTGATCCTACTGCAGAACTTGGTGTGTGTTTGTATACACATATATAAAAAAATATATAGTACATAGGCAAAAAATATATAGATATATGCGTGTGTATATGTATATATACACACGCATGGCTAGTTTTTGTTGTTGCATCTTTGTAGAAGTCATAGACTGTCCTGAGTTGGAAGGAACCTACAAGGATCATAGAGTCCGAATCCTGTCCCTGCATATGACAACCTCACAGTTCACACCATGTATCTGAGGGTGTTGTCCATAAGTGTCACTGATCAGTGCTTGCAATGTAGTCGTGGTTCCTGGGCTTTGGTTCATCGTAGAGCACTGTCTGCCCTGTGGAACAGCTGTTCTGGCAGATTCTGACCGTGTGTAAGGATTCAGTGGTCCAGAGGACCTGGCTCAGTTTCTCTGGGAGAAACAGCTATGTTTTGATCATATGGCAGTTGCATTTTTTTGTTAAATTGTAAAAAAAGTGTAGAGGTGTATCATTTCTAGTAGCCTCTGTTGGCTGAAGGATTGGGCATGAATACCGCCTAAGTTCTTCTGAGTATGTGTTCCTTGCTGCAGCTCCTTATTTTCAGAAAAATTGCTCCCAGGAGAATGAAATAAATTTTCAAACTCATTAATATCCCAATAACTGCTGCTGCTTAGTTTTTGCACTGAATTTCATCTTTGGAATTAGTGAGTATAATTATCCTATTATCTTTTGGCTTATATCTACTCAGTAGCAGTGAAATATGTGACCAATTTCTTCCATGTTGCTACAGTTATTTTTGCCTCAAGTTATCTCTCATCACTGGCTTTGTTGACACTTTGCCAGTGAAAAGAAAGGTGCTGTATTTTACAGCTGGGCAAGCAGTTTAGGTTGGAACTCTTTATACTAACACAAGTTACGCTACATTACACAAAACTCAATCTCTGCATATAGCGATGTAGTTTTAAAAGCAAAGAGGAAACTTGTGGTATATCGCTTTGCCAATGTGACTAGATTAGTCTGTTTTAAACATAGGATAGTACTAAGAAGACAATAGTGTAATAGATGGGAAAATGTTTTTTTCTAGTAGGTAAATAAACTAATATGAAAGTAATTCCCAGAATTAACTCCAAATAATAAAAGTTCTGTTTATAAGAACCTTCTGGTTTGTATTTAATCTCTTCAATTTGCACATTAGTAAATGGCATTGGTCAGAGACACCTTGAAATGCATACCAAATTATCCTGACATCCTGACATGGAATTCTTTTTTTTTTTCTTTTTTCCCCTCAAGTGCATGTCTCTTTTATAAAATACTAATTTTTGTCAACTTTATTGTACATCTTTGAAATTAAGTTCAAGTAATTCTATTTATTGTGTGTCTGAAATTATTTTCAACATGCAGAAACAAACACCCAAAATATGATAAAATCCAGGTTGATTATTGGACTGGAGGGTTTTCTATTCAAAATAACGTTCTCTCCTTCCAGTTTTTTATGAGAGCAGTAGAGCAGGAATGAATAGTAGCCTTCCTCAGGTGGACTTTCCCCAGCAGATGAGATCCCTTACCCATTGCAAATGGCAGTGGAGAAGAGTAAAGTTCTGCCAAAACTTCCTGTGTAATCCAGGATGACAGCCCATTGACAGAAAAGATACATAATTTGTTCAGTGCCAATTTGAAATGTGTTAAGAAGCTAGATGCTGCTTTAAAATGTGTCCCTCAGGCTGGCTTCTGAATTTTGGCATAGCCTGTAAAAAATACATCGTCTGGGCATGTATCCTCTAAATTTTCTGTGTGTTTTTCATATGGTCACTCTTTGTGTTTTGTGTAAAGTATTGATGATTCTCAGATTCAGGGAAAGAATTAAACTATGTAGATTTTTTTTCTTTTTCCTCATAATCACGCCATGCAGATTTGAGACCTGTATAATCTGTAATCTGTGTCTTGTAAGTTATACAAGCATTTAGTTGGTAGTTACACTTGCAGCAGACTTTTGGTTTAACTGAAACAATAAATGTAGATGCTAGGAGAATATAACCTGTTTTGTAAATGAAAAGAAGAAGAAAAAGCTTTTACCAGCTATTTTTGTATGCTTATTTGTTTCGTGGTTTGTTTGTTTGTTTGTTTTAATTGGAAATTAAAAAATACAGTCAATTGCCTGTAGGTATGAGATTCAATGAATAAGCCCAAATTCTTTAAAAGGTACAAATCACCATTTGCATGCACCTTTCATTAATGTGAATTGTTCATTTATTTACCAGATTCACTTGAATTATTTGGGAAACTATATTCCTAATGCTTGGACACGGGAAACGGGTTGCAGTATTTGTGATTTAGACTTACTAGACCTGTCAACAGTGACGGTAAGAGTACTTTTCACTAGAACAAAACCTGTTTGAATGCAGTTCATAGGTGTATAGTGATTTCTGAGGCAAAGTAGTTTCAGTACCCCATATTATGTCTTGTAGACGATTTGGGGCATGTTTTCTGGTATATGAAACTAAAGATGGAATTTTTATTTACTTTTAGAAATATTTTTATGCATGCATTTTAATGTAGGTTTCCCCAATATCACTGAAGATGATGCAGTCCCCAAAAGCCATCCAGATGCTTACCTGTGTTCACTGAGCTTGAATGAATCAATTTTGAGTCATGTAAGATTCAAGTAAATAATTAGAATTTTTGAGGAGCTAGATAAAAATACTTTTTATGTATTTCAGATTTTTTAAGTGTAGAACTACAAAAAACCTGGATATGCATCAGTTCAACAATTTCTGTTACAACTAGAGGTTAATAGTTAACTGTAACGTGATTACACTTACTGTTTTCTGAGAGATATAGAGAAATAGTCAAAACTCCTTTAGCTTGTAAAGGATGATACAAATATCTGTATTGTATATGCAAATATGTTTCTATAGAACAAATCTGATGTAATTGAAATCAGATATCAGTACAATCTTCAGAATTCTTACAGGACAAACATACATGTACACATCGGATGTATGAGTATATCCAATATTTGGGAACTTACATTGGCTCTTTGGCTCCCAGCATGATGTCTTCATTGTCTTTATGAAGATATCAGCTTGTACTCAGTAAATTTTAGGCGGAGTAAATACCAAGATCTACTATGTGGAAGATGTAAGGCCTGTACTTAAAAGAACATCCTGATTATTCTTAACAGGCTGTTTCCAGCAGCTGTTTCATATCTGTTATGTATTGAAGATTCGAATGAGAACAGGTCTTAGAAGGTCATGTTGAGGATAGCATGAAAGAAGTAGTGGCTTGTTATCTTTGTAATGAAAGAACAAAGTGAAAGAATTTCTGGACAATAAGCAGCTTATGGACTGGAATATAAATTTTAAAAGTTATTGCTGGATTTGTAATAACTTTCAGATTTTTTTTATATCTTTTGAAGATACAACATTCAAATGGTGTTCTACTGAAATAGTGTTTGCACTCCCAACATAAATTTTACATAACAAAAGAAGTTGTCTAAGTTTTTCCGAATGGTGTTGGTAATTAAAACATGGTTGGGGAGTGATTAAATCTTAAAGCCAGTAATGGAAAGTAACTTGCAATTTTTTACTGGAAAGCTTTCTATAGTTTATGTGCATCTACTTGGAATGTGTCTTCCTTACTGTAATTAATTCTTTGGACTTCATACCTCCCCCACTCTGCCAGCAGAAATAACGAGACTTTTCTTTGGCCTCAGTGTGAGTGTTTACTTCAGGCATTTCTGAGTAAAAGCAATACTTCATTTTCTGAAAGTGCTTTCTGTTCAGGCCTGGCTGGTTGCTACTTAACAAGAAATCTTCATTGAAAAGAGCAATAGCAGCTCTGTGCTTCTAATAATTCTTACCATATTGTTTTATTTAAATTTCTGCATTGATACACTCATATCTTCTGAGCATTTTGCATGTTGTTCTCATAAGCATGTAGAGAATCAGATTTGTTGATACCAACT
Organism: Nesoenas mayeri; assembly: GCF_963082525.1. Taxonomy (NCBI): domain Eukaryota; kingdom Metazoa; phylum Chordata; class Aves; order Columbiformes; family Columbidae; genus Nesoenas; species Nesoenas mayeri. The sequence continues at coordinate 14,751,166 of NC_137557.1, forward strand.
AGGTTTTGGGCTTTGAGTTCCTTTAGATGAATTCTGGCATGAGTGGATCCTTAACTCAATGAGCTCAGGTGTTGTGGATTCAATGTTTTGGGCTGGGCTTACCTACAGACCTTGACTTTAGCAGTACAAACCGGATCAGCTCTGCTGTAGAACAACGAGCTGAAATAATGCTGTTTTCCATCATGAGTGCAGGGATATGCCTCTTTCTGTACAGGTCAGGGGTAGGTCTGTGCAAGGCAGAGATGGGGGCAGCATTGCCACGGGTTGTGTAGGTTGGTTTGCTGTGGATAAGCAGAAGAGCCCAAGGCACTACTGTGGTCAGCGTGAGGAGGTGCTGAGAGCATAGCTGGTGAAAACCTGAGCTTTGGGATTACCTATGAAGGAGCTGAGAGCCACATATGCAGAGTCTTTTGCTCAGTCCTTGTCCTTTTCACAGAAGCAGGACCTCCTGTGCTCTGATCACAGCTAATATGTGGAAACACTCACTAACTGCTTTCTTCTACCAATGTCAGCAGCCTGTGCCACCCCCAAGTTAGCTACTTGCCGAGGTCGAAGCAGGGTAATGGAAAAGAAGTTGAAGAACACAGCTTGATTCAATAAGTGTATACTTTTGCCACTTTTCTTAGTGGGGTTTTTTGTTTGTTTCATATTTTTTTTTCTTGCTAAAACCTAAATTAAATTGGACAATAAATGAGACAATAAATGTAATTTCCCTAGAGCTGCTTGTTACTGGTGTGGAGACTTCACAGTGTGGGTTGAAAGGATGACCTGGTTCTCTTTGTCCCAGAGAATAAAGGGAAAATGGTTTAGAATTAGAGAAATATGCCAAAGAAATGATTGCAGCAGTTCTATTATTGGTGCGTGCTCAGCTTAGTGAGCCCAATGGCACACGCTGCTTCTCTCATTGCTCACAATCAGCGGTACCGCTTACCGTGATACCAGCGTTGATGGAGTGTTTGGCAGAGAATATCACAGTTGCTTTTTTCAAGACACGTCAGTGGACTTGTCTGTTCTGAAGTTATTAGGATGTCTGCATGAGTACATATGGGGTTTGCGAATAGGAGGCAGTCAGGGTAAACATTGCTTCCTAATGCTTCCGATCTGGTGCACTTGCCAGTATGTTTCTGGATTTCCGATGCAGACAGTGACATTGTGAAATCTCACCATGCACTGATGGTTTATCCAGACACTTTTCAAGTGGGTGTTGGCTTGCTTACGGAAAGCTAACTTGCAGCCTTTTATGCTCATATAAGGTTTTTCTCCGAGCCTTGTAGTGGGTTAGACGTTTATACTAACTGTCTGCTTTAGAGGTGGAAAAAAAAAAATTATTTAATCAGTGCATTTCTTTGTGTAAGAGCGGAGGCCTTTGAAGGTCAGATTTCTTTGTCTTGCATAATGTAATAGTATATTTTAGGAATACACAAAAGTGCTGTCTAGGTTTGTTTTAGTGGTCATGATCTCTATATCAAGCACAGGCAAAGCAGGAATTAATGTGACTGTTCAAAAGATGTGAATTCAGATTAAAATAAGATGGATAAAACTTCAGCATCCTTGGATGCAAGGAGAGAAGCTCTAGTTAGTTCATCAAAGGTCTTAATGAAATCACTGAGTAGGGAAGTAATGCAGAGCCCGCTTATAATGGTTGGGGGAAACAGCACATATTATTGTATGGAAGGATATTGTAGTCTTTTGCTTAACATACAAATGAGTTAAATATTTTGTGGTATTTATTCTTTAACTACTTACAAAAACCTGTTTTTCCTTGTATTTTCTTGTAAACTTAACATATATAGGTATGTTGCTTTCAGAAAATGAATTTGCCTTGCAGTTCTTAAATACTTTTTTGCTGGTTTATTTTTTTAAAAGTAAGAATCTTGAAAACCATAACACATTATTTTCTACTTCCTGTTTCTGTTATTGGAATTCAGAGAGTTTAAATCTATTATCTTTGCCTTTTTAGTGAAGTCAATGAAAATAAATATGGGACATAGCACTTTTGAGCTAGTTGTCTTTGATTCTTTGGAAGCTGTGTGGCCTAAGTTCCTACAACATGACATTAGTTGCTTTTTAATATAACTAATCTTAGAAAGGAGGCAAGTCTTATTGGTTATGTCAAAATATCATTTTTTTTAGGAATATCCAAGAGTAAAAATTGGTGTTTTCATTGAACAACCCACCCCTTTCCTACCTAAATTTTTAGACAGACTGTTGTCTCTGGACTACCCAAAGGAGATGCTTAGTATCTTCATTCATAACAATGTAAGTATGATGTTACTTTTGTGTAAAGCTTCAATTTGGAAGTTATTATGTGAATGAAAATGAGTGTGGGAGTGTATGGATTCTACATATGTACACAGTTAAACTGCATAGGAAGAGATAATCTCAGAATTTAGTATGCAGAAGTGGAAAAATACACTAATTAAATGAAATTGTGGCAGTGCTTAGTGAAGTCTGTTTAAAGAAATTCTTAGATCCTTTAGTAATGAAAAATATTGTATTTTAAGCATATGCTTCTGGAAGCAGTACTAATTGTCATAAGAAAATATAACAGACTAAGAAAAGAATAGTTTCTGTTGGAAGGGACCTACAATGATCTTCTAGTTTGACTGCCTGGCCACTTCAGGACTGACCAGAAGTTAAAGCATGTTGTTAATAACTGTTACCCAAGAGTTGACATTGGATTTGTTTTTCATCTTGTTGATACTCCAGTGTATTTATGTTTCTCTTGGTGCTCCTGCTGGGTACTGTGGGAAAGACTGGTGTGTCCAGGTGTATTTTAAATGGCAGTACAGATGAGTTGCCTTTCTGAATATTTTTTTGAATGCTTTTTGCTTATTACCTAATGATCTAATGTTGCTTATACTTCACTAGTGACTTCAGTATTGATGTTTTCATGAATGAGGTGACAGATGTAGGTTTTTTGGAAAAAATGCTGCAAGAGAAATTGGAGGAATATATTATAATTTTGCCCTTTTTCACTTGGTGTGAATTGCTGTTGATACCATAGCACAAAAGGCCTGAGTAATAGAAATACAGCTTATCTTTAAGGCCTTTGGTGTGTTTTTCTAAGGGAACGCTGAAGGTATAAATGAGATATGCACATAGGAATTGTAGGCTCTGCTAGGTTTCGTTGCCTCAGTCAGATGTCATATGATATTTGAAACAAATATAAAAGATTGAACAACTCTTTATCACAGGAGGGAACCCAACACCCAATATTTTAATTATTCTAAAGTCAACCATAATATGCCAAAGCTACAAGTGAGGGCACTGGTTTGGAAGCATTGCATGCAGCTGAGATCTCTTAAATTAGAGGTAGGGTAATTATAAATTAAAGCAGCAATTGCTGTGACTATGTTTTAAAGAAACAATGACTGTGACTGTCAACCTGAGTACAGGTAGCAGCTCCTTCTCTAAAGCCATCTGGGATGGTATAAAAACCGCCTATGTGCCACTGAGATTGTAGGATGGGTTTTGAAGATCATAAAAAAAAAATCTTGAAAAAATACCACATAAACAGTCTGTGAGTCTTGCATCATTATTCTGGATATACAGCTTCAATTGCTGATGTTGGATTCTTTTGCTAAAATTTTGGACAGAAGAGCTTGATTTTAATGACAGATATACTGGAATATCTTCAAATACTGTTTACCATCTGTTTGTTTAGGATAGAATACAATGTGTTCTTGGACACTATGTTTATGATTTCACAGCAACTTGTACTTTTAATTTACTATAAACAATGTTAACATGATTACAGGAGGTTTACCATGAAAAGCACATCAAGAAATTCTGGGAAAAAGCCAAGAACATGATCAGAAATATAAAAATTGTTGGACCTGAAGAAAATCTGAGTCAAGCAGAAGCCCGGAACATGGGAATGTAATTTCTAATTTATAAATCTGTTATAATGATGCATGCACTAACATGTTTTTCATCTTTTATGTATATTATTTTGCATCTTAAATACTAACAGCTTTACATCTTAAGATAAAAAAGTGGGAGCTTTTGTGGTAGAACAATCTCTAGATGTAAGATATGAACTATTGAGTATTTCCTGGTTTCTGTCTGATATAAAAAGCTGTTAGTCACTGTGAAAATATCTCTCTGGTTTAGACTACTCTGATAGTCTGTCATCTTGTCCTCTAATGAAAGTATAGACAATAGTAGGCTACAAAGAAAGTTGTCAGATTATTTTTATATTACGGTTAGGCCAAATGGGTGTATATTGAAACATGATGAACATAAAATGTAAAGTTTAAATACTTTTTTAAAGAATGCTGTTGAAATAAAATAGATTACATATTTCAGCAAACTATTGACGTTTGTGCAGAAAAATATATGTAGCAGTAATTATTAAAAAAAAGAAGGTAGAAACAGGTGCAAAAGTAAATGGAAATTCTAATTGCAGTCTATCTTCAAAAAATTTATTTGGTTTTAATTTGTATCTAAAACCTTTTCGAGCTAATTTATCAGAAAGGTATTTCATGGCATAGAAGCACCTCTTGGACTGGATATGCATTTAATATCTATACTTTTTTTGTCTTAGTCCACTATCGTTTAAGTAAAAATATGGTTAAAGCTGGAACTGGGCATACAGCTGACAGAATTGTATTTATTTCTGTGTTATAAAGAGACAGGAATATCCTTTCGAAGTGCTCTAGCAGGAGTTTCTGCTTTCAGGACAAAAACAGGGCTTGTAAAGGAACTGATTTTATCTCCTTGGTCTTGCCTTTTTTTTTTTTTTTAATGTTCTTCTTCTTCCCCATCTTACTAGCAATTCCAACTCTTTAGCTTTTTAACCTGGCACTTGCCAGGCCTAAATCTGAACCTTGAAGTATGTATTCCATCTCAGACCTGCCTGTAAAGGGCTCTCCTTAGTGGCTGCAGCTACCACAGAGTTTCTCATGGCTCTCCCAGTATTTCCATTAAAATACGGAGTTTTACAGACCAGGATCCAACCAACACTTTGCTGTGACCCATGAGCAGGTGTCATTCTCGCGTAATTCTTCTATTCTCTTTTCTCGCAGATCTTCCATGAGCGTCAGAAGCGAGAAATTATTTTCAAAAAGCCTTTTTTTTTTTTTTTTTAATATATTCAGAGGTTAAGAGCGTAGCATAGGCTGTTCATGGCATCCACTGGAAGAATGAGGAATTAATCCTGAGTCTCTGGGGTGTTCTTGGCAATTTGTTTGAATGGGGTTTTGTTGTGCCAAAGCCACTGGGAAGCTGATATTTGGCTGAGGTCCAAGCCTCGCCCATAGCCTTTCTAGGAAACACTGCAGATGTGCAGCAGTAGGGTAAGCAGCCATTCGCATGTTTACAAATCATTCTTTCTTTGTTTCTAATAGTCTCCAAAGCAGTTGTACAGTGTTTGCAAACTTTTTGAAGCACTGTATGTTACGTGTAACTGAGGTGGAATTTCTGGAGTCACCAGGTCCTCTTTGTTGTTATATAGACACCATATGGCAGAATTTTTAGAGTAAACAATTTCTATACTGTTACTAAATCTCACCAAAAGATCTTTAAACCTGTCAACCTTTTTGAACTTTGAGTGTTGCAGAAGAAAAACAACTTTCCCACCCATATCTGATTTCAGTAGCTTCCAAGTGTGGTAACTGTGGTAACAGTCTTAAGCCTGAGATGAAAAGCTAGACATTAGTGGTTTATCTGTTTTGTGGCTACACTTGTTTGCTTTTAGTCATGGGTGATAAGAGTTTCTTTATACTGTTGTGACTATCTGGCGAGGTGCAAAATGTAATCCTAAGTGGCAGGCAATGTCTCCCAGTCTTTCAATGAGTGCTGCAGACTTGTATCTGGGGCACCGTTTATTTCATAGGTCTGTCAAAAGGTGTGAGTGCTTACACCTTTGGGCTCACAGTCCACATTGGGAATTGTATTCTCAAACGATGAGTAGTATAAAAAATATATATTGAGTAATTGCAAATTCAAACTATGTCTAAAGAAAGTGTAACTCAATAGTAAAGAAATTGAGTAGACTGTATGTCTCACTGCTATAAACAACTCAGCCCTTGGAATACCTCAGTGGAAAGTTTGAAGAGCAGTGATGCTTTTCCTTTTCAGATGAGGTCACTGTTCCAGATGGGCTCAAGCAAAGTTAAGATAGTTCTGATTGCAAAATCCTGTAAACTGATCTGCTGAGATTGACTTCACACTTCCAACAAAAAATCTTGGCCTTTTACTAAAGCTTTTAAATTATTACACTGAAATGGCTTTAAGTTACGTACAAAAATATCACTTCCTTCTCAATATTTGGTCTTAGCTTATAAGCATGTGGAGTGTAAAACAGGCAGGTTGAAAGTTTTAGCCATGGGATTTAGATTAGGAAGTATATTGCTATACCTATGAGTATTGCCAGAAAGCACTTTCCACTTGTTCCTTGCTGTGACCTGGATACACATAATAAATAGTGTCACGTATAATCTGGGATTTCTACATCTGGAGAGGTTAGCATACGCTGTAAGAAAGTAATACTTTAAAGCATAAGAATATCCAAGATTACTTCTGTTTCCTTGGGAAAGCTACTTGACAGCACTGAAAGCCTGAAGAGAAGATGCATGAATTTCTTAAGAATAGGCTTGCTTTATTAATTTTGACAGAAACTTTTACTAATCTTTTTCTGTATATCTGAAACTGCAAGCATTTTGTGGAGGTTTTTATTACTCACCTTAAAGTGCAAAGGCAAAACTCATACTCACATTTGACATGGTGACTCGTATCTGGAAATGCAAGGAAAATTACACTTTAAATGTGAAGTTTTGACATTTGGTGATCCAGCCTTCACTGCTTTATAGAAAGGAATAGAGGGGAAAATGAATCAAAGTGCAGTCAGAATAGGAGCCTTGATTTTTTGCTTTGAGGCTGAAGTTAGAGGTTTCACATTGTAGGTGATTCGTGCTGCAGCTGAATTTCTAGACTATTTAAGGCAGTAAAGCTTTCAAAGTTCTCAACAGATTAATGAATGGCTGAGTATGACTTAGACCAAAATGTTTAATTAATTATTTTGTGTTTTGGATTACTCCGTGAATGGAGCACAGAAGACTTTTCAACACTAAACACATTGGACCTATTTTGGTGGAATTCTCTAGCTCTCAATTTAAAGGGGATTAAAGAAAAGTTGACGCACCATACATTTTGAGATTATGTAATCGATTTTTCCAGTCACGTTTGCCTACAACTAAATACAAATATGTTCTATTTGTTATTTATTTTTCACATTTTTGTAATTAAAAAACACTAATACCATTCATACTTTTGTTAGCACCGAAGTTTTTACTGCTTTTGGGGAGGTGCTGGCCAGTGTTGTGGCTGGAACCCTGGGTTGGCATTCAGTCTATTGGTCTGTCAGGTTTAGTTTCGTCGTTAACAGAACAAAGATAAAGGAGCTGAATATTTTTGGAAGAAATGTAATAGCTAATGTCAAGTGCAATATAAAAGTCAGGTTAATGATAAAGCTACGTGTGAATTGTGTTCCATACTTGTAAAGCTTTGAGCAGAATAGGCTAGTAATGGAAAATGCCATAAAGACTTAATTGCTGGTCTGTGTTATGACCAAAATAAAACCTACTGCTTTCAACTGGGGCAATTATGGAAGAAAGTGCTGGTTAAGGAATTGCTGTCATAAAAAAATCTTATATGTAAGGTAGAAGTCTGTCAGTGAAGGAGATGTCATTTAAAGCAAAACTAGAGATTGACCAAAGATTTAAACTATGAGTGTGTGTCCAAACAGAGTGACTGCAGCAGTAGTGGGAAGACCATTTTGGTCGTTTGGGTATTTTAAAAATTTGTCTCAAATCATTACTGCATCTTTAGTGGTTAAGTTTGATAATGAAAGATAGCTTAAATTTATGGAATAAAAAAAGCTCTGCCTTCTGCTGTGGTTCCAAAAAAGTCATAGGTCTAAAGTCCTTTGAGCAGAAAAAAGCTTGAACAAAAAGGTCCACAAGATGTTGATACGTAGTAATTCTTACAGGAGACGGGCTAAATGCTGATGAAGTGCTGTGTGGTGGTGGAGGGGAACAGAGGAGCTGGCATGCAGCCAGCAGCTGCCTTGGCTTGTCTGTACCCCCTCATATCTACTGTTTGTCAGATCTCCTGAAGTGACAGATCTTGTAGAAAACAGTTGCAAGCAATCAATTAATGTGGAACTTAAACAGTGTTTATAGACATTTTAAAGAAAGAAGGTAAAATATTTTTCTTCTTTCAAGCTTTTATGGTGGAAATAATGCAAGTTCTGTCAATAATACCAGGGAAAATAGACAAAATCAATAGCACCTGCATGATAGAAAGCTACTGCTTGTTCCACTTCCTCTAAAAGTATGTTTGATTGACTATCATCTCCTACTATTCTCTTGGCATAGGAAAGCTGAACTCACTGTACCAGATCTTAGCCTAGCATGTGTACTGTGCCAGAATTATACAAATGTGTATCTTTTATATTTTTAGTAGAATGTCTTCTGCTTGGTCAAAGCTTTCTGCTGAAGGTGTGGGAATCTATGCAAATAATAGAAATAGTATATGGGACAAATTCAGTTCCTTTTTCTGATTTCTATTCACTGCCTGTGCAATTGTTTTATATTTCACTTTAACAACTGTGTTGTTCTTATAAGTTACAAGAACACTAAGAGAAGGTCTCTTTATATTTTTTGTCTTATCCTCTCCATAAGGTTTCAATCACTATTCAGATCAGCAGATCACATCTGTAGCATCCTTGCCCAGACAGTGTTATAGCCACATGCAGTTACTTACTAGAGAAGCCTACTTAATAAGCTCATACTTCACTATTAAGTGACTGTACTGATATCCAGCTCTATAAATTAGTGGCATGATTTCCATACTCTCCCCCTGCCCTCCCACTGCCTTGTTTTCTCTTGGGGCAGTGCATAGTAGCTCTTACTGAACTTGGTAAAGGTTAGAAATCACTTAGTTTAGTAAAAGAAAAATATAAGGCATCTGATCCCTCGTTTTAAATCTTCTCTTAGTTCCTCACACTACTGTATTCCAAAAACACCTTTATTTTACTATACTACACTACACAGGGCTTTTAATGTAATGTATGAGTAGAGCACTTGGTTGTGGTTTTTTTGTTTGTTTGGGTTGGGTTTTTTGTTTGTTTATGTTTTATTTTGATTTTTATTTTCTTGGTTTTTTTTGTTTGTGACTCTTTTCTGGACATGTGTGAATTACCCTTGCTTTTTGTCTTTTTAGGGACCTTTGTCGCCAGGATAAAGCCTGTGAATATTACTTCAGCATAGATGCAGATGTTGTGCTGACAAACCCAAAAACTTTACGAATACTGATAGAACAGAACAGGTGTAGTATATCTCTTGATTTTACAGAATTTCCTCCAACTTGAAGGGATTTTCTGGGTCCCATACAGAAAAAATAAGATCTCATCTCTCCTTGCAGAGTTAGATCCTCTTTGTTTACCTGTGGTATTTGGTTGCCATAGTGCATAGTGGGCTTGGAGGCCAACAATTAACAAGGCATTTTGTTCCTGTCAAGCAACAATTCCTGGCGTGAATTTCAAATGCTTCAAAGTTCCTCTGAGGAGAATGGTATGGTGTAAGCAGGTTTTATGTAATGATTTAAGATTTCGCTGACTAATGATTTCAAAATTGGTTACACACAACAAAAAACCCCAATACAAAACCAAACAAAAACTCTAGAGTTTATGGTTCTAGTGTTGCAGTATTATTACTTTCTTTTAAGATCAGAGGTGCAATAAAATAGTGGAAAGGTATTGGAAATGAAGCAGCTACAATGACCAGTTTCTCCTTGTATTAATGCAATCTTTTAAGCTGTACAAAGCTGTGATTTCGTCAGCAACACCTTTCAGCAGACAGGGCTCACTGTGCACTTTCTCCTTCCAATTTGTGAATTTCCTTGTTGGGTAGGTAGGTGGTGTTTGCCTCATCATAGCAAATCTGCGAATCTCAGGTGTGTCACAGAAAGATAAGTTATCAATGTCTGTTTTGACCTACTAGTGAGAAGGGATGGAGCTTAAGTAAAGATGTGTCTGTCAGTCCTTTGCATTATATTCCTTGTAATTTTTACTGTTGTAGAAAGAGGCTAAAAGCCAGATACACTGGGTGGAAGAAAAAGAAGGTTTGCAAAATATATCTACCAGTAGGCACCCTCTGAAACAAAGTGCCATTTTATTCTTGTCAACTTAGATTTCCCCTTCTGACACTGTTAAGTTTTGGGCAAGCTAAGTCTCACTGTAGTGTGTGTTGTTTTTGTTTTGTTTTTTTGATGTCTTTGTGATGAGTTTTGTCATTATGCTATGGGCAGTATTTTTTTTTCTTGACTGAAAATCAAGCCACCTCTGATATATGAGTCTTTACTTCAGTTACATTGATGTTGTTTCTGGGCAGTGGTTACTTCAATGCTGTTTCTTCCACCTTAAGTTCAGAATAGCTGTTCCAAGGCTTGACAGTCATTGGTGTTTTAACTACACTGAAGTCCAAACTGAGGAAAGCTAGTATATTTTGACATATATGTGTAGCAGTTTATATTTTCTTATTCAATATGTCACTTCACAGAAAGATAATTGCTCCGCTTGTAACTCGTCATGGGAAGCTTTGGTCCAATTTCTGGGGTGCTTTGAGTCCAGATGGCTATTACGCTCGATCAGAAGATTATGTTGATATTGTCCAAGGGAACAGAATGTAAGTAACTGTAAATTAATTTTTGAAGTCAAGGCACCCAGTATGGTTATTAGAAACATATTCATGTGATCTTGTATTCCTGAATAGCCTAGGTTAGTTTTATTGTTCACCTTTTTCTATTTCATAGGAATGCGTTTGTTTTCCCCTGTTTGCAGTTTGAATAAAAAAACCAAAGTGTTTAACACGATGTGCTGGTATTAGTAATAGACATAGTCATTGCTAGTACCTGTCTGATTGTGTCTGGTTATAGCCGTGCGTAATGCAGAAAATGGTAAGACAAACAAACAGCAAACCCAAAACTCTATCCCAGGAGCCTCAGTCAAAAGAAATGATTGGTGCATTCATTAAATGACTTCTTCTCTTTGGGGCAAATATTTAATCAGCTGAGTGACTGTAATTTCTTCATGTGTTTCTTCTTGTATATTATGTCACATGTATCCCAATGAGCTCTTGAGAAGTATTTTTGTCACATAGCCTTTGGGGTTTCTCCTTCCCATAGGTGAATGTGATGTAAGTTATTCTAAGCTTGACTTTTCCATGTGGCGATGCCTTTTCATTGCCCTGAAAGAACAAAAAGGTCTTGAAACAGACTGACTGCTTGAATAGAACTGGCTCGTTTTCAGTTGCACTGAAAGACGTGCTCATGGTGCTGGGAGGGAGGAAAACTGCAGAGTGAGCATTGTCACAGTAATACTTCTCTGTTGATGTTGGCCCAAGTGACATGAATACGTGGCCTGCTGTGATCTGTGGGTGTTTGTGTGAGGAGGTCAGACCAGCAGTGTGAAGCCTCAGTGAAGTCTTTAAACTCACTTAAAACTCTGTTTTAGAATTTCTCCATCTGGTACTGTAGAATAATATTAGAAGGGTTTGACAGATTGTCTTAACTATGGAAACATGAAGTACGTTTGTAGTTATGACTCTTTAGAGAATTTGACCTTTCTATTTTTTTTAACAATACTTCATAAAAGATGAATTACTGCCTACGCCTACATTTGAGATGTCCACATTGTCCAGCTGTAAGTTTTTCAAATGTCTTGGAAACCTTTCAGCTTCATTTCTTTAAAACTTGCTTAGTCTTGTCAGCAAGTATGGAGATGCTGATTTGATACAATAGGCAACAAATTGGTTTTAAACTATTTGCCTTCTTTTTTTTTTTTTTTTTTTTTTTTTTTTACAGAGGAGTATGGAATATTCCTTATATGGCTAATATATACTTAATTAAAGGACAAACTCTTAGATCTGAGATGAAAGAAAAGAACTACTTTATGCGTGATAAGTTGGATCCTGATATGGCTCTCTGCAGGAATGCCAGGGAAATGGTAAGGTGTATCTATAACAGCTTGCTGTTAAGTACACACAGCCTTCTATGTCATGCTGCACGTGACTGCTTCATTTGATTGATCTTGGATATTTTATTTTTACTTCCGTTTCAAAGTACTGGCCAATTTTTGTGACATAGAGCATTTTAGATATATTTCTTTAAATTGTTGAGAACAGAAGTGTTTGCAAGGCACTGGTGTGCTGACTGCATGATGTTTTTTATTTAAATGCACTGAAAATTCCTCTTGAGGTTAAAATACCTTCCTTGTTGGTGCAACCTCAACAGGATGAAAGAGGGCTCAACTTCTGTACTGTCTGTGACTTCAAACTTATCGATGCATTTAGAGCATCTCTATTACGCATGTTTTTATACAGTGTGAAACTTCTAGCAGATGAAGTTGGAATATTTTGCAATTTTATATTTAGATACATATTTGAACTAATGATGGGCAGTGTTGATATAAAAAGCCTACGTGATTTATGAAATTGTATGTATGTTCTTAGGGAGCATGAGTTACTCATTGATTTTTCCAGATAGATTAAAACTGTATCAGAAACTTGTTACTTGCATTAAGCTGTAAGTAATGAGAGAAAAAGTATTTGTACTGTAAAAATATGAATATGTAAATCCACATTTCTACTGATATTTACACTAGTTTCAGCACAGAAACAAATAAAACCTAAACCAGACCTATTTCCAGACACTATAGCATTGAAAAATAATTTTGCTGAATTGAACAAGAAAAGTTGGCAAGTATTAATTTCTTTATTCCCTCATAACAAGGCATGATCTCCTTTGTACTGATTATTCAGAACATCCCCGTCCGATTCTCTTGTATTCAAACCTTCTCAGCTGAGTTATTGCAAACCTGTGCTTCCTTTGTGCTCGTTAAACTAATCTGACTGGCTCATCAGAAAATTGCTTTCTCTTCTCTTTCCCAGTCTATGCTGTAAGATGGTTGGGTCCATGCTTGTTTTCGTATTGCAGCAGATAAGAAGGGGCTGGTGGAAACAGCTTTGACATGTGTATTATGAGCTTTGCTTGGTGATGCATGTTGTCTGTGAAGGCATATCAGCTTTTGATCAAAGGCTGCTATTACCCTAATGTAACTGTTGAAACCTAATAGTAGTCAGAAAAAGAGAAAAATTATGTATCAGAAAACTGATGTAATGATTCTCCTTCATTTTAGAGTTTACAAAGGGAAAAAGACTCCCCTTCTTCGGAAACATTCCATATGCTCAGACCCCCAAAGGTGTTGCTTTATTTTTTTTAATTGATGAGTTATTAATACGTGCAGTATTATTCTACCACGGGAAGATACTTCTCCTCTGTCCACTTACTCTAATGAAGTACTGCTTTAGCTTTCTCTTCAGTCTTCTCAAGCTTCAAGTTTTGGCCAGGGACAGGTTCTTCATGACCAGCTCAAAATGTCTTAGAGAGGCTTGTCCTTTCCTCAGGGATGTTTCTCATGGATCTGGAGGTCCAGGTGTGCTGAAGCCTTTCTTTGTAGCTAAAACTGTTCCCGCAGTCCTAAGAAGGGGTACAGCTCTAGTCGCGAGCAGCTCTACCAGCTCTACCTTGGTGACCACATAGGGCTGTTGTGTAATCGGTGTCATTTTAAGCTGTTTTTCTTGACCCAGACCCTCCTTATTCTCCATGCTGCAGCTATTTTATGATTTGGTAAGTGCCCCAAACTGGGCACGTGTTTAACATAATAATCATCTTTCTAACAGTTTAACTCTTTTTCAGACAGAAACATAGACAGAAATACCAAAATATCTAAATAAGAGTGTCTTCTGCTGCTGCAAATCTGAACATCACAAACACTTTTGAAATGTGGTTTTAGTCTGAAAAACAGTAAACTTAGAAAAAGACCCCACAAAACCTAAGTTTCTCTAAAAGGAACTGTTTTCTGCTACTATTTCTAATTAAGAGAGTTTTGTTAATATCTTCTGTTAATAGCTTGACAATAAAGCTGTATCTTACCATATTGATATCTTGCACATGTTTTGCAATGTTTGCTTAGGCAAACATACTTCACAGTGCTCAGCTGTTTTGTACCATGATCTGAATATTACTTTATGCGGTATTTGCCACTATATTTTTATTTCAGGCTAATTCACCAGAGGACCATGTAGTGAATACTCTGAAATAAGTTTCTTGTTCTGACTTCCATTAGCTTGTCTATCGTTAGCTTATTCTTTCAATTTTTAATGAGAAACTAAACCCTAGATGCTGGTTTTCTTGGATGGGTATTTTCAGTTTGAAAACAGGTGCTTCCAGTGTGTCTGCTTAGGTTTTCTGGAAAACAAAACAACCAACTACTTTTCTGTTTTTCCTTTCTATAACTGCATGTGGGTTTGTGTTATGAACAGTATATGTTTTGGTTTAATATGTTTGGAAAATAAATTCAATCAAATACCTGTAAAGAAGGAATTATGAACACTGGTTGGTGATTAGAATTAACCATGCAAAATTTAAGGATTTTAAATGAATAGCACATGTATAGTATGTATGTACAAGCATGTGATATATTTTATGAAAGTACAGACATAAGCAAACAGGCTTTCTTAAAACATCATTTTTGCTAAGGTGCACAGTTTTGCTAATGCCATTTTTCTCTGCTTGGTATAGGGCGTTTTCATGTACATTACCAACAGACATGAATTTGGCAGACTTATTTCTACAGCCAATTACAATACCTCTCACTACAACAATGACCTCTGGCAGATATTTGAAAATCCTGTGGTATGTTTCTAATTATTGCTGAAACAGTTGTTTTATTTGAAAAAAAAAAATGGTAAAATTTATGTATTATAAAGGACTTGGGATTTAAAGACTTTACATGGAGAACATTTGTTATTATATGCTAAATACTGGTTGTGTACTAAAAGGTGTTTTCCGCCACCTGTTTAAGAAATGACAATATATCATATCAACAAGCCAACTGATGACCAGAGTAAGGAGTTAGACATATGATCTTGATGTAACAGGTTTCATGATTTTTGACATGATGAGAGCCAGTTCATTTATGGGTATAAGAAATTGTTTAATTGTTTCCATTGCTTTCAGTAGAGCAAATGGATAAATTATTTTTTGTCACTTATAAACTAATTTCTTCTGTTTTAATGTTTTAAAATCATGATTTTTAGGATTGGAAGGAAACCTATATAAATCCCAACTACTCAAAGATCTTCACTGATAATATAGTAGAACAGGTAAGTATAAGTAGTTTCCTTAAAATGTATGGGACTGCCTGATAATGAAGTGGCATACAGCAAGTATTTCCATGGAAATGCTCTTTGGCCTGTGGCTGAACAGCTATGTGATGATTTGAGTCAGAACTGAATCTTTGCCATTTTGAAAACTAGATGAGTCCAAAAAATAATTGCTAGATTGCTCAGAATAATGTCATCCAAGTAACTGCCTTCACCAAAATACAGATGTGTTTAGCTTAGTTATTTGAACTAGCTAGTACCACTAGCAGAAGGCTCAATAAAATTTCTATAGCAGATTGCTATGTTTCCTGGTATCTAGCAAAAGCAAGCTCTTCCACACACTTTCCTTGGGTGATGCCATCGTTTTTGCTGGGCCATGACTCACAAGATAGCTCATAGTTTTTGCTTCATTCTGTGAGAATGTGCTTGTGACTCTAACCCAAATGTAATATTTAAATGTATCTGAATTATGGCTCAGGTTAGAACAGCTGATATTCTTTAGTGACCAAGAAAAGTGAAGATGTCCTTTTTTAGCAGTTCAAAATAAGATAGATGTTAAAGCTTAACTCTACTGAAAGAGATGAATGGTTTGGTTTTGGTTTTGTGTGACTTTTTTTTGTTTGTTTTTGTTTGTTTGTTTTCTTTTTTTTTACCTTTTCTAGCCATGTCCAGATGTATTTTGGTTTCCCATATTTTCTGACACTGCCTGTGATGAATTGGTAGAAGAAATGGAACATTTTGGACAGTGGTCTGGTGGAAAACACCAAGTAAGTGTCAGCCTATATAAACATGACCTTGATGAGTGAGTAGCTTTTACCTTTATAATAATACGTCACAGCGTACTGCAACAAACAAACACTCCAACAATTGCCAGTGAACCAATACATCTGCTTCATGGTATAAAATACTTTTAGTCTACCACGTAGCTTGTTGTTCAGTAAATGTAGTGACATTCCTCAATGAACCTTGAACTAGCAAATTCAGACACGAACAGTGGTGTCGTTGCTGCAGTAATGGTCTGCTGGTTGTCCAAGCCTGATCTTGGATGATTGTTAATAAATGTTCAGAGAAGTTTTGCTCATTTACCTCTTAAGTACTAATTTGTCAGACTTTTCCACCTAAGCAGTTACCCACAAATGGTATGAGCTATTGCTCAAGGTATTCAGCAACTGCTGCTAAAATCGGAGGAACGTTTGTCGTATTCACAAACATGGTATCTCGGAAATGACATAAATTACAGTCATTATTTTACTGCAGAGAGGAACCTCCAAAAAGGATCTTAACATACTGTTATCTTCAAATTATTTCAATGTTTATTACCACATCAGGTTGAGGTCTGTACTCTCTTGATCTGGTATAACTTCAGTTGCCTCTGCATCTCAAAAAATAAAACCATTACTCCAGGAAGTGCTTATTGACAGGCAACACATCCAAGTATTGACTCACCTTTTAAAAAATTTCCAATTTTTGCTTATGGATAGCTCAGCATTTTTTCCACAGCACTTAGCTGTGAAACTACTGTACAGCAAGCTCACATGTGCCCACTAAAGCATTGTCTTGTTGCATTTTGTGATTCTGCACATTTCAAATAAATATTTGTGGAAGTACCAGAAGCATTCCATGTCCATATTTCAAAGCCATTTATGGTGTTTTCATTAGGACAGCCGTATTTCTGGAGGTTATGAAAATGTCCCAACTGATGATATTCATATGAAGCAAATTGGACTGGATAATGAATGGCTGCATTTCATCAGAGAGTTCATTGCACCGGTAACGCTGAAAGTGTTTGCTGGCTATTATACCAAGGTATGCGTTTAAAACTTTTGCAGATTGTTACTGCATGGCATGAGTAATTCTAAGTATTTTATTGAATACACACTTTTGTTTGATTGGGGACCTTATACATAATGTAGAAGTAGTTATAGATGAATGTTATTGAATTGTTTACTCATCTTTAAAAAAAAAAACAACCCACACAGAAAACAAGAGCCCTGTATGTGACTTGGAAGTTCACATGTTGATGTCTGACTGTATATTTTGTTTCAGGGGTTTGCTTTATTGAATTTTGTTGTAAAATATAGCCCTGACAGACAACGGTCGCTCAGACCTCATCATGACTCCTCTACATTCACAATCAACATCGCTCTCAACAAAGTAGGAGAGGACTTTCAAGTAAGTTGACAACTTACTGACTTAAAAAATGTTGTCCTTTGAGTGCCTAATATTATTTCCAAACTAGAGCCTAAATGGGTATACTTATACTTTATACTTAAAGACCATGTTGAAAAGGAAAAGATGTGGGTCACAAATTAGGATATATGATTCCTCGGTGGTTTTTGATAAGTACTAATTTTGCTCGATTGCAGGATCCAGAACTGTTGATGCAGTCAAGCTGAATTGGTCAAAATGGTTGCAGGTAGTGGGGGAGAAGGAGTTTAAAGAACAACTTTGGCGACATTAGCCATTTCACTTTTAGCATTTCTGAAATGCTTCATTTCTGTAGAGTGAAAACCAATTTTTCAAAATAATTTAAATAGTCCCAGGTTGTCTCAAATGGTTTATTTTCTTTACAATTTTTTTAAATGATCCTTTTTTAGATCAGCCACAGACTGAAAAATTTCAACTGTTGGTTTTGTTTTGTTTTGTTTGTTTTTTGAGATTGCTTTCTACTCTGATATTGATTCAAATGAAACAATCCCTAGAGTGCGGAGATAGGCAGGGCTTATGGCAGTTATATCCAGGTTTGACTAGTAGAGAACTTAACCTACTTGTTTATAAACCTGTATTATTCACAGTCCTACTTAACACCCATGAGTTTCCCAAACTTACTACTTTAGAAGACACACCTTCAGTGTCAAAGCAACAGCCATATCAATTTATTTAAGATGTGTTTAAATGCCATCCTGGATAGGGATGCAGTCCTGGAACAAAGCCTGCGAGCATGATTGGCTTCTCCCTGGTATCATCCACAGCAACATAAATGAAGATTTGTTTGTCAGAGTTGCTGCTTGAATGAGTTGCTATCTGGGGAATGCTAAAGCAAAGCAAGGGGAAATCTTTGATTACAATTGTAGGTCTGTTATGTATCGCTTTGAAGATGGTGTTGTTTAAATAACCTTGTTAGTAGGGATAGTAAAAAAAAAAAAAAAATATTGTTAGCAACCTAGTAATAATAGCATAATATTTTAAGTTGTGGAAAAATAAAAAGTAACTTAATTAAAATACAAGGTAAATGTTTGGGTGTTTGTTTGCCTTTGTTTTGGCTGCAGGGAGGTGGCTGTAAGTTTCTGAGATACAACTGCTCCATCGAGTCTCCCAGGAAAGGCTGGAGCTTCATGCACCCAGGAAGACTCACTCATTTACATGAAGGACTTCCTATCTTGAATGGCACTAGATACATTGCAGTATCATTTATCGATCCTTAATTTTTTTTTTCCCCCTCTTCAGCAACGTTTGATTCTTTATACAAACATTTATTTATAGATTTCTTCTGGAAGATGGTGATAAAAGAAACTTTAAGTTACTGTTCCTGGACATCAAAGTTACTTTGGGCTAAAAGAATGAAAAAAAAAAAAAAAAAAAGAAAATAAAAGAAAAGAAAATGTTGTAAAGTTGTTGAAGATATCTCAATATCTGCTCTGAGCCTTGAGTCACAAAGTAAACATGTCCTGCTTGTTTTTCCATTCTGCTGTCTAAAAAGAGTACCTAAGGAGGGAAAATGGAAAAACATTTTATAATTAATCCATTTATTGAAAAAAACCCGAACAACTCTTGATACAAAATTATCTATTTATTATGGTTTTCATTCCGTGAAGTGGCACAGTAAAGTTTTTGTGGTGCATATATGTGGTACCAACCCATTGAAAACCACAGCATAAAAACAAAATCAAGTTGATCTTGTATATGGCTGTTGGGTATAAGTAATAGTTCCATATGCTGGTATATACTAAAGGGAAAACATCTCAGTAGCCTGTTTTCTTAATTCATTTTCAATACTGAAATGTACACCTCTAGAAGAAAAATAAATTAATTGTGCAGATGGAACAAGGATGAAATAATTTAGCTAAAAGAAAATGGTTTATCATTTGTTTGAAGAACTCCTGTTGAAAATTTACTTTTCTTCACTAAGTGACCTTCATTTAAAATGAGTTATTTTTCTAGATATGTAATTGCATCCAACTGATACTGGAAATTTGATGTTTATTTTCAGAATGCTGGTAAATTTTAAGAATAGTATGTTTTATAAAGACAATTTTCTACTCTTACTTAAAATTACTTGAATTTTGTATCAGGAAAATGAAATTGTGGCAGTCTCTGTTTTAAAGCTAAGGGTCTTAACTTGCCATTTATTTTAAAGAGATCGGTTTAAAATATTCCTACTGTATCTACTGTTTGTAATTTAAAGAAACTTGAAGCAAACTATCTCAAAGTCTACCGTGCCAAAATGCACAATGTGTTGGAGAAACTTGTGAAAAATAAAAGGTAATTTTAAATTAATGTAACAGCTTTTACTTGACTGTATTAGGTAGCTTCTTTGCATGTTGCCATTGTTCTTACAGAAATTATATTTATTGATGAATATTTTTAAGGATTTGCATATATATTTAGATTGGAAGTTTCTCTAAGTGTCAGTTTTTGGCTTATTTACTCTGTTATACCGTTGAAATTATTTCTCATGTGAGGTGGTGCCTGTGTACATTCCAGAAAGTGCAGTACACTTTCAGAACAACCCAAGCAGCATGGATGTGTCTTGTTTTCTGCAGCAACCTTAGTTTTTATATAGAAGCTTTTTGATTATCTAATCAGTAGTTTGCTTTTTACTTGCTAATATTTGAAGAAACTTCAAATCACATTCCTTACACAGAAGATTTGGAGCTGAAAGGCTTGGGAGAGGAATTCAAAGATTATTCCATTACTGAAAATAAGTGTGTCTGCTCATTTCCATGTTCTGCTGTTTTGAGGAGTGGGTTGTAACTGGACTTAAAGTTATGCTGAAGTAAACACATCAAAATGTGGTAACTTCAATAATGTACTAAAGTGGGTTGGCTTGAAAAGTAATGGCTTCTCATGCAAAGTTCTTTGCTGTCTCTTCATTTCTCTTTAGACTGTCAACTTTTCTTTATTACACAGTAATATTTGGAGTTTGATATCCCCTGACTTTGTTTCCAGATGTGGAACACCTCAGCCTTAGTGGTGTCTCATCTATGTAGCCCATGCTTAGGCAAACCTTTACAGATCTTTAGGCCTTCAGAATGAAAGCAGCCTTTGTTAATCACCTTTTTCTGAGCATTTGCCTGTGGTCTTTTAGGCTAACTCAGAACAGAATAATATTTTACCAGTGGATCACTTACAGACAGTTTACTGTTATAAAGAGCTTTCTTGGGAAAAAAAAATACACAAAAATACACTCTTGTACAAACACACAGGGGAAGTTATTTTGCAGAATTTTTTTGCATAACTTGTATTTTAATGATGTATTTTTTAGTTCTTAGTCACATTTGATTTTTTTTAATGTGTATGTTTTTTCTTCGTACTATAGGTGAGGGCTTTACTCACTGTTAAACATCTGTGTTTGCAACTGTTAATTTACTCTGTCACATAGTGACTCATAATGCTTCATTTACTGTGCTGCACATTTGCTGGAAGAGAAAAATGTGTTTACCATGTTTACGTTGCTAAAATTCTCTCTTCTTTTTTATTTTGATGAAGTATTTGCAAAAGCTTAACAACTGCCTTTCAGCTGAATGACAACATGTATGAAAGTGCCTGATTTCTTAGGAACTGATAAATACTAGAAGAAAGTTTGTTCTTAACAATTCACCTGAATTAGTTCTGAAAGCTTTGATGTACTTGTGGCATGTGAGTACACGAGCTCACACAGGCTAAACTGAACTGTCACTATTAGGAAATTACTCATAATTTTCATTACCTCTTTAAAAAGTACTTAAAGGCTCTTGTTTCTCCTAACAAAGTTTGTTTTGGGGCACAGGCGATAAATGCATCAGGAGGAAAGCAGCAACCTTAGTTCCAGCAGGGTCTGAGAAACCTCGGGAGTACAAGGACACGAAGGTGCTCTGCAACAGATGAGACATTTGTAAAGTATTTGATTTGTTCTGCTTTTCTCTAGCTTTATTTTTCACTTTTAAGTACTTGAATTTGAGACTGTGGTGTGGGTAAGAGGTAGGAGAGCAGTATGTGGGCATTTCTTAATGTTTTTTAACCAAAAGAAGACTGAGTATAACTTGATTTTTATTTCAAATTCATAAACTATTCTGACTCTGATACTCCTAAAAAATGTTCAGGGCATTGAGTAGTATTTTACAAATTTAATCTTCTTTAACATCATTGTGCAACAAGTAATTCCAGTGTGTATTTGTCACTCCACTTTTTCCCCCAAAGGGTTACTGTTCCACTCTTAATGTGAGCTGATAGGAATAAGACTATGACACACCCCAAAAGAAGATATAGATTTTTCAGTGAGGCAAAAATAGTGAAATCTATGTGATTGTGCATTTTTCTTCTCTAATGGCTCTTCCCCCACATCTGCTGTCTTCATGGAATAAATGTTAATTCAATGCAGGGCTTCCACAACAGCTTCTCTTTTGCAGAGCGCAAGAAATAAGGAGATGAATAAATTTTCTTGAAGAGATAGAAAGGTCTAGAAAAGACCCTTATAATTCTTCTTCCTGTGTGCATGTACTAGTCTTGTTTTTGTTTTGCTGCTTGAAAGGATTTATTTAGATTTTTCTTTTCAGCTACTACAATAAGCTTTTTAAAAATATATTCCATTGCAGTTTCCTTTGATTTATTTCTGATATGGTCTTTAGTGGATTCAGTTCTGAAAGAAGCAAGTATTTTTTGAAACTTTACTTCCCTGAATTCTAACGTTCTTGCATGGCAGCATAGTCTGCTCTGCTATTTTTCTGAGTGAAAGGATACAAAATACCTGTCTCAGCAGCCCCCTGTGAGTGAGATGTCATGTAAATTGCTTAACTATATTTTTTTTTTAAATTATGGGATTTTTTCATTCCATACTGCATCACTTAGAGGGCAGAGCCTTTATAAAATGCATTTGTAGAATTGATGTTGGCAGTTCTTAGAGCTGAAATTTGCCCTAGTACAGCTAACTGTAGAGTTGCAGGGTTGAATAATTAATTTACAATGGCCAGGAAGTCCCGGTTGTTCTGTTTGTTCCCTCCAACTGCTGCCCAGAAAGATGGTCTCTGACAGAAACTTAGTTTCCAGACAACACTAAAACTGAAATGATGATTGATGGTGCAGGATTTTATTGTACCCAAAAGGTGGAAGTGTCACTTAAAATAGCTTTCCAACATGGTTTCCCAAATACTTTCTGTATCTTAGTATAAAAAGTTGTTCTGGATCTAATGAGGCAGATAGTCTTGCTCAACAGTGCTGAAGAACCTTGTTCTTATATACAATTTGGATGTTAAACACAATTGGAAAGAGTTGCTTTTATTTTCAGTGAAACATTTTACTTGCTATTTTTATTTCTTTTTTCTTTCTGTAATTATCTTCCCACTTGACATAGCTTTGATTTATATAAATACATCCCACTTACAGGGTGATGGCTATCTTACAGTGCATTTTGGTGCTGGGAGGAGGCTGAACTGAGGAGGGGATGGGTCAAAGCTCAGGAAAGTTCAAAATTCACTGCACAGAATTGGTTCATTGTGCAGCTGTCGGCACAGAGCTGTGCAGTGTGTTCCTGTGGCACCTCAATCCTAACTAACAGGAGGAGATCTGAAAAGCAGTTCATATCCTGATGTGTTGCTAAAGTGGCTAAATGTAGAGAGATGATAATAATTTTCTCTTCATAATTTACTGCTGTTGGAAAGTTTTCTGGATTGCGCTTCACTTCAGAAAAGCTGTTTTGGCTGTGTTTAGAGCAATGCCTCTTGGGATTATTTTGCACAAGAATAAAATGTGAAATCAGCTATCCGATAAAAGCATATTCATCTTAAGGTATTTATTAGACTAAGGCAACAGTTCAAAAAGGTTTTGTTCAGCATGGTTACAGTCTGTCTTGGTGTCAGTGCAACTCCAGAAGTAGCAAAGCTGAGAGCCTGGCCAGCATGGAGGACGTTGGCCATATGGTGGGCAGTGCTTTGGGGCAATGCCATGCCACCAAGGTGATGGAGAAAACTCTGTTTTTATGAAAAGACTTGCTTGTGCTTTTGGTCATCCTTGCTTCCTACACTTACAGTTTTTGAAGATCTTGTATTGCCTGAAGTTGGCAAAGGAGATGCATAGTTGCATAGTGACAAATTTATTCAGAAACTAGTGTTTTGGCTTGAAATCAGAATTCTTCTATTTCCAATAATTTTGATTAATTGTGAAAGGAGTTGCTTAATTTCTAATGCCTTTGCATCATTTTGTTTCTGCACTATTTTGGGAGTGGGGAGCAGAGAGAGGAGGAAGGTAGCAGAGCAAGTATAGTATAAGCTACTTGCTGCAACATCTGTAGTACAGGCAAAGGATGAAAACATGGCATTTGCACAGCTTCAGTTGGAATGGCAGTTAATGTGAGCAATACTTTTAAGTCTGTGAGATGGTTTACAATACTTAATACCTTAAGACAACAGGACCTACCCTTCACAGTGAGCTTGGCTAACATTTCAGACTTGAGTTGCCAATATCTCACAGTGTGCACTCATCCACTGGCAGTGTGTGAAAAGGTTTGCAGCCTTACTGTCTTCCACTTTGTTTTTAAAGTAGTATTTTTCACCTTTAAATTAAAGCATATTCCAAGCATATAAAGTAAATTATTTTCTCAGTGTGATATAGCAGCAGAACTAGCAGAATAAATGTTTGGGTCTTTGTTCCTTAAAGTAACTTGATGCCTGATAACAAATGTTATTCTTATACAAGAAGTAGTGTCCAACTGCTGTTGTTAGTATTTGAATGACACATCTTTCTCCATCCTCCTGTGGTAGCAGTGAGGATGGAGAGATGGAGTTGGTGAGGATACCTCAGAGAGGGAGCTGTATCCTGCTTCAGTCCCCATTTGCACTAGGGCACACAGACTACAGAGAAATTTGGCGTTTGCTGCTGTAGTTGGATCTAGCTTAGTTGCCCCCAGGATGTGTGTAAAGAGCTTGGAGAAAGCGGAGCATGCTTTGTAAGAATTAACTCTTTTGGTTTTTTTGCTTCTGAGTTCTACCAAGTCTCTGAACTTACAGGAGATGAGGAATTGGGGCATTTAATGTGTTTTTTCCACAGAGACTTCTAGCTTGGGCATGGTGGTAGCTGAAGGCATATCTGCAAAAAGTGATGTCCCTTAATGAGTTTCAAGTCCCAAAAACACAAGATCATTTCAGCTTTTTAAAGGAAGGTTCTCCAACATGAAGTCAACACAATGCATGAGAAACTGAGGCAGAAAGTATTAAGTATAAGCTACTAAAAGCTAGTTTTTGTCTTTGGTAGTACTGGGTGAATGAAAGAGGTGGGTGGGTGCATAATGCAACAATGAACTTCTGCGATAGCCAAATTTAGAAACTCATAATCTGTGATACACTTTTGCAAAGTGTGATTTACCAGGGAGCTATTTCAAGTGTTTGGTCATTCTTTAAAACATGTACCTTTAAAGTAGGACAGGTCGTGGTATAAAAAACGCTTTACCTTAAAATTTCCAGATCCAGCTGTTTCAGACTTTTGTTCACTGTGCCATCATGAATTGTAGAGTAGAGATCTTGATAGCATTGCTTGCAAAAAGAGGAAATGCTCAGTTCTTGAATTTCAATCACATGCATTAATCTGCACGACAGTATTTTGGTCATATGAGGTATGAACATTTTGTTCTCTTAGACTCCTTGCCCTTGTGCATGTTGCTTTCCATCCAAACTGTTCCCCGTTTGCATGTCATGTGTTTGCCATATGTCAGCTATCCAGCAGGGGAAACAAAAAAACAAGCACGGGTGGCCGGTGGCTGTTGCAGGCAGGAACGAGGAAGGCAGAGAGAAGGGATCTTTATTTTAAAGTGTTCTTGAAGTGTAAATTTTAAACTGCTGCTTCCATGGTAATGAAAGATGCCTTAGGATCAAACCTAGGGAGCTATTTTATATCAAAGGTGTAACTGAGATACGCTCTGTAGAAAAGTACAGCAGATGTTTCCCAATTAAACTTTTTTCTTGTAGTTTATACAGCCAGTGGGATGAGATGGTTATAGAGGATGGTGAGTGCAGTTTCTCAGATCCCAGGTGAGCCTTTCACCCTGACCTGTGGCATCACTGGTGGCTGTTGGAGCAGGTGACCGCTGCAGTGTTTCACTGTTCTGATGTTCATCTGGTGAGAGTTTTTGAGTGTTCCATCTCATCATCCATCAGCATATGCGTCTGTGTGTACAAACACAAACCCATGCTTGATCTTTTCCATAGCCTGGCTGTATCTTGGCCTTGTTCTACAAAGAGGATTTTTTCATTTTGCTGCTAAGACTTGAAAGAATTGTTTCCCTTATTCTAAAAATTATAGCTCCCAGAAAAGTACAGAGGCAAGGCTTGATTTTTCTCTAAATATCACTGACACAAAGGGAATATGAACTTTCCATGAATTAATCGATCCATATTAGTTGTACAAATGGTGAAAGTATGAAAATTAGATTTTCTTTAGCTGAACACAGAGGTATGGGAGTGCTGTACATTTTTCATCATTAGGTAGGCATAATCTACCTGAAGCTGGATAACACGTAAAAGGCTGAATGGAGATACCAGTATGTTTCTAAATAGCTGTGCAGGTGTTCTTGAAATGCTTGAGCAAATAAATGGATCTGTTCTTGGCAAGTTTTTTCCATTCTTATTTACTTTAAGTCTGAAGGGAACAAAAGCACATTATAAAGCTATGGTAGTATTCAAATGCTGGGAATTAGAAGCTCATAAAAAAACCCAAAAATAAATTGAGATTATATTGCAGAGGAGAGGAAAACTTAGCAGCCATTAAGACAACAAAATTACTCCCTACGTGGAGTATTTTATGACCAGAACTCTGAGGAGGCACTTGAGGAATGTCATCAAAATACAAAATACCGCAGCCTGAAGACCTATTTTTTATTTTTAGACAAATTTAACTGTCTTCAACACTTTTAAAAAAAAAAAAAGAAAAAAAAAAAAAGAAAAAGGTTGCAGACTTTCTTCCTGAAGGGTCTTTTCTTCATATACGACGATAAATGAGAGATCATTAAAACATACATATTCAAAAGTAAGGCCAAACTTCTATCATCATTCCTTATCTGAGAAGCCCCCAGTATACAACACTGCATTTAGCTCTAAGGCCCAGTAGGTCTCATGCCTGGCATTAAAACTCCATGTGAAGTAAATTATTCAAAGTTAACAGGAAAAAAAATAAACAAATATAGAGACATGTACTTTTTCAACAGATTTCATGAAGGAATTGAAGGTGCCTGCATTTGTGAATGCATGTTTCTGATGCAAGTATTAATTTCAGCTAGAATGAGTGTGTGCATACGGCTTCAAAGTGTCCTTTGCTTGCAAGTACCCAAGAGCTGATAACACGTTTTCAAAATATTATATCCAAAATGCTAACTTACCTACTTCTTGCAAAGCAGGTGATACTGTTTTATATTGAGACCACTGGGGCCAGGGGTTTAGAGGCTGTAAGTTCATCATCCTGTTCTCATGGGTTTTCTGGACAGGCTTCACTTTTAGGATAAACAAGACAGTTGTTGAATGAAAGACTTATCTCAAAGGATGCTGAAATATCACCCTGCTCTTACAGTTTGGAATTCAAGACACTTTTCTTCTATACAGGGTTGACTGAAGCTTCTCTTGTCTTGGTATTTTAGAAATCCAGTCAGAGCTCTTTGTTCCCGGTGCATTTCTCATTAACCTGAAGGGGCAGGTTGTCAGTTGCAGAGTAGCACTAAGGCTTGATGAACGTCTTATGGGACAGAGCAAAGCCCCTGGAAGCGAGGAGGCTGGTAGCGTACTCTGTTTTTTTCCACAGCGTATCACTAGAACTGTACAAATGTGTTAACACTTGAGAAGTGAACACTTCTTTCTTTCAGGAAAATAGACAAAATAAATAATCTAAATCTTCAAATATGAAGAAATTCCCGTTGACAATATATAGGAGGTCTGTAGTGAGCAATGCTTATTCTTTTTGCTGGAAATGCCCTTACAGAATTATTTTATTTCTTTAGATAATGGAGTTATCTGCAGTCCTTGGCGAATGCAAAAGGAATTGGTCTCATAAGGCTGAAAAATATTTCCTTACTTCGCAGAGAAACTTTAGGGAAGGATAGCCTTGCATTTATTATAAGTAACTTATACATAAATACCACTACTGTATAGTTACTTTTATAAACAAAACGTAGGTTGGTTTTTATCTTTCCCATATGTAAAAATACTGCTACCGCTCTTTTGTTTTTGATGTGTTTATATTGAAGCCGAAGAGTTAGTGTGCAGCCTGCTGTGTTGTAGTACTACTGTACTTCAGAGAAAAGCCAAGGAAGCTCTTTTGAACTGAATGTCTTCTAGCAAACTTTACTGGATTTTTATCTTTCTTCTTTCAAATACCTAAGAAAAGAGAAAACTGTTTATTGCTAATCATAAGAATGTTTACATTTAACTAATGAAGCTTGCAGATAAAAAAAAAATCTATTGAAGAAAACCATTTGGGGATTCAGTTTTGCTTTTCACAGGTAAAGAAATAAAACCTTTTTTTTTTATATTATGGAGCCAAGGGATTGTCTATGAAGTAAAGTTATAAATCTTTATGCACAGGAAACAAGTTCAGAAAAAGTCAGTGGTATTGGGCAAGCTAGCGTCAGTCTACCATTCATGAGAAAAATAGCATGAAGAGTGGGGTCTTTTTTCAGGCTGGTTGCCAAGCTATAACTGACAGTGAAATATATTGATCTTGTCAGAAGTTAGCAGATCCTCTGCTGTCTTTTGCTCTAAAGGGCTGAATCCCCAACAATCATCTCCACTGTCATTTGTCACATTTGGTCAGCTGCAACAATGAGGATTACTCGTAAAGCACCTAAAGGAGCTCCTGGGTTCCCTCCATCCAAAGTTAAGTTTATTCTGTTTCCTTCTCATCGTCTTTTAGATTACTTTGATTCCTTATTTTTTTACTTTACAGTGCTGCCTTCTGTGTGTGTTACTTGGTGAAATGTCTCATGGTACAAGCAGAGTACTAAGACATGGTATTTCTCCATATGTTGTGCCAACTTCTGTCTTCAATCCAGTATTTTCCTAAATGCCTGTGGTCCACTGGTAAAGCGATTACAGAGATGCCTGCAGTCCTTCCTTACCACTTTATTAAACATTTCACTTTTCCTCTCAGCTTCATGGAATTTGGTTGTAGATAGAGAGCTTCTTTCTGCATTTCCACCTGGCTTTAGTTCAGCGTGTTGGTAGCCCTCTGTATAAAATGAACCTTGATAAAGAGAATATTCATCCTTTTCAGCTAGCTTTCCAACCTCCTAAGTTTTGAATTATGAATGTTTTTCTTTGTAGTAGAGTGTTGTGGGAAATAAGAAAACACTTCAACAACACAGCCAATAGCTTTGGCAATATAAATGCTACTTAAGTGTGAAGCATGGTTTTCTTCATGGTATGCTTCTCCAGGCTACAGTTCCTCTCTTTGCGTCCATCCCTCTTTTCAGTTCAAAAATAAATATATTCAAACCAAATGTCAAAGAAAAACTTTCCTTTCCTTTTTAGAATAGTAATAGATTCAGGACTGTGTAAAGCCTCGCATAGAGACAGCTTTGCACAGCATCAATCTTCTACTTATTTATCACTCAGGAAAATATTTGAAGCAGCATTATAACTCTGTACTGAACTGAACTGCTGCCCTCTGCAAGTTGCAGCGCATTATGCTTTGGTTAAATCATAACACATGAAGCTCAAAGCAAGCCCTCTGCAATATTTAATGATGCTTTCTATGCATTTCCATTTTCTTCAGAAGTTAGGGCAGAAGGCTATTGAAAATCTCAAATTCACTAAACTTAAGCCAAGAATAATAACAGCAAGAAAAAATGCTTATGACTTAGGAATGAGTTTTGGGTAGTCACACAATAACCTTCTGTCTGCTAAGTTTCTGATCATTTATTCTGCTCTCTTGGGTATGTATTGAGTAAATATACCACAACAACATAATTTAATTCATTTGGTGGTTTCTTAAGGCTGCTTGCAAGAATAATCTTAAAAACTCCATTAGATAAAAAGGAAATAACTGTAATTTCAACAAAATTAAAATAGCACTATGTATGAACAATAAAATAGTGAGATCTGTTTTGAGGCCATGCCTGCAAATTGCTGAATTTCTGCACATCTGACTTAAACTACTTCTTGGAAATGACCTTTCTCAATTTAATTTCATAATGTCTGTTTTATAAACTTTTCTATAGTTTGCTGGGGAGGTTAAAGTATTTAACTTAGTTATTAAAAGCGTGAGGAAAAAAAGACAGTGGAAAGAAAAAATGCTTTGCCTTATGTGTATACTTTTTCCCTGCTAAACAGAAGTCGAAAATAAAATAGTGTCTTTATACTCTGCCATCCTGTGGCCAAAATCGAATTTGACAGATGCTTGGTAGAGACAGGATGGGTTGTGGGTAATAGAAATTAGAATAGACATAAAAGCTGCAAAAATACTTAAACATCGTACTTAAGATACAGTTTGAGAATTCTAGTCTAGTAATATGTTCACATTTGGACAGCTTGCCTTTGTACACATATACCTAAAAAACAATGAAAAATACTTGCAACCCCCTATTTTTAGGTGGTAGTTGCAATTTATAATCTGAGAGAAGATTAAATAGTGTCCGGTAATACAGCAGTACTTGTATAGCCTTCTAAATGCATCAAAGTATTTTGTAAATAGGTGGGAAAACTGAGGCTCGGGAAAACCCATTTTTTCATACTGTTTGGCAACAGATCTGGGAAGAGCCTGCAGAGTCTCAGTTCGCAGTCTTGGCTTTGACCTCCAGCCGAGTGACTCAATAGCCAGGCGAGCATCCTCGATTCATCCCACCGCCTTCCTTGCAGCCCCACTCGAGTCTGGGGGTGGCGGGACGGGAGGGGGCTGTGGGGAGGGGTGTGCTTCAAATACCAGACAGAGCTCTCTGCCAGTGCAATGCGCAGAGTGAAACCTAAAACAAAACTTTCCCAACAAGCTGATGTCTTCCCTGGTCTTATTCTGTTGCTTTCTAAAATTCTCTTCTGGTATGAAATAAAATCTCCCGGATGGTGGGAGCCAAGAGCGACGGCAGCCAGGGCGATGCTGTGGGAACGTCTCTTCCCACATCTTGTCTGCGGGAGCCTCCACCCCCCTGTGCTCCACACACCCCTTCTGCACCTGCTGCTTATGCACTTGTTTGACATTCTAGTAATATGTTACTTCTGAACTCTTATGCTGTTATCTGAATATTAATATATAGGGACCAGTTAATACATGCTGGAGCAAACAACTTGCTTGTTATTCTGCTAGATGTCGGTTGGATGTGCTGTTTTAGTATGGTGCATGCGTTAAGTATGAAATGGAGTGGTGAGGCCCCTTTTCCAAGCCTTTTTGGTAATTATTTAGATATGAGAAAATAACCGTTACCTCCCAGAATGAAAAGGAAAATTTCATCTTGTTTCTTTGTTCCAAAGATTGAAACTGTTTGTTTGTTTGTTTTGATATCTCCAGTTCTTACCAAAACACCATTAAATATTTCAAGTGACCACTGACATATGTTTGGTTGTACCTTGTCAAAACAAGAATATAGAACTTAAAACTATATTAAAAAAAATATTTGCATAGAACCATTTCCTGGTCTTTTAATGTTGAGGTAAATGGATAGAGACATTTCTATCAGCTGTAATTTGTTGGGTTTGCCTACTCATTTTAGTCAAGTAGGAAGAAGTTAAATAGAACTCTTTATGTAGTTCACTGAGTATATTAATTGGCTATGTGGTTTGTAGGCTGCAGAGGAAAAGACAAAATGGAAAAATTATTTACATTTTACACCTTCAAACTGTAAAATGCATGGGCTATTATGTTTTATAAATATTCATTATTAATAATAGTTCTATTTCCCTTAACTGCTCTGGACTACATCTTGAGCCACTGACTCTGATAGCACAAAGATTTCACTTTCTATCTCATAAATTCTCTGTTGGCAAAGTTCAGTTGTTTCAGTATAATTTTATTGTCAAAGGAAGTCATCACCAGGAGAAGAGGCAATTTCTTAGTGAGTAAAGCCAGTTGGAGTTTTCTGGATTGGCATTTGTATTTATAGGTGTGACAGATCAGAGAATATAACTGCAGAATTGTTTTTTTTATCAGAGATTATTAAGTTCCTCTTCTGTGTGAGCTGAAAAGTTAGTTTTGAACCACATGGTGCCTTTTCATGCTGTGGGAAAATAAGAAAATTCCTAAACTAGTGTTAAAGACTAACACAGCAAAAAAAATGCCTATTTTGTTTGGTGGTTACTTAACGTTCTGTTCCTTCTAAAACCCAAAGGATCATAAAGGGTTAAGAACCTTCTTTCCTGTAGGAATGGAGAATGTAGCAAGTATCTGTTTACCAAGAGACTTGTGGGATTGTTCCCAGGGTATCAGGGTAAAGCAGACTTCTGGGGTGAGGTAGAAAGAACAGCTTCCTTTGAAGAGAAAGGTTGCTGGAAATATGAAGGTATGTCGAGTCTCTCTTGTGCCACGTCAGCACTGTTTCACAAACACCACAGTGCTGGTCTAATGTGGTGTCCTACTGGATGCCCTGGTTATCCTGTGGCACTCTGGGGCCACAGCTGGGCAGTCCACTGGGTAAAACATGCTGTGTTTATCTAAAGAGGTCATTCTTGGTCAGGAATGACTACAAGTCTGACAGTCCAGATAGTTTTGAAAGTACAAAGCCGTTCTGTAGGCATCAGGCTTTCATCACATTGGTGGGAAGTTCGGAGATGCAGGATGAGCTCGGTGAGTGCGTCTGGCTGCTGGGCGGTCGCTGGGAGCCCCGTTCGTTTCCATGGCTCTGCTTTCCCTTGACAGCTGCCCCTGCTGTGGGAGTCAGAAAGGAGGCACAGATGCGAGTAACGGGATGGCAATGCTGCTGCAGAAGATCCGCTTCCTATATCACCTGTTTAGCTTCGTTGGACTCCGGTGACATGGCTGGGAAGCAACAACAAAAATGTCCTGTTGCCATTTTTAGTCCTGAATGACATTTATAGCATCAGGCACAGGAGATGTTCCTCAGCTCTGAGTGAATGAAGCCTCTAAATCAAGAGCTGTACAGCTGCTAATAAAGCAGCTACTTACTCATCGGATCTCGCCTCCTTGCAAATTCTTCACATCTCTGCTCAGATTTCATTTCCTAGATGTATGGAAAGTATATATCCATCAAGAAAGGTGCTATTAAGGACAAATAAATGTCTGCATGTAGTATATTTTATTTGGATTGTCATTTGGATGAAGGCACTCTCAGAAATGGCTTTTTAACTGACAGACTGTGCTAGAGCAGAAGTGATTCAGAGGAAGAATAAAGCCTGTGAAACTCACTTCGAGCAGGGCTGGAAAGAGGCAGTAATTTGTCCCCTGCTCCATTATATAATTTGACAGTAGGTTAAAAGTGCTTTCGGCTGCAGAACCAGCTCTTCTAAAAGCAGCTTGTACAGACAGCAGATTTTCCTGTGTCCTGACTTTTTTTGAGGGCTGTTGACTCCTGTATTTGCAGCCTGTGATGCAGAAACTCAGCTCGAAGGCACGTGTCACAGCTTGTGCCTGAGGACAGAGACCCCAAATGCAGCCTGCAGCCAGGCTGGGGGTCTCCCCACCCTGATGGGAGCCTCAGCCTCCTGCAGGGATGTACTGGGAGCTGGGAAATGGGAACGAAGTGATGGGTGCCCTTGACAACAGGCATCTCTCTCTCCTTTTGTAAAACCCGTGTTT
The DNA here is from genome assembly GCF_963082525.1 of Nesoenas mayeri. Lineage (NCBI taxonomy): Eukaryota > Metazoa > Chordata > Aves > Columbiformes > Columbidae > Nesoenas > Nesoenas mayeri. The sequence continues at coordinate 14,784,306 of NC_137557.1, forward strand.
TACTGCCCCTCACTTTCTACCTCACAGAACACAGTAAATATTCCAGCTGCATCTCTGCCCATTTCCTAATATTTGGAAGTCTGCCCTGAAGGGGTGTGTATGTAAGAACTGGCCAGGGAATAAGGAGCAATGTTTCTGTTGAAGTTAAAGCTGCTGCAATAGAGTGAAAAGTAGGTGTGTTTTTTGTTTGTTTTTTGTTTGTTTATTTGTTGTTTTTTTTTTTGTTTGTTGTTTTTGTTGTTGTTGTTTTGGGATTTTTTGTTTGTTGTTTTCATTTATTTTCTTTCAGAAACAAGCCCCAGAGCAAAATTACCTTTTCAGGAAATGCACAGATTTGCTTTAAAAATTTCCCTCTGCTTCAACATATATTCTTTGCCAGCTGGTCTCTGGAATTCATTTAAATTCTTTTTGTCAGCAGCTACCATAGGCTAAGTATTAATGTAAAAGTTTCCAGTGGATTTTGTTAATTTGACTCCTTGGATTGTCCTGATGGTTAATCAAAGGATCCATTGTGGCAAGAAAGATTTCAGAGATTTGATTTTGTTTTCCAGTGCTTGGTAATTTCAGATATAAACTTGGTGAATGTTAAGGAAAAATGGTGGCTTTTACAGGCTTTATTAGACAAGTGTGTATGCATGTTGATTATGCTGTTTATTTTGTAGATCTCAAATGACTGCATGCTGATCAGTTGCCTTTTCCTTAACTACTCTGGGGTTGCTTTTCTAGCAGTTTCTTCTTTCCTCACTCCCTAGCCATGTGTATACATTCTCTCTTAGTCTTTTGTTCTACATAGATGTTCTGTTGATGATCTTTGAATGCAGGGAAGGAAAAAGCCCCTTGTCAGAATTGGGTTTTTTTCATGTCTTTGGCAGTGAAACATTTGGCCACGTCTCCACGTTCTCTTCCTACCAGTATTGCTTCCAGATGTTTTTTTTTGGTGCTTCTTTCTTGTTTGCATTTGGATAGTTGCTTGATCATTAGCATTCTGCTTTCGAGAGGGAAGCCTTTGACTTGGTAGCAACTAGACGTGAACACAAGCCGCAATTGTCTGACCTCAGCTTCCTCAGTTTGAGGTTATGTTTGGATTTGAGATGCTGGCTTGGCATATGGCAACAGTAAAACCCAGCCACAAAGTTCATTTCTGAATTTGGAGGTGGATTTTACCAATGATCCAAGACTACACAACATACTGCTCTGTGTTAACTACATGTAAAGTCAAACTCTCTTGCTAGAGATTTAACCCCCATTTTTTTTGTTTGGAACAGTGGTATGGGCAACTTGCATCTTCAGTGAAAATAAAAGACCTGTAAATCCCAACTTGATGTGGTTTTGCTCCAGAGTGCCATAAATATCATCTCAGGAAGGAGGGCAGGCTCATTTTGTATGCTTGAAGTGAGACTATCTCTCCATGAGGTTTGCAGTGACCCTCGCACAGACCTGAGCTGTGCTGCTCTGATAGGGGGAACTGAAGCTCAGTTTCTGCCTGCAGCTGCCTCAAACACCTTTTCCTTCCCTTAGCACTGTGCAGGCCCTGGATGGGTCTCAGAGGAATCGGCCTTGCTGGAATGACAGCTGTGACAGCACTATGAATAATTCCCTAGGGCCTTTGATGCAGGAAGAATTATTAATTACCAATTTAAATAAAAAAAACAAGCCCTACTACCCTATATTTCTCATGGTTCCCACTATTCATGCATTATGCACAAGAAAAGGAGTATGGTGTTATATAGAGCAGGTATTCCCATCCTGTCTCCTGGTTGTTGCTTCAGGCATGAAAAGATCAATTGTTAGCTTCCCAGCCCTTAACTGCTGTCTGTGTTTCACAAGTGTCTGTTTTTGGAGCGTTTCCTGCCTCTTACTGGTGGAGAATTTGTCCCTTTATCCCATCCTTAGGGAGCAGAAGACTAATTGGAGACCAGGCTAACTACATGCCATCCTCAAATCAATTCAGCCATAGTTCAGAATTCAAATGGGTCCCAAACTTAGACTGTTACAGAAATGGAGACCTACAGTCCCCAAGTGCCAAAAACATGGGAAGTATCCCATGAGTGACAAACACTTAACTGTGTTACAATAAGGCTGTTGCAGACAAATCCACCCCAGCCTAGTCAAGTGAGATGCCTTCATCAAATTGAAAGCAAAAATGGTTTGTGCCTGCAGGTCCTCAAGACTGAAAACCCCATTGTTGGGCATCCGTACTGTCAGGAGGAAAAGGATGAAAAAAATTTCACTCTGCCATTCAAACCTGCTGAAAGAATTGAGTAGCTTTTGTTGGTTTGGTTTTGTTTTGTTTTTTATTGTTTGTTTGGTTTTGGTTTTGTTATTTTTTTGTGGTTTTGTTTTTGTTTTTTTAGTTCCGTTCCAGCAAACTTCATGTGTCACACCTCTTTCCCCATCTGGGAGAAAGACAATATAAACACGGTATTATAAACTGTGGCTAATTTGGCAGAATATGGATGTTTATTCCTATGATTGATGGGGAGCAGACTTGTACCAAAAGTAGTCCAGAAGTGATTAAATCTGGAGAACAATGTCACATGTGCATGGTTCACAGCGACTCATCTCATTTGTGCTTACTCTGTCTCAGCCTGGAAGGAGTGGGCCATGACCACATTTCTCTAGATCTGGCAAAGGTGTGAAGAAACACAACAGCTCTCCCTTTCTTCGGCCCACAGGAGGGCAACGTCGAGCTGCAGCTGAAACTAACAGGCTTTGCCAAAGCAGGTGTACAGTTTACTAATTTAAGAATTAATGAATTGAAACGAGTTAGCTAATTTAGGCATATTATAGACTGTGGCTATTTAGTGAGTGGTATGTCAGTCTGCATCCACTCTGTGTTTGGTTGTGTTGCAATTAATCTGTAAGTGTCCTAAATTCCTTTTGTCATTTGTAGCCAAAAAGAATATGTTGTAAAGAAAAAAGCAAATTTGTTTGTTAGATGGTAGGTCTGTCGTTTGTTTTTTTTTACCTCATGCTTCTCTTCCCAAGCTATATTATATAGTTAAGTGTTGTGTTGAAGAAAACGGACTATTGGGATTATGATTTTGAATTTTGGAGTTATTGCAGAGTTACATGTATGTTAAGGACTATGTTACAAGGGTTGCAGGCTGAGAATTGCATGATACTGATCATTTTAAGTTCTGTTATTTGGGTGACATATCAGCTATAGTGTTTAATGCAGGTGGTTTTCAGTAGTCATAGTGGTAGCAGCAAATGTAGCTGCACAAAGGGTTCCTGTTTCATAATAGCCTGTAGTCGTAGTCTCCATGTGCTCTGATCCCAGGCTGGAGCTAGGTGCTTGGGGAGGCTGAGAAGTCTGACTCTGGAGGAGCTGAGAAATGAGGTCCTAAGAGGCTGAGAAGCGAGGTCAGAGGGAGTTTGGCACTCATGCTCTCTGAGGCTCTGGATGTGATGTTGTCAGGTTGCATTCAGTTACTAAAATAAAGCATTTCTTCCTCTGTACAGATAGTGGAACATGCCAGAAATAATAAGTTGGTGCAGAGACATGTCAGAGCAGGAAGGGGAGCAGGTGTTTGGTACCTTTGCCTTTGTTACTGCACAGGTGTGAGCAGGCTCAGAGCTGGAGCATGGCAGAGCAGCCCAAGAAGTACATGCAGCACCTTACCTACCTTGGAGCTCTGGGCTAACCAAGTGGGATGAGGGCGCCGAGCATCCTACTGATACATGAAAGGGCATGGAGACCTTCAGGAGGGCAAGATCAACAGGCTGCTCTGAGCATGGAACCTGTGAGCTTTGGCATCAGGCTGGATGAAGAGGGCAGGAGTGAGGTGTTCTGCTTTTTTTATTGTGAGTATATAGAGACCTCTCTATCGTTTTTTCCACAACCTATTTGTGTAGATGAAATGGGGAAAAGTAGTAAAGAATAGATGGCTAAAGACTTAGTATAAGGAGATGCCTAAGGAAGTGCAGTGTGCAGGAGCTTACTCTACAGTCTGGTACCCATTTCCACTGGAGCATGCTGAGCCCCACATGATGGATAAGCTGGCAGTGAGAGATAAAGAAGGGAGAGAGCACCAGCAGCTGCAACAGGGACATCACAAACTTTTTTTCAAACCTCACCTCTGCTAGATCCCTTTGGCTGGTGTCCTGGTTTGACTGAAAACGAGTTGATTTCTTCATGCAGCTAGAAACTCTTCTTTTCGTAGCTAGCATGGTCATTGTTTGGATTTAATTTGAGAATGATAAGATAGCACCCCAGGATAGAATTAATGTTTTTCTTCAAGTAACTTTCCAGTTGAAATGAAGAGAATAAAAGAACTTGCTGTTTCCTTAGTTGTTTTCTGGGAGACTGAGTTATTTCTGGGCTTTCTATTTGCAGGTGTGAGGCAGCTGGGAAGGGGGAGTATAGATGGGGCAGACCTTGACTGACAGCCGAGCTGATCAATGAGAATATTCCATGCCATTAGCGTTTTCTTCATATTTAATGGGAGCTGGGTTTTCTAGGTAGGGAGACCAGTTCCAGTTCTGCTTAAATCAGGTTTAGTTCTGTTTGGCAGTTCCTTTAGTTTGGCTTTTTGCCATTCTGCCATTTTGCAGTGGCCTCTGGGCCTTTCTTCCTTTTTGGGATTGGCTGTTCAGGACAAGGGTGCTGTCTTCCTGGGACTCTCTGCTTGTTGAGGACAGATTTCATGAGGAATTGCATTGAGTATTGCATTTTATTTTATTTTGTTTTGTTTTGTTTTATTTTATTTTGTTTTGTTTTATTTTGTTTTATTTTGTTTTATTTTGTTTTATTTTATTTTATTTTATTTTATTATTTTTTTCATTGTATATCTATTCGTAGTAGTATACTAGTATTATTTTGTTATTTTATGAAACTGCTTTTATCTCAAGTTTTCTTCCATTCAATTCTCTTCCCTGCTTGAGGGTGGAGGATGGGGAATGAGTGAGCGGCTCTCCTGGTTTTGATTACTAGCTGGGGTACAACTACAACAGCTGGTAAAGCTGTTTTTGCCAGGGCAATTACCAAGATGCCTGAACTTTGAGGCCTTTTTCTGCAAGTGGGGTGGGAACCCAGGTGGGGATTGTGTTTGGCAAGGACAAAAAACATTGGTTGTTACTAACCAGAATGATCTGAAGGGATAAAGAAGGCAAAGATATTTAGTAAAAATGGTGTCTTTTATTAGCCCTACTGATCCACAGTCAGGTTGAGGGAGCTTTCACGTTTTATGCCCATACTCCATGGATGTTAACTCTATGGTTAAGAGATCTTCATTCAGGTGCTTTGTGGTCTCATAGAGATGTGTTGCCAATTCAAACAAAAGTTACAGTTTGGAATCTTTCCCCCCCCGCCTCCAGCTGTATAAGCTAAAAGCATTTTTGAAAGTGAAAACCAGGAGTCTGTAACAAGGCATGGATTTTGTGCCAAGTTCCATGGTTCTGCAAGTGGAGAATACTTGAAGTCCCTTTTTAATGTTCAAAGCAGGAAGAATGAGGTAGGGCTCCCCTCCCTTATTTTGTCCTTTTTTTTTCCTAGGGGCTCCCAAAGTATACTGTCATATACTAAACCAGCTTTGACAGGACATTATAGGTGATGGATTGGTGTGTAAAGGATCCCTTCTAGTATTTTATTAGAAAAGTAATTGTTTGGATTTGTATCACTTCTAGTTTAGCCAGAGGCAGATATATAGTTTCACAGAGCCAGTAAGATTAACTCTCTGTGGATTGACATTTTTGTAAACTAGCAATCTTGCAAAGACTCAAAAAAAGCTAAAGTAGAAGAACGGGCCTGTGCCCATTTTGCTCTTTATCAGCAAATGCCCTTTTCAGGTCCTTGGGAGTCAGACTTGCATTTGAAAACTATTCCAAAGCATTGTGCTTTAAAGAAGGAAAAAAAAATAATCAGTCTGGAAATGATCTGGTGTACAAACCTACTTTATTAGCCTTGTGTTGTTGGACTCCGTAACAGTTTTCATTGTGCTGTCCTGCTGTTGCCAGTAAGAAGTGTAGGTCTTCAGATGCAGTTAATCAACTAATTTTTAACAAAGGGTAAGTACAGATACTAAGAGATTAATCAGAATTGTCTGTTTCAAGGTGAATAATAAAAACCCTTAGTGTTTTTATGTAAAGTTTATTTATGCTAATAAAATGAGCATGTTTGTTAAAAGTAACTCTCATTTCTATATATGCATTTGGCTTATTTTTGATGGCTTATGTAGAAAGGCTTCAAGGGCTTTGTTCCACTCATATTTTACCTCCTCCTTCTGCTTTGTCACAATCCGATGGGAACAAGATGCTCCATACATCTTTACAGGGCAAGACCACCCAATAGTGATAACAGCAGTCAGATACATCAAATCCAAAAAAAAAAAGGGGGATGGGTGGGGAGGGAGCCCGATGAAGCATATAGGGGTGAACACAGGGAAATATGCAGATGTGATCACTCTGTAGGTAATGAAAAGAAAGGCTTAGGTTTGTGCCCATCACAGCAGCTTCTCTGGCCACAAGCATCCCTGCAGCAGAGGAGCTCAGCCAGGCACAACTGCCATCGCAGTGAAGTGCTCAAACAATGAGTGAAGCAATCCTGTGTCTGCCAAAGTCCTCCCTTTCATGCCTTGGTTTACAGCTAGAAACCCTAGGTTAGCATAACAAGGTAAGACATTATTTCAGATGAGCTCAATCTGCCCTGACTTGCCTCAAACTGAGATTCCACAGGTCTGCTCAATTTCTCTCTCCATCTAGAGGTTCCCTTCTCATGCCACTTCTAATCCATGTTCTCGAGCCCCCTTTTTCTCCTCCTGTAGTGTCCTACAAACTCAGAGAAGTTTGCAAGCTGTTTCTGGTGTCAGTGCTTCCCCCCCACCCCCTGCAGTGCTGCATTGCTGTGTCAGCACCAGAGGAGCCGTCACTGCTGAGGAGTTGCACAAACTGTGTGTGGGATGGGATGAGAAACATCTCAAAGGCATCACTGCTGCTGTGGGAAATGCCTGTGAAGCTGGAGTGTTAAATTATCATTGACAGTTGATTTATAGCAAGTGGGATGATGTAGTATGGAAATAAGATATTCAGAAAAACACAGCCTATGAAAACAAAACCCCTTTTTCCTACTCCATCTCAAAAGAACATGAAGTATTTGGACTAGATCCAGCTATAGCCCAAACTTCTACACGAAAAAATGTCAAATGGCAAAACCTAGAGGAAAATGTGAAACTGTGGGAGGAGACTGACTAGAGCGTTATTAGAGGAGCTAGTACTGTTTTGACATAAAGTTGAAGGACTTCTGTTCCTTACTGCATAGCCTTGATAAATCAAAAACTTCAGATAACATCTTTTGAAATGTTGAACAATGATAACAACCTCTTGGACAAAGCTGCACACATCAAACTTACCAGTTAGGATGGTATCCAGTCCAGTAGTTTGCAGCTAGCAAGTACTTGTGAGTACTTTCTGATTTGGTTTGATTTTTTCAATTGAAAAATAATGCATTTCTGAGTGAAGCATGAGTTATTTGTGTGCATTTATCTGTGTTTGTGTATAAATGCACTGATTTCAATTAGTTCCTTGGCCTCTGGGCCCTTGGCATGTAGGCCAGAGCTAGGCTGTGATTCACTGCTGTTGAGACCTTCAGGAGTAACTACGGACATGGCAGAAATCCATACAGCTGTAATAATTATCTTATTCAGGATATACACAGTCTATGCCTAGCTCAATTAGTTAGATGAAAGGATGAGAAAAATTAAATGATGCTTCCAAATTCTTTAAATGAAAGTCTTTTTCAAGCTGCACCTGCACTCGTGCACACACACACACAAATTGTCCTCCAGAAAAAACAAAGAACTCTGCATGCACTGCAGCTTCCTTGTATAATCCCTTAGACACCCAAATTCCTAGCCCTGGAACATTCATAAATGATCTGAAATTTATTTGCCATCACTGACTTCCTACTGTGGAGAAGGAGTCTGGTACTCTACAGAACATTCTGGGACCAGTACTGAGTGACCTACAAGCAAAACCCTCAGATAGAGCTTTGAAGGGCTGGGAACATGATGAGAGCTTTGTGAAGCAGGGTTGTGGGAGTCTTGGGATGACAGATTAGTCGATAGGAGGGTGCACATTGTGGCCGCAGAGAACCTTGTGGCAGCAGTGAAGGCAACCACCAGAGTTTATGCAGCTTAAAAGCACAGACCCTCCTACTGAAACTAAAAGGAAATTGCCATTAGTTTTTGGCAACATGGAGACTGACATTGTTCAGCCATGTCTCATAAGTCTTTCCATGAGCAGCTGTGCTTCACAGACCAGTGAGCCTGCTCCTTAGATATGTCTGCTGACATGGTATGTGGCAGAAACAAGCACAGCCTGGTGGTGCTCTGAGCCATCATGGTGTTAGCATGGCACTACTTCTGAGGTAGTAAATCCTGCAGATTAGCAAGTGTGTTAGGGTGGGCTCTGTGCCGTGCTCATGCTCTCAGATGGCTTTTGGATCAGGTCTGGCTTGTGTCCTGACACTCCAGGGCGCAGGCAGAGTGAACCTGAGTTGGATTCAAGTATCATACATAGGTAAAATACAATTTATTTATTTATCTGAGAAAAGGATGGGAAGCTCTCAGGTGGGTATAAATACCCTAGTTCTCCTGAAGTGGCTGGCTGGGTAGCTCCTGCAAACCTCTTGCTGTGGGATTTTGGCATTTGGCATGTCGTGATGAGTTGAAGTCCAGGCATCTAAAATCCTTAACAGCACTAAGGAATTAAAATCTGAAGCTCTGGATCATCAGTGTAAAGAAAGTACTGTATAACTTACCTTCACAAAGTTCAGAGTTTTCATTCCCTTCTGTAATAGTGGAAATTTCTTTATGCAGGGAAAGAGGTGTCCGTTTTGGGTGGTTTATATCATGTGTCAGAAGAGCAGAGGAGTATGCATGGAGCAGGGATGTGATTAATGACTGGGTGGAGAATAACTGTTACTCTCATGTATAATATTACAGGCTAGCAGAAAACAGAGACAGATGTTTTCATTACATTTTCTGTCTTCAAAAGATGGTAAATTAAGGGTGGTCTTAGATAGTAAGGTGCTTTTCAAAAAAAGCAAGGGAAGAGCACTGAAATTGATGTATTAGTCATTCTTTGTCCTCTGAAGAATGACAATGCAGTATACCAGGCTATAGAACTCTGCTTATAGTGCAATTTGTCATGAAAAATTGTGCTTTCTTTCTCCATCATCTTTGTTAATAATTGATACCTATTCTAAGATCTTAACACTTAGCATTTGTGCAGTAACAGAAAAATAAAACCTCCAATAGAGAGCCATAGACTAAAAAAACCCCAACCTTTTCTTATGCTGTTTTTACTGATATAGTGAGCAGAAATGTCACTTCTGGAAAAAAAAAAAAAGAGTTATGAAAACATTTTAGAGTGAACCGTCAAGGGACAAATTGTATCTGGAAACAGTAACTACAGGAGCATGTGATGTTCCCATTTTGGGGAAGCAGCACTATAGATGGCCCTATATATTTGCTCTACTTTATTAATCCAACATATCTGCATTGCTAGGGGAGAAAATGATTTTTCAATAATAAGTACCAGAAAGAAAAGGTAGTAAAACAATTACAATTTTAATAGTTACATATTATCTAAGTTTTTTTTTGATTTTTTAATCTAATTGCCAGAAGCAATTATTTGCTCAGCAAGTATAGATAAATCTGTGCTCTCAGTTGTCAAACTGGAGGCAGGAACCAGCCAGCAATACTCCAATGCTGTCTTGAAGAGCAGAGCCTCAGAGCGGGTGTTTCCTTCTCCTTGGGTACCCCTCTAACCACTCGGAGCAGTGACCAGAAATCAGTTCTTGACTGCAGGATCAAATATGTGGTGCTGAACTATTTATCAAAGAACGTATCCGTAAGACTGTAAGCTCTAGTATCCTTTATGGCTAGAGACAACAAATACCACTAGCCCACAAAAGCAGCATCCTTGAAAACCTGATAAGGGGAAGATGCTGTGGATTTGAACTGACTGTACCCTTTTCCTTTAGGAATGCTGTAAACAGAAGCACCTGACTTTAAAAAGCTGTGCTAGATTTTTGTTGTTGTTTGAAAAGCTGCTCTTTCAGATAGTTCATCAAAATAAGGATTTCTCTTTCATTTCTTCCTAAACATAAATTCTGCCAAATGTCAGCAGTGGTGGAAACTGTGAGCTGTGTATGCACGAAATGAGCCATGCCAACACTGGCAGTGAACTTTGGCAAAGATGCTCAACTGTGTTTAGAAAGGGCCAGGAGCAAAAGACAAGTTCAACAACACAGCTCTCATAATATTTTCCAGAGTTTGCTGTGAGTGCTGATGATTTTCATACTTTCAAGATTTATTTTGTCAAGCCATAGAAGGAAATATCATCAACATAAATGTCAGAAAATTCTGTTTGGATCCAGCTATCCTTGGGTACAGCTGGTTTGCGTTTTTTACATCACAGCTATAATGGTTAAAGCAAGGTATTCTGACTATCATAACTGGAGTTAGTTTCAGCAAACACTTTGCTTGTCCTTTTCTAGGGTGTTTTAAAGTGTGTGGCTTACTAGCAGTTCCAAATGCATGTTAGAAGAATTTATTTTAAAATTCCAATTACACATATTTGGATGTGAGCAAAAAACCTAATTTATAGTGGTACTAGACAGCAAAAAGTACTGCATATTAGTTTTAGCTAGTGGCAGGAACATAGTAATCTTCCTAAAATATCAGGTTATTTCAGTGTATATACAAGAAGGAACTACTAATCCTGTTTCTTTATTAAAGTAAACAAGAGATAAACATCTATTTCCCAAACTTCTTTGTCCTGTGCATTTGGTTGGTCTTCATATATTCACTGAGCTTTCTCTCTGCTTGCTTTCTTTTCCATGAATTTTTATGGAATATATGTATCAAGGAAAAGGTTTTGGACAGTCTCACTATAGTAAAATCATATGAGCACTGCCCTCTTTTGCAAGTAATTTATCCCTTCTCTCTTATTAAAATAAATGTATATGTTGGGTAGTCTGTATTACCTGCTGTCAAATATCCTTGGCTTTCTGTATTTAAACCTTGTGTCTTGGCAGTAGGAGAATTTGACTTCTGATCATTGAGCATCACTGAACTTCCATACAACTAATGAAGCAGACTCCTGTTATGAAGGGCTGTTACGGGGAGCTCTGCAAATCACAGGTGAGTGACATTACTACTAGCTGTGATTTCAAGATCATTCCCATTTCAGGTTCAAACAACGCATGTGATAATAATGAAAATGATATAAGCAAAGCCCAGGAGTGTGGAAGCACTCATACCAGGGTATCTTTGGAGAATGGCCAGTTTAGCAGAGATCAATAAAAATCTTGTTGGTTGTAGCTGTAGCCTTAATTCACTATAAAACCCAATGAATTGTTAAGTCATATTTGGACTTAGATGTAACAACATTGATTAGAAAGCAAAGTAAATAAAGTTGTTTTTTTTTTTTTTAAAAAAGGCTTACAGAATCAAACCAGCAGCATACTTCTCTTGCCAGTTCCTTTTGTTACTGGGAAATACTTGACCATTGTCACATCTTTTTGGAGCAAACAAGGTACTTGTGCCAGCACAAGCTGCTACATTTAGTTTGTATCTGAATACAGACTCATAGCGTTGGGGGCGAGTAAGACTCATGGGATTCTCAATGTCCCCCAGTAAAACTCATGGCATGAATAGGGAAAAGAGACACACAGGTTTGCATGCCGTGCACATGTACATTTGGAGGAACTGATTAACCAAAACTTGAAAACTTTCAATTTAATATAAAATGTGCTTCACCCTCAAAAAAAACTCAAAACCCAAACAAAAACAAATGACATGCAGGATTCCTGAGTCTAACTGAAAAAAAGTTTAGTAGGCACTTTAATGTCAGTAATTAAGATAATATCTATGCTTAAGACATGAAATTTGAAATGTTTAACTTAATCATATATTTCTTACATGTGCAATGGCGGTCTTCTGACATTTTTCAAACCTTGATTGCTTAAAAGTCCAAGTATAATACCACATTAGTATTCAGAAAGAATGTTGGAATCTTCATGCAGTATTTGATCAGGCTAAGTATGCATCCCACTTTGATTAAGGCTTCGTTGATCCGTGAGTAAAAGCATTAAACATTCATAAATGGCCATTGCTTTTTCTCCTCCTCAAGAGTGTACTGACAGATTTTGTGCAATTATTTGTCTCAAGTAGCTTCCTGAACTTTTAACCCCCTTTATATTCTCTTATGCCTGCTTATATTAAGTCAAAAAATCTTCATTTCAAAGCATTTTTAAAAGCTAATATACAATTCATTTGAGTTCAGTGAAACAAAATTATGAAAAAGCACCCTGTCATGGTGCTAATTAACTACACGGATGGTTTCCTTTGAGGAATAATTTTTTTCAATACTTTAATTCCCAGGTTAAAATACCTTCGAGTCTAGGCTCATCTTTTAGAAATATGTTTCTGAAAGTGATAGCCAGATAATGTTGCCCTCCAAGGCAATCTGATATCACTTACATCTCCTGCTCACACAGCTCAGTGGCATGAGGATAGACAGGGAATTTAATCCACGTGGGATTTTTTTTTTTTTTTTGTCTTTTAGCCAGGTTTCCTAAACACACAAGGTTTATGCTTCTTTTAGCACTCTCTCACATGATTCCTACAACCTTTCTCATTATTTATATGTTGTCTGATATGAGAGGAACATTACTGGAGCTCCAAGGTGTGCACCGCAGCACGGAGCCACATCCAGCCCCGAGCGGTGCCACAGCTGCCAGACACCACCTTCTCTTCCCATGGGCAAGACCCAAACCACCAGAACTCAAGCTTGTCCTTGTGGTGCTCATGGACCTGTTTGAGGACACGTATAAGCCTGTTCCACCCTTTGGGGGTTGGCTGGAGCTATATGGAGAAGTGGTATGAGAGGAGAACTGCTTGCCACCCTGCGAGACCCACAGGCAGCAGCTTTCCCTTCCTCCCGTGCTTTGTGTTCTTGTGCTCTGAGCTAGAGGTGTAAGAGCCCAAAAGAAACAGATGTAAGCCATTATGTTCAGAGACTGCAATATTTTAATGCTGAAATACTTAGAAAGCAATTCGAATCGATAAGTATGCCAAACTGGGAGAGAAAGCAGGCTTTTTCCATGATTTATTCTAAATCTGAAAATTCCATTTTAGAAATCTGTAAGAAGTGGTCTTAAATGCTTTTATTAAGACATGCTTATATAATGTGTTTAAAAATTTCAGATGTGCACTTATTACAGTTAAAACTGATTATAAAACCTCTATTAGCTTCAAGAGGAGGGATTAATTAAAATAATGATTAATTACTGGAAAAACACCTGCATGGAATCTTAGGTTCTCAGACCTGTTTGCTTTTGCTGCTTTGGTTTAACTTTAATGTGTATTGAAGCCTAAGTAGGATTTTGGTACAAAATAGGAAGGATATGTCTGTATTGGAGAAGAAAGGCATACATTTTGTATTCTCAGGAAGAACTAGATTGGCTTTGTTTAAAAGTGGACTGTAAATCTTCCTAAATTAGTGGATTCTTAAGTTTAAGAAAGTTCCCTAGTTCCTTTTATCTTTGAGATTTTTCCCTGCCCCCTCTTTTTCCACTGCTTGCTTTAATTAGAGAACTAATGCATTACTAACATCAGAGATACCAGGAAACAAATTTTTAGTCATTGATAACAAATGAGAATTTTAATCAAACAATTAGAAACATTTCAGGGTGGGTTGTTTTTTAAATACCTTTTTCTACCAGAAATCAAGAATGGAATAATTTCTCATGTGTCTATGCGTTCATAGCACAGGATTTGGAGTTGTAATCTTCTTCCTTGATGCTAAAAATTGAAAAATGGATGTTGCTGGTATTTCTCTTTATAACTCTTTAAAGAGCAAAACCCGCTCAAAATAACCTCACATAATATTTTTTCAGTCCTCCTTTAAGGCTAAGTGGCTATCTAGCTTTTACATGTTTAGGACTTTCAGCTTAGCCAAGGGAATAAGAAAATTTCCTCCTACTCCTCTCATTATGTTGCTTACAGTCACATGTAATCTGAATGTAGTCAATACTAGCTCAGTTGATGCATAAAAAGGCCCTAATTTCTTTGTCAGAATGATAAGTGAAGTACATCCTTTGACAAATCATCGCTGAGATTTATTTTCAAACATTTTGCAATGCTTTTAGCAATCCATTGCTTTGCTAGGTGACATTTAGCATCTCATGTTTGATAAAGTTTTTATTTTTGCTAATTTGTTAAGTAGTCCTTTTTCCAGCAAAATTTCTAGAAGCTATTTGTATTATTTGATTTAGAAAAAAACCAGAGTGCTGCTTTTCCAGATTTTCCTCATTTGAACCACGTGATTTTCTGACATAATTTATCACAGTATCACAGTATGTTTGGGATTGGAAGGGACCTCAAAAGATCATCCAGTCCAATCCCCCTGCTGGATCAGGAACGCCTAAGTGAGGTCGCACAGGAACATGACCAGGTGGGTTTTGAATGTCTCCAGAGAAGGAGACTCCACAACCCCCCTGGGCAGCCTGTTCCAGTGCTCTGTCACCCTTACTGAGAAGTTGTTTTTTTCTCAAATTTAAGTGGAACCTCTTGTGTTCCATCTTGATGCCATTACCCCTTGTCCTATCATTGTTTGCCACCGAGAAGAGCCTGGCTCCATCCTCATGGCACTCACCCTTTATATATTTCTAAACATTAATAAGGTCACCCCTCAGTTTCCTCCAAACTAAAGAGCCCCAGCTCCCTCAGCCTTTCTTCATAAGGGAGATGGTCCACTCCCTTAATCATCTTTGTTGCCCTACCCTGGACCCTCTCCAGCAGTTCCCTGTCCTTCTGGAACTGAGGGGCCCAGAACTGGACACAATATTCCAGATGTGGTCTCACCAGGGCAGAGTAGAGGGGAAGGAGGACCTCTCTCGATCTACTAACCACCCCCCTTGTAATACACCCCAGGATGCCATTGGCCTTCCTGGCCACAAGGGCACAGTGCTGGCTCATGGTCATCCTGTTGTCCACCAGGACCCCCAGGTCCCTTTCCCCTACACTGCTCTCTAATATGTAATTTTCCAACCTATACTGGAACCTGGGGTTGTTCCTGCCCAGATGCAGGACTCTACACTTTCCCTTGTTAAATTTCATCAGGTTATTCCCCGCCCAACTCTCCAGCTTGTCCAGGTCCTGCTGGATGGCAGCACAGCCTTCTGGCGTGTCAGCCACTCCCAGCTTAGTGTCATCAGCAAACTTGCTGATAGTACACTCTATTCCCTTGTCTAAATCGTTAATGAATATATTGAATAATATTGGCCCCAGTACTGACCCCTGAGGCACTCCACTAGATACTGGCCTCCAACTAGACTCTGCACCATTGGCTACCACTCTCTGGCTTCTCTCCTTAAGCCAGTTTGCAACCCACCTCACTACTCTATTGTCTAGACCACACCTCCTCAACTTAGCTGTGAATTACAACTATAATGTTGTCAGCTAGATCTATACCTAGGTATATAAGTATCCATGCTCATTTTACAGTAACTATCTGCAAGTATAACTTTTAAAAATGTATTTAATATCATTAACCTGCTGCATTAATCATTGTCCAGGTTTTGGCTGGGATAGAGTTAATTCTCTTTCTAGTAGCTGTGGTTTTGATTCAGTATGAGAAGAACATTGATAATATGCTGATGTTTTGGTTGTTGTCAGGTAGTCAAGGACTTCTCGACGTCCCATGCTCTACCAAGTGCACAAGAATACCACTGTTTGGAACAAATGGATTATCTGTACCATGGTGAGCAACTGCATTATCACTTGTTTTGTTTATTCTATTATTATTATTATTATTACTACTATTTCCTCTTCCTTTGTTGTCCTATTAAACTGTTCTTGTCTCAATCCATGAAGTGGTGGTGGTGTTGTTTTTTTCCACCCTTTCTGATTTGCTTTCCCATTCCACTTGGTGATGGGGGAGTGAGTAAGTGACTGTGTGTCCTAGTTGCTGGCTGGTGTTAAATCATAACATATTTCAAACCACTCTCACATATCTGTTTTTGACTTGTTTGTTACAAATAAGTCATCTAAAATTTATCTCTTGATGGAAACAAATTCCTTGTAAGTAAAATTTTTACCTTATTAACCTTCAGGATCTATCCAGCAAGAGTAGGATGATGCCAGTAAAACCCTTTCACTGTCAATGTACAGAAACCAATTAAGAGCTTTAAAGCTGCATTTTATCTGCTGATTACCAGAAAAGCTTGTGGGGCTGCAAGAAAAGACAGATGGCTACCAGCCCATGATAACCTGGATTTCTCAGTCTCCCACCTTCTTACTACTGCAGTATCAGAACTGCCTTCCTAAATGTGGAAGAAAATCTTTGCTACCCAAAAAGTCTCTTTATTGCCATTGAATAGAAAACACTTTTCTGTAACATAACCTGTTGTGCATTGAAAATTATACTCTCTCTCTTGCATAAAGCTTTCTAGGAAGCTTTGGACTTGATGGAAACAGTGGCAGTATTGAAGATACATCTGTTCCCATTGGTCCCTGCCCAATCCATTCTTTTTGTTGCTTGTGTTGACACACAAGTTCAGTGATGCTGTGGCTATACAAATTGCTCTATCACTGTTTCCATGGCAGTAAAAAGGATCAGTAAAATGTCTGTTTGTGGATGTCTGCTGATTTTCATTTAGCTGCATCTACAGCTATAAAACCCATAATGTTTAGGTGGCTTCTGTGGCAGACAGAAGTACTGATCGCTTAATAGTGCAAGACAAAGTAGAGTCAAGGCACAGTTTATCAATCATAGTGAAAAACAATAGCACTTAGGTACCAAATACACACCACAGTGCCCTCAAACTACCTAATTTAGCAATTTCAGTACCTGATTAATATGCTAAATATGTGGGACATATTAGATCAAATTTAGTGGTATAAAAAGTTCATTGAAATGTTTTGGAAGCATTACAGTAAGAAGGCTTGAATGCATAAGCCTTTTATTTCAGGATCATATTCTAAATGAACTGGTTGAAACCAAACTGTTTCTGTCAGTGCAGCAGTGAGCTACACAGGCTATACTCTGCATTAGGTGATATTACAGACTATTACACTGATTATAGAAAGCCCTGTCACTACAGGATAATATTTGCACAATGGTGGGAAAATGTCCTATAGTAACTCACATTTTTCTTTTAGATGCTGCCACTTGGGCACTGTAAAGTGTCCACAGTGGTAAAGAGGAATCTGGTGCTTACTTTGAAAATCCTCGGACAGAAGAAGCTCTGGTTTGTGTACAAGGTCTAGCAAACCACATAATTCTCTGAGGCACTTTTTTCTCAAATAGAAACAACACTCCTTTCTTCCTGAGCAGCTGTCTGGTTTTCAGCATGGAAAACAAACAAACAGATCAACCAGCAAACCAAACAGAAAAATAGATTGGAAAAGATTCTGAGACTAAAAAAATTTACTAATGCAAAATTTATGGATCAGCATTTCGCTGTTTCGGAACCTGGTCATTCATCCCTGAAAGCACGAGGGTGCCAAAACATCCCCACTTTCTCTGTGCCTTAAAGAAGTTTGGTGCAGATCTAAGATATTTAACTCTGTGTGTGTATATGTAATATTCGTTTGGGACAGTCATTCTAGGTGCAATAGTAGGTGAGTGTGACCATTTGAATTCGGGGATAACCACTGTAGTTTGTTCTTATCTGTGCCTTCCTGGGAGGGAAGGGACTGGAAGCATGGAGCAATGGCTGATGACTCCAGCAGCCTCATTCAGCTTATTTTCCCATAGTTTTGTAGACGCTCTATGCCATCTATACGATAATGCAGTTTTTAGTTGCAAATGTAGCAGGAAGTGCCAGATTGCAAGTTGTCCTTTAGCCATTAAGCTCAAAAATATATTTCATGAAGTAGTTTTTGTTTGTTTGTGTGGGGTTTTTTTTGTTTGGTTTTTTTTTGTCATTGTTGGTGGTAGTTTTTTGTTTGTTTTTTATAAGTG
This sequence comes from Nesoenas mayeri, assembly GCF_963082525.1. NCBI lineage: Eukaryota > Metazoa > Chordata > Aves > Columbiformes > Columbidae > Nesoenas > Nesoenas mayeri. The sequence goes on from NC_137557.1 coordinate 14,802,282, forward strand.
ACCTTTAGAAATTTGCAAGAAAGAAGCTGAGTTTTGGGACTAAATGTCTTACAGATTTTGTCGTTATACTTCGTAAACCACATCATGATTGTTGGAGCTCATGCTTGTGTTGCAGAAGCTGGTAGATGACTTCAGTAAATCAGGTAGAAGGAAGTTTATATCCATCAGCCTGCAAGCATAACTACATACCTCCAGTGAACTTAAAGGACTAAAAATAATAGCTTGCACAATACACTTTTAATTTCTTGTAACTTAGCAGATAGCTTAGGGGCTTCACACTTAAATTTTTCATGCATTCCACTTTATATTTTTTTTAAGTGATCTCTTTTCCTGAGTGAGCTTTGTGTTGTTTGTATTAGTGGTTTTTTAAAACCCTGGTTCCAGACCAGTGGTCATAAGCAGCTCAGTCTTTGAACTGTTCACAGCTGGAATTTTTTTGTTAAGATAAGAGTAGGGAGAGAGCAGAAGATAGATGGGAATGTGGGGAGTTCCCTGTGTAGGCACTTTCTTGCAAAGATCAGATATGGAATCCAAATGAAATCCAAATAGTTTCTTTTACTTTCTTGCACATCAATAGTCTATTATTAAAACCCAGTAGTAGTGGGTCAAAATTAATTTAATTAGCTGAATCTTAATAGGGCAGCTTTAAATGTTCATCTACACTGTCCAGGGACCACCTAAGTTAAGTCGATTGAAAACTGCTTATAAATTGCAAATGTACATTGATCCTTTTTGCCCACCCTTGCTTTTGAGTTCATGTGCAGAAAACGTTTCCCTTCAAGCCAATCCATATGTTGGAACAACAGCAGTCAATACATTGACAGCACATGCCATTTGCAGACAGATGAGGATAAGAAACAAATCAAATTTGTTTTCAGGAAAAATACAAACTGTCCTGGCTGATACATCACCATTACCATGCTCCTATCTTAGCAGGACCCAGTTCATTTTCTCACAGGTTCAGTGGCATGCCTGTCATTAGTAGAACAGACTGGAATTTTAACAGAGATAAGCAGAATATGTAAATGCAGTCCTGCTTCCAGATTTGTCAATGACAGTATTTACTCTTCTCTGGGCGGGAGCATAAGACCCTGGAATATCCCAAAATAATGGTTCTTTAAGTTTCCTGAACCAGTTCAATATTTACTCTGAATACCCCTCATTAGAAACACTAACTGCTTAGATTGATCACCCTTGGATTGAGCCTTGTTGTCCTTGTGGTAGAGCATGCTAAGATGAAACAGTAAAGCAGCGGACCTGATTAGACAGAAGTCCCTCTGGTCTTGTCTCGTGTGGAAGAAAGAGGGAGGGTGTAAGCTCATGAGGCAACCAGAGAAGCAGGACTTCTTGGGAAGAGGGTTGCAACACTGGCCCTTTTTGTAAGAGCCAGACTTCAATAGATGACACAGGAATGTCCTGGGGCTGGAGGACTGAGCTTTGAGCTAACTGCCACAAGAAAAGGAAATTACAGCCCACTGGGGAATGACTGGTGTGAGCAACAGGGGTGTGGGAGGGAACATGCAAGTTTCTTCACTAGCATAGATTTCCTTTTCTCTATCAGACCACAGTAGGGCTACAAGCACTTTGACTACTATTAACTCCTTCATGCTGCCAGAAAAAAATACAAGCAGTTTGTCAGGAGTGTGAAAGGGGAAAATCCTGTGTATAATAATGCAGGACCAAGATATATAAAAAATATTTTCAATAATGACGTCATTCAAATATTTCTGGTTCTTTCTTATTTATTTATTCTAGATAACCATTCCTGCTTTGCCTTTATTGCTGAATATAGATTTGTTTCTTGAAGTTCTCAGGTCACAGTTCTTTTATTTGCACCCTGCCTGAAAAGAAAGCATGATGGACTCAGAGGTCCTTCCAGGGAAGCAGTCAGGTAGGCTTTACAGAGGTAAATGTAAAAGGAAATGTTAGTGTGGTTCACTGAAGTATTGGAGATGTTTGATACAATATCCAGGATATTTGTATCAGACCTGTATAACATTGCTGTAAAAAAACCCCAACCGTATCTCCTAGCATCCTCAGAAATACCTGTTAACTTCTTTTTCCTTTTTATTCCCCTAAATGCTTTAAGACACATTCATTTACAGCAGGGCTGTCAAATTCATTTTTGCTGGAGGCCACATCAGCCTTGCATTTGCCTTCCAAGGGCCGAATGTAATTTTAGGACTGTATAAATGTAACTACTCCTACATTTATACATTATGTTATTTATACACACTGTATAAATGTAACTACTCCCTGATTTAGATGTTTTTGTATCAGGTATTCCTGCCCCTGGGAGATGTAGTAAATAGATTTCTGAGCACTGTAGCACTTTTTATTATACATTTTCACAATTCTTGATGAAACTAAATTGATGAAAAATACACTCAGTAAAGTATTCCAGATTTCCATATTCAGAATTTAGCAAAATGTTTAAAAATATTAAATATTATACCCAGTTAATAATTATATAGGCTAGTAAAAATGAAAAATAGCTAGGGAGTTCAGTTAATGGACTGCTGCGTTGGTTTTTTAGAATTATTTTTATTGTATAATTCATCAAGAGAATCCATGTAAAGGTTTAATATTAGTCTTTTATGATGATAGTGATATGTTCTCCATTGCTGACATAACCCTAACTGCTTTTCACAGAGGTAGTAGTAGGCTTCATGCACCGTGCTATATATGTATTTATGTACTCATATTCCTCTTCAGAGACTGATAAAAAGTTTTAAAAGCTGTATTATAAAGCATAAATCCTGTCAGAAAAGAGGTTTTGCAAGAGATGAAGAAAATGTATTAAAAAAAAAAAATCTAAAAGACTACTGGTTTTAAAAACAGATGTGATAGGCCCCTATGAAATCATTTCCTGCTGCTATTGTGCTGATTAGCTGCACAGATTGTGTTACTGGTCTCATGAACAGATGGTCTATACTTCTTTTGTAAACTCCAGAGATACTGGACAGCAGAAGTATTTAATTTTGAGGGCCTTTAAAAAAATAATCCTGTTTTAGATTTATTTCTTCTAGAAGATTCACATATTTTTAGTGCAGAGTGATATTTGTCCAAAACTTAAATCACTACAACTGTATTTCTGGAATGATTCACAGGCTTTGTCTCCAACCTTTGCTGCGTTATATTGGTCTGGCTGCCAGCTCCAAGTGCTTTGTTTTATTTGCTGTTTGGTGACTGCTACACTCCAGCCATCTCCATGTGTGATTCAAAAGAAGGCAACATCAAGCAAGCTTTGCTTTCAATAGCATCTTTCAGAAGAACTCGGATACTTTCAGTCTCTCTGCATTTGTTTTTTCTTGGGTAAGAAAAGAACTGTTGTTTCAATCACTATCTTGAGAATTTTTAAGTAAATATGAACAGTTGCATGAACCGACTTTATGACTGTGACCAGTCTTAGTATGATACAATCCAGTGATCAAGTACAAAATACACAGCTCACGCCCGTCTGTCTTTACGTAGCACATAGTTTTGTCTAGCAGGGTGTATCATGCATATGTATTTAAGTATGTTTAAATATTTCCTGGCAGTATAAGACAGGGCTGTAACAGCTATCAATGCTGCAAATTGCACTGAACATTTTATGAACTCAGAATTTATGTTGCTGTTTAGTTTTGTTTTGCTTTTCTGCCATGTGTTTTCTTAGAAAGGCCTCAAGCTGACAATGTATCAAGTGAGTTCTAAGTTAACAACTTTACTGCCTTATTTTATATTTCTAAAAATTATGTTGGAGAATTTAGTACCTGTGAAACTCTAATAGCTTTAGGGCTAAATTCAATACAAGAATCTATAGCAGCACAGCTAGCACACACCATGGCAGATGGATAAATAAGCTGCAACTCCATTTTCTCAGAAGGAGTTGCATAAGTCAAATCCAAGTGCAAAAATTGTGAGTTTCTGGTAAATATAGGAACACAGCAGGCACTGTCCCATATGGGCTGCAGAGCTCATTCAAGCACTCTTCCAGCTGCTGCCATGTGGGAAAGGATTCCTGGTCCCTTCATCCCTGGCTTATTTTGGAGAAGAGGCTTTCTGGATGTAGGCACCTCAGCTGTCACAGAGGAGTGTAACTAATATCTCTCCAAATGACTATATAGCTTGACTATAGCCTAACTCCACAGCACAGATCTTCCTCACCTACCACCTCCATATTGGCTAGCAGCATAACTGCTTTTCTGGCCATGTTTGTCCCAATCGAGTAACAAAATAAGTGGCAGATGTGTAATAACCCATGAGTATATATATATATATATATATATATATATATATGGAGACTATAAATCCCATAATATCATTTGCATGTCTGAGATCATCTGACCTTCATAGATCTGACATAATGCACTGTTATTTCATACCCTATTGATTTTATTTTTTGTGTAGCTGATGTTTCTTGCTCATTGTCTGTGTGAAGGTCTAGCACATGGGATTCTGAAAAAAAAGATTTCATCAATTCACACATGCTTGAAGGAGTTGTATTTTTACACTTCTTGCTGAGCACATAATGGATGCAAATTCCCTGATTCACCATGTAGGAAAATGGCTTACACAAAGAGTTTTCTCTCTCCCTGTAGTATATTTCAACAAAGCCAGCTCTCTGCTTGCTCTTTTACCTGATTTACTACCCTCTTGCCCACGAGAAAATACCAGGGAAGGTACCTTTCTTGCACAGTTTTTATTGCATTTGGAACTAGCCTCTTAGCCTCCTCCCTAGGTTTAATTTTTGACTAAGATAAGCCATTTGAGGAGACAGATCCAAGGACAAATTGCTACAAGTGAAAACAGACCCCAGACCCTAGGGAGTTCTTAAGGAAAATCTTGATCTTCATATTCCATAGAATTACCACCTTCCTTCCTCACTGACCAGTGAGCACTTTTCTCAGAGAGGGTGTTTAGGCAAGAAGTGGAGTTATCCATTGTCTCATGTATTTTTTCACAGAAAGAGATGACATGGCTCTATTGAGATCCTTTTCCACTTCGTTAACAACTTAAGCTTTTCCTACAAATTAGTAAATCTTCATTAGGTAAACTGAGATGCCTGTTCTGCAGCAGAGGATTTGTCTGTGCTTGTAATCTGTGGAAAGTGTATTCTAGCATCCAAGTAGTTCACCTTTTTTTGTAAGAAGAGAAGCTCAGGGAATACACGTGCCCGTTAGCCATATTTACAGTGGCTTTCACCTGCTCTTCTGCATCACTACTGCTCTGTGTTGTTCTCCACAGGGAAGGAATTTCAACTGTAGAGAGGTGACCTTATGTATCGTTATTAATTAACGCTTCCACATAGAAGTTAGCAACTCTATCAAAGGCGTGCAGGGAGCCCGCTACTCAAGATGTGCTACAGGCAGCCAAAACTCTGTCCAAATGTGGGCAGTTCTTGCTTACAGCTTCTGCCAGGCTAAGCAGAAGAACATGTATGCATCGGTCTCTAAGATAAAGGATTATTTCTGAGGAAATTAATGGAAAAGTTATATTGCCAGAATATGTAATCTCCTGGGGTGTCTAAATAGGGGAAAGTTCTTCTTTTTAAAAAAAACATCTGAAGGACTCAGAAGATTTCATTTTCTCTCAAATATTTTTTAGTTGCTCTGTCAATCTATGTGGTTATCTCTTAACATTAGAAAACAGAAATATATGGGATTGCTTTACAATATTGCTTGAATTTATATGCAGTTCTGTCACATAAGTCAGGCTCTAGAGGGATCAGCTAACTTAGAAATGATCTCAAGGCTGCAGCAAGAACATAACTACTTATTTTTCAGTATAGCTGTTCTTTGAACCTTCAGCTTGATCACATAGCATGGATTTATAACCTTCTTGATGCTAAACCAGCATTTTCAATATCGTCTGGAGGAGGGCCATGGATCTGCCTGCTATGGGATTATCAAATTAGCTTTCTGATAAATAGTAGGCAGTTAGACTGCCAATAGTCTGAAGTAATACTCAGGGAACGAAATAAACTATCTGTAGAAAAAAACCTTTTCCTTTATTTCATAATAATAAATAACAAAATACTGGTGTTGAATATCAACACTTGTGGAAGTAAAGCCTTGTACATAAAGATAAAAAGTTCTCTGGCATATAAAGAAAAAAAGAAAAAGAAAAATACTCTTGCTGTTTCAAATACTTTTTCCCCATATTCAGTGTCACTGTTGCATGGCAAGAGGACTGGATGAGCTGCTGAAGATGGTGTAACCAGCTGGCAATTGGCATTAGGTTCCTCTGTGTTAGGGAGCCATTTGATGTCCCTCATGTTTTCTTCTGGGAATTGATTTTCCTCTAACCTTCTCTCGCTCAGGGCTCTTCAGAGGCTTTCCTTGGAGATGCTTGGCTTTGCTGCTTCTGGTGGCTTGACAACACAGGTGAAATCCAAACTCGAGTACCTGAACCTAAGGACCAAGAAGGAAATGGTGGTGGTGCAGCCATTATTGCATTGAGTCTATTGAACATAAGTAGCCTCTGTGTCCCTTGGGTGGTGTAAAGGGCATCTTAAGGAGATGCTTCCTCCAGGCAGAGACAGGAGGCCTGTGCTACAAGATGTCCTTTATCCCATGAGGGAGAAACATGCTCCCTAAATGGAGGCTACCTCTGTTCTGCGGTGCCTCCCAGATACTCGTCGTGCTCCAGTCTTGGGGGCTCAATGTTGGCTCAATTGCTCAATCAATGCTTGGGCAATTTTAGACTCTGGCTGCAATAAGTCTTTTTACTTAATGTATATTTAGACTAGGGAACAGTGCTGCTTTTCTTATGGAAACAATCTTGCTGAATGAGAGTAAGTGGCACCTATAAATTCAGCCTTTCCAACCTGTAAAACGTATCACAAATGGGTGGAAAAATGTTTCCAGTGAGCTTTTCAATTCCTTCAGAGGAGAAACAAGTTTGTGGTTAACATATATATGATCCTGAACCCTGTGAATTTGGCATTCACTAGCTTTCTGCCCATGAAGGAACCACAAAAGTACATGTAGTGACTCCTCTTATGGAAATGTCATCTCCTTCACCCTCCAAGAGCCAAAAATGTTTCCATTTATGAAAAACAGACCATCAAGTGGTGTGGTGGAACTTACCACCACAAATGAAGATCTTTGATGAAATCACATGGATAGGCTTGTTCAAACTGTACAGTATATAATTTGCCTGTTCCACACATGGAAATGAAAGAAATCAGTGTCAGATGACCCTTGCAGGCTGGTGTGTGTCGTATTGTTTATTTAAACCGATCAAGGATGCTTAGGATCTGTTGCGCAGCTTAATTCTTGCTGGAAATGCAAAATGGGAGATAAATAATTAAGTAGTTGAACAGTAAAAACAATTTTTGCTTTTTTTTTTTTTCTCTGTTTGCAGGATGTAATTAGGAGTAAATGTTTCCACTGGGACTTATTGACTGTAACTGTAAACTGTTTGCACTGGCGGTGCTAAGTCCCATCTAGAACAGATCTGTTCAGTCTGAAGCCACTGTCCCATTGGGAGATCTTGCCCAAAAAACTTTTTCTAATTCATACTAATTTTAAAGCAATCATTTAAATTACTCCCGTTGTACTGTTTTCCACAGAGCCTCTTAGAGTAAAGCAGCATCATTTTACTTCGCGAAAATCCATGAAAGTTTTTTCTCCTCAGCTTACAGCCAGGCAGGCTGGGAAGCTTCCTTGGGGTTCAGGATCTCATGGAGAGAAGAAATCTGCAAAATCTCTCACAATTCCCTGCATTCAGTGCTGTGAGTATTGCCACGTGGTTTAATCCTACAGGTTAATTTTTGCAATTCAGTGTTTATACACCTTCAGCTATCAGATTGTAGCTGATCTTCACCTGCTTACCACTCAAGATAGGTAAGTTTCTTAAACTACTTTTATATAATATTATATATATATAAAAATATGTATATAAATAGATATAATCTAATATAAACTAATATTAGAACACATCTTGTAGAGCGAATGCATAAAACGTTATTAGAGAAAAAAACTTAAGGTAGAACAGATGCTAATGAAGCTTCATCAAACCACTGATATATATTAGCAACACAAGTGGATTTCAGTGACCAAACATATAAAAAAAAAAATCAGAAAAAGCATTTAATACATAATCTTGATAAAGTACCAGTGGTGAGTTAGGCTCTGTGAGTAAACATGGGAAATGCACCACTGAATTTTAGCTTCAGTGGAAATTTACATAGCTGATAGCAACATAATAATAAATGTATTTAATTCCTTTAATTTAATTCCTTAATTTAAGTTGCTACTTGCTACTTATTTCTTCAATGCATATTATTATTTTTTTTTTTTTCTGTCAGTTACTAGGCAGAATGTACCAACACCAAAAACTTATCTGCTTACTTCATTCCACTTTTGATGGGTAACTTTCAGGAAGCAATGGTTCCTTAGCAGTCCTTTGGGAACTTTTCGACTTTTGCTTTTATTTTGTGAAGATAGCAGACACAAAATATGGGTCCCTTGGACAAATGTGTTTTATTCAAACTAGAGAAAATTAAAAGGCAGTTTTCTAATTCTACCTTGAAGTGTTTCTTAAACATCCGTGAAGCTTTGTTAACAAGTAGTTCTTTACCAACTAAGCATCAAAAATAGTGAAGGCAAGTCAGTCTCAGCTTCTCCCCAGTAGTGAACTGAATGAGTCGGGATAAAAATTATCTCAGGCTAAGCAGAGATATTTGGCAAAAGGCTTTGGACTAATATTAAATTTTAAAAAGACTATAAGCATTGAATCCATAAGGGCAAGTGAGTTCAGGTAGTATCAGTTATGACTTGTCTCTGTGTTTAAGACACAAACTGGATGTCAGAGGAACAGAAAGCAGGTCTGGATCGCACACTGCTGAATGGCAAATCTTGAAACAGGAATAACTGCTTACCTTCTAAATGGCAATTTGCTGCAAGACTTGTCTGCTGAAAATATGGTGAGAACAGTTCCTAGGGGACATATAATGAAATCACAATAAATCTGGAGCACAGGAGACTGAACGGAAAAATAAACACCCTCTGTGTACACTAAAACAGTTACTTTATTATGATAAACTGGAGCTGTAGCAGAGCTGTGAACTTTGTCAAATAAGGCACCCCACAAGCCTTGAGATTTTGCCACTGCTTTTCAGTATACTGTGCTTCAATCAAGTGAATAAAGGCTTAGATGGAGGGGGCAGCAAGGCAGCGCCGTGACAACACAGCACTGTGCCCCACCAAGGCAGCAGGAGACACGGACTTCCGGAAGGGCAGGAATCGCTGTGAATGCTGTTGTGAACAAATGATCCCCTGTAGCTCTGAGCTTCAGCATCTCTGATGGATGTATTGGCAAGCCGACTGCTACCAATGTTATCAAACATTTCTGTAAAGACACAGAAGAACAAAAAATAGCGCTCTCATTTCTTGTTACATGTCCATAGCCATTCCTACCCAGATTAATGAAGTCATCACTAATTTAGAAAAGCATGTCTCATATATCTCTTTATATAAACGCTGCCTCAGAGGTGACATTTCAGTGCACCACCTGCCTGAGAGCCTCCCACTGTGTTAACCAAAGACATGGGTGGTCTCCAGACACCAACTGCAGTTGTGCAGCCAAAGCAGCTGACACTGCACCTCTAGCTGTGCTTATAGGGACTTGGAAATAGATAAGGCTGTATTAGTAAGTAAAGACTGTAGTTAGGCTAACTTAAAGTAGCTTTTAATCATTGCTAATTAAAATCTGCAGTTAAGATCCTTAACTTTTTTTTTTTTTTTCTTTCCTGTTTCATGAATACTTCTGCAGCTTTGGGTGCAATCCAATCCCATTGACTTAAAAATCTGGCTGGATAATGCCACTTTTGCTGACAGAGAGGCTACCTGACACAAGAGGAATCCAAAACTCAACAAGGGCTTCCTGGACTAACTTAACACTCCCACCGAACTCACACAAGCCTCCTGCATGTGCCACAGGCATTGAAGAGTCAGCAGGCACTGTGCATCCAGCTCCAGCATGAGATGATAGGTCCACAGTTTTTTCTTCTTTACCAGGATCAAAGCACTGCTGTCACAGCTCAAGTGCTCATACAGGTAACTGTTTCCCTTCTAAAGCAATTTTGAGTTTTTTGCACAAAAGGTGTCTTGTGTTCTAGTTTTCATAGTAGCAGAAGTTGCATACTCATGGGCAGGAAAAAGCCTAATTAGATTTGTCGTGTTTTCATGCTTCTGCTTAGCCAGAGTGGAGATGAGCCTCCAAGAAAAATAATCTGCAGCCTCGGGGGACCTTTGGACTTGGCACTTGAGCTTCACTCCATAAGCATCTCTTTTGCCAGCATGTCTGAGCTAGAAATAGCAAACATGGACATGACAGCCGAGGAAAATGAGAGCAGGTTAGAAAGCTCTAATGACTGCCATTCACTTTCAGACTCCTCTGTACCTGAGAGAACTAAGTAATGAGTTTTGACTGGAGTAATGTTAATACAGCTGTGGCTTCCCGCTCCTACAGCCCCGAGGCTGCAGAGCCTGGGAGCAGAGTGGGGAGTGGGGCAGCTCCACTGCTGCTCCTGTTGTTTCCCTTATGTTGGGAAGATGTCTGGGTGATTTGTTAAGTAGTTTTAAAGCTGCTCAGCTCTGCAAAGCAGCACGGCCTCGAGGGGGCCAGCAGGTGGTTGGAGACTGTCAATGGGGGGAGATGCTGTTACACAGGGAGTGACTTCAGAGTGGTCTCCGGGACAGGACTGAGTCTCTATGGTGTGAACATTGGCAAGCCTCCGAGTTAAATCTACTTTCATTGAAGTGTCACTGTATCCTTAAGTCATACCTAGAGAGACAATGACAGGGAGGAAACCTGACTTAAAACTCTTTGGGAAGGCACAACCTCCACTGGTGAGACAGGACTTCTGTTTCTGCAGCAGGACGTTGTTCCAGTCACTGTGCCCAAGTCCTGAGGTAACATGTCAGCAGGCCAAAAGAAGCCTCTTTAATAAGGTCCAGGGGGCATTGTGTCTCTTGCCAGCTCCTCATTAGTGAACCGACTGCACTACAAATAGGCAAAACCCAGCAGCCTAGTAGAGTCAGATACTGCTGCTGGGTCTGGTGCTGATTTACAAAGATCAGCTGTTCTGGGTTAAGCCATCACATATGGGAACTTGTTGGGAACTTCCTTGAAGTAAGCCCTAAAGTAAGTTACATCTTTATGGGAAAATGTTTAAAAATAAAACCATATGAAGAAGCATGCAGGAATAAGGGCTGGAAGTAGAAAGACAGCTCTGTTTTTATTTTGCTATAACTCACTGGATCTGGTACCAAAAAGTATAAAGAAGCAACTACTAAATGTGAAGTTGCTATTTCAGAGGTGAAGAAAATAGAGATTATTCCAAACTTAGCAACTTGTTAATTTTTTTTTTTTTTCTCCTCCCTTAGGTGAGCAGAACTTCAGTTTTGATTTTATTTCTGTTTCTCTAGTTGTGAGAAATTGTTATGGTGGGGCCATGGAGCAAATATAGCATAAGCTGGAGTTTCCATCACTCTCTCATGGCCTTGAATATTTCATTATTAAGTTTTAGTCTATATTAGATCAGAGTAGGTCTTTTGTGTGTTGGACAAGGCTGAAAAATGGGTTGTTTTGATGCAAGTGTAATCATATCTTTGAAAAATAATGCATAGAAATGTGACGTTAGCACAGCTACAGTGTCAGTAAACTCCAGTAGGAGAGAAGCTGTGATACCAAGCCCATAGTAGAGTGCATCATACATGAACTGTGTATGAAGGACATTGATTCATACAGTTTACTCTTACTCGGGTGCTAAGGGAGCAGGTGGTGCTTTTTGCTGAGTCTTTACTTAGGAAATACAGTTTCAGTTTACAAGGGCGTTGACAGAGGTTTCTCAGGAATGATGGGCTTGTGGTCCATGGAAAATTCATGGTGGCAGACGAGATGGGGAAGAAAGGGCTTGTGCTGGGCAGGCCCAGACTTTCACTTCCTGCAGTGTGGTTTCCAGCTTTCACTCCTCTAGGAAAAAGGCTCATGTATATCAGCTCATAATGTCAAAAATTAATTGCTAGCCACTTAGAGCTTCTATTCTACTCCAGTGTGTTTTGCCTCAATATTTGTTTTGGAGTTTTTTCATAATCAAAAAGGGTGAAGGAAGACATTTTGAGAAGTTGGCAGAAACATGCTAAGAATTTAACAGGAAGCTAACAGCTTAACACTGTATTTCCACAGAAGTGTATGAACTGAGATTTTTTTTATAAGTAGGAGGAAATTAAGCTTATGTTTTGTGGGTTTTAAAAGTAAGTCACGATATCTCCCACACACTGCTTGCAAATAAAAGGTCAAGAAAGATAAAATTATTCACATCATATGCACAAACTGGCACACATAACTTAATCTACAAATATCTGGAATTGATACATTTATTTATCACTGAATGGTATCCATGTCCTCTTAAGATCTGTATAACTTAGTGATTCCTGGATTTTTACTTCTCTCTTCTAATTAGAATGAAGATTTATCTGTCACAGATCTGCAAATCTGCCTAGGGTGGGAAAAAAGCTATGATAGAATATGAGAACAGAGAGATTTCAAGTGGTTCAGCTGCCTGGCATGCTCCTGGATTCCACATGTGTTGTCACCAGCGCAAGAGACTCCTGCAGAATACAGACTGGAAATAGAAGGTACCCCATGCTCATATAAACACTGCAAACAGTAGGGGATATGGTGTGGCAGCTACAGAACCTTTCCCAAAAAAGGTGAATGTTCCTTGCTTTCACATTTTTAAAGATGAAAAAATTACTCCTCCATTCACTATACTATTGTGATTTTATGTTGTTGTGGCTTTATAGCTGCTGTATTCTGCACTATATCTTGGCCTTCTTTAACACATTAGGGGTTTAGATGTTAATATAGGAATACCAGATCCAGGCTCCTCCTAAAGCAGACAGCTATGCTATTTAATACCATGGATAATATTAAAAATTTTTTATTAAATTAAAATTATTTGAAAGGTAATTTTTCCACTTGAGAATTTGTTCCATGGAAAAATTCAAACCTGTCTTTGATTCTTTTGTCCCTTCTGCTCCTGTCACACACTCTCAGACTTTACTAAGCTTGGTCCTAGTCCCGCTGATTAAAACCCCTGCTTTCTCAAGTGAGGCATCTTTCTCCCATTTCCAGTCTATGTGTACACAAGTTCTGATGCTTTAATCAGTAAAGGGCTGTAGTCTATAAAATTGCTTTCTGCAATTACACTTTTTTCTATTTTAACCAACCCAGTTCCCCACGTTGAGTTTCTTCGCTATGATATTCCTGTCCTCCTTGGTATGCACCAGTCTCCCAGTGGTGCATCACCAGCACACTCCAGCAGCAAGGGCTTTATAAGGCATCTTTCCTACAGGACCCGGAATGAGATGGAGCCCATCACTTCTCCTAAAACACTCTGTTTTAATGTTTTTCCAGTCCGATTCTTCTCATTTTAACAAAACTCCTAACCATTTCTTTTGTTATGGTGCTACCACTAGTTTCCTCCAAGTTAATTCTTTCCCATGTGTTTATTGAAGTCCAGGCACATTAACACTATGGCATTTCTTCAAATCTTCAAAAAATGAAACATAGCAACAACAAAAAATAATCTTCAACATTAATTCAAGGTTCAGTTCAATGAGCTTGATACAATTGATCACTATTAATCACATGCTGTATTTTAGTCTCATTTTCCTTCATAAATATTTTTCAATATTTTATTATAAACTTATTTTTCTCTTTTTCGTAAATGGAATTTCTACTTTTGTTTTTCCTCTGTCATGAGGCATCTCAGGCTTGACCCTGTGCCAGTTGTTCTAGTATTCTGGATAGAGAGTCCTTGTGTGAACAAAAAACTTTCAGCCTCGGATGAACCTTGGATATGGTAACTTTAATTTCTATAGTCACAGTTCATTAGACAACCATAGTTTTGTCCCCATGCTCTCCTTTATCATCTTTATTAAAAATGCAGGCACATGTTGCATTTCATTTTTGGGCTTAAAATTCTTTAAACTTTATACCATCCTTACTGTATAACAGTTCAGCTTCATTTTTTACCTGTCTTTCCTTCCCCACCCCATTTATTTGACTAACAATCCTTTTAGAATGCATGTTTTAAATTGAATTTGCAAATTCATCCTGGACTTGTATTTTGGCAGACTTCACTTTATTAATTAGATCTTTGTCCATTGAAACTCAAATACTTTCCTTTCCAAGCCTGTCTCTATGTACCAAGGATCTAATTTAAACAGGACTCATAAGTGCAGCACAGCTATTGTTCTGTGTATGTTTGTCAAAAATATGCACTTATTATACAGAAGCAGCTGAATATATTCTTCATTTTGAAAATGAAAATCAGTAGGATATTAGCAGGAGCAGGTGGCTCTAGAAAAGGCACGTAGCAGCTAAAAGCTTTTTATATGCAATTGGTGGACAACATTTCATAAACATTATAAACAAAAGAAAATAAGAGCAACCTTAATTTTTAAATTTTGGTGCTGGATAAAGGCATTTAAAACTTTTGCTCATCATTTTGAACTGCAGAGCTTTCAGAATACAAATTTAGAGCTCTTGTAAACAGGGAATATCTGTTCTCTCAGCCCACTAAGGAGTTAAATTTCTAATTAATATTTTTACAAGTGTTTTTCAAAGCTTTTTGTGAAAGATGAAAAGAATTGCTGGCATCACAGTTGTAACATGAATGGAGAAGTACAAGCTGTATTATATCAGCTGGTGTTATGTCAATTTTGTGTACTCATTGATAAAATTTTCTAAAAAATTCGGTCCTCTTGCTAAAATAATAGCCTGTCTAGAGTTATCCATATAAACACTAAAATGAGATAATTTTTCTTCCCAGGTGTCTAATACTGGGCATGAAAATGAATTACTATTTTTTAAAAAATTAATCATAATAAATATTTTATGTCTGACAGAATGGAATCAGCATTTAGGTGGCAAATGACTCATGCCAAAATCCTGTCATCTGCAAAGGTATTGCTCATTTTTATACCTGCAAAAGCCTGAAGACAAAAATAAAGGTAAGAATTTGTGAATCCACTGAGAAATGAGACAGTTGTAAACAGAGACGCCAAAATTATTCTATTTTTACAGAAAATACTGTTTGCTCTCTCCAATATTTGCTTATAACTCCTGGGTGCTGGCTGAGGACATGAGTCATATCCTTGCGTGCCCTCTCAAGGGTTGTGCTGGGCCTCACCAGTGTCCTCTAGCCAGCGGACAAAGACGTGGATTCAAAAGCTGGACTTTCCCTTTGGTACCAAGAATTACCAGAATAACTCCTTAGAAAAGTAACTTTAGCAAATTGTCAGAGTTCTGAAGACTTACACTCTTTTCACTGTACCTGAGATGACTGCCTGCTTCTTACTAAAATGTGCAGCAAAGAAATTATTTTACATTATATTATGTGTATGTATTTTCTTGGCATATTCACAAACATCTGACATTCTCCTTTACAAATTTGTTATTTGGCTCTGATGATCTGCTGTGGTAGATATTAAAATATAAAAGAGAAATATTTAGAAACAAGGTTTCTGAGAACAGGCCAGTAGAAAAGTCAATGACTGAGATTCAGCTCAAGGCATTTGAACAAATTACGTAACAAAATAAGGTATGGAAGGAGAGATATATAAATCTGGAAAATTCTTAAACACAGTGAAGAAAGGCTGTTATTGGCTTTTGTTTTTGTGCTCTTAGAAAGACTTTTCCCTTCAGATTCCATAGCCCATGTCCCCACACCAACTTATTTTTTGTGTTATACCTTAGGCAACAGGAAACTTTCTGAGGCCTCTCAATATTACTCTAGTCTTAACTGTGGGGCTTTAGTCCCAATGCTGACATTCATTTTCTCTGAGCATGAGTAAGCAATTCAAGTGTATCTGATTCGAAGTTCAGCAAACTATAAACTGATTAATATTATCTTTGTTGCCATTACAGAGAGATTATCACACTTTCAGTTTAGTGGAAAATATTGTCATATTTATAGTAAAGACATAAGAACTCTTCTGCACTTTTATTTAAGATCACATGGATCAGAAAATTTACTAAAGAGCATCCAAGACCACCTGTTTCACTGTCAGCTTTTTCACTTATATGTGAGTCTTCTACAGTTTTACTTTGTTATTTGAAGTCTGGTCTGCCAAGTTATTTTCTTTCTTATTTAGCTGTTTGCCTCCAATATGCTGACCTGAACTTCAACATGTATTTTTTCTGCACCATTGAGTACACTGGACTCAGGAACCAGTGCATCACCTTTTACACAAATATCTTTGTTCCCTTCTAACCCTTTTCTGTTTTGGCATTAGCACGTAGTGTTATCACAAAGTTATGAAAGGTTAATCACATCTGACAATACAAGTATCAAGCAGAAATATTAACTAGATTATTGTCTGCTCATGTGTACACTAATTATATATAACATGGAGACTTTTTACATAATAGTTATGCTTCACTAGTGCCTGTTCAGCATTGTAGAGAAATGAAGAGAAAATGCTTTTCAGAGTGGTGGATTTCTTATGACAGATTTTAGGTTGTCATGCCCTCCGTCATGATGCCTCAAAGACTTCAGAGAGGTTGCCCATCCTTTAGAGATCCAGCAACAGAAGTGATGACAGATTTTTGAAACTTTATAAACATTTTTTGTGCTCCAAAGCAGCCTGGAAAACAGCTGCTGCACACGGGGGTTACTGAGTGCCACTGGGCTGTGAGTGAGGTGAGTGAGGATTCAGGCTGTGTGCTTGGGCTGAAAAGGGCACAAATACTTTGTTCAGGTATAGTCGAGGCAATGGGTTTGAACCCCATCAGATCTAGGGACTTAAAGGCAAATTGGCTTAATCATGAGTTTAGTGACTCAGAGTACCAAAGTGGCAGGGAATCCATGTTTCAGAAAATACTGGTCTAGGAGTAGTTTGTAAACAAGTCAGGATAAAAATTTAGTTGTGAAGTAAGGAAGTGTCTTGAGGTTTCACTATGACATTGATTCCTGAGGCAAAGATGGAGTCCAGAAGGAGCAAAACCAGCAGCCTGGTGATTTCTGTACAGGCAGACATGTTACAGAGATCAAAACAAGAAAGCAGTAATAACAACCAAATGGTACTATTCTGTGTATCTTAGTCTCTGTACATTACACTTAGAAACAAAAGCTTCTTTTGGCATTCCAGATTCAATATACTCTTTTTTTTTTTTTTTTTTGGTAAGCAGGTTGTTTAGGCACTGAAGGGAAGATGTATGCTTAGCTATTTAAATATATTGTCAGTATTTATTTTTAAAGGAGTTGGCAAGACACTTATATTCCTTTAAAATACTTTTTAGTCTAAACAGCTGCCACATGCATTCAATTTTAACAGCTTTTCATATTGGTGTTTCAAAAGGCAGCAAAGTATATTTTTGAAGTACATTTTTATTAGTTAACTGAAGTCCCTTCTCATGTTTACATGTGTATAGCACTAGCAGTATATTGTTTTGCTATACCTGAAAAAGTAGGGTTTGGAATGGTATTGACAGTGATAACCTATGAACACTATCAGCTCATATGACTAGTATTGCAGGAGGTAATGCTGGAGAAGATGTGCAGTAGTAGCTTATGGAGTGGCTCTGAGCAATGCAGGAAATATGCAAGTGTTTAAAATGATTTTGTTCTTCTTGCTTTCAGTCAGGATGCTGTCATATAGAAAGACCAGGGTCTGCCTTCAAAGGAAAATATTGTGGCTCTGTTTTCCCTATAGAGGATATGTTTCTCATTTATTTCAAAATATATGAGACGTGGCACGCTGTCTCAGTCAGCTCACCATCTGCTAACCCACCATGGAGTTACTATGACTCACAAGCTACAGAGAATGTTGATATTTTACCACTTCAGCAAAAATGTATATACTATTACACTTGTTAGTGATACTGTACCCATGCATGGGAAGTTACTGGGCATTGTCAGACAACTTTTTTTCCCTCTGCCCAACAGTCCATTAGGAAAAGAGGGGCCAGGGCATTTGATCTCCGTGCTCCAAGGGCTTGTTATGGATTGGGCTACATCAAATCCAAAATGGGGAAGGGGGAACCAAAATGAGACATTGCCAACCAAGGAATATTCTGTCCACCTGCAAACTAGTACCTGTTCTTTTAATACATGATCAGTTTAGCAGCACTTTTTAGAAACATGAAAATTTTGTGTTTTTATTATAAAACTGATAAAACCAAGATTTTCTGTAGACTTTGCTTTCCTAATTTTGTGACTGCTCAGTGAGGTGACAGTGGAAATTTCCGTTTCTCCCAGGCACCTTTCTGGAGGGGCGTCTTTCCTCACCTTTCTTGATTTGTCCAGTCTATTCAGACTTTAAAATGATGAGAGACTTGCTGCCTCTTATTGCATGGACATGACTTTGCCCAAAGTAGTTTCTAATTTCAGCTGGAGTCTTTTGACCTTAAGATGCAGTGTTAGCTATGGTATTTTTCTGTAACAGAGGCAATTAGCTGACCTTGAATGTGAACTCCTATTAGAGAGGGAATCTCCAGAAGACATGTATACCTGCTTTAATATTATATGTCAAATATTTCTGTTTAGGTTCTTGTGGCACATTTACCCTCTGAGGATTATTCACGAGAAACAGAAGGGTGACTCAGTGCCAGTTTGAAATGTGACGTATATTTCTACACAGATATTTATTTGACACATTAAAAAAGCCATTTTTGACACCTTATTTAAAATGGAAACTTCCACTCTGTATGAAACAAATCTGTATTAAGGGGAAAATGGTTTTAAGTGCACCTTTAATTTTTCTATTGGAACAATGATTTCAGCAGATGGTTTAAATCTTGTCATATGTTCCTGTGATTTCCATAACCCAAAGGCAGCTGAGGAACCATGCCACAGTTCTACATCCTCTGAAGCCAATATGAGTCCTTCTGATGACAACCAAAATTTTATTCTAATGTGAACTATGTTCATACCTCATTGGTTTTAGATCCATCCAGGATTTTTTTTTCCAATACTAACCACAGAACTCAAACTGTAGCACAAATTTCTTTTCTTATAGCTCACTTCTCCTGATCAGGTATTTCCATCTCTTTTTGGCTTACTGTCAGTATTTCCTGAGATACATTCAAATACTTTTATAAAGTCCACTGTCCTCCTCAGGAAAATGCTAAACTTGGCCAGGAGTACTTTCATACAGGTGGTATAAATGGGGCAGTACACACTAGTAATGGATGTACCCAGTCTTCAAAAAAAGTTTGGGCTTCTATGGCCATTGACTGTTATATGTAGAAAGTCATGGAACTGAATATACCTCTCTCCCCTATGAAATTTCCAGCTGTAAAATTACTGCATAGCAGAATAGCTATGATAAATTGTTTCCTGTAAAACATTGGGCCATAATGCTATTAACATAAATTATATCCTATGAGTTATTGCGATACTGCTCACTAGTCTCTCTGTCATGAGAAACCATAATAGAAATTCTCCTTCTGTGATTACGCAGAGGAGGAAACATCTTTCTTCAAGGCTCTTTTGCAGCAGGACTTGGAATAGCCCAGCATTGGGCAGCATGTGCTCTTTCTACATTTCTAGGGATTTTCTGACATAAGAATTTTTTCCTCCTCTATTTACAACAACAATAATAAAACCTGTCTAGATATTAGACTTAGTCTAAAAGGCCTAAAACCATGAATACAATGAAAATGTAGGCGTGGCTGTTCAAGTCTGTTGAACACCTAGAGAAATAGCTTTCAAAGCTAATGTTTTAGACAGATCACAAATATTACAATGAATCAGCAGGGTATTTTTATCAACAATCTTCTGTTTGATCTTTTATGAAAAATGCTGGGAAAATTCTGGCATCTTTCTATTTTTTTAATTTATGGGTTTATTTGTTTGGTTTTTTTTTTTAAGCACAAATTTGAAGATAAATTGAAGTTAGAGAAACAGAAGTAGTAATGTATGCTGAGACATTTTCTCAACCACTTTTTTTTTAATAAAAAGGAATGAGAGAAATGTTCAAACCATTGCTTTCCATGAAGGAAAAAGCTTAAAAACTTTTTAAATTTTAATTTATACACACTGGGTTTTTAAAAGTTTCTTCTTTGGTCTGTTTGTATGTGTTCTTAATTTTTGCTTTCTCTAGACGAAAGAAGAAAAAATCATGAAAAAATAAAAGAAAACCCCAAAACAACAACAAAACCCAAAACATCCTTATTATGGGGAAGGACTTCTATTTTCTTAATGTTGAAAGTGAGGCAAAAACATGAGCAGAATATCTGGTAATAAAATTTTAGCATTACTTACGAACGTCCTCCATTGACAGCAACATACTGCTCCAGCAAGTGAATTCTAAGGCCTTGAGTCCTGCACAGTTTCCAATGGTTACAGTTTCTGTATTTTAGCAGGGCAGGAAAGTTGCACTGCTGCTCCTACCTACTTATCAACCAGAAAAGAGTGAAAACCTGCAAACTTATTCAACACTATCAGCACAGCCAAATCCTACAGAAAAAAAGCAAACCCCAGCACAAATTCAAGTTCAAAAAAAATATCTATAACTATGAAATTGGTGACAGTGGTGACATACAGAGACCAAGATTTCCTCCCATGTACCGTCCAAAGAAATATTGTTTCCTTATTATCAAGACATGACTTCTATACAAAATACTGTGAAAGTACTCTGGTGAACTTCTCTTTGATGTTTCTTCAACTATAAGAAAGAATTACTGAATTTATTCTTCTATAATGGTGAAACCCTTCTTGGAAATGCTCTGGCATGTATAGGAATAATTTATATTGTTCCAGTTAACTTGTGGAGCTGTTTGCTTATACTGCATATTAATTTAGCTGTCATCACTGTGGGTGGTTTTCCATTTTCCACTGAATGTCTGAGTAATGAGTTGCTAGAAGACAGTTACTTTGGGAACACAAGAAAAATGATCTACGGTAGCCATAAAAACAGGCTGCGTGGAAAACTGTCTTACCTACAGGTATTGATATTTCATTGCATACTTCAATCCTTAGTGATCAATAAAAATAAAATGCTCTGGTTAAGCTGGCAAGACTAGAAATGCCATATGTATTGCAGACTGCAGTCCTCAGCAAGTAACAGTCCATCGCTCAATTACAGTATCCCCAGTATCCACACGATATAGGTCTTGCACACTCCAGATAGTCTTTCTGGCATAGAATGCAGGTGTCTGCAAATGATAAATATGACACAGGAAATAGATAACAGCAAAATCAGAGATGCGAGGATCACATATCCTGAAATGGAAGTAAAAATTGTATTTCTTTGTGAGAGATTCCACGTGTCAGAGGGAAAAAAACCCTGCAACCCTCCAAGTCCTTAACTCTTGCGAACAGTGCAATGAATCCTTTGGCTACATTCTGCTCTCTGTTGAATTGTGTTACTGCTTATAGAGATAGAACAGAACCAATATAGTTGTTGCCTCTGCAAAGATTTAATTTTTACTATTCTTTGACAGTACAAAGTTAAGTATATGCATTTAGTTAATTTGGATAGCACTTATGTTGCCATATCTTTTGCTGGGCATGTAATTTACTGTCTGTGCATGCAATGCTTCATGCAGACGCAATGCCTATCCCTTATTCTGCCACTTGGGCACTACCATTGCACAAATAAATAAGCACTCTCCTAGAGTATATCTTTTGTATTAGAGTAACAGATTGAAATATGATAACAAAAGCACTGAAACAATAAGTGTTTCTGAAGGTTCAATGAGTTTTCTACTTCAGATTGTATTTTAGTGGTGACATTTAGGAGGCACAGAAAATTGCAGTACAAAGGTTTGTAGTTTTCATGTGGGTTTTGTTGTGTTTTTGTTTTTGGAATAGGTATTCTGAACAATGGGAAACATTGTTTGCTACAGCCATATGTGTCCAATAGAGCCCTATAGGATATTTCGATTCCTCCTGTAATTACATCACTTCTCTGTAAGCCTTCTATGTCAACATCTTGCTGCCTGGAAATGCTTTTTTTTTGGCCTTATATATTCTTTGCCTGTATGCTACTTGCGTGACTGAAAATCTTTCCTGAACAAAGCAAATTACAAAGTGTCATTGGAATGGCTAAATTCCATGGAAAAGGCCCTCAAATAACAGACTTAGAACAACCACAATATGTTGACAAAAATTGCACAAAAGTAGTACCTTTTCTATTCCAGAATAAACCCTACTGTGCTAAGGAAAGAAGATGGAAAGTGGAGAAATGTAAGATTTACTCTGCAACCAAACTGTCTTCTGTCTCACTGTTAAACCCTGTTCCACAAAGATATTACTTTCCCAAAAAATTATCTTTCTCATCTGCTTGAGATTCAGAATAAGATAAAATTGAAAAGTAATATCGTTGAGTTAAACTTACTTACTAATTGGGAACAGCCTGGGATGAGCAAGCTCACTTATCTGTGTGTGCTCACGTACAATACCCATAAAGAATGGCATAGATCAAGACAGGCATTTGCAAGCACTCACTGCTCTTTCTGAAGCCTAAAGACAACAAATGCTTTCTATGTCTAATTTGAAATAGGTTTCACTGGTTTTGGCACAAGTATACAACCAAGAAATGCTCTTGCAATACTTCACTAGGTTACTTTCAGGGAAATTTCTAAAACTTGTACTCTTATGAAATAATTTTCTTACACAAAAACTGTATGTAGATGAAGCTCGTGGCTGCTCTGCTCCAACCTATACATTGTCATCTGAAAACAAATTAAATTGCAGCAAGAAGGCTATAAATTTTTATTTCACAACCTAATAAAAACATTAATAGCTTAACGGTAGACATTTATTTTGAAGAAACAATAGTATGTACTACATGTATTTTTGTTAAAAATATCATCCAAATGGGCTGACTAAAAATTATCTGATTATAATGCTACTTTTTTTCCCATCAACAAATACTTTCTCACTGATTTTATGCTGTTTCTGCTGGTATTTTATCATTTTACAGACCATTAAAATAAATAGTCTCTCCTCTGTCCTTTTGCCTTCTATTAAACTGAGTCATGTTAGTGATAAATAAAACGATGTGGCACACTGAAGAACAACATTAAAAAAACTACATTTCAAATTTTAATTTAAAACAAGAAGAATAATTTTGCTTCTGCTATGAAAAGAAAGAGATCAGAGATGACTACTTATTTTCGACCTAATTACAGGATCTAAAGTTAATTTTATTTTGTGGAACTTCAATATTTAAGCAGGCATATATTTTCCTGCTGAAAGACTATGCCACATTCAGGGGTATAATATAGCTAATATTTAACAGAAAACAAATGGAAAAAAATTCTATATCAAGAACTTTTTAGCAGAGCCTTAGCTAATGGACAAACTTTTTGATGAGTATAGACCTGAAGCTGCAACACTTCTAACCTTGATATCCGGTTCCAATCCTCCCTCCTCCTGAAATATTTTCACAGGACCTTCAATTAGTTAATAGCCCATTCTGCTTAGGAACCAGGTGTGCTGTGAAACTGAGCCATGTAAAAATTTTTGTCTCTTTACAGAATTTTTCCACTGAAGTGTTGGAAGAGATGCAGGGGAAGAGCATGTTAGACTTTCAGGAAGGCAAGTGGCCTTTTCCAGCTGTCTGAGAACGTCTGCCCCACTCTTCAACAACCAAATTCCTGCTGATCTTGTCCTCCCTCTAATTCCATCCTAGAGCAGAGCCACTGTATGAACTAAGACATGTAAAACACATAAGAGACAGGAATAGTCAGTGTGATTATTTTCACTAATTTGTTTTTTCACTAACCTTCACTTCTTTATCCATATCTGTAAATCACCAAACACATGGACCAAAATAACAGACTAAGCAGGACGAGGGGTAGACAATTCTGCTGGTAACATGACAGATCTAGATCAGCCTCAAACACTAATGAAGCTTCATCCTGCGATTATCTGTGCTCACCTCAGAAGAAACTCTGCACTCAAAGACACCTGAGGCATATGGGCTTTGACAAGGTAAAACTAATTTGTTCAAGTACAAAGGGAAGCAAATGAGTAACAAAAAAGTTGTGCCTCACTGACAACTGCATAAGCCAAAAGAAAAAAATACATCTCAAAGGCCAAGGGAAGATAGAGAATAACCTGGTTAAAGCCAAGGCAGACTGTGATTTATTATACAGATAATGTTCTTTGGCAACCTACAGTAAAGTGATGAAGAAGGTTTCTAGGCTTGGACCTAATTTTAAACCAATTTTTCAATTTTTTTAATTTTGAACTTGGCATAGGGACATCAGAAGGATACTACTTGAAGAAGCCAAATTTTCTGTATAAATTGCATCTACTAAAAATGTATTATTTTTATGAGTCTTTATATGCTTGCATATTTCCCCTCTCAAACTTCATTTTAATTATTTGTCACTCTCAACAAGTTGTTCCTAGCTTATTTGCAAAAGACATTTGCAATACATTATACTGTGCAAATTACTTCCAGGGTACCTGAAAAGTAAAACTTATCTGCCTAGAAATATATATATATATTTACTTTCTATTTTAATGGTCGACTCCTTATTCCAATATTAAAGGTATATTTTGACAGCTTTCTGAAGCTGAGTAGAGAATAATTAAAAAGAATATCAAGTAACCTTTTTTAGGGAAAACATCATAGTGCAAGTGCTGCTTCAGGGAAATTTCTGTTGTAAAATCAAAAGGATACACAGGGAGCAAAATACTATTTAAGGCAAGCTGCCAGTCAAATTATGTCCAGACAAATTCAGTGTGGTTGATTTAATGTTCCTTGGCCCTTCTAGTCAGAGTCATGGTTTTGAGGACCATACAAGGAACATTTAATGAGAGATAAATATAGAGGATATAAGGTAGAATAAAAACAACATTGCAATTTAGGCTAAGAAAAATGAAATAGATTAGAAAACATATACATAAATACTTATGGAAAATTAAAACAAGCCTGATGCAATTAGGCCTAGTTATATTAGTAATGGAAGTCTGATTTTTATACTTTTTACTGAAGAAATTGCTTAATTCTCTGGACATTATTGGTAAAAGCATTAAAAATGGCTACAGTGGGTAAAACCAAAGGTCCTAGTATGCTGTCTGTAGTAATGACCAAAAGCAGATGCCTAGGACAGACCAAACTTGAAATCAGAAACTACCTCCATCAGAGAAAGTTTTTCTTCCCCCCACACCCCAATTCTTAATAGTTTCTAACATTTGACTTTATTTTTCTACTCCCTGAGTTGATGTTCCCATGGATTGTGTATTACTCTTCAACATGCATCCTAAAGTAACTTAGAGCCCATCATGTTGTATATGAAATCAGCATTTTTCTTTCCTTCATCTCTACCACATCATATTTACTTTGTGGAATTTTATCTGCCATTTCAATGACCATCTCGAAAGGTTTTTATTAAATATCTTTTGTGAAGCTTCAATCTCTACTCCTACTCTCTGTTTTCAGCTCGTTAATCCTTCCCTTTTGGTGGGGGAGATTTTGAAGCCTTTTGGAAAGTCAAATAGATTATATCAAATGCATCTTCTTTATCATAGACTTTTAGTCTTCTTCAAAGAGCAACAAAGAGTGAAGACTCTCATTTATATTCTAGTTTATCTACTCCCTTTTTTCTTGTACTTTCTAATGATTTTAAGGTATGGATATCAGATTTACTGGCTTGTAATTTTGGGGTTTTCTCATGACACATATTTGTCATATTTTCTGGTTTTTAGCTCTCAAGTACCACGGTAGTATTGAGCTAGAGGCCATAAACCAGAGACAATTGACTCATTGCATCCCAGAATAAGTATAGAAAGGCTGGAGGTGGTCCTGGCAAATCTGCCTCTTGCATAAGACTAGTACATTGTCTGGACCATAACTGATTTTACTGATGCTTATGTTGATAAGTTCTTGACTATCCTTAGATATATCTACTGCATACTTGTCACCACAGACAGGCAGTGGCCGCAGGACACACATCAGTTTCCTTCTGCTGGGCTGTTATTATTGCCTCTAGTGAGCAAATGGGGACATAACTGTGCTATAAAGCAAGACCCTCTCATACTCTGGAGGGGAAGTCTGGCCTCTGCTAAGCTGACTGGAAGTTTTACTGCTAATTTCGATGGATGTAAGTTGACAGATTCCAGAATTTACTTTTCCAACTCGATAGCAAACGAATAGAAGAAACAGGAAAATCACTTTTACAGACAGAGGAATAGCAAAGTGTTCTTTCCATTCATCTTTCTGCTTGATGAGAAAAAAAAATGCCTGCACCCATAAGGACAAATATTGAGGAAAGTCTAGTACTGAAAATCCAGTCTTTTCCATTCAAGAACATGCACTCTCCTCTTAAGAAATTCTGAAATTATTGACCAGAAGAAGAGTCCCCATCTGTCATTAAGCTGCTTTAACTGAGCAGTAACAGAAAGAATATAGTAGAGACCTGATCTAGCAGTATCTGTCACTGTATGTTCTTTAATCAAGAAAACCCTTCCATACATATTAAACACAGAAAGGTTTTCTAAAGACACAGACAGAAAACATTCAGAATGCCACAGCCTACAGCTGCACTGGCTGCATGAAATATTGCCAAACATAAAAAATATTATTGTTTAGCAGGAAAGACCATGGGCTGCTTAGCTGTAATGGCACACAATTAGGCTTAAGGAGAAAGAAACAACTGCAATATTTGTTCAGTTAAAAAAGATAAAAATACCTGAATGGGAATCAGAGTTTTTGCTGCAGGATAGATCAGATATCATAGCAACAGCCAAACCATTGGCGTGACCGAGACATAGACTGATGGCATGTACTGCTTGGGAAGCTGGAGTTACAAATAATTTATCTGGAACCAAAGAGCTTTGGAGAACTACTGTAGATCAATTTCTGTTAGTGTTGAAGGGTGTGTCTGTCCTAAATCCTTCCCTTGCTATGACTTTCCTTTGCTCAAGCAGAATAGAAAGGGATAAAGTTAAAAAGACAAACATTACTAGGGAGCTAAATACTGCTGGGATCTATATCATCATGAAGTACTCTAATTTCCCAAATGCAGATTGGAGAATGGGTATTGCCTAGATGGTTCAGTCACTACAGGTGACTACTTCACCTTTTCCAAAACAAAAGGTACTCTTCATTCTGCCATGAATTTTGGTAATGGGATTAGTTTGAAACTGATGATGGAAGAAGTGATGTAAATTGAGAGCTCACAGATCAATTTTGCATAAATATCATCAACAAATCATAAACTTTGGTTTCAAAAGCTGCAAGCTTTTAGAAAGTAAGATAAACAGCTAATAAAATTGCATGGAATGGAGAAGTTAGGTTATTTCTCTAATAAAGGTAAAAGCTGTGTGAAATCTGTATCCTAGTAAAATGTGAAAATTAGTAGTTGAGAGATTATTGGACAAATATCCTCCTTCAGTAGGACAGCAAAGAGCAAGTATAACACCTATTTGGAATGGAAAAAGAGATTTATTTGAAACAACAGCTAAATCTTGGAGATTTAGGCACAGAAAGGGAGATCTAGGGAGAAGAAGTGAGGAAGTGAAAGTTGCCAGACTTTGCAAAGAAAATGAAGAATACAGTGAAAGCCTCGGATGGCCAAATTACAGAGAATGACAGAAGATGGGAGGTTTAAGGCAATACAGAGGAGACTATAGAGGTTATGAGCAAGTTAGTTTTTCAGGAGGAATATTAATGTAGTTTATGGATCTGAAGAGAGGCCTGCTAATACAGGCCTGCCAGTTAGAAAGTGTGACAGCAGAGCTGGCAGTCAAATACAAGAACCTCAATACACTCACACTGACTTACTATTCCATCCTCACAGTGCTGAAAAACCTGGCATGTAATGTTGCAAGAGTATAAAAAGGAATTTAATAATTCTTTAAGATTGTGGCTGTAAGGGAGAAAGGATACCTTATAGTTGTGAATATAAAATACAACAATGACAGTGAAGAATAGAAGGAGATGGGGAAAGAAGTAGAGGAGTAAGCTACGTGATGACTGTTCCAGGCAGGGGAACAGTGAAACAAAGGGAGAAGGAAATGGAAACAGAAGACCTAGAAGGAGGAGGCCTTGAAAAACAACACAAAAAATGCCAGAGCAGCCCACTCCTCCCTTTAAGACACATGTGTAGTAACTGTACATTACCTAGATTTTAAATAAGGCTTTGCTATGTAGCCAGAGCTGAGGAAGGGGAGGTGAGCTGTGTATAGGTGCTGCATGGCGAGCCAGGAGGAAGAGGCAAGAGGTCTGCATTAGTTTGGGCTGGAGTTTGCTGAAGGCAGTAGCTCCCTTGCCTGCAGCACCAGGAGCTGGATCCAGTGATAATAAAGCCCTTTGCATTTGGGTGAGTTTTTCAGTCATGTCTCAAGTCAGGAAAGTAGTTTAGTCTGGAGCATGAGCTCTTCTTTTCCACATACTAAAGAACTGCATCTGTTTCTACACTACACATTATCATGCACCTTTAAATATTTATTCATGTGCGCCAGATGGTCACAGATATTTAGGTGCTGACAGGCAGCAGCTAGTATGATTTCTAAAAAGTAATGAGGGACGTTTAGTGCCTAATCTCATAACAACATTCACCCACTAGGATGAAGTGCTAATGTTTATAGCCAGTTACAGTGTAAGGCATTCTTTTTGGACTGGAGAGACATTTATCTATTACATTTGTCTATTTAATATGGACATTGTGTTGCCAAGCAAACATGTTCAAGCAACAGTAGCAAGTTTAGCAATTATTTTCACTTTAATCTGTGGATTTCGATCTATTTGACATTTCCCATTTTGTGGTCAGCAGAACCCAATCATTTTTATCAGCACTTCAAGTGCAACAATATGCCTCCAAGACCGGAGAAAAATGGGGATATAAAAGTAATCTCTGCAACAGGTAGAAGTGTTTACATATAGATAGCATGTTTATTTTGATAAATAGTTCTTCATGTAGTTGGATATTTCTCTAAATATCTGCTATCAAGAAAACACCCAGAAGTTGCCAAGTTCTATTTCTGTTTTCTAGATAAAACAAAATGGACTGAATTTTTAAATGCCTTTTCTATGCCACTCATTTACTCACATTAAGGTCTGAAAATTGTGAAGAAGCACAGCAAACAAGAGGCTATTCCATTTTAATACAGAAGTGACGATTCTGTGACCTTTCTATGTCATTTCTCATATGATCTTACCAGGCAGCATGAGTGAAAATGACATTTGGAACAAGAGTCCAGCATGGTGAATGTAGCAACAGCTTGTTGTTTTCTGTTTTTCCCAGACATCTGTCTTGAAAAAAGAAATCCAAAAGTAAAAAAATTGTGAATGCAGCATAATACTGAGTATAACTTTTTTTTTTTCCCCCCAATACAGATTATTATTGTTCCCCGTCAGGAAAAAAAAGAAGATAACTCCAAATAACATGTAAAACATATACAAGAGTTTTCCAAACTTGTTTTCAAAGCATAGTTTTAGGATATGATATTCACATTACATGGATAGGATATACTGGCTACTGTGTGTGTTTGTTTGCTTGCAAACCCAGATCCAATCCCCTACCTGTAGCAGTGATGATCCAGGTAAAGCCTAGGAGGGAGCTCTCGCTTGATCAGTATCTGTCCCCAGCTGATGTGACACTGTGAGCAGGTCAGTAGTTTTTGTAGCTTCACCCCTGAGTAGCCACAGGCCAGTCCAGCGCTAGAGGGTGCACAGAAAGCGAGTCCTCAGTGAACAGCATCACCGCTTTGCTGGGCAGTGAGGAGCTCCTCCCAACATAATGACATTTTCAAAATGCAAGAAAGAATTGATCATTTGATTATTTTTCTTCTTGCTACTTGCTAGTTATTTGATTTGGCAGATCTTTTCCCTCTTCTTTATTTTTTTTTCCTTCTTCCATCAGAACCTGTCCCCCTATTGACTGCAAGCCTTTCCAATTTATATAAGTAGCCAAGGTTAAGCTAAAGCATGTTATAACTGAGAGCTACACTTTTCTCCCAGATCTCATTTTTTCTGCACTGGATTCAGATAAACACATACATAGGTATACATACTTACGTGTGTGTTACATATACATATGAATATATGAGTGAGCATTTATATACACACATATGAGAAACCTAGAAAACAAAATCTACCCTCTCAATTTCTTTCCTAAAGATTAGACTGATCTGAGTGCATTCTGATTTATAACAAGATACTCCGCCAGTACAGTAACTAATTATCTTCAGCCAGTGCTAGTTTTTGGTACTTTAGCACTTTATACTATTGATGGTCTCATTTATTCCATTTTAAAGAAGAAATATCTACTATTCTGGTTTGCAATAGGATTCACAGAGAATATCCCTTTCTGTAGCAGGAACATTTTTGCAAAACTGAAGTAGACTTTTCTTTTTTTCTGATTTTTCATAATAAAAAGCTGTCTTTGCTAGAGGTACTTAGGGAAGGGGAAAAAAATCTTTCCCTATTGATTGTTTCTTCATTTTACTTTTTTTTAATAACCTATTTATTAATTATATCCAAAGAAGTGTATGTGTCTATTTAAGTACTTTTCCTTAGCCTCCATGGTTGTTACAAGTCTGAATGGCATTTTTTGGGGTGTAGCATTTAGATGAACTTCATATATTTTTAAAAATAAAACTATATAGATTATTTTCTCAATTTCAAATAAAGGATTAATTGAGGTATCAATTTTAACTGATCATATCCTGCTAGTACAGGCTACAGCTACAAAAAGGTTTTAGCAGCCTTCCCAAACTAAATCTTATTTTTCACAGCTCATTAACTTTGGTGAACTCTGCTACAGGCTGAAATTTTACAAGATTCTAGCTCTAAAATATTTTCTTAAAAAAACTGATAAGTAAAATGGTTGGTGAGTTCAATGTTATATAAAAATAAATAGGTCATTAATGTTAGACACTACTTATTTACAGGACTTATTTACAGGACTTGTCTGACTAAGAAAAAGGTGGCAAACAATTGCCACTGCTAATTACCTTTCAGCTCTCTTCTGGGTACATTTACTGTAGCTTTGAATGAAGTGGTGCTCTTCAATGCATATGAAATAGGCTAGTATTATTTTGTAAAAACTTTCTGAATGATGTCTTTGTCAAAGGTAAAGAGTATTCAAATCTCAAACAGAGACTTAGCAGCCAGAAAACTCTTCTTGCCTCCTCTCTTGTCTAGCAATTCTGTGCTTTGTTATGTTCCTGACTCTGATGTTTGGGGACTGGTTTTCTTCCTTTCCATTTTTAAAGATGACCTTGCTGGTAAATCTACTTTTAAAGGTCCCTCAGCTCCATTTAAAGTTCAGACCTTTAAATGTGGTCTTTAATAGTTGTAAAATGTTCTCATAAATTCCAAGCTACGTATTTTCTATATTGTTTCTTTATGGTTCATTTAGTGTGACATTATATAAAAATTTTAAAAAGGCATTTCCTTCTAAATCACTTTTGAGTGAAGTGTCTGGAAAAATCACTCTTATACTGTTCTGCTTGAGCCATTAATTAGCACATCACTTGTTAACTGCTGCTGTAGCTTCTGATTCACTGGCACCAGCACACTTCTGGTGTGATGGATGTGCTGGAAAGGCTTAGGCAGATAGGCTGAAATGTATTTATATGTCAAAGTAAAATGATGTATGACATTCACTTTCAAAATGATCTTTATGGGATAATACTTTATAGAAGTGATGATGTCATCCTGGATACTGCAGCTTTATAAGTAAATACAAATAATGTTCCATGTGTTCTATCAGCCTTTGTCAGTGTAACCCTTAACATAAAATCAAGACAAATTCAGTGCAGTATTTTAAGATGAAAGGGGCATTATCATAGATAGCATAAATAACAAGCCAAGAATGTATGTAGGCAGCTATGAATAAAGATAAAAAGGTTTCCTGAACATACATAAGAAAGAGTCTACTGTGATGGAAAATCAAAAAGCCGTATGGAACTGGAAGGATCTACTGGAAATCAGACCTCTTGAGATGGGGAGGAATGTAATGGATCTAGTTTTATTTTTACTCTTGTCCTATAAAATAAAAAATGTTTTAACATTGACCAACAATTTTCTGTGGGAATTGTATATAACAAACTGTGGTAAAGAAAGCTTTTTTGTCTAATGGGAACTAGCAACCGAGGAAAATAAAAAATACAGAGGGAAGTATGTGGAGTTACCGCAGCACTGGACACCATTCTCTTTCTTGTCCTGGTGAAATGTCAGACCTTAGGACACTTGTCCTATCTTCCAAATGTCCTGTAACACTGTCACAGCTAATACAGTGTGGATGCAAGTCTTCTGGCTACCATAAGCATGTCTACCTGCACAAACTCATGAGGCACATGGCTATGGTGAGCTGAAGGGCCACATACACCAGAACAGTACTGGATACCCAGCACAGTCCAAGCACAGCACTACAGACACACGATATGGTGCAAAGCTTACCCAAGAAGGCAGCTGAATGAGCTCATGCTGAACTCTGATCTGCCAGCATCTGCAAAGTCTCTTTGAAGATGTCCATGAGCCATGGTGATTCTTGAGATGGCCTGCTCCAGTTGCTACTCTGGATACCGCTTTGAAGCTTCTGAGAGATAAAAGGCAAACAGGTGCTCAGATATCACTATAATGAAAGGGCTAGAAAAGTACTGCAGATAGGAAAAGTAGCCTGAGAAAACAGAGAAACCCTTTCCTCAGTTTTGTTGGTCACCAGGAGCTATGACACAGCAGCAATGGGTAAGGCTTAGGCATCTGTTATTTGGTCACAATGAATGGGCTTTGAAAGCAATGCTGCTGCTCAAGTGAAAAGCCATCCCACTGCTGTCATTTTGCACAGAGGAACAAGGCTGAGCGAGTGCCCAGCTCAGCCCAGGCAGCCCTGGCAGGTGGCTCCTGCTGCAGCTCCGGCAGGGACCTGCTTCCCAGGGCTGCTTCTGCAAACCTGCCTTTGCAGAAAGCGACCAGGATTACAAACAGTACAAATAAGGCTGTAACTGGATGTCTCAGGGAATTATCAGGGATGCTGGTGAATCACAGAGGCATTTAGACTGTGCTCCATGGGAGCTCAAAAGTGAAAAAGCAATTTCATTCTGTAGCAGGTTTTCAAAGCACCTGGAGATGAGCATTTCCCTGAGTAAAGGCCCAGACTTGCTGACTTTCCTTCTGCAAACTCCTCTTTTTGGTTCTTGCATCTGGTGCTCTTCTATGTGGCATAATAACGACTACATATTTGGGGTAAAGAAGGCTTCCGCTGGCAGCAGTACCACCAAACCTCAGTTATGGGAGAATCATGCAGGATTTTCTTTTGGTTGCTACAAGTAGAATTAATGAAAGGTCAAAAGGTTACTGTTGAAAGACATAAGAAATGCTTTTGAAAGTTGCATGAATCCAGTGAATAATCTCAGCCAGAAAAAAAAAAAAAAAAGTTTTCAATGTCACACCTACCGTCTATAAAACTTAATTTAATATTTTTAAGAAAACTCAAATGACTGGGTTTAGGCACTCAACGTTAAATGTAACTTTGCTGTGTATCATCTCAGAACAGAAAAGTATTATACAATGCTGGTATATAGTGCATTCTACTTATGTCAGTCAGTAAGTGATAGCATGTCCTATCTAATTAAATCCAAATTTGATGAGCATCTCGTACTTTACTTACTGTGCAAGTATTGGAAACTAATGTTAAAGTATTGAAATCAGACAACAATGCATTTCATGTTAATATAGTGTGTGGAAATGTATAACTTAAAATACATCTTATAAAATGTTATCTCTGTTACATATTGCATACAGCTCTGATACTGATCAAGATATTCCTGGGACTGTATGAAGAGAGGAGAAAATGAGTATGTTCTCCTTCTAGGGATCAGGAATGTTAGTCTCAAAAAAGAATACTAGAATTTAGTCAGCTTCTCCCTAGCCAGATATTTTGCAGAGCAATGTCTGAGTGATCCCTGGTCTCCTCAGCTCTGTCTATTTTCTGATCCCACTGGTAATGAAACATTCTACATCTGGCATACAGCTTCCTAAGACAAACTTTGCTTTATTTTCCCACTTTCAGACTTTCAGACAAAGGTCCAGGGGAGCCAATACTTTTTTTTTCCAGAATCTGCCATATCAACAATATCTATTTGTGGCTAAGGATTTGCTTCTTAAGTCATATTTTTTATTTGCAATGGAACAATTCAGTTACAGTCAGGCTGTGCTAAATACAAACACATTTGTAATTTAAGCTCTTTAAAATAATCCTCTCTTGTTCCTTATGGAACTATGTCCAATAAGAAATTACGTGAAAATTCCATATAGATAGACTTGAGGTAGACACTCAATGCTATTAAGTAAGGCTTTCAAATTTAGAAGACATTATGGGATTAGAGCCTTATATTTTAATATTCAACCTCAATGTTTCAAATAAATTTATGGGAGCCTGTACACCAGCAATATGGAAGGTGGCAGGTGTCCTCCTACATTGGTATCTGCTGTCTGGGGATCAAAAGCAAAAATTAATGAAGTAGGAGTCTGAAAACTGAAATAAAAAATGAACTCACAAAAGAATGATATCAACATTGCTTATATCCCTGAAACAATAATTGTTACCGTTGTTCAGATTTTTTAGATTTTTTTTTTTTAATGAAACAGGCAGTTGAAAATGTTCAAAGAACAAAATTATCTGAGAAAAAGGACACCTTAACTCTTTTCAATCAGTGTTATGTTTTCCCTTGGAGAAGCATAATTATCTGCCAAACGTGGGATGATTCCTTTGTTTAAATCCTGACTGGCAGGAAACAAAAAAGGATCTGCTCCCTGCTAAAATTTTCTAATTTTGTAGCTGTCTCGGTGATACGTCTGCTTTTATCAAATGATGCCCTTTCTTCCTTGCTGGTGGAATACTGACTGTGCTCCATAAACAGTCACTTTGCATTATGTAGATTATTTCACAAGAAAAGTGAAGAAGTAGGCTTTTAACAATGATGAAAACAAGGAAGCATAAAGAAATCAAAGAAGATCAAAGATGCTCATTAGTTTAGATGGTAAGAAATAGAGCCATTAACAATAACATTCTTTTTCTTTTTACTGTTTCATACTGTATGAAATCCCATAATTGTTGTATCAGAAAAAGCCTCAGTTAATTTTCAATAATCAAATATTTAAAAGAAATCCTTATGATTTTTTATCACACGTAGTAGAGGGACGTCCTCATTTATTGTATTACTTTGATGTATTTTTTTATTACTTGAAAGGCCAATTCAAATTGCAGGGGTTTTATGAATATTTTATAGACTCAGTGTTCTGAGTGATCAGAAATATCACTCTCTGATATGCTCTGGGCTTATATCTCTGCTGTGCTCAAACTAAGCCCAGCACAGGAATAGACTGAGGAAGAAAAAACCCAGTGGATCCATCTTCCATATTCCCATATTACTAGTCAGACCACTCCTATATATATATATGTAAGCCCAGCATATCAATAGTGCAAGGTCATTTCTTGCTCATGTCTCTTCTCTGACAAGACATACCTTTATTTGGGGAGTACCTAATTCAGACAATTTAATGTTAGTTCAACCTAAAACTATTCTTGATCTTATTTATTTTCTTGCACAAAATTATAAATGCTTGCAAGTCTCCTAGTAATCAATGTAGCAGTTTTAATGTTACTCTTTCCCTTCCCCATTTGAGCTTGAAGGATAACAATAATTCAGCTGATTTAATTACATTTTTACTACTTCGTTATGTCTGCCTATGCTTACAAGACTGCTGCTGTATAGATACTGAATTATTTTTATTCAGTAATATATCAACGATTGTTAAACTTTATTCACTATGGTCTTTTTATATATCCTGATAAAGAGAAAGGGAGTAGTGTATTTAGGATATTGTGAGGAAATATTCTGGGCAAAGCAGTGGATATATCAGTAAAGGACAGATTAATATATAACCTCAGCATCAGCAGCAAGAAAAAATGCATGCTGAAAAAAATAGTCTAAAGTATCACTAAAACCCACAATGCATATATAAATGGCTTGTTCAAAATATAATGGATAAAGACTGTTCCTTTCTATATTCTACTAGTGATAAAAACCTCATCAAGTCATTTCTGCTTGCTCATACAAGGTCTGTGTTGTCTACATTGCTCAGAAGAATTGGTGTGAACCATTTCAGGTATTAGGTCTCAGCTATATCATAACAGGTTTGAAAAAATATTCTGTAATCCTGTTACACAGCCAATGTTCCACCTGCTTATAGCAACTTTGTATGTACTATCTAACCAGTAAATCAGTATAAATGGTCTAATGACATTTTGCAATTACTTGAACTATAAACTTACCAACATTATTGGGTTTGCATGGTAATGAATTCCCATCATCTGAGCATTAGTGAACTCCAGAAGCAGAGAAATTGGTGTCTGTGCCTTAAGAAGTCATCATGTTTTCTTCATGAAGAACAGGCTGGAGGTATATGCTACTCTGAAGTTATGGGAAACATCCTTACCAATGAGACATGGGAAGGTTTGTGCAGTTCCTCTTCTTCATATTCTGCTGTTGCAGAGTCTACAAACTGCCAATGTGGTTGACCATTAAAAACAGTAAAATATCAACACTGGTAAATGTATGCAACAATATGTATGAAATAATATGGCTGAACTGTGAGAAAAAGAGAGGGAGAAGAGGAGCGAAGCAGAAGACAGATTTTTATCCTGTGTGTCTACTCTCAAGCTAGAGACATATCCAATGTCATTCAGTAGCATGAAAATGCTACTGAAACCTTTAAAATTATGGTAAGAAATTTAAATTAAATACTGCTTGTCTGTGTTCTAGAGTTTGATAAGAAAATTAGCTCCTGCATAATTTGGTTGGAAACCGGAGCTTACTCCAGAGAAGAGGATAAAAAAGCACAGTTTTGCATTGTTAAATAGGTTTGGTATTTCAGTTAGGTACTACATTTCCTTTTGTAAATGTTAATAATTGGAAAAATTCTATACTGTGTTAAAAAACACAGTTTCAAATTCCTTTGGAGTCTTTTAACTTATGCAAGACTGACACAAAAAGGAACCTCTGAAGCACATAAAGGCTATGGGATTTAACTCCTGTTTACATTTTCCTAAAAAAATATTAAAACCATGCTCGAGTAGTCATTTTTTAATAAAAGAAAATATCTCTGTGAGTTAAATGCTCATCATAAGCCTTATGTTGTGAAAGAAGTGCATCTCAAGATTATAATGCCTAATTATTGCATATTTTCAAGACATTTTTATTAAGGCAAGCAGATTTTAGTGATGGTTCACCATCACACTACTGAGTTGCAAGTGTATGCAACTCTTCCACTTTTTTTCATACCATCTTCTGATACATCTTTCTCATTGTGCCTCAGTGCATGGGACTGGACCTTGTTTTCTACAGGGTTTATTATCTCCTGTCCTTGTACCTCTATTTGCCAATGTAAAACAATGATGAGAGACCCATATATCATGCCTTGAAACATACGTGTAAAATTCCACACATTTTTTTCTGTTATAGTTTTCAATCATTTAACAGACATATAAAGAGCATGCTGAAAAGCGAGATTCTAATACATGAGCCAGTTATCAAATAGTAAACATACTGGTATTTACTCTACCTATTGGCTCAGATATTGAGGGTATTGGGGAGGGAAGGGAAATCTGCTACATAATAAAGATTTTTCCAACTCAGCCTAAGAACAGAGACATTTTTCTGATTTTGTGGTCCAGATCAGTTAAGGGTAATACTAGACCAAGGCAGATGGAAGAGCCCCGTAATAAAAACCTGAAAGAAATATTCCAGTCTGTATGTCCCAGTCTCTTCAACATGCGCAGGGCATCATTAGTCTGTAAGTTTTAAAAAGAAAAGCACAAAAAGCAAAACCATTTGCATGCCTTTTTACTTTATGCCGCATTGTGCCTTTTTTTTTTTTTAATACAAAGCAGGCTAAATCTAACAACTGTAGCCATCTTACAACCTGCAGGCCATTTTATACCTGCAAGCTGTGGTGAATTTATGAAGGACCCAGGAAAAAAGAAAGGCAGCACAGAGCAGGATGCAAATGCTGCAGTAGCTACCAGTCCTCTCCCAGGTGCCCCCTTTTTGGGCAGCAGTGCCTCTGTATTCGTGACAGGGAGTGGGGAAATATTTGAAATGAAATCATCTCTTCCCATAACAGTAATGTCATGAAACTTTTAATAAAAGCATTCCACTTCACTGGTTTCAAAGCAGTCACAATTTACTTATGGCACATTTGAATTCAAATAAAAGACTCAAACTGTGTCAACTTTTAAATGATCTTGTGTTCTTCAAGATACTGGAAACTTGATATCAGAAATTCCACATCCCTTTATCTGTCTTAAGAAAAGCTTACAGACCTACAGGTCATTTTCCCATTCTATCACAATTCTACAAAGGACATGAGAAAGGTCAGAAGAAAACCTCTGCTTTCTCTGACTTTGACCACACAGCTCTCCAAAATGCATATTGAATATCATTGCACCCAAACAGAGAAACATCATACCATCATCTTTTTGTCTATGATAGATGGCATTGTATGGCAATAATAGAGCAATACAATGGCAACCTTGTCTTTTTCTTGGTTTCATGTGTACTGAATTCCCAAAATGAAGCCGAATTTATAAAGAAAAGCAAAGAACTGAACTTTAAATCCTACTGTTATATAAGCATGCCAGGTAATTAGAGTCCTTCAAGGAGTTCCCTTTTATCTGAAAGCACATGCAAGTTCAAAATGCAAATTCAAATAACCACATATTTTTCCCAGGGTGGCCCATGAGTCTCAGGCTTCTAATTATCCACATCAGGAATCAGACAGAGAGGCAATGTTTGAGCCTGTGTGGGCCTGGCTTTATTTCCCTTAGAAACAAAAGTGCAGGGAGCAGAAAGATCTTAAAACTTTACACCAGGGTCTCACCTGTGTAGATGAGGTCTTGCAAACCAGTATGTCTGATAGGCAAACACATATCCTTTCAGTTAACACAGTGCAAAACTCTTTCTGTAAAGCATAATACTCTGAAGCTATGTTTAAATTTGGCAACAAATCAGAAAAAAAGTTATAAAAATATTAGCCATCTATAATTATAGATCTGCAGATTTTCTTTTAAAGAAAAACATAAGGACCGAGCCATGCTTAGTTTATAACTACATTGCAAAAACCTTAGATATCTCTACACTACATTGAAACCACAATGTGAAGGTACGGTGAGGTTTGGGAGTGCCATGGAGATATGTTTTCCGTCCTGAACAATTACAATCCTTTACAGAAGAAATTGTGAATTAAATGAATTGGTATGTTTTATGTGTATTTGATGGTTTGGGATTTGCAAATGGGTGGAAGCACAGTGGCACACTGTTCATTAATGGCTTAGCAGGAAATAGTTACCTGTATGTAAGATGAAGCCTGCCTGGGAGAGGAGGAACTTTGTTGTGAGTCTGCAAGATAGAAATGAACTGTTAAGAAAGTCCAATACCAGAGTAAGTGATGCTATTTTAAAAAAAAAAAAAAAAAAAAAAAGTCATAAACCATGAGAAAAATAATGAACTGCATTTCTGAGCAGTTTAGAAGAGAAATTAATCCGACTACTTAAAGTGAGCTGGTTAGAAATGGTTTATAGTTTTAATACTTAATACTGCCAATGACAGTAAAAATTAAACCCACACTAGACATTGTGGCCTTTACCATTCTCCCTGCTTACAGTCATGGAAGATATCTGTGCCTATTGTGTGTTTACCAACAGTAAATTTTCTGAAGGGTGTAAATATTGATAACTAAAATGAGGATGTTAAATCACCACAACACTGTTAAGTGAAGTATATTCATCATGCTCACACTTCAGAAAGCAAGCGCTCTGTACGAATGGCTGCAGCCCATTCGTGGTGCTATTGGTGTGGAATTTCTCACTGTGGTGAAAAGAGATAGGCTGTGGATTTTGTAGTTTTCCTGAAGGCACATTAGAGGACATACTGACAGACAGGTCTCACACACTTTGGGAACTTAGATCTTTATTCCTTCCACCAACTAAATTGAACGCGGTGCACTCAAAAATTGAACTCAGTTTCAGTAATGAACAGAAAAAACAACTGCTTTGATTGGTTGTCTTAAAGTAATAACCAGCAAACTCCAAAATCTCTGCATAACTGTTGAAAGGTTGAAACACTTGTGTCTAGGTATAAAACACTCAAAGTCTTGGACTTGCACAGGGTAATTGTTTAGTTCTAGGTAGTACTAATCTATTTCTTTCCTCATGAACAGTAACGTCTGTCAGATGTACACTGTCATAGTACTAGAAGAAAAAGTTTTATTGTTACTTTCTTTTTAGGCACTAAATGAACTGAAGTGTCTTGCCTAAGGTCATAGGGGAATTATTTAGTCTGAGCTGGCAACCACTTATCTTAGTCTCATAAAAGAATTTGCATCTCAGGAAGCAACTGATTGTCCTTAAATATGTCATGAAGCAAAGAATAAAGACTGGGCAACACTGTCATCATTCAATGCAAAGAGATCTTTGTGGGGGAGGGGGTGCATCACAAATGGGAGTTCTGCAACAAGAGGTTGTTTTAGCAAGTGCAAGGCCAGAGACTCAATATCAGAGTTACAGAAATCATATAATAAATGGAAGATTACTGAAAATTTACCTAGTTTCAAAAAGAAGAGGATGTGGTATGAATCACATCACAGGTTTCAAATTCTTATGGCTGCCTTTGTATCAGGTTTAGGAAAAACTGTTCTGATATATGGTTTCAAGTTGAAACCATGTGAAATTCTCTTTTTGTATTTTGATGTAAAAACCAGCCTTATGTATTTCAAAATTTTGAGGCTTTTAAATGTCCAGACTCAATAAAAACTCAGGACAGTTAAAATTGAAACACTTAAGACTCAAACAAAATTTTAGAGGAGACCTTATGCATCAAAACATGGCTGAACTTACCAAAATTCTAGAGAATATACAAACTTCAGCATTTAGTCATAAAGGTTTCTACTTCTGTAGAAACCCTAATTTGCACTGTTATATTAAGTACATCTTCTCACCCAAGCTGAGCTGTAGAACTGACCTAGCACCACTACTTACTGCTACTTTTTGTTGTTGTTGTTTGTTTTTGTGTTCTTGTTGATGCTGTTTTGAGTCATGGGCAAATTTTATTAGCACTGATTTTATATCACTTTTCAGATACTTGTTGTTCAAGAGATTGAAGTATTCTAAATCAAGTGTATTTCTGTGGAAGACTTGTCATAAATGACGAGAATGGAGATTTCTTATTTAAGATTACAATTTGTAATCTAAGAGTTGATCATTCTTAACATCTTACATTGAAATATATTAGCTTTGTATAGACTTGTTTGAAGTACATTGTTTTCTATGTCGTTAATTTAAAGTATGTTGAAATTTTAGATGGTTTAGCTGCTCAGACATGAGTGTTTGCTTTGAACTTCATTATTCTAACTGACTGGCGAGTTTGCAATTTGATGTTCAGATGCACAGAAAAAACAACATTTTTATTCTCCCATAAAATTTTAATATGAACGGTAATAAACAGCTTAACCAGAAAACCTATTCCTATTTTTAAACTGATTTATGTACTCTTTTTATAGTGCCTGTGTTTTTAGTGCCCTCTTTAATTTTTACAATTTATGGTATTTATTGCTACTAGAGGTTAATTCCTCTGATAAGAAAAAATAGCACATGCAATAGAATGGATACACAAAGATTAATTTTATTGCAGAAATGCTTCATCTCCTAATCTTTAGGAGGAAAAAAATCCAGATATAAACTGGAATGAAATATAGCTTATTTCCTAAACTTGCAGAAACTCTTAGACTGCGAAGAAATGGGAACTCCATTGACTATGAGTACTTGGTGATGCACAGGAATACCTGCACTTTTCCAGACTCTGAGGTTGCATAGCCAACGCAACCACAAGGCTGAGCAGAGTCTCAAAGCCCACGCAATACTGACCCTATGCCTACAAGAGACTGGGAATGGCAGCTGTATACACCTGCTTTACAGCCCTTCCCCATCTCAGGCAAGAGTCAGAGAAGATAGTAGCTTTTTCTGCAAAAGATTCTTCTTGAGGAAAAAATCCACAAAAAAATTTACTCTTGCCGGAGATATGTGACCTGTGTGAGTGTTTACAACAGGCAGACAAACTGGCAGACTACTAGTATCCGTGTTGGATCTCCATATTTTCTGATGGCACGTTCTTTCAGTGCTCCTCTGACTATTTCCTTCAGGTGCTACCTCTGGAGCCTCACACTGCTTTCTGCTAAAATCAGAAATAAATACTACTCGGCAGAGCTCCCACCAGCATAAACATGATGACAAGAGCTGGGATCCCTTTCAGATTATATTCAGGAAAATAAGGAAAGTTCTTCAAAGGGTTTAATACCAAATTATGTTTGGTGCAAGTAATTACGCATAGGATTACATCTATCAAGCACCTAATATTTCATTTATTTTCAGAATTTTGATTTGAGTCAAAAAGTTCTAGTTTTAGAGTATGTGCTTCTTTTCTTCTATCTCTTTTAGTATGCAAAAGCATGCAACACTTTTGTAAGCTGGCCTCATAACTCTAGCACTGAGGGATTTTTTTTTTTTTTTTTTAATTTCCTGGGTGTTCTTTTCAGGAAGAAAATAAGTTTTGTTAAACCAGTTAATTAAAAAATGAGCTGCAAAGCTGCTGAACAGTAATATCATATTGTTACATTTGTTTATCTGAATAATGAACTATTTTGATTTCTTGGTATTGAACAAATGGTCATCGAATATTTTAAGTCAATGTCACAGGTCAGAGAAAACTAGAGTTTGCTCAGTACAAGTTGACTGAAAACCTCAGTCTTTGTGAGCTCAAACAGTGAGTAATTTTTCACTTAGCTTTTAATAGGTCATGTGCAGTTCAAGGGCAGAATGATTTTTATTCACCACATTATCCTACAATATGTTGTTTTTGAGCAGATTTGAAGCTAAAAGCATGTAACTGGAAATATAAAGAAGAGCTGTCACATCTCAATTACACTGATCCCAGTAAATAAAAGTTTCTCAATATATCAAAAAATAATATCTAAAAGTATTCAGAAAAGACTTAAAATTATTCATTATAGCATTTTTAGATACAGTCATAGAGCTCGGCCTTGCTAAGCTGTATTCAGCCTAAGGTTGAGTAGTATTAAGAAGACTCAAGCTGGCTTTGTACTAATTGAGTCTTTTATGAATTCAAGGCATTAGAAAAGGGCAATTTGGCTTCCTTACAACTAGTATTGTGTAAAAGCATGTTCACAGCTGCCTAAATCACATCTGTGGGATGTAAGAAGCTGTACAAGCCAGAGACCAGTAGTGACACTTGGCTGCTTCCTACATATCATGCAGGGATTTCTGAGAGACTCTTATAGGTCATTGGTTTCCAAATGTTGAGCAAAGATGGCACCAAAGAGAGAGAGATGGAGGCAGTTTTCTTACCCATCAATTTCAACAAAATTTGATCTTATTACATAAAAATG
Organism: Nesoenas mayeri; assembly: GCF_963082525.1. Lineage (NCBI taxonomy): Eukaryota > Metazoa > Chordata > Aves > Columbiformes > Columbidae > Nesoenas > Nesoenas mayeri. The sequence continues at coordinate 14,845,715 of NC_137557.1, forward strand.
TACATGCTTTAAATAACAACTCAATATAGCGTAATTTGTGATCCAGGCAAGCATGAATTAGAAAGTAATACATTTATGACTTCTCTCTGCTGCTTTTTATTAATATAGAAGTAAATAAACTAACCTCAAAGAGTCACAGAACAAAGCTTCTGTGTAAGTCACTTGCATGGGTTCATCAGCGGAAAGTTCTACAATAATTAAAGTGAGGAAATATCAAAAACATTTACCACCTTCTTCAAAGAAATTGCCTGTTTCATTTCCATCTCAATTTTTCATAGGAGCATCAAAAATTTTCTGTCTAAGCAGGATATAATGCAAGGCATCGTTCACGAGAATACCACATAAAGGATCACTGTCTTTTACAACATGGAGCTTACCAGTCATCCTGGTATGCATACTGAATCAAGCAAGCTCCCTTTTTTTTTCTTTGGTGTTTCTGATGGTTTTGTCAATCAAATGAGGAAAAAGCTTTATAAATCCTTTTTTCATAATGCTCTATTTGTGCAGATTCAATACAATAAAAATTATTATAATACCTTAGTTGTAATGGACACCAAGAACACTGTACAATAAAGCACTTTAGAGTGTTATCTTTTTGCCAGTGATACACTGCCTGTGGGAGGACCAGGAGGAGGTAATCTGTGTTCTGTCACCACTTCAGCATAAAAAGAATTGAAATTGAAATTGGAAAATACTGCATCCTCTGTAACAATATGAAGTAGTAGGAAAAGACATGGTTTTGCAAATCCTCACCTATTCAGGAGAGCATGAGTCACAAGTAATCAGCATAACGTATCCCTAAAAAATGGGACTGTAAGAGAGCAAAGGTGACTGAGAGATTAAACTAGGATAAGGAGGGTCCCTCCTCCTGCCAAAACCCCTTCCTGCAAGAGAACCTCAAATTTCTTAATCCAAACCAGTTTAAAACTACTCCGATCACCTACCTGTTCCCTAGTGACCTTTTATGTAATTTAACAGGATGCAACATTAAGAGTTTATTTTTCCCCTAAGAATGAGCATAAATTTCCCTCTCCTTGCTTTCGTCCTATTACTTATCCTTAGACTACTTCAGATCATCCTGAACGTTTCCATGGTTACTACCAGCAACCTAACTCCTGATAACAACACCCTCAGTGAAGCTTCCCATTGATATTCACTCCTTTTCAGCAACTTCAGTGCCATCGCAGTGGACTATGTGTGTGCTTGAACTACCGCAGTAATAAGCCAGACACCAATAAGAAAAAAATGTTGCAAGAACTGGAAATATATATATAAAATAAAACCCACAAAAAAACCCCCAAAACACTCCACAACAACAGAAAAACAAAAACAAACAAAACAAAAAAACATCCAAACCACCAAAACCTCGAGAAAGAACATTATATTTGTCCCTGGGAGAAATTAAAAAAAAAAAAAAAGAATACCAGAGATGTATCCTTCCAAGTTTTTATGGAGACAATAAACCAAGAACTGGGTAATATGTTCTGATCATCTGTTTTAGGCAGACTCAAAGTACTTGTCTGGTAAAATGATTACTTTATATAACAGTCTGTTCTTTTTATTTTGATTAATGGCTATGCTAGTTTCTAAGCAGCAACAGTTCCTACAGCTACATTGGAGAAAGCACATTTTTTGGAACTGCTGTTACCTACTGGTGAGAAAATGACTGTCCTGCCAATGCATTTTACAGAATGTAATTAAATCTTGTCCTAAAATAGAAAGTGCCTAGTGCAGCTTTTAAATAGGTAAGAATTTCCAAGCTCCTTGTTCTTGTTTTTCTAATTCAACTGCATTACATACCATGTGAATCTCCAGACAAAATAAATTGCTTTTGTTTGAAATTAATTTACTATATAAACACATATTCTCTCTAAATATCTTTGGAAGCACTTATACTTCCTCACAACTCCTTTTGGTAGCTCAAGCAGATTTTACAGCTTGATTTTTTTTTCAGTCTCAGTGCAGTAAAAGTACACTGTGCACACATCTTTTAGTGTTTGATCTTTTTAATTTATAGAGCTTGGTCACAGAACAAGGATACATGAAAATATAACTTCATTTCACAGACATATAATCCAAAACGGTAGTATTCAGATAACGAAACTGAATAGACTTTTAACTGTTGCAGAAGCTTGAATACTGTTGTGCTTGTTTCTCTCTAAAGAAAACACAGAAAACTGGCAGAGCTAATTTTGATGAGTTACTTTTAAATGTGATGGACAAACACAGCAGACTCATGTAGCTTGGCAAGTAAGAGGCAGAACAACATCTGCAACCAAGTACAAGCTGCTGATCCAACCTGTGCTTCAAAGAAATTGGATTAGGACAGAGGAACTTTAGGCAAAATGCTGGAGTTTCCACATTTTTTTTAAGAAACATCTTCAAATCTTTGGAAAACAGTAAGGGCTAGGAAAAAAGAACAGCTAATTTCCAAGTCACTGTTCTTTGAATGCAAAAACTGGGAACCAAGTCTTTATGAAATTGTTTGAAATCTATAGCAGGAAAGAAGGTGTGTTTGTTTTCCAGTTGCCAAAAGTTAAAGCTACATGTGCAAAAATCTCTTAAAAACCTGCATGGAATGAAAAAGGCTGAAGTGGCAGCCAGATTTTGAGAGAGCATCTGCCAGAGATTCGTGTTCAATTGTATGAAGTGGACATATGGATTTAGTTACATTATGTGAAAAGAGTTTGGCACACAGAAGTTGTACTTCTGTAAAAAGCCAAGGAATATAATGGAGGAGCCAGGAGAAAAAAGTCTTTCAAACTAAGGTAGAAAGTGAAAGGAAAGAAGATGAGAGAGTTGTGGGATCTTGTGTCCTGTAATAAAGTGAAAATACATTTCTCAGAGCATTCATGAATAGATCTAGAGCTTAGTGCCACCTTCCAAAAATAAATCAGAACAATCTGTGTACAGGAAAGGTTAACAGTCAGTCTGCTATTATAAACTTATTCGGTTTTGTTTCTAAATCCTTTTATTGTGGGTTGTAGTTGTTGGATTTGTTGTTTCTTGGTTTTGCCTATTTTTTTTTAGAAGAAACTTCTTACTGCATCAGGCCAGAGACAACTCTATTAGCACAAAGGACATTCCAGAAATTAGTAAAGCCCTCTACAGCAAACTCCAAAGGCTTTTCCAGTGAATGTAGAGTGGAGAGGACACAGCCTTCCCCTAGAAAGCCAGCCAGCACTGTAGATGACAGCTCCTTATACTCATGCTTTCCAAAGTTTTCTGGGTCTGGAGGGATGTGAGAGGTCTCTTTCATTACTTTTGTGCAGATCTCTACTACAAGAGTGATTAGTTGCTGTATTAGTTGATTATTGTTCAGAATCGTGCAGGCCAGAAAACATCTTTCCTTGGAAATCTAAACTTGTTTAGGAGTTTCTACACTCATTCTAATTCCTTGCAAGAGACCCTGAATTGCTTGTTTTCAATCTGCATAATCTTCAGATGCTACAAGATGAGGTGATTTATGTAACCAATGCCTTTCTATCATGTGCTTGGTCTGATCAGAATGATAAAATCTTTGCTGACACTTATTTCAATGAATGCTCATCCAAATTCTCCTTATAATTAAATTTCACTGTATTTCCTTATCAATGGAGTTGAAAAACATAAAGGGCAACGTAAATTTAATGTTATCTTGTTACACGTTTATTGCACAACCTCTAGCTACTTCAATCATAACCGAAATCCCTGTCTCAAAGCCTGGACATTTCTACATAGTTATTTTTGTAATAGCTGCTAAATTCCTCCTATGATCCTCCAGTCACATCACCTGTGTCAGTGTTCTCAATAATTTTCTGCTTGCCTCTTTTCCTGGAATCATTGTCATAGAACATGTTAAAAATGGTAAAAATACCAGGATCCTAAAAGTGGCACTATAAGACAAATCTGAGAAAAAACAGAGATTTTACGGTCTCAGTCTGATTACTTCAGCTCAATGGAGGATCAAAAACATTCTTGTGTTTAATATGAAGTCTCAACCTTTGTCTGTATGTTATTTCTTCATGCAGCTGTGGGCTCAGGACTTCTATAAAAAGACTGAAACATGGAGATAGACAATCAAGTAGACAGCACTGGCAGTGCCCAGTGTAAGTCTGAAGAGCTGTGACGCACCACAGGAAAACTACAGAGCAAGTTTGGGTGATGACTTTGACCAACTCTATCTTTGACCTTTACTCAGTCTTTGTAATTATTGTGATTTTCTTTCATTTTATTGTGGTTTTTCAAAATACATCTGCACTTTACAAATGCTCTGTTTGCTTCAGTAGAAAGAATCCAAACAAACAAGCAAAAAACCGAGCCAAAAGCACAACCCCAAAGCTTGAAACTACATATTAGAATTTAAAGTAGGAATAGCCAAATTGTGCATGCTCAGACGTTTCTTATTCCCAGCCGTGTGTTTAGAAGGGAGAAAGCAAACAAAGCTTCTGTGGTTCTTCATCCAAACCTGCCAACCTGACCAATGCCTGTCAGGGTGTCCACATACCCTCAGGCAATCATGCAACAGCCTCCACTGCTGGATGGGACTACAAATAAGCCCATGTCCCTGGGAAGCTGATGAAGATGCTGTACAAACTGGATCTAGACACTCCACCTGCATTCTCCAAGGAAAGGGTCTAGTTCATGCTGAAGTAAAAGACAAACTGCTACTAAACAGGAGATCTAAGTCCATGAAATTTCAACCTGCAAACAAACATCATAATATTTCTGTTTTATCTATAAAAAAAGAGATGAGATTTATAGTGCTTTTTTCAGAAGTAACACACAGATGGGGATTGAAAAGCCATTTCTTGTCCCTGTAGTGGAACACCACTTTGTGATCTGAAACTGGCATCTGCCAAAGAGATTATCATTCACATGTACAAATGAACTATACTGCAAGATTGAAAAATTAATTAAACCATTGTTTATTCAATTACATGCTGTGTCTCTGCTCTATCTAGATAAACAAGCTGAATAAACTTCTGAAAGCTCTCAGCCTGAAGAGCCTGAATCCTATTATCAGCTGTTAAACATTTAGAAGGCTACATTCCGTGAAAGGATATTTCCAAGGACCTATGGTACTTCTGAAACAGCACATTTAAAACATTTTGGCAAACTTACCTTGAAACTTTTAAGAGCTTAAATATACCTGCAAATGAGTTAACTTCCATTTAATGTTATTCCAGCAATTTTTATGTGGTAAAATATTTTTTTACATAAATGTAAGACAGTCATCCAATAAATAAGAGATAGGTTGTCTAACAATATAAGATTTTCTTATCTGAAATCACAGGCAATACCAAACAGTGTGAAATTCCTGTCTACCTCACTCAGACCCTGTGATTACGTGTAGTTTCAGAGCAGACCGCAGAAACTTCACACTTCTGGGCTGCCACCACAGGCACGTTAATTGTGCAGAGACTACTTCTGTGTTAGTACTTCCATGACACTGACAGGGGCATAATGAATTTTACTTGTAAGGAAATACTACAACACATCAATGGTGCAAGTTAAAGGGAGATTCAGGCCCAGGACCAACAGCATTTATGATTAGAAAAAGTTACAATGACAGAGCAGATGTATTTGAGCACAGAAACCACCTGGCAAGTGTCAATTTACAGTCCAGCATGTGCAGAAATGCTTTCAAAAGTGATGAAGTTTACAGCACCACTGTAATCATATACTTTTACTACATGAGAAACTGGCAGCAACAGCAGCAGCAGGACAAAACCTCCTCCATTGGCCAACTACATCCTTTTGGAGGGAGGAAAAGAGCTCATGTATTCAGAGACAGAAATCAGAATATGATATGCATGTGTCATAGGGACATCCAGTGGTTTAGCAGCTTCAACCATCAGCACAGAAGTGCTTCATATTTATTTTTGGCTCTTGGACATAGATTTTATTAAAAAGATTAGCCAAAGAGAAATAGCGAGGAGAAATGTATCCCACATAAATTTCCGTCTTCCTGTAAGTGACACGGAGCATAAAGTCTATGGATCAGTTCTCACCTTAAAACATCAAAACAAGGAAACAAATATTGTCCCTGTTGAGTAACAAGACAAAGGTGGAAGAACTTAAAAAATAGACCACTATTCTTTCTGTGTAAGCAAAGAGATTCAGTATGGAAAGTTTTACACTCATCCCATTGCATTTTTGTATATTTTCTTTATCTGTAAACAAACTCTCAGATTTATTTTCCATACTGCTCAAAAAAAAAAAAGAACAGGAATTTTCCCCCTGACTGGATAAAGGCCTCAGAATCAAGAACCTGAATCTTGTGTGTCTCTTCGCAGTTTTCCTTCGTTATGTATTACTTACGTGGTTTTGCCAGGAGGAGTAACGTGGCTTGGCTCTGTCCCAGAAACAGGCTGGAGACCAACTTGAGAGTGTTCAAAAGGGTTGTTAATGCAAAATAACATTTTTCCACTGTAATGCACCCCATGATTTACCACTGGATTCAATAACCTTCACCCAGCAGTGAGAATGGCAAGGCATCATACAGCTGCTGCTGAAGTCTGAAAATATATGTGGTGGAAATAAAAGTTGTCTTTTGCAAAACCAATAACAAAACAAAGGCAGGTCAGGATCCCCAGCCCAGAGTGATTCTCAGCATTTTTGTCCCGTGTCTTGTCACAAGAGGACAGTTTCTGCATATAGCAAAGTCAGCTTGCTTAGCCATGACTGTTTAAAGCAGCAGCTTCAGGCTGAGCCTATGCCAGGGGATTTCCATGGCTGGCTGAGCAGGGAGGTCCCAGAGACATCATTGTTCTCTGGTCCTACTGGGGGTAGTGTCCAGACTCTTGTATCATTAGGCCCAGGGCCCAAATTGTATTCAGCACAGCTTATTTGTCATCAACAGAGTTATTCCCGATTTTTGAAAGCGAGTAGGTCTCTAGCAAAGTCATTGCCATCTTTAGCTTGTTTCACACAATGGTGGTGTGCTTTGCAATAAATGATTCTGGTGACTCTGGGAGAAAGGATGGATGCGACATCATAGTCTCAAGAGGGAAAGGATCATGGGTTAAGCTCAGATGGACAGAGATATTTATTCCAATGCTCTATTTAGATAACAACTCAACTTTGACAGCATCAAAATCCTTTAGTCATTCTTGAATGAAGACAGAGTGGGAAGAAAACTGACTTGGGAAATTAACTCTTAAAATTTCAATATTATTAAAGTTCAGAGTTGAAAATAAGTACAACCCAAATGAAAATCCTCTGGCTATAACTGAAAACAAGAATTCAAATGTGCCACCGCTCTGCAAACCTAGCGACCAGAGCCAACCCCCTGAGGCAGAAATAATGATCTGCACTTGTACTTGTTGGAGGTGCTGTAAATCTGGTCTGCCCAGGGGAGTATTGTACTGAGCTCAATAGACAAGATTAGCCCTTACTGTCTTCAAAGCAGATTTACTAGGGGACTAATGGATTTTTAGCCATTCAATCTCACACTGTGACACTTCTCCACGTAGCGTATATGGGTTTTCTGGAGAAATGACATACCAGTCAGAGATGTAACTGTTGTGCAGCAGATCTGGACTTCTACAAAAAGCTTTGTTTTCCTGTGTCTCTACAGGTGTAATACAGAGATCAACCAACAGCACATCTAAAAGTTGTCCTTACATTATCAGTTTCTACCTATGAATCCAGATTTCAGTCGAGTTGGGCAGCACCTCTCCTGAGAAGCCGAGCAAGGTCTGTTTTAGTAGGGGGTAAATGCAGTAAGAGCAACTTTGCAGGCCACCAGCCCCAAAACCCAGTGTATCCCAGCTCTCCGCTCTACTACACAATCACCCTGGCAACATCAGCAGTCTAGAGAGATGCATTAAAATTGCTTAAGAGAGTGGATTTTTTTTCAGTGTTTTATGTAGTTTAGAATCTTAACTACAAATTCATTGCAGCTCTGCAAGCTGAGATGAAAGGTGCAAAAAGCTTTAGTCCAAATATAGAAGTCTCGAAGGAAATGTCTCTCAGCAGCAAAGTACTTGCCGGCAGAGGTGGTTCACCAAGGCTGCAGGGCTGCACTCCCAGGGGCAGGGCAGGCAGCTGGGCTAGAGTTGTCTGCACAGCATGCACGGGCAGTCTTGTGCCCCACAGTCCTGCAGCCTTTTGGGCCAGCCTTACCCTGAATGGTTTGAAGGTTGTCACTCTCATCTTCTTTGCATGCTCCATTATTTTTTGAAGAAATTCAGTCCTGCTGCTTTCTACACTATGCTGTGGAGCAATGCTGATCCAGTGATGTTGTCTTCTTTTTCAAATGGGTAACACTTGGGACTCTTTCTGTGTCTTTAATAACCTTTACCACTACCAGAAAAGCTTTATGGTACAAGCTTTAACTATTTTTTTTTATATTTATTCCTACAGAATGACCTTTTCTTTAGCTTGAAGCTCTACTTTGCTTATTCCAACTATACTCAAAGTATTGCATTAGGGCTGAAAATAAAAATAGATGGTGATAATATAAATTAAGATCTGCCAACCCTATTTTTAACAAGGCAAAAAGAGTTCATTTATTAGTTTTCTCTCCTGAAAAAAAAAAAAATCGAAACCAAAACAAACAAAAAACCTCACACAAACAAAAAACTCTGTTCTTTTTTTCCAAATCTGACTGCTCTAAAAGATAGGTCAGAAGGAAGAGAGCTGGCGATGGATATAGCTGTCTACCTACTCTCTTCAGTCTACTGCTCTGGGCATTCATTTAAATGTCAGGCTTGGCCCTATCTCTGCAATAGATACAAAACTGCTTTTGTTGAATTTATCAGACCTCACATTGTCTATTTATAAATGTAGTGGATTTTTTTTTTTCGTAACTACTGTTTAAAGAAACAGCAGAACTTTCCAAATGTGCATGTTCAGTGCTTTTGAAGTAAAAAAATACCATGTCTCTTCATTAATAGTTTTGCCTGAATGTATTAGCGGTCAGTCCAGTCCTCCTCTTTATAACTCCACTATATTCTTGGAAAGTTTATAGGACCAACTCTTTTTACATTTTGCCTTGTGATTTAACTTTCATATTATCTGTTATTTTCTTGGGTTTGCTTTTTTATTTTCACAAAGGATTCAGAAATAAACCCTTGCCCCTACATGAAAATTATTGAAAAGGCAACCAAAGTTGAACCCAATTAAATTTACTTCTGTTTGTGTGATACAAAAAAAGCTATAGTTGAGAATTAATTCTTCTCTATTTGATGGCAACTGCAGCACATCCAGAGACTATACCTAATAGCCAAACCTGCAAAAATAATGACTAAACATCAAAATACTTACCAAAACAATGTATTTAAGCAACTTGTCCATTGTTTACAGAACAACATGAGAAAAGTGACAAAACAATTCACTACTGTCTTATCTTTATCTCTTTAAACTTTTCTTGAGCTATACCTTTGCCATGTGGAATGGGCTGTTGTGAGGTGCCTACTTCACATAAGCCCTTAAAAATGGAAGCTAGTTATGAGCAGGTATTTTGGAGATGAATGTTAATGCCAATCAGGGCTTTCAGCATCAGTCCCTTTTTAGCACTTGATTACCCTGCGAGCAGCTTTCTGTACCACAGCACTTACTGTCTTTCCTGCAGCGACAGTGACTCAAAATGGCTCTGGTGATTCAGATACTTCTTTTGAGAGACTCTCTCCAGGTCTGATTGCAGCACAGGGACATAAAGCTACAAAATAATCCCTTTACTTACTCTAAGCTGCCGAGACTGGCACAAGCCAAAGAGGAAGTTGTCTTAGAAAGTTATATGTTCACCGTCTGCCTATGAACTATGGCTACATTACTCTGCCTTTTCTGTTCAGTTCAGCTGTACTAGTCTGATGCAAAACAGGGCAGAGAAGGCGATGATCCATCCGTCAGAGCATTTAAGCACTTCCTCAGTTTGCAATCTCTACACTGTTTCATTGGAGTTAATGTTACTCTTCTCCGTATTTGGACTTATGAGTATGCAGTTTGTCAGCCCTTACCTTGAGTTTAAAGACTTTTGACAGCTCCTCCAATGTTCATGTAAACTGACAGAGAATTTTAACACACAGTCATAAAATGCAGCATGTTCTAGATGGTATTTCGGAATACAAAGATAGAGCAAAGAATATACATGGACCTTGACTTGGACAGAACGGCTGCATTCTCTGTTAAGGAAACATCCAAGATCAGAGTCTGACATTTTTTCTCCTCTCAGTATCCATCCTAACTAATTTTTACATTGCTTTTGTTTTGCAGTCTAATAAATCACAGTAATGCCTCTGTAATGCTGTGAGACAAGTGCTGGTGTGTTAGTTATGAAGATGAGGGTGTGTAGGCAAGCACTCATTAGTGTTAACTAATGAATCCTCTGACAAAGTCACAAACAATGGAGAGGAGTATAAGTTACTGAAGCCTTGAGGCTTATTGCACTGATACAGTGGGCTTTCAGGGAAGGGTTTTTTGTTTGCTTTTGTTCTGATTGAGTGAAACTATTGGCTGCCTTCATTGCTTTGTAAGGGGCAACAGTACCTGACTACACTTCTAAACTGAGCTATGGTTTATGGGAGACCCTACTTTTATGTGGAACAAAAGCCAGATTTGCCTGGGAGTGATCCGAAATGCAGTTTCACTGTGCTGTAGCAGTAATAAAACAACATGATCCTGCAGAGATATACAGGTGTACTTTTCTGAATAGATGAGTGACTTCATAGCACCATTGAAAGCCCCTAAAAGCCAAATGAAATAGGTCTTTGTACTTGGAAAAACAATTGGCCTCTTGAAGACCTCAGGGAAAGCACAGATGAGCTTTGGTTTCTGCAGAGGCTGGGAAACACAATAGGTTACACGGAGTGAAAGTACTGTGGAAAGCTGCCATAAGCCACTCTTGTCTTGTGAAGACTGTTTCCCCTTCATTTCAATACTTTCCCCATAGCTATAAGAGACCTCTTCTCATTATTTGTATAGGTAACATTTTTTTCTTGAGATACAGCAATCCTTTCTACCTTCCCACTTGAGAAATGGCCTCTACAAGGGGAAAATTGTGACTATTTATTTTTTGTGTTCTTCATTGTATGCTGTATTCCTTTCAGAAATCAGTGAGCTGGGGAAGAAGAGAGGAAGCAACATCATTTCTCAAAAGCTGCTGAGTAAATTCAGGGTAAGAATCTCCAAGGGCCTCCAGGGACAGGAGAGGCAAAGCTGGAAGCTGCGCACTGTGTTGCAGCTTAAGAAGGTTGTGGAGACACAAAAGCTAATCCTAAAGGCAACAGACAGCTTGCAAAGACTGGCATAGAATATGCCACTAGTTTACAGGCCCATTTTATTTCCATTTCCTCTTACTTTGTTGGTTTGAGTTTTCCTGATTTAAAGAGTTTGAGATTTTAGTCTAAGCAGATCTCCTTCAAAGCTCTGCTTGAATTTGTCTCCCAGGGCTATAAAGACCTGGCCAAACATGCAAGGTTACAAAGCATTTCCAGGGAACACTGTCCTGGCAATGAAAGAAGAGGAAAGCTGAGCATGCCTCATAACATTAATAATTTCAAAAGGAGGAAAAGTGAGAGGCCTCGTGGAGTAGGACACAAGAGAGCTGGATACAATTTCCAGCTTTAACATGTGGCAATTTACTTAATCAATTTTACAGTCTATGCCTCTGTCTATATACTGTGGGTGTGTGCTCTACTTCCTTGGACTTTATTGTTAGTAACACAAATAACATTGTGAATTTACTGATTTTTATTCCTCAGAAGCACTGAGAAGATAAGATTAAGTGTTTGAAACCTTTTCAGAAATCCAATCTCTCTTCCCCTCAAGATTCATTTCAAAGCCATAGAGTTAGCAGAAGTCATCTCGAAGTTGTGGTGAATTCTCCCTGCTTACCTTGTCCTCAACACAACTGGGGCAAAGAGCAAGTTGCCTGCCAAGTGCACAAGGACTGGTAAGGAGAGGACGCATCTTCGTCTTTCTCATATTAAGTCATAGCTACACATGTAAACCAACATATTTTTCCTGCCAAAATAGTCTTGCTCTTTTTTCAGGAATAGAATAGCAATACCTGTTTTGACTCTGGGCGAGTAAGAATATCAGTGAACTCTGAGGGAAAAAAATTCAAACATTACAGAGCACACATTATGCAAAAAATGAACTGCATTTGGAAAGTTGGCTGACCTAACATTAGCCTACATATATATATACAATGATTAGGATAAAACATTACCAGTATACATGGAATAATATACCAAGTAAATCACATACCAGCATAAATAAATGAGATTCCAACATTAATAAAGTACATAGAGAAACATACCTCCAGCATTAACAAACAAATGCTATGTTCAATCTGGATTTCATTGAGGGTTCATTTGAGAATTTAAGTCGGAAAACTGATCCTGACATCTCATCTTGATTGAATACAATTTTCTCCATGCTTCTCTTTGTGTGACCAGGAAGTTATATGTTCTCATTAAAAATCCTTTCTAACTGAGACAGCTTGGAGTAGAAAAGCAGGAGAATTTTATATAAAATTGATTCTTGGAGAGCAGTTCTCATGAAAGCAGATCCTTCACTGTCCTACACTTTAAACCATTTATAAATCACCAAAGTAAATAATAACACAACTGGGTTGACATTCTGCTCTAAGGAACTATTACTATAAATGTTCATCACTGAGCAATGAGCCCATAGTGTAAAAAGTACAGAAAGACTATGCCCTCTATCCCCCTTATCACTGGTAGGGCAAAATGCACCATTTTTTATGAAAAGTATCAGTTTATGTTTCTTACAAAATCATGAAATGAAAATAAAACGTTTAAATCGCCTCTTTCTTTTAAGGGACAAATACAATTAATATAACAGCTGGCTGTCAAAGAGAAAAGCAATAAAATCTTCATGGAAACAAAATAATGTATAAAGTACTTGATTTTAGCCATCATCCTCTTGTTTTGTAAACCAACAGAACTGGAACATAATGTGGAAGCTGCAAAAGGGCCAAAGAAAAACTGAATACCAACTGTCCAGTAGTTACAGTTTGGGGAAAAAAAAAAGGTTCCCGGTGAGGACACACCTCCCTGGGTTAGCAAAGAGCTCCACTTACTGGCAGATGCAGCCCATGGGTTATTGCTTCCCACTTCATTATTGAACCAAAAGGAAGTAGTGATAAGTTCATTACCGTGTCGATCATCCGAGAATAGAAGAATTATATTGCCTAAAAGTACCTGGTGACAGCTCACATACTTTCCAATCTGCGTCCTGATTTGAAATGAAACTTCTTCCATGAACAAGTACAGAGGCAAAATGTAGAGTGACACTTTGGAAAGTGCTGAAACAGAATGAAGAATGAAACAAAGCCCACTGGAGTCTTTCCCCTGCCATCAATAGTTCTTGGCTCAGCTCCAGTACAAAAGTATGGGTGAGATTTTGACACTACCAGTACTTCTTGTGAACTTCAGATTATTATAGTCTGGTATAGTGACATTCTATGGTCAGAAAATTAATCCAGATTATGCACAATCTTCTTACGTTCCGGCATACAGTAGTGCACAATAAACGTAAATTACAGATTATTTTTTTCCTAGGCACCATAATGCTGCAAAGAAGATGTTGCTCTTTTTAAATTGTTTTGTAAATTGCCTTTATGAGTATTCTCCCACATCTTTATCTTGCATTATAAAATTATTTTTTCACCCTTATAGCAAGGTTGAATATGGCCAGTAATTTTACCCAACACTTCTTCAAAAGTACCTCATCAGTGTTCAGTCATGTGGATGAAATCACATTTGATGGTGTGCAATAGGGTATTTTGCATGTAATGAATGATCAAAAACTATTTTCTTCTATGCCATAAGGATAAAAGTATACCTTTCTCCACATTTGTGTCATTAAAAACTTAAAATTTATTTTCAAATACCTGGGAGGATCCTGTGGAATAACACAGTGATAAAGGACTATAACACTTTGCTAGGAAGGAGATAAGAATGATAAACTTTTGGAAGAAACAGAACAAGGGTCAGGAGTGAACTAATAGCATTTTAAAGGACATTAATAATAAACTATTTACATACCATCAACTAAAATCACACAAAGTGCATACATAGCTGGCAACAAAGTCCATTCAATGAATTTTATCAAGATCCCTATTGAAACAGGATTTTTTCAATTAGCTGTCTAAATCAATTTGGCGCTTTTTTGTTTGTTTATTTTTTGGTAAGGGTTTTCAATTAATCAATGAAGGACAAATTGTGACACATTGCTAGTATTTCGTATGCTGTATTCACAGTCTGCTGTGTCATAGGGACTGCTGATAAACCAGTGTTCTCTCTATCCTTTAAGTCCATGAATACACCCCAATAAACAGATTGTCCTGAAAGAGCCAGTAGTGCTCTCAGGCCCAGGAAGCATTTAATGTGGAAAATTTGTCACAGTAAGTGTTTAACAGGCATGAACTTGATCATAACTTAGGTATTCTCTTATATTTGGGGTTTGATTGTTTTCCTCCAAATGGCAATGTGAGGAGTTCAGAATGCTTGGCTTTCCCTTGCTGTGTTGAGAACTGTTCTTTGCAATCCAACTACTCACACTGTGGCTCCTGTGCAATTTTCCGCAATCACGATAGCCTGTCTTGTCTTTTACAGGTATCTAAGTTTTGTCTCTTCACACCTACTTAGGAGTAACGTCACTGTAACCGAGATCAGAATTGGACGCACACAGGCATTTACTTAAAATGCATGCAGATGGGAAAGAAATAGTATCTCTTGTCTGGCCTGCTTAATTAGTTCCTTGGCAATACTACTACAAATGGAGGCCTGTCTTTCTGGTGCCTCGATTAATGTCTGACATAAAACATTCACTTTCTAAAAAAATCTTCAAGGCACATGCATACAGGAATTAATTTAAGACTCTGAATTAATCCGTACAGGAACTCCTGCTGTATTAGTCATTCTAAGCATGAACTGGTTTAAGGGAGAGAAAGTACAATAATTATGTAGCTTTCACCATTCAACAGAAGCATGCTGGCAAGATAATAAGCAACAACACAAGATAGATAAGCTTCCTTTATTTGTAGACAAAGAACTAGGAGGCAAGTTCAATTCTTTTTCCCTATCAAATATTACACAAACGGCCTCTAGAGGGATCCAGGTTATTGCTTTTCTGCTGAAACCTCTTCAGCTTTTCTCTTTTTTTGCTATTATTTTTTAACAAGTGGATTATTCATCTAGAAATAATGATGCAAACATTTTACATTAATGGGTAGCAGAACTACAGAGTTCATGACCAGGAGGAAGCTTTTTGAAAATCCAGGAATTACAAAATCTGGAAGGCAAGGTTCACAGTCAGTAAAAGTCCAGTTTCAAACAAATCAGCTCTCAACCTATGTCGTATTGAATAAAACAGTGCCTAGACATTTTGCTGCCTACCTGAAACTCAGCTGAACTGGTGAATCTGCACAATTAGGTTAGGAATGTGGCAAGAATTAGTCTCATGTTTCTGGGGAATGAGTCAGTATTTCACATTTCAGCTCCTAGAATACCAATGAAAAAGTATATTGCTTCTAAATTATTGTCTCTGGCTTGGGCTTTATTTGCCTGAATTATTCCACCTAGTTTGAATTTTTACAGCTGTTTTTAGTAAAGCAGGCATATAGCTAGGTGTTCCAAGTTAAACAAAGAGCAAGATTTTCATTCTATGGTGTCTATATTCTGTATATTCTATATTCTGGTTTGACCAAACAATGGATGTGACAAGTAGCTTCAAGCCAGCTTAAAAATCCAATTTAGTAAGGTTTTCACTGAGTAACACTTCGCATGAGATCAAATGTAAGTAAAGTAGATGTAATGACTGTGGGGATGCAGAAATGCCCATGTGCACAGGTGTGATAGGAAGTCCTAGACATTCTCCCACTCTGTTTGTAGTTACATCTTCAAGTTCATACTCTGCAAGAAGAGCATTTTCAGAGACCCTTGGTGCCCATAAAAATGTTATATGAAGATACTCAGCTAATGTTGTATTCTTCTATTTGTCAGAAGTGTGATTTGGCTTGTGCAAAACAAAATAGAGAGTGAAAGGAATAACAAAAAGGTTACACCAAGGCCTCCTTGGTCCACACCCTATGATGGGAAAAGGAGGTCATAATTGGAGACTTAATGAAACTGGTCCCTGTAAGCAAACTCCATTGCAGATTGCAAAATAAAAATAAAAACACAATTCAAAGCCCAGTCGAAATCCGATTTTGTCCATTGAATTTAAATTTTTTTTGAATTGTATTCCTTCTGTTGGAGTACTAATAGATGTCCTGATAGCACATCAAGACAAAACCACACTTCTGTGCCACAGGCATTTGGTAGGGTATGGGAGGTGTTTGTACATAACTGGACACAGCACGAGATCCACAAAGATATTTACTGTTTCTGACATATCTTGTTCCAGCTTCTAAAGTGCAAATAGAACATCTCCCTGACAACAATTTTGTGAAGATAATTTGTTAATACCTGGACAGACTTAGCTAAGTGTCCAGATCACAAACTTAGATAGAAACACTCAACAAATTAAACCAGACTTTAGGTGAGAAAGAAGATATGATCCTTCACTAGCGAAACTAATGAGAGCGTTGGTCTCCAACTAGAATAGAATATGTAGTTAAAATCTCCTGCTGCTGATTTTTGGTTTTACATTTCAGTTTGCAATAAAAAGGGAAAACATTTAATTAAAAATGCCAGTATAAGCCAGGCAAAGTTGCCTTATCCTTTATTGTGTGCTTTGTATAGTATTAGAAAAGCTTCAGAATTAAACATTTAAGATTCTTCTTGAAGGTAAAATAACAAAACAAATAACCATAAATTGGAGTCTAAACAAATATTTCTCATTCTACCAAGTGTGCTGCTAGCTGAATTTCTTGATTATACCTTCTATCATTTAATAATCTAGACTGCAGAATACCTCCTGAACCAACTAGTTTCAAAACTATTATTATAACAGTCCAATGAATAATAATACAAAATGTTTTTCCACTTATGAATTAAGTAAAAGGAGCCCTTCCTAAAACGGAAATGTTTCCTTTGTTGTCCAGTTTGTTACTCCCACAAAAAAATCTTCTTTCCTTTAGTTTGTTAATATTATCTATAACAGCAGACATAAGTTGCTTTCCTTGAGTTGGAATTCACAGAAATAGTGAAAAGTTTGGGGTTTTGTGGGGTGTGTGTGTTGGTTTTTTTTTCTCCTGGAACTTGACTCCACATATCTACTATTTAGCTGAGGCTTTGTTTATAATTATACAGTCTTCTTGAAGGGTTCTGATAAGCAAATTCTACCTATTCCCATTCCAGTGGATTTTCTGCCATGACTTCAGTAGAATAAGAATGGTCCTACATGATTTTTTTTTTTTTTACTATTGAAAATACTTAGTAAGGTAATCCAGTGAGACTCTTCTCACACGTCAGGGCTACTTGTTCAAAAAAAACCAAACAAACAAAAAAAAAAAAAAAAGGAGAGAGAAGGAAAGGAATTCTCAAACTTTAAAAGAAGTACTGAACATAACAGCATACTGTCCACAGAACACCACCAAATATTTTGCACATGCTTTACTACTTTTACAGTGGTTTACCTTACACTGGGACTTGGAAACTTCAGCCATGGTGTGTCTCTGCTGTGTTCAGTTCAGAGGTCCTGAAGATTTCTCTAGCCAGTCATATTTTATCAGCTTCCGTGGACTGTATCTCAGGTCCCATGTATGGCCAAAGATGCTGGATTTCTGTCATTACAGACTACCACAAATCAATCTGGCTGGAGGAAAAGGAGCATATAAGATCACTCCTGTTTAGGAAAAAAGCTCCAAATTTTAAAGGTAGAGACCATTACCACTGTGTATTCTCCAACCTGCAAAACATAATCATGAAAATAAATGTAAAAGAAAGTTAATGAGGTGCTATTGAAATACAATTCAAATAACCGTGACATTAAACCATTAATAGAAGAATCAGATCAAGGAATTAGTGATGGAACAGCAAAACCATCCCCCTCTTAACTCACAGCAGACCTTACACCATTTTTAGTATGGTCCCTTCTTTTTAATTTGGTGCAAAGCCCTAATAAATCTACAGTACTTCTTTCCATATCTACACATATTTCAAATTTGCCAAACAAGGAATTGGGTTAAAATTTGAAGAGCAGGGATTAAATTCTGACATGAGAAAAATGTGCAACATGAAGTGATGTGAAACTCCATTCTCTGTGCAATAAGTTGTTTTGCTCAAGGATAAACTAGCATTTCTCAGGTGGAAATAGTACCTCCTGTATATGTATGTGATTTACCACCATAATGTTTTCTTCTCTTTCATGATCCTGAGTGATTTCTGGCACAACTCCTTGGCTATTAATGTATTTAGAATTTAATTGCACTACAATTTCCATTTCACTTGCTGCCATTTCATTTTATTAGGCTTGTGAATCACAGGAAAACAAGAAACAGCATCTAGTATACAAATTTCCCCTTTTTGCTAGATAGGAATAGAAAGATTTTTCTCCTGTGGAATTTTACTGGGATCCAGGCAAGTCCCAGGAAAACATCCTTATTAACTTAAGAGCTGCGATCAGAATGGCAGCCTCTGCACTTCCCAGTGAATTTCAGCCAAGAGCAGCTGTGATTCTGGAAGAAATGCATGGAAAGTGAATTTGGAGAATTTACCTGACTCTGTTATGTGGGTCAGATGTGAAAGACAATGTGACTCTTTATTTTTCCACTGCATAGAAGAAAAAATGCCTTTGCCTCCCCTAAAGCATAGAGTACCTTTGAAAAGGTACAATAAATCTCCCTCTGCTACCTGGCTACCTATTTTCATAAAACTTGTAGTAATGACTTGCACAAATATCTGTGGGACTTCAGTTTAACTTATTCAGTGTGTTCATAAGTAGGGGAATATGGACAAACACACACAGAGAGACAGACTGAGGGACAAAGAGCAAGACAGGAATATCAGTAGCATCAAAGCTGCTCAACAAGGGCTTGTCTGAGAACAAAAAACAGCTAAATTTCTTCGCTTAAATTTCAAGAGCCTGATTCAGATAAGCTATTTTCTACAGCTACTAAATGATTGCAAAAGTATTTTTACCGGCTTGCCAGCAAGACATTTCTATTTCCTGTAATCAAGATGGACTGTAAAAGAATAACAGACTTGCATCAAGTAACAGAAATCACGAAGCAGTTTGTTTCTAATGATTAAGTCATAAAAAGTGCATGGGAGCATATTAAGCCTTTACGGATGTCAAAATGCTTTGTTTTCAAATAGAAAAAAGATGGTTAGAAAAACTATGAGTAAAGTAGAATTATGGATACTAAATTCAAAATAATGAGATTTCATTCTTTTCTCCACTACGAAAACTGGCTAATTCAATGGTGTTTTCTAAGAAGCAGTCACTCCATGTTCATGACTGTCATGCATTTTCATAATAATAATAATGAAAAAAAAGTAATAAATTAGTATTGTTAAGTGAAAGTAAAGCTGTATATCTACTCATGGTAGAATTTCCCACACAGCTTTTTGACACATTTTCTGGAGTGATCAAATGTATTGATTTCTCTCTCATATGGTTTGTATGTATATGGCAATCCAGGTAGGGGTGTTTTCCTAATTAGAAAAGTTCACTTGATTCTTACCCCCTTCGTAGGGGGAGTAAGGAGGCATATAGTCTGCACTGCTGTATTTGTTCTACAACAATGGCAGACTGACCCTTAATACTACAATGGAAAAAGCTTCTGCATCATTTTATATACTTAGGGCTACATCTGCAGCTATAGTACTTTATTGTTAATATTATTTTTCACAAGATAGAATAAAAATAATTATTCTCAGCAGAAATGTTGCATGGGTATATTTTCAGCTCCTGAACAAATGAATACATCAACAGAGATTACTGCTGAGGTCATTTCACTGATATCAATCAATTTTTATCAAATGACAAAGCATCATAACAAAATGAAGTACCAATGTAACTGATGGGATTTGGTTTGATGGGTACATGGATATTTTATAACAAAAGTCATAATGCTGCAGCAAGTGTAAATGCAGCACAGAAAAAAAGACTTAAGTTCTTTCTCTTTGTTAGTGGACAACAATATTCTGAATACCATGGTTTCTAAATCTTTTATTAAACATTAACTACATCTGCATCTATTTTGTCTAACCCAGTGCTTTTAATTTAAAGATGACATCTGAATTCCTCATTTAGGTGATAGGACTTACCCTTGGGAGCTGTTTGCATTTTTATTGTCTTCTAAAATTATAGTGAATAAAATGTATCCAACCTGAATTTGAACCACTGTCCTGAAACCAAACTTAACCACTTGAACAAACTGTGAATGGGACTTAAAAATTATCTAGTTCCTTCTGCCCTAATAGTACTGTTCACTTGGGTGCACACAAAAATAAACAGAACATTCTTAATTAGCTCATCTGAAAGAAGTGCCTCCTAAGGGTATCTTCCCAAGCTCTGTTTATAATTGCGAAGTTGTCATCCTAAGGGGAAAAACGTAACTGTTTTCATGCTTCTGCTGTATAGTCTTAAGCTAATGAGTTTGCGCTTGGATTCATTAATTAACATGTTATATATTATTTGTATAAGCAGCTTGCCCAAGACTCTGTTAGTCAGAATCTAATATGTGAAGATTTCATGCCGTTAATTGTCTAAAAAAGACTATGGTGAATATTTGGCTGAGTAACATATGTCCATATCTTGATGAATTTTGAATGCTGCTGCAATTCCCACTGAAAACAGACTATTTTAAGCAATCACATTGACTACTTCTTCTATACTTAACATGAGCATGAAGCACATAATTCTAAATTAATTTTAGTATCAGGGTAAATCACTACCCAGGTTCTAATTGCATCACTTATGAGAGCATCTATTTCTGAGTTAAAAACAGAACTGAACACTTGTTGCTTTTCAAGAAAAATAAGTCTTAAAATTAAGATGTTGAAGATGCAGAAAAAAGATGGTGTACATAAGACACTCATACCTTTTCAATAAGTAAAATACCGCTTAAAATTTGTCTCGTTGTAGAAATGCAACTCAAATTAAACTGGTCCAGTGACCAAATGAATTTTCTTGATGTCAATACACCTTGGATCAATCTTACTCTTACAGCAGAAGCAACAGAATTATGTATGCAAGTGTATAGATCAGCTTATGTGGTCACTGCGTTGATTAGCTGCAAGTGGTATATTGAGTTGGAAAGCCACAAAAAAGTCATACTGCTACACTGGAAATGGACACAGTTGCCAGAACCATAACACAGGGAGTCAGGAGACACCAGATGAATGTGTCTTATTTATAAGTAAGTATTTTGGCAGGGTCTAAACACTCTCTTCATTAAAGTAAATGAGAACAGTCTCCAATGAATTTAGAGAACTTACTGAATTTCAGAGATGGGTTGGAGTAAATAATTAAATTCAAAAGAAACACTTTGGATATTGCCTCTTCTTTAAATGTTAGAGTTAGCACATTTAAGAGGATTGAACAAAAAGAAACCACCACTGTCCACATAATGTCTGAAATAACCACAAATTTCTCAGCCATTTTCAAATGTTAAAAATAAAACTCAATACAAATACATCAGAAGGGAGAAAAAGCAACTGAGCATGACAAATGTGCTTTTGCCAGCCTGCTTTGTTTCCCTTTGATGTGATGATTTCTCATAGAAATAATATGCCTGGAAAACCATATCTGTGTAGCATTACATCTGATCAGCTTGATTGTTGTAGCATTACAGCTGAAGGCTGATCAATATCAAATTACTTTGAACAAATTCAAGTCTACAGCACAGTTGTTCCATTCCATTGTGTTCAAGATAAAGACATAATTTGCAAGTATAAATCAATTGTGTTGTTCATTTTCATTTGCTACCTCATCATCGAAGTTGTATTTGATTCTGAGATATGGCTTTAAATTCTGATCTGTTATTCTGGAAAAAGGAAATACAAATCACAGACTGTCTTCACTATCGTCACATAACATGAATGTCACATATATGAAGTAGTATTCTTTGAATAAATAATGTTGATCCTTGCCTGAAACATTTAAAAGAGTAGCTAACCAGGTCACATTCAGGCACTGAAGGCGTCTGGAGTCTGCAGTATTCCATGTGGCAATTACATATTACACCAAGTTTTTCATTACTAGTTCAGCTGCTTCAGTTCACTCCTCCTCTAGATGTTCCAGACCAGAATTCTAAGCAAAAGTAAGAACATGTAGCTTTTATTTTCCCATTAAGCACCTGCTGTTGGGGTCAAGTGGAGATCCCTGAGCTTAGGTTAGCATGTGGTTTCTCTAGTAGGACTGGGATTGAGGTTGTGTTTATGCCTGGGATAAGTTTAGTAATAGAGTTCTAAAAATCTTTTCAAATTCATTTTAATGCAAAACACCTATTCTTGTTTTTAATTGGACCACAAAAGTGATTGTAAACACATTTCTAGCATCAGTGGTCAACTTACAATCTCTATTTGGCAAACCTTAGTTGAAGTGTTGCCTATACCAAGATTTCAATCAATGCTTTGAAATGGCTGGTTAAGTTGACCTTCTTTCTTGACTATACGTTTAGTCCTTTACAATGAATTTTAGCTCAAACTGATCCAAAACCACAGGACACAGAATATAGACTTTCCATACCACTGCGCACACACGTCTGGGAGGGTGGTTTGGACAATCCCTGCCGTCAGCCCCCACAATGGTGATGTGTATGAATGTTGCAAATCTAAACACAGATTCCTCATTGCTTTGTTAGAGTTTGGATGTTCTGTGTTTCACAGGATGAAGCCTATCATAGATACGTTTAATTGTCCTGTTTCAGGTTCAACAGCCTTATTCAGACAGACCTAGCAAGCTTTTCCTGATAGAAAAATCAACCTGCATGACACTTCCAGTCACTTACCTTTTGTGTATTTATTTAATAAGGAAGCAACACTGCCATACCTGAAGTTTGACACATTCATAGTGAAACAAACTTCCTGGTGCAATTCTAGGTGATACAATTATATCTTGAATATAAAAATTAAACTTATTCAAACAAGAGCTCCTCCAAAACCTGAGATTACATTTGGAATGAAAATTGATTTGTAATCAATGACTGCTTACTGGTTCATAATGAGTCCCCAAACTATTTAAATCCCTACTAAAATTACATCACATTCAGAATTATTACAAACAAGTGTATTATTTGGTTTCTTAGTCTCTCTCCTTCTGCCCCTGCCCCTCATTTATTGAAAATTCTGGGTATAAATTTTTACTTAGATGCAATTGGGGTCCTTCTTCACTTGCTAATACTATCATTTTGAATGCATAGCATTCAGTGTGATGTTGAATACAATTTGGGGGGGGGGAGGCATTCTTTTGGTACTTTTGGTATGACATAGTTATAATCGCATATATCTCCATTTCTAATTAGTTCATCTATTAACATTTCACATGGATGCCTTTGATTGTGCTGTTCATTAACAAAACAGTCAACAGCCTGACCTGACAGGTTCTTGTTGGAAGGCATCTTCCCCAAACAGTATTCTTGCGTAGATCAAAGTATTTTTGAAAGTCTTGTATAAATGTTGCTAGCAGTTTTAAAGTTTTTCTCATGCTTACACTGGTAAGAGCACAAGCTGCTGAAGCCTTGGAGCCTGGCACAACTTTGTTACAGATTTCAGCCTTCTTAAATGCCTGTTGTTCCTCCAGGAAAAATTTGGAAGTATTCCAGTTGTTGGTTAAAACTCATCCCGTAAAACTGCATCTACTAAATTTTGAAGGATAAGGTTTACTTTCAGTCATATGAAGTAATTCGTCTTGTGATGGACACATGGGATAAACTGGCCTCTGGAAGTGTCTGTGTCTCTTCCATTTTGTAGGACTAGAACAGTAGCTACACAGAACGTATAGCCCATTCAATGCTATGACACCATCCCCTCCCAACACTCACACTTAAGAAATGAGGATGGCTTCACACAAACCTTTTTCATCTAGTTTTTGTGTATCTTGCCTTAAATTTTTATATCACTTTTACTGCTCTGCACTTTCTCAACATGAGGATTTAATAAAGTCCCTAGGGGAGGCTGGCCACTGTGGCTATTTCTTATCAGTATATTTAATTCCCCAGACTAAATAAATAAATGAATGAATGAACAAATAAATGAATAAAATGAGAGTCTAGAATTGGCAATGTTGTATCTGAAACCTGCTGCTATGATTAGGGTGTCTTTCTTCCACAAGCAACCTGGAGTTTGTTATATGCAGGTCAAGCTCTAAATCAGAGATATTGGATGACTCAAAAGCTACAGAGAACATTAAACTATGTGACTTCAGCTTAAAGAGTCATAGGCAGAGAGAAATTAGGGATGGAAGACTTATTAAACTGTCTAGTTCAATCTCTGCCAGCACAGGATTATTCCCTGGAATGTATTTTACAGCACGTTATCCAAAATTGTTTCCATATGTGATTCAGCTCTGGAAAGAGCCTATAAAATGTTCTGGTATAGTGCCATTCTGATTTAATCAATGGTTTCTTTCTCAGTTGCACAAAGTTTAAAGAAAGATTTTTTTTTTCCTATCAGTTGAAGACATCCACTCTTTCAATCATACACACTATCACTTATAATAGATGTTCTGTGCAGCACCCTCACCTTTATTTGCATTGTGTAACTCCACATTATGCCTCAGCTCACTCCTATTGCCTTAGGCATACTGTGATGCAGGAAAAAGGATGGAGGTAACAGCAGAGGTAAATGCTTTATCAGAGATAAAACGATACAGATTCTTGGTATTACCTACATGTGCACTGAGACTTACAACATTAATACTGTATCTCCCTTCCACAGCTGCTGCCCTCCTGTTTCTAAGACCACAGATTCTGAATCAGACCTAATGAATCCTTCATTATTCCCAACTTCCTTCTGCTATTACTACAGAAATTATTCAAATATTACAACCACTCTCCCCAAGAGACCTGCCTTTTAGCTTTAGGCGAAGGAATAGTTCAGTTACCTGAGCCCTGAAACTGCCAAGATTATTATTCTGCCTCACAGTAAACTGGCTTGCTACTATCTTAGTGCGCCTTCATCTTCTCTTTGACTCTAAGTGTGACCTTTACATTTTTCTCTTTGATTTTATTCATAGTTCTTTTCTTTTTCCATTTCACAGTTTTAAATTCAGAGTTCCTTCTAGAACTGGAGCATAATGTTGATTTTCTTGACTGGAGTGATCAAACAGGTCACAATTTTACTTCATAAGATTTATCTTTGTCAGTTCTATAGGGTTCATTCCAAGCTTTACATAAATACTCCTTCTCACTTTATTATCACAGTGTCCACGCTTTAAGGTCAGATGCAGGTGGGTGTGGGGCAAGGACACTCATGAATGCTGACAGCAGGGAGCAGATAAATGTCCAGGGGAGCACTGACTGCAATGGCTCATCTGGGATCTTTTCACAATTCTTAGTCAAGCAACTTTTTTTTTTTTTCTCTCTCCCCATTATTCGTCAGATTCCTGTTCTTTGAAAGTCTTGAAGCTCTTAATTTTTATGCTGCTTCCAAACCAGTCCGAATTCTAATGCCATCGAGCCACTCTTTAATTATTCGTGAACACAGGGTAGTGTTATATTCTCACCACTACCACGGAATGTCAGCAGCTCTGTCTCTATGACTTTAACACAAATTATGCCTTTTTTCTCAGTCTTCACTTGCCTGTCAACATTAGCTTTCCTGAGGCCCTTCACAATGTCCTTATGCTGTTTCCACACTGCAGCGGGCAGGCAAGCACAAAGCATAACACAGGCATCTTCTGGAGACCTGACTTGCCCTCTCAGCTTGAAGCCTTCTTGCAGACAGGCTGTTCAGGCACTCTGGTGTGATAACACGCTACCAAATGTAGAGATGTGGAGATCTGAGGGACTTGAGAGGTGCACTTAAGCATGCCTATGTTTATACTTGCTGGCTCTCTACTGTACAACCAGTCAGGCTTAAAACCACAGTGTAGGTTTAATGGTCATTACCTATAGATTCCCTGTCAGCAAAACTGAGTTACATCTCTTCGGTTCACTGTAATCGCCTTTTCTTACAACCACAGCAGTGTCTGTGGGGATGGAGTACTTAGAGAAATCCCACTTAACGCTTTTCCACTGCATTTTCTAGGCTGAAGCTCATCTTGCCTGCTGTAGATTACTGTACCTCATCTTTTGTATCTTACAAGAGAAAATTTAACTTTGTCAGTCCTTATTCTCCCTGTAGGCTGTACTGCAGCCTGAGGCTTCCAGGTGCATTGCAGAGAGAGGGCAGTGCTCACTGCAGCAGGTAAAGCATTAAGCAGGACACCCTGGGAAGCTCAGCTGTATTTTTCACTCTGCCACAGTCTTGCTGAAGGACGCGACCAACTCCTGGGGCCTCTTTCTGCATTGGTTTCACCATTTTTCATACAAAGATGATATTGGCTTCCTTTATAAAATGCTTTCAGGCCTAGTGAAGAAAAATATCCTGCAAAAGAAAAGCTATTATTATAAGTATTATAAGTATTATATATCTACAGTGCCTGTAAGCTCACCTACCTGATGGAAGAGATCCTTCCTGATCATGGGAGGGAAGGGTCAGAGCCCTCCCAGAGCCTCTGGCTTCTGCACTAGAACTGCAGCAGTTCTGCCAATACTGCACCTCTTTCGACTTTCAGCTTTCCAAAAAATTTGCAGTCCAAATATTTATTTTTTAAGCTGGAGGAAAACAAAACAAAACAAAACAAAAAACAAAACACACCAAAAACAAAACAAAGAACCAAAAAGAGAGAAAATAGAAGTTGGATAATTTTCGTGTTGTATCATCTGTGATTTCTGTTTCTGATCCTGTTACAAGAGTAAGCTTCTCCCATTGCGCCACCCAAAAAGACTGGTAAATGTCCATTCTACTTGTTTTCCCTAGGCTATGTTGAGTGAATATTCGACTCCCTGAGAATGAAGTATACTGATGTAAATTTACTGTGATAGAGCCACACTGCTGCTGATTGTTGCAGAACTACCACAGAGTACTAAATGCTTCACTGCTCTGTTACCCGGGGGGCTGAACATTAACTACACTATTGAACAGCAAATGCTTATCATCCCCTATAATTCAAACTATATAAATCACTGAAGAGAGACAATGTGCCTGCAGGGAACTCACATGGTCTATAAAAATGTAAAAATTTGAACTATATTTAGCTGACAGAGCTATACTTTAAAAACGAAAAGTATTCAAAAGATAATCTTAGACATTAACTCATCTTCATTTCAATCTACTGAAGCTTTGATAGAGTTTAATCTTTTCTGCAAACATTTTTATCTTTAACAGTGTTTTTAAAAAAAAGGGTTAAAAAATAAAAGCTATTACTCTCTTCATTCTGTTTCCTGCAACCACTCATGCAGCATATAGAATGTACTCTTTTAAGCTCACCCTTAGAGCAAAGTAAAACACCAGTATTTTTTCCTTCACTGAGCAAAAGCATCTCTACTTTACTTAAAAAAACCGCAAAAAACAACAACCTAACAGAAGTTTTAAATTATCATGGCTGAAGCACATATCCACTGAAAGCAGAAGACAGAGTTTCTTTTTGTTTAAAAACACAGTTCTTCAAATATAGGGCTCATGCAAGGATCATTGCACTCAGAGATTAATGTTTTAAAGTTAAAACATTCCTCCAAGGGCTGCAACCAAGGACATAAACTTCCATTCCTGGATAAGTAAACAATCTGAAGTGGACACAAGTAGTTCCATTATTGTCAATTAGTTATTCATGTCTAGAATTTAAATATAGATGATCATTTGAAGAATCAGAGGACTTTATAGTAAGCTGGTGCTGCATATGCCTTAATGTATACCTAAAATAAATTCTATTTCTTCTTTTGGCCTCAACCATGGAATAGCCTCTGGATGAGCCTCACCAGCCCTCCTGTAATTATCATAGAGTGATTATAAAATTTACTGCAGAGCTGAGGCCTTCGATACTATTCTGCAGTAAAAACCAAAACCATCCCCAGCTATCAGCAGAGAAATAGAACATGTTACCTTTTAATACACAAATGCAATTACACAAAAAGACAAAGATCAAAACTAGATGAGAAAAGCCTTGGGGGAGAACTGGTATTGGACTTTCTGAGTGTTCTGTGCTGATGAAAGAGATGTTTGAGAGTGGAGTTGTAAAATGATCACAATCAATGTTTCAAAGAGGTCAGAATCAAAATCAAGTAAGAATATTAAAGCTTTTGTTATTAATCCTTGGACAGCTTAGTAGCTTCCCACTAACTTCTATTTCTCATGAAGATGTTGTTCTAATTAAACAAATACAGTTTTGGTTTTTTTTTAGTTTTATAAAAGTTGAGGTCATCAATGATTTATGTTTGACTTCTTTTCCCTACACAAATACCTGTAAATAATTAGTAGGGGTCTCTTACCATATTTTTGAACCTGAACTAACCAGCAGTAAGAGGGATTTTAAACAGAAATATATATTTAAGCAATGTAAATATTTTTGAAACACTAACAGAAAAACACGAGGAATAGTTTAAAAACTGGTTCAGACAAAGCTAGGCAATCAGACAAGAGTTCTCTCAGCACAGAAAGCAATGTATATATAAGATCATTAAGTAAGAATGTAGCAAATAAGGCCAACATACTTCAGATGCACTCTCAGGGTACCTTGTTATCAAGAATGGAGGTAAGAGTCTTTCTGTATATAAGCCTAATGTGGCTTGCATGTGTTGCTTTGAGGTGTCTACAGATGAAAAACTGTTAATTAACTCTGAACAAAATCTAGGAAGTTTGGAGAAAACCAACTCTTCCAAAGGCAACTCTTTCATACAGTCAGTGGCTTTATCATCTATGGGGTGTTATATATTCATCAGGATGTCAACACTGAGAAGAGAGCAGAATATACTAAGAAATTGTAGTGAAAAATGCTTAAATTGGGGTTGATGACAGAAAATTAATGCAATGCAGCAGTAGTTTAATATGCTGGCAAAATAAACACTTACATGTAATCCTCCAACATGTATACCAGCTGCAAAATTCCAGATGAATTTAAGATGTTAGTCCCACAGGACTACTCAAGTGAAAATGACCTCATGCTTCAATAGTATCAGATCAGAGCCATATGCTATACACTAGCAGATTTTCAGTATTAGTACCTTGCAGTAAATTTCTTAGAGCATTATTGAAACTAATTTCCAGTGCCAACAGTCAGCAAACTTCTGTCATTTCCCTCTGGAGATAACTCTGCAACCTGGATCAGCCCTATGTGATATTATTCTTATACTAAGCTGAAAGTATCTTCTTCATTTGAACAAACATTGCACATCCATAACTTACTACGTACCTGGAGAAAATTTGGTGATGAATAAGCCCATTGATTTAAAAAAGAATCCTCCTGATGTTGTTAATTAGTTGCTGCAAACTCACACCAATGAGGATCTGCTGGGTGGCCCACAGTGTTAAGCAGGTGTGTGAATACTGGCATAAGCTGGGCTCAGGTGCAATCAGACCCTTTCTCTTCTGGCATATCAGGAAGTCTTATGCATTATAATCAGACCTTTTAGTTTATTTTACTCCTAAATATTTTTAGCTTCCTCTTGACAAAAAATAAATACCTGTAAGTGAAAAAAATTAGGCCCCTTAAAAATTAATCTCAATTGCATTATATTCGAGACCCACTATTACACTCCATGCCCATTATGTTCAACCTAAAAAGAATATTAAAAAACTCATTATTTTGTTGCTGGCTTTTCTGCTTAATTATTACCACAACAGGCAGGTAATCATTATGCTGATTACTCAAGACTGAGATGTAAATAGCTCACGTGGGGGTTAATAATCAGATAATAACAGTAAGCACTGGTTATGTATAATTAAGTCAAATGACATGATTTATACTGGTGCAAACCTACCTCCAAAATTAAACATTTAATGACATTTCTGTCTTTCCAAATAGCCCTACATTTTGGAAGTATACTATATCTGTAGGTTGCTTAAACTCCAAAATTTTTGTATTTACATTTGAATTGAATAGGGACACTTTGTTTCAAAATTGCAGTAATCTATTTGTCATTAAGGTTGGATACCATTAATTAAATTTCCTTTTTTCAATGGCCCACACTTCATAGAAACACAGAATGGTTGAGGTTGGAAAGGACCTACTGAGGTCTTGTCCAACTACCTTGCTCAAGTAGGGCCATGCTTGCTGATTGCTTCCAGCAATTCTGTCACCTGTGCATCATAATATTCCTGTAAGTACATACTGAACTGCTAATGTGGCCAATAACAGAATTGTAGTATATTTTATAAAAATAATATATAATTTATAATACAGACTTTATTAAATCATAAAGGCAAAGAAGTGATAGTTGCCATTCCCAATTGTGCAAGCACAAGCAGTGCTAGGTGTAAAGCAAAATAAGGCATCACCAAATCACATGCAACAGTAAAAGGGATAGTTTCCTCAAACTATAATCATTCAAGGAATAGCTAACTATTTTTAGCTGAATACTAAAATCACTTACTTACATTGCTGCCTCTATTAACTCAAAACTCTCTTTTTCAACTACAGAAACTTAAATGGTAAGATGCAAGAACCATTTCCTAGATATTATACAAAGGTTATTTTATCTGATTGATTACTTGAGAGGAGTTCTAGAAGCTACTAACTGATTTGCATTTTTGCTGAGTGCCCCGTGTGAGTTAACATTTCTAAGTTGGAGTTACAACTTCTTGAGTAGTCCTACTGAGTTAAATGAATTTTGGAAAAGGCTGGGTTTTCATTTACATGACTTCTTAATGTGGGAAATCTTAAAAAAAATATTTTGGAGGTTTATTTGACTTTGAAGTTTGTTTTCCTTTGCTTCTCTTTCCTTTCTTTTGTGTGTTTTTCCCTAAATCACTCTTAGCATTTTGGTATGACTTTATGGGCCAGATAGAATTGTGAGGGCAGGAGAGGCCACCTTCCCCAGGGGAGGATTTCTTTCAGCTGTTACTTTTTTAGCTCTTCCAACTTTTGGAAGTTCCTATAAGGCCCTGCTTTAACCTGCTCAGCCAGAACAGTATTGCAAAATAAGCCAGACAAAGAATTCTGGAAGGGGATTTCATGAAATCCAAGAAGAGGTAGGCCAGATAGGGCTTTATGGCTTGCTATCCTCCCAACATCAGCATGCACAGTTCATTCTACCTGAATATTTGTTACAGCTGTGGTTTCCAGTGACATCAGGTTGCAACAATCTCCAGCAGCATACTTCAGGTGATAAGCTGGAAAGCCTTGAAGAAAGAAAAGATCAATGGCCAATGTAGAAGTGGTTCTTTATTTCTCTCCAGCATAGTGTCTAGGGTAATATAAGGAGTACAATATTTTTTCCATGATTCTTGTTATACTGCCAGAGAACTGAGTATCTATGAGTTGTATCCAGATTTTAATGCATACTTAAACTACTAATGTCATCCTTCCACCTGGACCTGAGGTCAAAAATGCACTTGTATAATACAGCACCTTGCCAATGAATGTCAGAAATTGTCCATCAGAATGTATGTCTCATGACCTAAATTTTTTTAGCAGTTTTACAAACTTCTCTCCTTTTTCTACTGTGTATTTCTCACTGTTTCCTCTTATTTCATTAATGCCAGTCTGATTGAAAAGGGCAAATGGAAAAGCAAGCATTCTGCAGGGTAAATTGGAAGAGAAATGGACAGAAGCTTTTCTTAAAATGTCACTGCTCATAAGGAGCTTGTGACAGCCCAGTATTATATAAGGCTGGCTTTTAAAAAGTTGTGGTTAAATTTACACTGATTTATCTCATATTTTTAGCTTGTTATTTTAATCACCTCTATACAGAATTTTAAAAAATGTTTTGAACTGCTGCTTGTTACAATTCTTTGTCATGTTTCTAGACACTGTAGCAATGCTGTCCTGAATGAAGACAAAGTAGGAACATTATGGCTGTCAAATGAAGTTACTGGTATCTGACAGAACCAGTTATTGCTTTAGCAAGAGACTTCAAAGCCCTCTGTGCACAATCTGACTTGTTACAAAAACCCGTTGTGATGGGATTTGGGGTGCTTGTGTGCATATGTTGTTACGAGTGCCTTTTTTGTTTATTTGCACACAGACTCTGACCAGTTTATCCCTTGGGGTCAGTGCTCGGAGGTTCTGAACCCAGCTGCAACTGTCATCAGAGACATTACATTTAATGTGAATGTTGTCATGGCATTAAACCAACCAATAGCTTTATTCTAGATTTTATGTGAGAAACTGATACTGAATAAATTTAGACACACATAAAATACAACTAATATATATATATTGCTTTTGATGCATCCAGTCTAAAAATTATAGAGGGGATCTACATCACAGCTTTTATGAGGTGGTCTCTTCTATGCACATTTTTAGCTAGTTAAGATTGTTTAGAAATTATAAGACCTTTAAGAATATAAACACAATTATTTGAAGTGTCATTAAAGTAATTTATGCCTCACTATGGAGTTTCAAAACCAAATTTTTCAAATTTTTTTCACTACGATGTATCTGAAATGTAACTGATCCATCCAGAAAACAGTAGATAATAATCTCAGGAATCTTCCTACTTTACTTTTTCAGTAAATGTTTAGTATAATCAACCATTTAACACCTTCCTTAACATCAGTGTCCTTAGATAGCACTTCCAAGCAGTGCTTGGTGCTGCATCTCTCTGTATTCAACCCCTGGGTCTGTTCTGGGCCACTGTGAGCTCCTGCTACAGGAGAGCTAACAGTAAGAGTTAAAGCTGGGGTTTCCTTGATACAAAACCAAAACCGTGAGAGGAAGAATGGATTCCAGAGTGCAGACATTTGAAATTTGTGTCCTTGCCTGCACTGCTGCAGTATTGAAGGTTTCCTCCCTTCCTTTAAAAACTCAGCTAAGTCTCATGTTTGAGTGAGAGCTTGGGTCTGTAAGCTGGGAGGAGAAGACATCCAGTGAGGCTCATTTTAGGGGTTGTTAGCCAAGGAAAGCTGAGGGTCAACCTGCATGAAACTCGCCTTCTTCCCTGCAACTGCAGCTAAGGTGGGAGCCTGCTGCACCCCCCCAGCCTGAGGCTGGGCCCAGCTCTATAATGCATGAAAACCAGTGCACTTTTCCAGAGAAGACAGCTTATGGTTGTGACAAAGTGGCAGCAGAGAGGAGTGTCTCTTCCCAGGCAACATTGCTATTCCCATGCCAAAAATATGTGGCAATGCCTTAAGGTGATGGTTACAGATGGTAGTGAATAATTCAGAAAACACAGCAATGTTTCTGGGCTGCCTGGCAATGGTGAGGCAGGGATTTCCAGCTACACTGTGTGATTGCAGCACCTCACCTTGATTTTTGGAAGAGTTTGGTGTTGCTGCTTCAGGTCCACCATAAGGCCAGGCCAGAACTTGGGCAAGGCTCAGGGCTGAGCAGCCCAGGATGAGGTGGTCATTTCTCTGGAGTGAATTTAGAAGCAAAAATAAAGGAAAGCTTAGGGGCTCACAAGTTTCACAGCACTGCCTCAAGTCTTTTTTTGAGTGTGCTACGTGCTCATTTTTTGGGCTGAAATATTTATTAAGGTTTAGATTTAAGGTGGTTTAAGGCTGGGAAGAGATGGCAGTGTTACTTCAGCATCTTTCTCTCTGTGTTTTCAGGCTGGGAAATTCAGAAAATAACTCCATCAGTAAGCACTGAAAATCCTCTTGGGCTTTTCATTCCTGTGCTTTCTTTGTCATTTACCTTCTCCAGCACTGACAGAAGCCCTGTTCTAATTGTAAATCTAAATCAGCTGCATATCGATCCCCAGGAGGTCTGATTATATTTGTCCAAAATAATAGAGATGAGCAGCTGACTCTAAAGACAACTCTAAACTTCCCTCTCTAAAAATTTGGATCTCAGATTAATGAGCTCTTAAGTAATTGGGTCAACCATAAATAGGGTTGTTTGCTAAGACATGAATACATTAATCTGTAAAGGTCATATTGCTAGTGTCACTGAGAAGTATTACAATATTTATATCCCAGTTTTGAGGATCAATTGGTTGTAGTCAGATCGCATCTGTTCCTCTTAAAGATACTGAGAGAAGGTTTCTTCCATGTAGTCCACAACAAAGAGCAAATACTTAGGTTGAAGGCAGAAAAGATTTTAAGCAGTTGTGCTATTGACATTAGCTTCTTTAAAGGGAATAGGAATAGAGTACATTTCCTATGAAGAGCTGCAAACACCAGTATTGATTTCTGGATGTTTACTTCATGAAGGAAGAAAAAAATTACTTTCCTGGTGTTAGGTGTCCAAGAGATTATTACAGACAGGAGAAGAAAACCTCAGGATCTGCTTGTTCAGTAGCTGTCTGATAAGGGATAAAATGTTCTCTACAAACCTGGGTGCACCTTAGAGGTATGTAGGGACCTCTGCATTGTATCCCATTATATTACAGTGGTTTTTCTTTTCTCAGCTCTTGCAGGAACTCTTTTTGTACCATGCAGAGGAATAAAAGATTTATTTGGGGACTTCTCTTATGCCTTGTCTAACTGAACCTAGTATCCCCAGTGGTCTTTGGGAAGTATAAACTACAGTAAAACTAAAAAGGATGTGATTTTACAACCTCCCTTGCCTGAGCTTGTCATGGGAATATAGGAAACATCAGCACTGTAACACTGTGAATTGAAATTGCTCACTCCGTTTGCTTTTTACACATTCCTCACTGCGACTGTCTTGTATCTTCCCGAGCTCCTCCATCAGGCTGTTAGAATGAGAACTGAAAGTGCTTTTCTAAGTTGTTAAATTAGAAGTAAACTGCAAAGTATACTGCTGTCTTCAGCAGATTTCTGGAGGATTTAAACCCCATTGTTGCAATCCTTATTTAATCTATGCAAACAAAAACCCCTCAGCGTAAGATGCAATTAAAATAGAAGAATTTATTCCATGAATCTTAATTTAAATACAGTTGTACTCTGTCCTAAAAACAAATGTACAACCTAGAATAATTTACAGCTTCAAGTTTCACATGAAAAGTTTCAGTTTTTGAGTTGGGATGATCACAGGGGAAATGGTACAGCTTGAAAACAGTCAAGAAACCCAATGAAAAAGAACTGAGGTACTAAAATAGGCCAAATTTTAAAAATGTCAGAGGAGAGACCTGGTAGCTAAACCTGAGCAAACACCTCATCATTAATAATTTTATTATATCTGTCTCATTTTCCATATTCATAATCTGTGCAGTAATTGACTGGGAAATTATCAAATATAG
Source organism: Nesoenas mayeri (assembly GCF_963082525.1). Taxonomy (NCBI): domain Eukaryota; kingdom Metazoa; phylum Chordata; class Aves; order Columbiformes; family Columbidae; genus Nesoenas; species Nesoenas mayeri. Next base: position 14,880,912 of record NC_137557.1, read on the forward strand.
TACTTATTTAAAAGGTATATAAAAACATTTGTGCAAAGGCCATACTCATTACAAACTACAAGGGAATGTTCACCAGAAAGCTCTGGGTGAGGCAGCTGCATCAATGGATGACTCAATAGGACTACTTAGATTATGTAAAAGTAAACAATTTTAAGTCAAAAACTTCAAAATTTCCATTTCAAAATACCTGCACATTCAATATTATTTGGAATATCTGAAACTGAATTTAAACACTATTGAAATTATTACAGCAGAGAAAGTTTATAAAAGAAATTGACTAAATAAATAAAAGCATTAAATTAATATTCAAAACCAGGAAATTTTGCCAAACGGATAATGTATCTAATACAGAGCAAATGTCTTTAGTCAGATAGTTTAGCTCCTGGAAAATGCAGTTTGAGGTTAATAAAATGTTCTGAGTTTTCAATACACTTCTGTGACTAATTCTATGACAAATTAGGGAAAAGGATTATTCGAGCATTTCAATATCTATTTAAAATAATTAAAACAATAGGAACAAAAAATTGAGAAAAGAAAATAAACACAAAATAAAGAAATGCCAAAATAACGCAAAACTCCATTTCAACTAAGTCAACTCTGTTCAGCTTCACTTTGCAGACAGAATGAACACATGTTCAGTTTGGGGTGACACTTCTATGATTAGCTGTTTCCAAATATAATTATTAGTTAGAAACTATATTACAATTCTGCCATACATATAACAACAACATATTTATTAGTTAGCTACACATACTACTGTAACAAACCCAGAAAGGGTCAAACAAATTGTGAGCTAGTGAGAGGATGGCACCACTTACTTGCATAAGGCAGACAGCTCTGAAGGAGGATTGAACCAGGATGGGAGTTCACTGTATTCTTTTGTTTCATCTCAATTTTTCCCTTCACCAATTCTTCCAAAAAAAACCAAACCAAACCAAATCAAAGAAACCCAACCAACCAACCAACAAAAACCAAAGCAAAACCAAAACACCCTAAAGAACTCAAAAACAGAGACACAAACAAAACTGTGAACTGCTTTCTGGCATAAGTTATGACATGACTGAGATTTCAATACAATTTATGAAATGAAATTTGCAAAAGCAATATTAATGGTGTCTCTCCTTTTTAAGATTTTGCAGTTATGTTTGATTGTGAGATTTGCACACTCTCTGGAAACAAATTATATTAAGTGAATACTCAAACACTCTCTGTTGGGTTCTTTTCCTCTCTTCGTCGTTGTTATTATCTGTCTCTGCTTGACAGAATTGCAGTCACAAAATAGTTATTGTAGGATAGCAGCCACAAGCTGAAGCATCAATTTCAAGTTACCAAACTATGGTTATAAGAGAGTTTTGGAGAAGAATGCTCCTAAAATAATTATATCATTTATCTGCTGGCATTCTTTGGTAAACTAATGCAGTCAGCTTTCTTGCATTTCAGAGACTGGTCTACACCATTATTATTAAGAAATAGTCATACCAAATATCTTTAAACACTTTCTCTGAGTTCAGAGGTAGCTGCAAACAGCATCACCTCATTTGCAGTGAACCTCTCCTGGAGCCCTTTCAGGTATATCTAGCAGGCTACTGTTTTGTTGTGTTTAAGGGCTTTTTTTTTTGTTTTGTTTTTCCTGGAATATTGATGCACAGAGATTCCCCTTACAGAAAGCAAGTGATAAGAAATGAACTGCAATGGGAGTTGAGAACTATGTGGAAAAATGGACACTAGGACACAATATGTTACATACTGCCAGGCTGAGAGTTGATTCAAGATACTTTTGTTTAATACTTGCAGGAGTGGAGTCCTGATTTCTAAGTTGGTAAATGTCCATAAAATGGAAAATATTCAGTCAAAAAAGAAAACAGAATTACATCAAAACGGTGCTTGGTTGAAATGAGTAAGACTATAATATAACAGGTGACACACCAGCAAGGGAGCAGGCCAGCAGGAGATCAGTGCAGAGCAGTAGCTTTTTATTAAAAATGAGAAGTAGCACATAGTGTGATGGTGAATGCTGAGCACTCTTCTCTGATATGCCTTGTGACCACTAACTTCAAAGCTAAGTATCTTTCATGAAAGCAGTATAAACATGTTACAAAATTATGCTTTAATATCAATATTGTTTATACTTTGCATAAGCAATAATTCCAGTTGTGTAGGTGATTTGGAATCACTTGTAGTAATAATAATTATTTAGTTACCAATTAAGTTTCCAGGATGAACATAGTTACGTGCTTTATATTACTGGAGAAGTTAGTAATTTTCCTGAGAAATCTACGCAAAATCTACTATTTCTCCTTTATCATACTGTTTATCTTCTAGTTGGACTTCAGGACATGCATTAATCAATATTTTAGAAAAAAAAAACTTTTATCCCAATTATATAGAGTTTCTTTTGAAACTGCCTGGCCAGGTTCCAGTCAAATGATGTTTCAGCATGCTGAAGGTTACTAGCTGATGGTCTGAGCTTTTAACTGAAACTGCAGAGATATTTAAATGATAGATAAGTGATATTATAGCACATAAGACATCAAAGATGCCTTGCCAGGAAATTGATCTTTTTGAAGCTGCATCTATAACTTCACACTGCAATAAATACACACATAGTCAGCATGGGTGAGGGAGCGGTGGGGAAGCCCAAGATGTTCATCTCTGTGTGATGCTGGCTGCTAGCTAGAAACAGAAAACAGTGCCTGTAACCTCCAGGGGAATCAGTCCATCATTAGATTAACCACCACTAAGGTAAGGCCATACATCATTAAAAAAGACAGACACAGTGTTGACAATACAAGAATAATAAGTAGAATAAATTGCACTGTCACTTTGTGTAGGAATGCAGAAGAAGTCTTATAGGTTCTGGCGAGACAGGGGAGGGTGAATAGGTAGTCATTAGCTCAGGAGAAAAATGATAAACCATGTTCCTATTCAGCAGATGTGTCTTTGCTTATCAAGTTGATCTGCATTTACAGTATGCTATGAGAACTAAATACATCAGTTACTCAATGTCTAGACATACCTTTCCAACATGAAAAATATCCTTGGCTATACTGATAAGAGCTTAAATGCTTTTTATTTAACCTTAGCTTTCTCTACTTGTTATTCATGTGAAGCATTTTCCAGCCAAGCTGCTTAGCACAACATTGCTAGAGAATACTACAGCATGGATATGACGTATTCACATGGAGTCAGAATCTCACTGCTCCTCACAGGGATGCTGGCCTCAGGTACTTGGTGTCATTCAGTGTGACTAGAAAAGGCAACCAAGTTTCAGTCGATATCAGTAAGGTTTTTAATGTAAGATTATCCCTTGTTACAATTGTTTTAAGTCCTTTTAGACTCACTATTTGGTTAGACTATTGAAGGATAAAATCCAGGGATGAGTTTCAGAGCAGAGGCTGCAATTTTTAATATATATATATATTTTTAATAATGGAAGATGAAAACTTCATTTCGAGGGTTCTCCAAAGAGACCAGACATTTCTTTACTATGGACAGTGCAGGCTCCCATGGCACTTAGTATTCAGGATCTTCAGTTTAATTTCAATCTGTCCCTCACTTTTGCTTCACAATTTCATGAATTGAAATAAAAGTACATATGGGGAGCCAATGTAGGTCAACTCTTCCTTCTGCAAATCAGCAGGCTTTACACTATTCAACATATAGGCATCTCTGCCTCCCACTTCAAGTTGGAAAGCCTTCCTTTTGCACACCCAGTTCATGTTGGACTGGTCATGGGATGCACCAGCAAAGATACCATGTTTCTATGTTGATATCTCTTACCAGTCTCTGAATCTCAATCATCTCTTGTTCTCTCTGATAAAATTGTCTATCTCATTTATAATATACCAGAAGTTGTAATACTGTGGTACACAAGGCTCTGGGAGCCTTTCAAGGTAGTATTTTCTTGGCTTAGTCAATGTAAGCAGAGTTGATTTACTAGCCTCTAAAAAACCTCACTTGTAGCAACCCAAATTAGTATTTAAGTAGAACTTACGAGGCAGAAAATCAGAGCTAGAGAACAGAGTATGATGATTCACTTTTTAATGTAAAAAAGTACATAACTTGTATGCACAACAGCAATCCTATACTTACAGGTACATTAACAAGTTAATATACCTTTCCGTTTCTTATGACTATAATTCAGTGAACTTCTGAAAACAAAGTATGTATTCCTCCTCCTATGGTGCAGCATCTCTACACTATCCAGTCAGTAATTTTTACAAAACTGAGGAAAAACTATGCCAGCAAGACACTAGTTTGTTTTATAGTCTTCCAAGATTTAGGTTTTTTGGCAAAAAGTTATGTTTAGATAGTTAAATCTATTAGCACATTCATGTATTGCTTTTAGAAAGTAGACCTTGGTACACTGATAAAAACCTTAATCACTTATAGACTTCATGCTCTTACCAAATTCCTCAGGCTGGGGATACATGAACAATGGGATCCAAATGGTCTGTGTTTCACAATAAGGTAATTGAGCCTAAAGCATATTCATGCAATGGTGGTGATCTCCAATGCACCGATATAAATTCTACAACAGCTACAAATTTTGCTATAAGCTCCATTCAAACAAATAGCTCCTACCATACCATGGCTCTGCAAGTAGTGATATCTCTTGTTCCTTTACCCTGCTCCCTCCCTCCTCACATAGTGACTCCAGGATGGAAGATAACCAAACACACTGGCTAACTGCTGAAGTTTAAGCAAAATAAAATAAATTTATTTTGTATTATTTTTTTCAGTCTGAAGTGCCTATATTTTCAATTAATCTTAAAAAAAAAAACCACCCTAAAACACAAAAAAACCTTAAGTAAACTCTCAAAACCCCCCCACTTTCCTTCTAATTAGGATGGCATATTATTTATGTATCTAGATTTTAATTGCACTCACTTGATTTACTCATTAAAATTATTTTCATTACAATCAAGCTTATTACTCTAATTGCATTATTCTCTAAATTCAAGAAAAGAAAAAAACAGAACAACCAAAAAATGAGTCCTGAACAAAATTCTGGCACCAGGCACCCCTTGAATCTGAATTGAGGACTATATCTTTTGACAGACAGAAATAAACATTGTTAAATGACTATTATACACTTCTCAAAGCCTGCACACACAGCATGAGCCCATGACCATTTCTCCTAAACCTCTATGTTGCTCTTCAGTAGTCCCATTAAGATGCCCTTTCCCAGTTGCACACTGGCTCCTGCTGCCCACCACAACTGCTCATGACTTCACCGCTCCTCTCAGCATGGTCCACAGCCCATTTCTGCCTCCAAACTTGTTGTTCTCCATATTCCCCCTTCTTGCAGTCTCAGGACTCACCTCCTTCCTGCACAGTCCACCCTCCGCAGTCACTGCTTAGCCCGGTGTCCTCTGACCACCCCCGCAAATGTGGGAATGGGGCAGGACAGCAGTGGGGCGCCTGCCCACCCTGGCTCCAAACTGAAGCAGCATAAACAGTGACAGAGAGGGGTTTACAGACTTCCTGGATCTGTCCCTCCATGTACGGTGGGACCTCAGCTGCACCAGTCAGGTCTATAGGCATTTCTGTTCTTAAAAATCTATCTGTTTCTTGTTAGTAATGCCCCTATACCCCCCACCCCAACATCTGAGTTTTCACAGAAGATTATGCCACATAGTTCAACATAAGACATTTAGGGACATACTACGGATTTGGTTCCAATTCCTTTTGGAGTTAATGTCTTTCCAGGTGCTTCAGAGACATGTATGCTACCCAGTGTTTTTTACAAGAGAAGGGGAAGTAAGTTTTTACTGAGAGTAATATATACAAATTCCTGTTCTATTACTTTCAAACATAATATTAGTTTAGGTATATTTCTCAGAAATATTCCCTTGGTCATTGCCATAATGGTGACTAGAGAAACAAGTAAAATGAAGCTTGACAGACCTCAGTGTAAGACCTCAATCTGCCCAAGTAGCTAAAAGAAAAGAACAAGCATGAAACTTCCACATATCACTTCAATTTAAAGAAATAAGCAAATGCCAAACTGTTTAATGTAGTAAGCCCTACGTATGTACACCCTATATAATACTACCTCTTTGAAACCAGGTTGTTCAACTTCCATTTTTTGAACATCCAGCTGTCCTATGAAAATGTATAAAAGATTTCTGAGTCACTTTTTTTAGGAGATATAACAAAAACCTCTTAATTAAATTCATTAGCTTTTGTATTAGCTTAGTTTCACTTCATTGGAACAAGGCTGTTCTCCATTTCTGAAGAAATTTAAAAAAAAAAATAGGGAAGAAAATTAATATAAAGTAAACTTACCAAGAGCAATTACAAATAACCTTTGGATGAAAAGTTTTTTGTACAATATTTGAAAATATCAAGTATTTTTTTCTCCTCAATAATTCAGTTATTTCCAGCATTTTGGGTGCTGAATTACAAGTAGAACCTTCACAATACTTTGTGCTATCTTGTCATGTTAATGCATCTCGTCCACTGAGGAAGGTTCTGTTTAACTACTCACAGAGCTGAATTCCTGATAAGAAGTTCAATTAGTATAAAAATATTTTAATGTACATCATTTCAACATCTAGTAGTGTAACTAGCATTTCCTTCCTGAGGAAATGATATTAATTCCTCTTTCTTCCCCTTGCAATAGAACATGCTACTTTTACTTATTTCTGTTCACTTACAAAGCAAAATACAAAAAAAAGCAATTTTGGTAATGTCTTTTCCCTTTCGCATAAATAGTTTGATAATATTTTATTTAAACAGGATCTAAAATTGCCGCACACACAGCATATATTGTCAGCATTCTGACACAGATGAAATATCAAAGTTGAAAGTTTTAAAATTTTCTTATATAGTGGGGCTATGAGATTTTTCTGACACTTCAGGGAAATTCAGATCTAGACTGAGATTTTTAACCTCTGACTCTTCCCAAAATACCAGGAAAGCATCCTCCAGAAACGATGAGGTTACAACGTTGTAACATCCTGCTTCTAAGAGTAGAAGATTAGACTATTACACACACAACATATTTCACGTAGTCCTAATGATAAGGAATCATTCTGATCTGCCCTTTCCCTGATGGTCTTTCACTTTACACCGAAACACAGGTCTTTTGCTGCTGGAAGATCTTTGTGGTCAGAAAAATTGTCCCTTCAGAATATTCTATTTCTAAGAGCTTTTCTACTGTTTGAATAGATATGAACCATGCATGGAAAGCATGCTCATATTTTGTCCTCTTTTTACTACCAGTTTGTTTAGAACATATTCCATACCGAAAATGACAGCAATAAAATTTTATGGTAATTCTTAATCAGATTTCACTCTGCCTAATTAAGATACATTTTTTTTTTCTTTTTTCTTGTACATGTTTGGGGTACTTGTCAGTGTGTCAAAATACAGCCTGACCTACCTATATGTGCTCTGTGTCACACACACACAATCAGAACTACTGGACTGTAGCTCACAAGGTCAAGGCAACTTATGGTCATCAAAAGTTTTAAGTGGTACAACACATGAATTGGAAGATCGCTGTCATATTTCACCACCACTATGTATCTTTCCTGTTCTCTTGATTTTTATATTAGAGTCCATCAAATCGTACTGTCTCCTGCCTTTATGTCATAGCAATTTTCACTAGCTGAAACCCCAGTAGCCTCACCACACACCATTGCAACCAGGCAACTCTATTTTGCCAGAAGGTCAAATACCTCTAATATTTTTTCATCCAGCAGGATTGAGAGGATTTATAATCCATTCTAGTTACGGGGCAAGAAAGTGATGGTATTATTTTCCTCAATTTTCAAAACCTGTAGAAAACCCTTCTCAGAAAAGGCACATAAGCAGTTTTTTATAAATCTTAGAGAAAGGAGATTTGTAAGTAAGGATTTGTGTCAAAGTTGCCTGTAACGGCAGTATCTCGAAATCCAGCAGAGTTGTTTTTTACTGCAAACCTGCTGACCATAACAATGTTGACTTAAGCAAACTACCAGACCCCTTAATTGAGGGGATGTCCTTCACACATAATGGAGAAGGTTTTAAAGGTGATTCACAACAGCAGCACATTGGCATTATCACTCCTGAGAGAGTTTTATCTCTGAAATCACCCATCATCAGTGCCAAACAGTGCATGCCTAAAATCTTTGGCAATGCCATGCACCTCTGGATAGCTGTAAATCAGAAGACCCCATTAAGTCTGATCATCACCAAAAGTCCAGGATACAGCACAACATAGTAAGTCTGAGAGCACATTTTAATAAATTTATCTCAATGCTAAAATTTTCAAAACAACTACATAAATGTGGTCATCTGTATTTATAATCCATATCTGTTGAACCCAGTGTCATTGTTTTCCTGATATAAATGGGACACAGCAGTTTAATTTCTGCTTCCACATCTTCCAGTGAAAAATCTGCCCATTGATTCTCTCACCGAAAATATCCAAGAAACAGTGATATGTTAAGATGTTGTTCATTGTATATAAATTGTAATTCCTCTGAAATATACTGCCTTAATAAGGGGAAATCATTACATGGTACAGACAGAAAAGAAAGTGAAATAATTGGTTTCCAGTGTTTGAGCAGCTTTGTTCCTTTGTATTCATTCAGTTTGACTGTTGGTGGAGTTAAGATTTCATGACAGAGTGAGCTATTTGTTCTAATAAGATATCACTGAAATATTATTTCTGCTTTGAAATAATGTTTAAATGAGGTTAGCTTTTAAGGGCTAAATCATCAGGACAAAATGTTAAAAAAGCAATTAATTGTACTCAGAACTTAAAACCAGTTCCTGATGCAGCCTGAGCAAGGACATGCCTGTAAGTGCATCAGCATGGGCGGCAGATTGACACAGTGTGGGTCTGGGTGGCAACTGCCTTCTTGCTTCTTGAGAGGGGAGGAAAGTGCCAGGTGGACTTTCAGACATTAGTTAGCAAACTCCAAAACCTCCTGTGAGCCAGTGTTGGCGCACTGGATGGGGAAAAGTGAAGGTATTTCCATCTATTTAACACACACAAATTAAAATATACTTAGCAGTAAATATTAGTATAAATGAGTGCACTTTCATTTCCTTGTACTTCATTGTGTATGTCTAGTAATACTTTTAGTCTAGCTCATATAATTTAGAGGATCTGACATCTATTGCCCTGATCTCATTTATCACCACCCCATCTCCATTTCAGAAGCACAGATAGTCAGTGTACAATTTTTGCTGTAAAATTGAATTTGTTTCTTGTGACAGAGTAGGCTTGTTGAATTTATGATTTAACACTGAACATCCTTCACCTTGAAAGTAGCTCTCCTGCTGTAAAAACGAGGCATCTCTCTCATGAGGACACTATAATATCATGATACAGATGCCCATCCTGTTAGACAAGGTTGTGCCAGTAGAAACTAAACTTAATTTTCTGAGACGTTCCAATGTTTAGCCCTATTTTTCATTTTACAAGGATAAATATTGGGAAATACTTCATCCCAGCATAATAACTGTCCTTTCATCAGTGGAACAAAAAGGTGTTTGATGTTCAGTTCAAAATAGCTGTGTGAAAGAAAATACAAAATCATGCTGAAAACACATTATTTGTTGATCTAATGGTGGTAGCCTTTGTCTTTACATCACAGAAAATAACTAAATTATCTCCCTTGTACTTTGGAACCAGACTCTTCATTATGGGTGGACATTTTGTTCAAAACTGTATTTTTTGGACTCTTACAAATTCGTTGTCAGTCAGTGTACTGCTTAGCTCTCTCCTTACTCTTCCGTCCACCCCTTTGCCCTCTGCAATGACTGTCAAGTTCCCAAATAAAATTAGCCCTGAATTTGCCTTAATTAGTTCATGTTACATAGAAGTAGGAACATCTTGCTGTTTCCACGTTGTCTTCAAACTTTCATAACCTACTTGAAGTCTGCAAATTATGTGTTTCTTCTTTAGTAGCACTTCACGGCAATGCACTTCACTGCACTGCACTGCACTCTGCCATGTGGGGACAGCAACAGCAGCACTGATGGATCTCTGAAATGCAGCCCCTGTGTCCCTCCAAAGTCTCTCTCCTCAAGCCTTGCCTTCTTTTCCTATTTTAGTTCCTCTCTGTTTGTAGAGGTTCCACAACCAGCCAAAGCTCATTTCCTCCAGGAAAGAAAGCTGAAACTGCCATCCTTATCTGTTGTACCTTTTTTGCTCACGCTCCTTCTCTGGAGAAATTTAGCCACTGCCAGCTGTTAAATGTATTTAGCAGTATTCCCTACAAAGTAAACACTTGCAGCCTGTAATTACAGCCTGTAAACAATCCTCTTATCCTTAAGGAACTCAGATGTTGCAGATTAAAGCTCATCAGATCTATATGGATCCTTTTACAACCCCTAAAGAGAAATCAGTTCATAGCTGGAGAAATATTTTCTAATTCTAATTTAAACTAGGACTGTGTGAATGCACATCCCTATACCCATCAGAGTAACTGATTCTGCCATACCCTGGAGATCTTACAGAAGAATTAGGTGAATTAAAATATTTACCAAAAAACCAACCCCAATCAACGACCAAAAAAAATAAAAATCAAAAACTCCAAAACAAAAACAACAAAAAATACAACCCTCCCCTCCCCCAAACTAACCAACCAAAAACAATACAACCCCCCCACACACCATTTACATGGTCTCTTAATACTAAATTCCAACTCCTTAGTTCCTTTGCTTTGCTTTAAATCATCATGCGTGAAACTTTGCTGGCCTGCGGCAACATTGAGTAAAAAATGCATGGTGCTTGATATCAAGCTCTTTCCTCCCTTTTAAGTTCATTAACTTCTATGGTTGCAGGGAACATTAGAGCATCATGGACCATATGTTTCACAGCAAAAACTTTCAGCAATCAGCCATCACTTGCAAAAGCTTAATCCGCAGTGTGAGGCCTTTTTTTAACAAAGAAATAGGCAGCCTTATGTTCTCTTGATGCATTTATTCTTCAGCTGTAAGAATGTGCATCCTTGAAGGAACTTTGGTTGATAACGCAATTGAATCACAAGGTATCATGAGCAAAGGATGTATAAACTTTTTTTTTTTTCTGGGAGGCAATGGGAGATTATTGTACTAAGGGCTCAACAGATTTTTTTCAGATTTTTCAGATTTTTTTTTTCCTCTTCCTCAAGCTATTCAAATTCTATATGGCTTAACTTCTCATTTTTATTTCCTTTCTACTATTGTATATTTCTCACTTACAGAAAACAAATCACCAGAAGAAGTTATTTTTAAAATGGCTTGGATGTGTTTTATCCAACAAATCCAGTGTAATCAGCAGGCCCTGATTTTCAAAGTTGAATGTTTATTTTACAATAGCATGCCAAGTTTAATCAGTTCTACTGATACTGCACAGTACTATCTACTCTGACAAGAATATGTTGATCATATTACAAAATGATTAGTGCTAGTGGAGATCTTTTAGACAAGATTAGATTCTGCTTCTGTCCAGATGCCTCAAAGAACGTTATTAGTTTTTGGTGTCATATTTCTGTAACATTAATATGATCAGCTTATGGGCTTGCTCATATGCTATAACTGCAGCAATTTATCTGACAGTGAAGCTGTCAGGATCGTGCAGCATCTAACCCAATGAACACTGCTGCAATCTCCATCAAATTAAGCACTGCCCATACAATCTCACCATTGCTGTGATTTGACCAATGAATATTCTGATGAGCCCCTAGCCTCTGAGATTCAGAAATTTACATTGTGTAGTTTAACAGCTTTTTCCAAGAAAGCTGATTACTTCATGATAATATTCCTAGCAGTGAATCTGCATATTTTTAAAGGAATGTAGGTATTTTTTTTTTTCATAAATTAGCAAAATGGGATTCAAAGCTGTGCTGCTTTGACATCCAATTAATGTGGCACTGTATGGGAAGCCCATTAGTATAACAGTGGTTGTGACAGTATGTGTTCCATATAGATATAGAAAGGATGATACATTACTTTGTTTATAAAACACTTTTCTTTTTTCAAAGTTACTGGATATCTACAAGTACTTTGCATGACTTGTATTTACTAGTTAGACACACAAAAAAAAAAATTATAAAAGCTGAGAAGCATGAAGATTTAGTTTTAATACATTTTGACTAGAGAGTCTTACAATATCAAATACGCAATACTATTACCCCTAAGTTTAATAATACATGCTGATATGTGCTCTGATGGTGTGCTTCATTCCTTTTGATAATATGCCTTTAAAAACAATGTCCTTTAGGGTCCAATGGACCATGAAATAGTCTCTGCGAAAGTACCAGTGTTGCCAATGCTGAGGCAAACATTCATTTTGGCTGTCAGCTTTAAGGACTGAGGAAGAAATGAAGCACATTTATTATATACTGATGTATTCTGACTAGATAATCCTTTTCAGTTTTAGGCACTTATAAAGACGAGTGCAGATTACTGTGGGGGAACATTTAAAAAAAGTCATATGGGCTGAAACAGTTGTGCTTCCAATTTCACAGTTGGATAATTTGCTTTATAAACTTCTATTTAAAATAAAGTTTTACTGGCAATGAAGTACGCTAAGTAAACAATCTATAATTTGAAAGTAAGTTAGAGATAGTCAGAAACTGTCTCTACTAATATAACATTTATTAATTGATGTTGGAGTTTGCTTTTCTATGCTGCAGGCATTTTCAAGTTTTTTTCTTAGGTAAGCACTGTCATCACAATTCCGTTAAAATTTACCCACTGAAGTGTCATTATTTTATGGCATTTTGATAGCATGCTTGTTTTCTGTATAACTATGATACAGTCTAACCAACTCATACTGAAATCAATAGGACCTCAGGATTTGGAACACAATATTTAAATAATAAAATTTTGGTGCATTTTCTAGTGCACAAACATCATTATTGCCATTTCAAAGCTGGGAATAGGATGCAGAAAGCCTAAGGGATTTTTTTCATTATGCAGTAAATGGAAGAAGAAGAAGCAGCTGTATCAGGAAATCTTACCTGGCTCTTGGCTACCAACATTTGACCTTGGCCTGCTAAGCCCTTATCATCAGGTCTTTTAGGAAACATTGAAAAACAATCAGTCAGATGCAGCCTGTGTCTGACTGAGAGAGCAGAAAATTAACAGCTAGAAACAGTCTTTTATCTTTTTTTTTCCCACAACTCTATCAAAGCCCAAATCCAATGTATTGAAAATTAGCAAAATAGAGGCAGCCTAAGAAGCCAAGAAGCAATGTAATTTCACAGCATACGGTAACAACACAAGACCTACTCTGTTGAGCCCAAAGTTTTCTCGAAAATCCCTAAGTACAAATCAAGGAAGAAATCACCTCTAAGAAGCTTTATGCACATACACACCTATGTGAAACTAGCACACAAGGAAATTGTGCAACTGACCAAGTCTTTACCTACTACAAACATTCGTGGATATTGTTAGGTACACCATTTATATGTTTCCACTAGCTGAAGGTCTAAAAAATAGAAATAGTCTAGTAATTTATGAAATCCTGACAATGTTTAGACGTATTGCCTCTCTTTCCTGTTTTTTAAAAATATGCCATGACATAAACACAATTCTTTAAATAACTAATTCACTTTAATTTATAAAATCACAAGAAAAAACTAGTTTGTTTTGGTTTGAGTTTTGTTTAACAGTTTTGTTTAACTATCAAGAGTTCTGTGTTTGAGAGAGCAGAAATGACTGGAAGAAAGAGCAGACTGCAGAATTCTGTAAAGGCACAGTCTTTCTACACGGTGAAAAGCACATTGTTCTCTAGTTTCTCTGCTAACACGTGCCACAGCTGAGGCAACATCTCACCTCCCAAAAGTTGCTTGTATTGTATATTTTATTCTGCTAGCATGTCACATTTCAGAAAAAGCAGAGTATTGCAGTATTTTACCTATGTATTACTGTTGTCTTTATGCACTCTGAGATCATACAAATTGCTTATGAGAAATTTGAAGAATTGACTGTCATTCATCTATATACTGAATATAGTGTATAAACATTTGTAAATTGGGCTGGTTTCTTATTTGGTGCAAAGTGTGTGGTGTAGTGAGGAACACACTCAGAGAAAACAATCTATTTTGAATATACCCAAACAAAACTTCTAGTTTTGTTTCCTACCCAAATGAAAATATGAAAAAAACCCCACATTTAAAGTTGACAAAATATTTTATTCTGTCGAAATAAAATATTTTTTTCCAAATTCAGTGTTTAAGGGGTCATCAGTGAATTTGGAAAAGAAGTTTCCAATTCCAGTTTTCAAATGTCATACCAAAATAAGAACTTGAAATATTTTGTTTAAAAATTGTAAAAACAAAATCTATTTTACTTTCTGTTACTGAACATAATTTTTATTTTGTTTAGCAGCGGTCTCAAAAGGCATTCAAATTATTTTAGGTAAGTAGCCTGAAATGGAGACTTGTGAGAAACTTCAGCTTCACTAACTGTTCAAATAAATCTACTTAACCAGTATGTTTTTCTGTATTGCATGGTGTCTCAGTCAAGAAAATCTCCATGATGTTTGTTTTCTGTACCACTCTCCATATGTCATGAAGCATATGTTGTAGGAAACTGCCTTTCAGACTGACAGCTGCTTTGCTATTCCAGCTCTCTGTTATGAAGGAAGACATCTAGCATTTAAGCAGAGAAATTCCTCAGTAATCTGTTTGGACACTTGCCTTTAGAACTTAATCATTATGAACTCTGAGGCTGTCTGCCTTTGTAATTCAGTATTCTGATTTCCTAATAGTCATCTCTTTTAACTTTCATGGAAGTAGATAATTCTAATCAATATTAACCTCAATTCTTCTAAGAAACTGTATCTTATGCCACACATGTATCATAAATCCCCAGATAAATCAAAATATCGATTTTAAATTTAGTTTAAATTCTTCAGCAATTACTTAGCCACTTAGAAGAAAACTACATTCTTTTAAATAAGTCAAGGAGCTATAGATCATTCTTAGGCTCCCTTGTTCTTTTTCAGAATCAAATATGGAAGACGTTGATACAGTTTCTAATAAACACCAGTCTATCTCAGTGCCAGGTTCACTGGTGAGATGACAAACACATATTCTGAAATGTCTCTGAGATGCTCAGCTCTTTTACAGATACTGCTAATCTAGTTATTTTGGTGTTTCTCCTGTGAAAAATGCCTTTGCATTCTCAGATTTATTATACACAGGAAAATTGCTAATCTTTGAAGAGTTCATACTGCCACTCAACTTATCAATTAATTCCTTCCACTCATTATACTTTCAATCCTTCTGGCAAAGCTAGAGTTACCTATAGCATACACTTGGTTCATATACACATACAGTGCCACTCGATGATTGTTTCTGAAACATTTCTTTCTCAAGAATTGAAGAAAGGGCTGGAAGAGAGTAGGTCATCTTATAGCTGACTTATTGACAGACCTCTACAAAAGTTCACACTACTTAATATTTCATATGAACACTTAATTTTTGTAATCCAGGAACAGCTGATTGCTCTGAATTGCAGGTGCTATGCTACCATGATTGCAGTAATTAAAATAATTATGGTTGGAAGAGGTATAATTAACTTATTAATATACAGAGTCTTTGTCACATGCAGAATATGAAGTTTTTGACAAGGCAATAGAAGCAACACGATAACACTGCAAAGGGTTAAAGTGTCCAGTCACATTAGAAGTCAGAAAATGCCTTTTACATCAATTTGCAAGTAGAAAGTTACTCATAACTGGAAAAGCAAGTGATGTATATAATTTTTAATTCCAGTTGAGATAACACTGAGTTTGGGATATACTTTTATTTCTAATGAGGATTTTTAGTTTTGAGGAAGTTTCACCAGAAGCATTACTATGTAGAAGTTAAGATGAATGCAGAGATATTAAATGCCAGATCCAAAATAGCTTACGCTGTTAGGTTATTTTTTTTCCTGTCCTATAACATGACGAGATATTTAATTCCACTTAGAAATTTGTTATTTTTATTCTACATAAAGGCTATTACAAATTTACATTATTTAAAACAGAGTGTAAAGTCTTTTTCAATAAAGCTTGCCAACCCATCCCTTCCTTTTGTTATAATAATAGAAAAATAACCTTGGCAGAATTTTTAGAAAATCAAATTGCAATCCTCTGCTTCCTAATTACAGGGCATAGCTGCAACATTCATTAGTCTGCAATTGGAAAGATTCCACAATTTGCAGGCCATCAAGCACTTCCTTGCTGAACATGGAAAGGAATGCCAAGAGCCAGACCCTAATTCAAAGAAAGAGCCACCGTTTCCACTGGCTTCTGATCAGATCCTCACTGCACAAAATATGCATACAGAGAATACATCATCCATGGTGGCTGTAGGTTAATTTCTTAGGTGGGACACATTAGTGTTCCAGGATGTTTGGGGCATTTTTTGCTCTAACTTTCAAGATGTGTGGTTTTCAAAACTAACAATCACTTGAGAGATGGAAATGTTGAGAACAAGTCAGATGGCTTTGGTGTTGCACAGGAGTCAGCAGATCTGCTCACTATGTGATGGGAAACTGACCTCTAACATACTGGGGACATTGTGGTTACTGAGGCAAAAGAAGAAAGCAGATTTTTTAAAAAGAAAAGAGATCAATAATATCAAATATAGACTTTTATATATTTTATATGTATAGGAGAATGTTTTACAGCTTTACATACAGTTAGGAAACCAGAAGATTATTTTGTAACATGGTTTCTTTTTGTGTCTGCTGTTTTGCAAATATACTGAGAGGCTGTTTTGCCACTATACCTTTTTAAATACATATATGAAAGTCATATAAACTTCTTACCACGTTTCGTTTTTGCACATGCAGAAAGAGGTGAAAGCACACACATAAAGAAGCACTTGCAGGTTTGAACACAGATCTGCACCACAAATGTACACGTTACATATTTAAAAAACTCTATCTGTTTTTCTGTGAAAGTTGAAGATATTTCCAATATATGAAAAATTAGATCTTTTAAGATACACACTATGGGTTGAGATGTTTACCAATTTTAGGTGCTCCTATTTTAGATGTCCTGATACAGAGTGAAATCAGAGTCTGCTGTCAGGCAATACAGAATTTACTCATGTGTTCACAGTGTTCCATAACCTTAAATTTGCATTTCTTCTAGAAGAGACTGAACCCAAAGCCAAGCATCTTGAACTAGCTGGAAGAGGCATTCAAATTTAGGCTAAGAAGTTTAAAATTAACATTTAGGTTAAAATGGCAGTAGCAAAGATTTTAGTATGCTGTCATTTGAACCCTGGCTTTTAGCTGGTCCACCTCACAGGGAAGCTTCAAATTGTGAGATCCCATAGTCATTTTCTCAAGAAAAGGAAGATAAACATAAATTCTTGCTGTCTTTGATCGTTCTGCACTGATTTGTTGCTCTCCTTATCAGGATTATTACTAGAGGCAGTGTATTCAAATGTACCTGATGCACCCAAACCTCTGCATGTGAGAATTACCTCAAAGCTGAGCCCTTCAAAGTAGAATTAAAGATTTTCAGATGAGGGAATAAAATCGGTGTTTATCAATAATCTCCCATTCAACACAAAAACCTGTTTCTAATATGTGATGGGTGACTAAAACCCTCAAAACACAATTATGTCTCAAACATCTGCCATTTTTTTTTTTCAATGTAGCTGGTTTATTTTATAATAAATGAAAACAACAGAATTAAAGGTACATGGCACAGATGTTTAGGGACAATACTGGCTTCATGGTACAGCAATCAAGTTATTTTCTTTTGTCTTTGAAACAGAAGCTAAGATGGAGCACTGAAAGCAGGCAGCTACTGCCACCTCCCTTACTGGTTTTTCTTGCACAGATATGTGACATGAGATCCACCTTTTCTGATTTGTAGTTTGACATTTCTGGTTACTTGGCATTTCAGTACTTGCTACTGAGTAGCTGCACTTTCATGTCACCTTCACTCATATGGGTAACGTATTTGTAGCTTTTAGATCCATCAGTGCCATTTGCTTCCTTTAGGGCTGGATGACAAGAATATTTGTCTAAATCTGCCACTCTTGTACAGATTTACCTGGAGTAAGTCAGGCAATGTGACATCCAGCACAAATAGCGCAGTGGATTTAAAAGCTGTACTTGCAAAGTTCTCCAAAGAAAGGCTGACAATATTGGTTATGCATTTCCAACACTTCTTTGTTTTCCAATGATTTTATGCACTCAAGTATATGAAAATACCAGTAAAGGGGTGAAAATGCCAAAAAGTAAATCAAAAATATAGGCCAGCAGGTTAAGAAAAGCACTCAGCAGGCACAAATCAGAGTTATAACACATACCTCAACTCAAAGTTCAACCTCCACAAAGATCAAGCCATCAGAGTTTATCCAGTAAAGTACAAAAGCCTTTTAAGAGAACTATAAAATAGTTATAACATAAACCAGTATAGAAATTTTGTTATTGTTTTTTAATTTATTTACTTAGTTTTTTGGTTGGTTGTTTTTTTTCTTTTTGGTGAATGTATGAATTATTTGGCTTTTTCTTTTCCAAGCGGGTTTCTGAGAATGTTTTCCTGTCATTATGGAAGACAGCGTACCTATTGGAGCCAAATAAAACAAAAATGTTCAGATGACCACAGTTCCCTTCTTTCTGAATTTCTAGCAGCCTGTAAAGATCTTCTAAAAATTCCTTGAAACTCATTAGGATCAAACCTCTAATTTCCTTATGGCAGTTTTTGAAGAGAGCACCCAAATGTAAAAAATACGGCATCATGGAATTTTTAATGCTACAGGATCACTCTAGCAAACAAATCTGACTCGGATTATTCTCAGGTTATTCATTGAGCAGGAAAGGAAGATTCTTTTCTTGGAAATCATATCTACTATTGCTTTGGTTGCAAGGTGTAGAGAAAAGGTACTTGTTAAAATACAACACTTAGGTGTTTGTATAGGCCACAACATAGAATCATAGAATGGCATGCCTTGGAAGGGACCCACAAGGATCATAGAGTCCAGTTCCTGTCCCTGCATGTGACAGATTTATTGCAAATGAAACTATTTTCTCTTTAATAAGCCCAGGTCTTCATAAGTACATTCTTACATTGGGAAGCTAACAAAAAGAATTCAAATATAAGCTGTTAAAACAGTTAAAGTTAAAACTGAAAAAGCATTTTGTGTTTCACACAGCATGGTAGATACTGGTGTCAATATGACAAGTAGGGTGAGATCACTACAGAAAAGCTCAAGGGAACTTTAATCAATGACCATCACACAAATAACCTAATTAGCACCTATTTCATTCAGTAATCTTTTAAATACAATGTAAACTAATTTATCTCCTCTAGAAGCTGTATCAGCTTTCCAACCTTTTTATTACAACCCTGCTTTATTTCATATATATATATTATTTAATACAATTTTATTTGTTATCCCAGTTGCATTCTCCTCTGGTGATTCAAGTAAATGCTTTGCCACTAGTTGGAAATTGCCATCACTAATCAGTGTGTTGATATCTTTTTGTTTCTGTGCATGCACTCTACGTCTGGAAAAGCATTCTCCATGCTTGTGCTGGGAATGAAGAGAATTGGAAACAGGCCTAACAGTTCTGCCAAGTTTTTTTTGACAAGTTATGCAAATATTTATGTGTGACAATGAAAGAAGTTCAGAAAACCTTAGTTTGCACAGCTGTCTAACTGGAATACAAATTTTGTATTTAACTTTGGCTTTTTCGTGAAGTCTTGGCCCACTTTGAACATTCAGCGTATTCAGTGCATCAACAATGAACTGAAAACTACCAGTTTTACAGACTGCTTATATAAGCATATACATCAAAAATGAAAAAAAAAACATTTTGAGTATAAGCAGAAAAAATAAGGCAGTATTCTGATTGTTTTATGTTGTGCCTTGTAGGCCATTGATATTTACATTCTTAATAGACAGCTCTAAAGTACACATAGTTTTCTTTCCAGGCTTCAAACTAACATATAAAACCTGTCCGTCTTTTGGGAAAAGTAACTCAGATTCCAGGATGCATTAGATGAACTTGTATTCTAAAGATTAACATAATAGTGTGAAAGGTATTTTTAAAGATATAAAATTGATCTAGAATCTTCTTTTAAAATAGTAAGTCTATAATAAATGACAGTGAAACTGGGAAGAAGAAAAAAAAAACTATAAGAAGATAGACAGCAATTTTGAAAACTAGTAAATGGTTTGGTTTGCATTCCAAATTTTGGAACAGGCAGAGACAGAAAGAAAATATTCAAGGTATTTTGTCACTTGAGACTAATCACTATCCTTGACTGTTTTTTGTCAAAGCTACTGAAATCAATTATTTCTGATTCAATAGTTGTGACCTCCACTGTGTCTTTTTTTTTTGCTGGTCATACTGCAGTACAATTGGTACAACAGTGGTTTGAAAGCTTACCAATTATTTATAGCAATTTTTTCTGAAGTCCTATTTTTATGTTTATGTTACATATTTCTGGATATTATTTCTTTGCTTGCTACCTTTAGGCTACACAGTACTTGCCTTCTCACAGCAACGTTCGTGCTAGCTTCAAAAAGTGACTGCTCATGCAAATAAAGCAAGGAGGTTTTGGCCTTTGATGTCAAGTGATACAGCTGCTCTTATGATTAACACAGACTTTTAGCCCTGTTGAATGTCAAATAGGCAAATACTTCCCCTTACACTGCCACATAACAATCTCCTCTATATATTACAATTCAGCCCCAAACCAGTGGAAGAATCAATGGGATCTGGAGAAGAAATTCCTGGTTGACATTTCAACCATTTTTTGACAGGAGCAGCAAACATTTTTGTAATTCAGTAATAGTTCGGAAAGAACTCCTCCTTCCACACACCTAGAAACATGGGAAAATGCTGGAGTAAAATAAGATATTCACTTCTGAGAAACATCTAACATGTTACCTGAATGTATTTTGGGATCGGCTAATGCTGATTTGTCTGTTGGACAACAGAACACATAGATGCCTTTCACGCCTATCAAACATCATAAATTATGTAAGAAGAGTAAAGGAAGAAACTGTAGTCTCATAAATCTCTAAGTGCAGTAAACAGAAGCTTTGTGGCATCCCCAAATTTCTTTCCTCAGTCAAACACATGGCTAGGGAACATCTGACATACCAGCTAATAGAGTCAAGCTGCTCTGAGATGACAGAGGAAATCAGTATTTTACAGCTACTGTCCATGCTATCCCATGCTCAGCCAAGTGCATTTTGTGAAACTGGAAGGTACTAATAAAAAATAGTGTTTATAAACCATAGCAATTTCTGAGAACCTCAAGAACATGCTGTCAAGACAGTATGTATCATGAAATCCGGCCATATCATTGAAAGAACCAAAGCAGAAAATGACATCCTTTCATCTACTGGAAATGCTTTTCTCCTTTAAAAGATTAATCAATTTTCAATCTAGGTTTGCCTTTATTTTTTTTCCCCTTACAGTTTCTGAGCATGCAATATTGACTAAAGCTAGAATAAAAAAAATTTGTCTGATTGAAAATAATTTAGTGGTCTCCCTTTACCCTGAAGTGTAATTTTCTACTGAATTGAGGTTCTTAAGATAAATTTTAATCTCTCAGCTCTTTACTTGTCATTTTCAAGGAGAAGCAAGGAAAGAACAATAAATCCCTGTTTGCAGAAGTAGGATAAAATGAAACCACTCAAGCATTTACCTTACATTACCGAATGTGAACTTTAGTTCCTTGAGACTCATTTGCTGGACCTCTCCCCTGTACTTATAATGCATTTGTCTAATAATTCATTTTTAGGCCAGCTTTGAGAAATGCTTCTGACATGAAAGATATTAAAAAAAAACCTTCTCTAGACTGTACAAAGAGCACCAACAGATTCTTTTTCTTTATCTGTTACAGTGTTTAAAAGAGTGAATATCTTTCAGAGGTACTTGGATGGGTATTTACAGAGAAAATCTGCTCTGTAGCTTCTAAATCCACATTTTGCTAGTGCAAACTGAGTCTGTATGCATCCCCCCGTTTATTAGTCTGTGAATAGGTGTGACTACTCATGGTTTTCATTACCAAATACCTCACAGTCTTTACAGTTCTCACCTATCAAGCAGAACAGCACTAGTTACCCTCATCTTGCAGGCAAGGAAATGAGGCCCAAGATTACACGTGATTTACTCAAGGTCAGAGAGGAAATCTGCACTAAGATATGAACTCAAGTGTTTTGATCTTTAAAATCCAACTAAATCAACCATTATACTATTATGTATCTCTGCAGGATGCAATTTTGTGCCATTCCTATGGTGCTTTCTGCATCAGAGTGAGAGTTCTCAATATCTTGCATGCCCACAGCCTGCAGCAAAATAAATGACTTTAGGGCAAATTATTCCATGAGGGTGAAATATTCAAAGGTACAGCCAAGTGTAATGAATATTCTTCTTTACATACAAGCAAACCCAATGAACCAAACAACAAAAAAGCCCCCACACAAACAAAACAAAAACCCAAAACCAAACAAAACACCAAACGACCAACCAAAAATAGACTCTCCACACTCAACAGACTCTTGGGTACAAGATTCTGTCCAATACTGCAGGAAGGCAGTGACTGTCTGGATTCTGTAAAGAGAATTATGGCTCAGCTGATGACCGTTAGCAAACAGCACTAGGCAATAAGTCGTGATATCCTTGTGATCTATCCAAATTTATAAAGCCTGTGATTTGCTTTCTTATTGGTTGGAGCTGAATCAGGACCTTGAGGAAGATATAGCAGGTTTTTACAGTGTATATAGGCCATACCTCTGCCTCCAATTCTTTTTCAGTTCCCTTGGGCTTCCTTGCAGTCGTAGCAAAAAGGAGTATTTTCACTTCTCAGTACTTTACTGGCCAGCCAAGCCCTGGAGAGTCTCTGTATAAATCTGCCCAAATCCTACAGAGATGTTGTGCTTTCCTGGACTCTGTGGCCAGATTCTTATTTTTACTGATATTTTCCATCTCCAAGTATCATGGAAAAGAAGTAAGGCTAGAGAAGCCACTCACTTTGCCTTTGTGGAAAACCCTATATATGCCTCTAATACCTCTGGCTTAAACTTCAGAGCTTTGTTGTGGGAATGGTAATTTTGTCTTTCCCTCCCTTGAGGGAACATTAGGCAGATTCCTTCCAGCCCAGCACCACTGCCAGTTCGAGTAGCAAGATGTTATGGCAGACTGTCCTCCAGTGGAAAGGACTAGAACTGACAGCCCTGTGCTCTGCATGGTAACTTCTGAGCAATTTACAAACCCCAAGCTTTTGCAGCAGAAAATTCTGCATTTTATTAAATATCTCATTCTATTCCTCTGCAGACTGCCAAATTGCAAGGGTCTGCAGTATCCTGACCACTGACAGAGTCGCAGGGGCCATTTAATTGAATAGTGGCCATTAGGGCAGCTTTCAGGAGTCTGAAACTTCACAGATGGATTTTCATTATACAGAAACATGGAAGATGTCAATGAAGTGACATCTCTATTATCTGTTAATGTAGAAAGAACAATTTTAATAGAAAAGTAGCTACATTTTTAAAAAGTGTATCTTGAAGTCTTCTCTTTTTAACCATAAAAAGTTATAATCTATACTATGTCTAATTCCAAGCACATTCTCGGTCCATTTGATTTTCTCAGAAAAAGAGGTAATCATGTAGATTTTAACTCTGTAATTGGTGTTGCTTTACAGAAGCAACTGAGACCTATCATTTTATTTTAGATATCATCTTTGTATGTTGATAAACATTTCCAATAATCTCACATTCCATTAGAAAGAGGCTATTATTTAATTTTTAACCTACCACAGGACAGGAAAACAGGGAGCCTTGCCAAACTAATTGATGTTTCTTATTTTGAATCCCAACAAATTATCAATGCATGTAAAGGCCTCCGTCTGGCTTCTAGGAAACACAAAATTCATAAAGTCATTGTTACAGAAAAAAAAAGGAGACTATGAGACATGCTCTATAAAGTATGTCAAATATCTGTATAAAGCAGAAATCATCCTTATGTGCTCTGCTTGAGAACACTGCCTTCAACTAATCAGCCAACTCCAAAAATGAAAAGGTCGTCAATTAAAAATATTGCATGTGTTTTACCTTATTTCTTTGATAAGGAAGTGGGAGAGAACTACCTCAGGAATTGTGGTAAAACTGTCACTCAATCTATTACAAAAAAATGTTGATGCAGTTGTATGTCATTAGTGGCAATAGTGAGAGGTTAAACGTTGCATGGTAGAGTGATATTGTGCATTAATTGGAAACTGCTCATGAGAAAAGAAAACTCTTATGAAATTAGGTTTGTAATGCTAGTATTTCAGAATAACAAGTCACTCCTTGAGTAGCTAGACACCTTGAAAAGAAGAGGCTTATTTTTGGTGATGTTTTTTTAAATTAGCCTTATTTTATATTTGCATGTGAAAACTGGCAGAACTGCGCACTGAGAGGAAGCAGAATTGCAAGAATGAGGCTCTCCAGCTATCTGGGAGAGAAAAAAGCAATTTATTCTGAGGTAAGTGGATGGGTGATCAGGGTAAGACTCTGAAATAGTGGATTTGGTTCTGACTCATGACAATCTTCACCTACTTGCCCTCAAGCAGATGTCTTTTGTCTCAATTCAGTACCTATAAAGGAGCGTAGGTAGTAAAAACAATGGGAAAAAATGTAATTACTGTAAGATGCTGAAGACTGTGTACATACCTAGATAGACAATGCAAGCAGAAAATGACACTAACGTAGTTCTGAGGCTCATTCATTCTAATCAGCTCTGCTGTGAGTCCTGTAGCCCTTGAGAAAGCGGGGAGCTACACGGCTTAGTTACTAATGCAGTAACGCCCTGCAGCGTGTCTGCCAGTGCGCTGCGATGCTGAGCAGTCTGACTGGCAAGGTTCAGTCAATCACTGCTGAAGGACACAAGAACAGTTCTGCTGGGTCAGATAAAAGTTACGTCTAGTCTAGTACTTTGGTCCCAGTAATGGCCAAGGAGTGGATATTTGGAAAACAAATAGAAAGCAACATTTTTCACACAATGCCCTTCCAGCAATGTGGACTAGGTTTCCTGAACTGAACAATGAATTTGCATAATAAATCTGAACAATGAACAAATTGCATATGTGTCGGGCCTAACAAATCATTGCCTGAACTCCACCATCTCATGGTCGCTGCAACCAAGGCAGCCCTCAGCCTTTACCGCTTCAACCAGACCCTCCCTGTTAGTGAGGATGAGATCCAGCAACGCTGCTCTTCTAGTTGGCTCATCACCCATTTGCATCAGGAAGTCTATTTTTTTCAGACTTGAGAATATCAAGCACTGCTATCTTATCGTCAATTGCTGCTCCCCTCTGCCCTCCATATACTGCCAAACATAAGAAAGGTAGATAAACATGGAAGATGGAAATGAAAAGGGAACAGATGGGCTCATCTGCAATTATACCTCTGAAAAGACTGAGCGCCTCACAGAGATTTATAAACCTTCTGGAGACCAGACATTTGATGATCACATAAAATGATCCCTGAAAATGTGTTAAATGAGTAATTGAAAATAATAATTTTATGTGGAATATAGACAACTTCTCAGTCAACAGTGATACAACAAGAAGAAAAAAAGTAGGTACCCAAAGGTTTTTGCAAGTGTACATAACTTAAGCATATGTGTTCCAGAAAAGTCATTTTCCACTGCCCCCACCCCTAAGATATCAGCCAAACAAAAAAAGCAATTTTTAAATAAATGCAATAGGATGACTTCACTAACAAAAATGAATCAAGGGTAGCTGATGTAGTCTGTCATTAGGATGTGTCATTTATCTCAGTTTTCCTCTATAAGAAGCAACATAGCCTTTCTTGGTCTGGTAACAGTTATGCCACTAAATCTGTGACACTCCTCCCTTTCTGGACTAGATAAAACTGAGCAAATATTCTGTTATCCTCCTCCTCTGCTTCCCCCATTAACAGTCTCTTTGAGATCTTGTTTTTGTTCCTATATGTGTTAAAGGAATGTGTATGCGTAAGTGCATTTCTGCATTAGACAGAGGCAATGAGTGTATCCCTGCAAAGTTATAAGTGCTTATCTATTATACACTCAACTACCTGGCAAAAAAAGAAGCTAGAGTTAATGGAAATAAAAACTCAAGGAATATCTCCAGTTTATCGCCCCACTTTCAGCAAAATTTAAGCCACTGATTTTGTACCACCTGCACAGTTGTGATCGCTTTCCTTCTAAAATGTCCCTTTTTCTCAGTAGGACTTCAACAGCCTACACAGGGATAACTTCAGCTTGGAAAGTGTTGGCTGTGCACTAAAAATAGAAAATAATTAAATCATATAATTTGTATAAACTGAATTTAAAACCGCAAGTTCTTGCTATAAGAAAGTTCATATAGCAAGCACTGATATCCGCAAGTCCATTGTGTCTAGCAGACTGATTCACAAAAGTCTGAGTCAACTTGCTAAGTATCCAAAAAGAAAACTAAGGGCCATGTCTTTGAAAACTACCAGCTGAAGCAGTTGAACTGACAAAATTCTAGGAAATTTCATCAACCGGCTTCTAAACTGAGTGGGATGTGGTGGATGCTCAAAGTGGAATTGCTCCAACTACAGCGGCCAGAAAACATCTAAGTGGATGCATTAAACTTGAAAGATTTTTCAAGCAAAAGAAAAAACATTTTGAGAAGCACTTTTTCTAGGAAATATGAATAGAAAATATTGTCACACAAGCTGTCAGTAAGTGGCAATAGAAAGAAATAGAAAGACCATTTGTTTACCCAGTGATAACATTTGTAGCAACATATTTCAGTGCTTTTCCCAGCATTAACCAAAGTTTTGACCTTAAAGTAATTGAAAATGGAGAGACATTGTAAGGAAAAAGAAAAAAAGAGAACCCAAACCTCAGCACCAGCAAGGCTAGAGAAAGCAACAGAACTACTCTGCTGTGAAACAAGGACTCATATCTAATTTCTCTGAAACTGCTTTTTCATTCAGCCATGGAAAAAACTTTCCAGGCTAAAAAAAATACAAGTTGACTTAGTCTGGAAGAAATAGCATTTAAAATAGAGAAACGGTTACAGGTTTTCACAAGTCATTTTCTGAAACTTGTTCTGAGAGACAGAATTAATACATGTGCATTCTTGTAGGTTTTTTTTTTTTTTTCCCCTCAATAAATCATGGTTAGAGAGAACTGGATTTTTTAAAAAAAACAACTTGAAAGAAACTCCAAGATTAGTAGTATGCAATGCTTTTGAAAGTGCATTCAAGAGGTTTCTGGGATAAGAATTTCAAATAAATTTATAAAACAATGTGAGAAGTAGAACTGGGAGTCAAGAAAACATCATAAATTACTATTGTTTGTCTCCCCTCAAATATTGTAATTCTGTAAATATAATTCTAGCTTAATTGTTCCAAACTTAATGTTCCAGCTGCAAACTGGGTTCCATTTCAAGCTATTCTCAGATGATCAGTAACTCAACTAAACAAACACAATGTTAAATGTCATACAGTTTTGTTTTACTAAATACAAACTGGAACAACATGAATTCGTTATGACATGATGAAAATAAACTGCTGCATTTTTGTATGAAGCAAATAAAATCAACTCATTTCTTCATTTTGGCTGTCATTTAAAAAAATATGTAAGTGAAAACAGGAAAGTTGTGGGTTTTGTTTGTTGTTTTGTTTATGGTTTTATTTGTTTTTATTTCTTTTTTGTTTGTTTCTTTGTTTTGTTTTATGTGGGTGTTTTTGTGTGTGTGTGGTTTTTTTTTGTTTGTTTGTTTTCCCCAGCAAATTGATTTGTGGTAATAGTTTTCAAATATCCTCTGCAATCATATATTTATTTTAGCCTTATTTTCTGTTAAGGCATTTTGGAAGATAGACTATTGTAGTTCATCTAACTTAAGCCCAGATACGCATTTCACCAAATACTTGATTATCTAGAGGGGAGGGAGGAGGGTCATGCAGCATAGGGAACTTAAAAGAAATCCAATTATTATAATCTATTTTCATGGTTAATTTCTTAAAGAAAGAGATATCTGAAGATGTATATAAAAATGGGAAGAGAAAGTCTGGAAGCTGAATTTCCATCTAGAAAAGGGTACATGTTTTTAACTGTAAAGGTTAAAAATGTTTAGAATATTTTATCAAAGGGAATAGATATTTCACAACTTGAAATGTTTAATTCTAAATTTCCAGTCAGATGCTATATCATTGATACCAAAATTACTTAGTCTGTAATATACTGAAAGACAAACTCAATGATTAAAGTAGACTCTAAGGGCTTAAAAGCAATGAATCTCTTAGAAGAAATTACTTTGGGATTAGCTTGGGAAGGATATTTTTAGTGCAAAAGAGTAGAAAATATATCTACTTCATCTTGGATCAGCTGTAGGTGTTAAAAATTACTTGTTTCTATAGACAATATTTTAAGCAAATATTTTGGTAGCTAAAGCAGTATTTGAGACCATTATTTTTTCCTCTGTTGTATCAACAGTGGTGAGGTTCCTAGTATCTTTTTCTTTACAATATTTCTTCCATCCTCTCAATTGTTACAGATCTCCATTCTTGCCCCCTTCACACATGCTTCCCAGGAGCAAAACTGCCAAGTAGTTCACTAAATCCTTGCAAAATACTCCATGTTCTAAATGTTTCTATTTCTACAATGTTGAATCATGAAGGAAGCCTTCCATGCAGCATTTATTTGCAACGAGGAAAATGCTATAAAGTTGCACTGCTATTGTAGCTCTGAGGTCACTCAGAGCACAGTGGAATTCAAATTACACTCTGCCACACAACCCTGCTGTAACCAAGGTATGGGAAAAGGGAGAAGAAATTGAAAAGATGGAAATGCACGGGATATTTAGGGCTGAGGTGATCACCTCAATTACACAGAAAAGTAAAACAAAATGAACACGGGTAGATAAGGTCAAAATGTAGTTTGATATTTTTCTGTAGCTTAAAGGACAAAGAAAAAGGATTTATTTGAAAATTTCTCCTTACAATTCTCCATAATCGATTCTCTCTCAAATAACCAGACAATATAGGTTTAGGTGCTGGAAGCGTGTGGACAACCATGCATGCACAGCAGGGTGCTATAGCTTTCCTGTCACCAGCAGTGTCCCTGCACACCTTCAGGACAAATTTTTATCACCATTTCTAACTTCCACATTAATTTTCTCTTTAAAACCTAAAACACTCCTGCTGGCATATATACATCTGTAGGTATATAAAACTTGCATAGTACACTTATAAAGCTTATTTTGAAAGTATTTTTACATGCACTTTTTCCCTATTTAAAAGGTAAAAAGCCCAGGAAATCGAAGAAAGTTGGAAAAGGGTCAGCAAAGATTGGAAACATTTCTGCTTCCACTCCCTTTTCTATGTACTCTGGGGATAAAAAGAGGCATATTCTGGTCTCCCTGTTGTGTCACATAAATGATCCCAGTGTTCTCTCATGGGTACTGCGGATGCTCTTGCACAGTATGCAATGAACTACAGAACCAGTAAAAAGCAGTAACAGGAGCTCCTTCTCTCTCAGACCAGTCAGTGCACTTCCCACCAGCCCGCCTGCTCTTTCTTCAAGTAAATACAGCCTTGAGTGCCTGTCTGCTCTTCCCTTTGCAGAAACATATGTCCTTTCACTCAGATAAGGAAAAGAGAAGGTTATCTGCTGAGCCTGTCATGCAGCAGGCCAGTCTGTCTAACTTACAAGGTCAGAAGATTCAAAAAAGTGAGGTTTTTTCTCCTCTTTTCCAACATAGTGGAGCGATAAGTGCATACTTGATTAAACCAGCTGATAAAAATGTCTATTGTAATTTTATTCTCTCTTTTCATGCCTTCCTTTGGTTTCAAGAGATAAGAAGGGAAAACTTAGCCTGGCATTGATCCAAGCTTTGAAAGGGCTTGTTGATTATGGATAATGTTCTTATTCAAATGAGCAGTCCCTCTGAACCAAACACTAAATGTTGCCTGACTGTGATGAACAGGATTTAATCCTATATTTTAAATGAATTTCCATATCACATAGAAGCGTATTTATATATTCCAATCTCTAATCCCACTGAGATTCTTACCATTGACTTCTGCTAAAGAAGAATCTACTCCACGATTAACTATTTTAATTGTATGCTTCCATAAAGAAAACATGAACAGTCAGAATAAAGGACAAGAACATGAGAGAGTTTCAAATGTCATATTAAATATAGTTGAATTTACTGTCTAACTAAAAATTTATAGACTAAATATAAATTTATCTAAGATATCCCTCTAAACTTCTTCCTTTCCAACAAGAAGTCCCAGCCCACTTAGCCATTTCAGATATGCAAACCGTTTCATCATCCTTATTTCCTTTCTTTAAAGCTTTTAAATTCCAATACATCCCTTCTGAAATGGAAGAGACACTAGAAAAGCATACAGCCTTCACAGTGTGGATGAATAGTGTATTCATACAGGGGCACTATTTATTTATTTATTTTGTCTCTATTCTTCCTCTTATAATTCCTAAAAGGTGATTTGTTCTGAACACTCAGCAAACACTGAGCTGTTGCTTTTCACCAGCACCATCCATGACAAACCCAAGGTCTTGCTCTTGACTATTAATAAGTCCACGTACCATAATTTTATATGCTGAGCTCAAACTGTTTTCTGCTTCTACTACACTGAATTTCACCTACCATTTTACTGCACAGTCACTCAGTCTTATAAAATCCTTCTGTAATTATTCTTGCCCTTTCTACCTTAAATAACTAACATCAGTAAATGCTGTCACATCACTGCTCACTCCATTTACCAGATCCCTGATGAATATGCTTAAATTCAGAAATATATGCTTTTTCCCCAGTATATAAATCAGAAACTAGAATTAGCGATGGGAGTATGGCCTCTTATACATGTATCTGCATTTAACAGAGATGATAGCAGTAGAGTCAGGAGCCTGATACAACACAATATTTCAAACACAGATTATTTTCAAAGTTAAATCAGGCTTTAAAGATACAAAAGTATCTAGTGGACATATATATCTATATCTATCTCTCTCTCTATATATATATATATATGTATCTCCCAGTCAAATAGGCTCTGCAGTAGCTGCCAAGCAGCTGCTTAGGTTGCAATTCAAAAAGGCATTTAGGTATGTATTGCCCACCAAAATCACTTTGAAAGGCTGATCTCAAAATGAATATTTACAGCTTCTACATACATTCAGTTTTGGACATCTCATAAAGAGTAACTCTTACAAATAACGTGAACGCATATCAGTTTTCGCTGTTCTCAGTTTTACTGCATTTCTTTCTTCCAAGAGAACATATACCTTTTTACACAACTGCTGCAAGAACGTTACATGTAACTTAAACCGCAACTGAGCATTAAGAATATTTTTCCCTGCTACTGACCTTGTAGCAAATGCTATCCATAATTGACTGGGCATTCCTACCTATTTGAAAACTGTGACAAAATATGTACCTCATCTCCTTTCTTGTTCTTTTGAGCATGCATTTACAATAATTTGCCATGGGGGAAAACCATGGAAATGATAATCAATGTTTTGTGTCTATTTGAAATACGCAGTTTTGCAAAGACAGAAAAGGAGTGCATGAACTTCTGTGAAATACAGCATGGAAACAAAATTGATTTCTATGAAGACACAAGCAGAACTGGAAGATCTCACCACTCAAAAGAAATTTAACCAAGTCCCTTTCCCAGCTTGGTTTCTTTCAGACGTGTGTTCCATGGGTAAGTGCTTCTGGTGCTAACTCTGACTGAGGCCTCACCAACAGTTGGGGCATTTCTAAAATGTTTCTCTTTCTGATATCTGGTAAGAACTGATCTCAACATTGAACTGTTCCCCCGGAGAAGGCACTGATGGGGCCTCTCTGCTCTGACCAGATATCTTAATGCTACTGAAATTAACTCAAGATGTTGAGTCATCTTCCCCTCTGTTAAATACATCTGAAATTGAGCAACAGGTTCAAGAATTGTGGACACATGGATGTACATAAAAAAGCCTCCAGAGGACTGACAACTGAGAACTACTGATCACTCTGAACTAGTGCACCTTGTTTTACTTAAGTCGTGTACTGTAGGATGTATTAGAAGTTGCAAAAAATACTTCTTGTCTCTTAAAATGTCCAGCACTCTTGAAACACCTTTCCTTGTTACCTACACAGGCCATCCAAACTCAAACACAGCAAACAAAATGCTATTTCTCAGAAAACCTAGAGGATATTCTTAAGCATATACACATGTGGCTATTCAAATGTTTATACATAAGTTTTTGCATTTAAATACAGAATGATTTATTAACAATTTTCATTTTCAAATCCAGTTAGAAGTCACTCTCTAAACTTTCGATGATTCCTTCCCAGTAACTTAATAAGCTCTGCCATTTACTGGTAAAGGCAACATTCAAACATATTGTCATTGCAAGAGTCATGCCACTGTGCCTCAGACAGATGTATTAGCAGTGCATGCATATGAAAATATTAATATGAAAAATATTATTGAAGTTCACAGAAAAGAATGTATAGCTTTTTGTAATACTGCATATTAAAAAATCTTATAATGCACCATACATATAAAATCATTTTTAGCTCTTAGAAAGGTGTAAGGAAAGTAGAATGAGACAATCCGAGCTGCAGAAATAGTAAAAGTCCATCAATTTCCAGGTGGAAGAGGAGCAGAACCCTGTTTTTTGGTGCTGGGAGGAGTGTAGAGGCAACAAAATAGGATGGAAGTAAAGAGAGACTTGTGGGCTAGGGCTACTATATGTTTTACTTCCACAATATCTCTTCATTTTTGGCCATGAAACCTGAACCACTTGGAATTAGAAATGCACACATTTGTTTTTTATTTCAGGCTATTCAAAGCCTCTTCAAAACAGTGGCCAAACCTCCAGCCAGAATGCTGGATATCCAGAAATCCTACCCTGCATGACAGCAAACGTATAAAATATACACAGACAGCCTGATAAATCCAGAGATGCATACGTGCAACAATGCAAAACCCACCCCATTTCCTGTGCATTAAAGGAGCGATGTTACCTGGCAGTTTAGAGCTACCCCAGCATAGGCTC
This sequence comes from Nesoenas mayeri, assembly GCF_963082525.1. NCBI lineage: Eukaryota > Metazoa > Chordata > Aves > Columbiformes > Columbidae > Nesoenas > Nesoenas mayeri. Next base: position 14,913,891 of record NC_137557.1, read on the forward strand.
CACAGCACTGCACAATATTTCCAAGTAAAAATCTGCAGTAGGAAAGCCCAATTGGGACTATGAAAATATACAGAGAAGACACTGTTTATCAGCATGGAATATTACAAGATTTAAGGTATCTATTTAAAGACTGAGAATTTACCTTTTTCTGAATTACAATTTCTGGAGTACAGTTGGCAAAACACTTGCGCATATCCTTAAACCAGAGCAGCAGGCAGGCTAGTTATCTGTTTTCCCATTTCATTCAGTAGCAATCAGAATTAGAAATGCTTGTTAATTAATGTATTACAGGTCATTGAATACTAACAAGGAAAATTAGTGTAACTTGCTAATTATGTGGGGATTTTTGTTTTGTTTTTCTCCAACAAACAAACTGGAAGTCCTTAGCTGAAATATATTTGCTTCTTACACTCTAAAGCAACAATCAATCCTTTGAAAGAAGCATCAGCATTTTAAGTTACATTACACTGCAAGGGTATCATTAACTGTTTTCTGTTTGGTTGGTTTTGTTTTTCTAGTGTGGGCAGAAAGGCTGAAGTAGATGGAAAAGTCTTTTTTTTTCCTCCCAATTTTCCTTCTTGCTGTCTTCCCTTGATGGCAGCAATAGCAGCTACATTGATGTAGAATGGTACTCTTGACATCATCATGTTAACAACTGGTCTATTCTGTTCATTTTCACCAAGACCTGCAGGGTAATTTTACTGAGGTCAAGTTATTTTTATGAGAGCCTCTCGGCAGGAGGGAGGGCACTCCATGCCATCTCTGACATTCACAGTATGATGGCACATTGCAGCTGCTTTCCCAGAGACTGGAAGGATAATCAGCACTGCAGGATCTTCCACAAAAATCAGTGAAAGACATGTTTTAGCTGTCTGGAGAAGTCCAAGCAAAAGGTATTCACTGCATGGACCTGAATGAGCAACTGTCTTTTCTGCAGCCAAGGAAGTTCAGTGACATGTCCAAATCTAACCTGAATCTGGTAATTATTCAGAAATGAAAAGTACTGACCAAGACACCAACTGTCAGCTGTGATTTCCTTCATTTAGAAATAAAACAAGTAAAATAGTGCCACCAAATACCTCACCAACAGGATAGAGAAAAAAAAAATATATATATATATATAGCTGAATGTTTATTTAGCTAAAACAAAAAAAGTGGCTGAGTCATACCAGCTATCTGTTCCATCTTAATACAATAGCTACTGGTTTTGTTGCTTAAAAGATGTATAATTGGGCTGACAGCTCACATCTATAGGAGAGAACCACGAGCTGTAGGAGCTAATGTGTAAGCAGTGTTTTTGTTTATCATGTCCTGTGGTCATGGGAACTGTAGGAGATCAGAAGATGACTGTGAAACAATTGCCACATACAAAAAAAAAAAAAAAAGAGAAAACAAAAGAGCTGCATGTTTTCCTGTGCACGCAAACAAATGACTAACCAGAAAAAAAGGAAAATAAAAGCAAAAGTGATTATCTGAAGCTTAGCCTAATATTCAGTTATAAAATAAAACCATTGCAGTAACACAGGTCCTGGTGGGAGAATTTTCAGTGACTGACATAGGTCAGCTTCAGAAAAACACTCTTCCATTTTATCCCCCAGATTTTTCTGAATTAATGGTATAACAATAAAACCACAGTTTTTGTACTCTCTTGTTTACAAAAGTAAGTCCTTAAACATAAAAGCAACAGCTCAACAGCACCAGTTTATAGACTATCAACTGTTCACATTTAAAATATTACCTACTCTTATGTTTCCATCTCAGCAGTTTACTGCATTGTCAAGGAGGTTTATGGTGGTGGTCTGTAATTGCTATTTATGATCACTGGCTATACACAAAAAGAGGTCAAATTCCAAGAATTATCACTCCACTCCAGTAGGGAAAAGATAATTTGATCTTGGTGATAGCCATGTTCTACTAAAAGGAATAGATTTATTACAACTATGATTTATTAGGATAATTTTCGGAACATTACAAAAATCTGAACTGGACTTTTCTAGATCTCTCAGCAGCATCCCTTCACTGGACACAGATGAGAATATATTTGTAAATCATAGCACACTATTGTAAGGCTTGTTGTCTTTGGAGAGCAAATAATCACAGATGTGAATTGTACACAAATGAACCTCCTGTAATTTTAACTGATAGTGAGATGGACCATTTCTTCTGTACTCCTAATCCTACCCTTGGCCTAGGCTGAAAGGTAACTTAAGTTTTTGGACATCCTATTGAGTTAAAACTTCCTTGCAGTCCCACAAAAACTTTATAAACTTATTTTCCAAGATGTGCTATGCAATGTATTCTTAAAACAGTTGGACTTGATGATCTTGAGAGTGTCTTCCAAGCAAAATGATTCTGTGAAAAATACGTTTCTGTAATGGGCTGTTCCTTTGCTGTGAGCAAATGTGGTGATTCACTGCCCAGGTTGGAGATGGAAGTGGCAAACACATCAGGCCACAGACTTTGGTATTACTGGCCTTTCCTTTCCCATTTGTTTTCCAACCTCCAGCCTCCCTTCCCTCTCTTTCTATCCTGGACTGAGGGCTTATCTCCAAAGATGCCGTCTCGGCACCCCAAATAGCCTGCCTTTTCCATGTGCCTTTGAGAAGGCTGTGAGTGGTGAGGAAAGAGCAGAAGCAGCCCTGTGCCCTTGTCAGGCCTCAGCCACTGGGCACAGGCATTTCCCTTTCCCTCTGTTCTACACTGCTTTGTTCCTCCCTCCTTCAAACGGTCTTTTTGTTTTAGAGCATATCTGAAAGCTCATTGAGCATTCTGTTTACAACGTTATTTTGCAGAGCTCTAATTACCAACGTATTTAGCATTCTGAGTCTAGAATTCAAGCCTTTTAACAAACTATTAATCACAGAGATGAGAAGCTCAAAAATAAAAAAAAAATGAAAAGCTTACTTGTGGCCATAGGCATGGTGATCTTTGTTATTTAGCAGTTATGATTTTTTACATGAATACTAACAGAAATCATGCAATGGGAAAGTTCTGCATGGGAACTTATTTTCTGAGTGGCATGTAGATTATTAATAGTAGGGGCCCTCCTGCTTCTCTCAGCTGTGCATCAGCTTCCCTTCAGCCCATTTTGTTGAAAGAACAAATCAATGTCAACTTACTTTCCCCACTGACCTGGCCTCCTCCAGTCTGTTTGTTAGAACTGTGTAGGAAAAAACGATCAAAATTTTTTGCACCATATTTTTAAGAAGGAGAGTAATAAATGTAATAGCCTTTAAAAAAAAAAAAAAAAATCTCATTAACTAATGTAGGGAAACCCTGTTTTTCTTCTCTTTCTTGATATTGAACCAAAAGAAAAAAACCTTTTTGCATATCTTCAGTCTCTCTGCTGAGCATCTCCAACCTTAGGAAAATTCTGATCACTGGCAAGGAAAATAAATGTAAAGAAAGTAATTAATAAACTACAATTATTTTATCTTGTTTCATTCACTGGCAAAAGAAAATGGAAAAGAAAAAGGGGAGAAAGAAAAAGGGAAAATATGTTAAAATGCAAAGACCGCTCCAGAAACTTGAAAGACCTATAGGCAATTGCTGTTCAATTACAGCTTCCCAAATTGACTGTCTCACTACACCTGAGCAGCATTTCCTTCAGCCTGTATTTCCATCAATTGCTTATGAACATGTAGTTGAACAGGATACTAAGCCTTATCCAAATTTCCAGCACTGCATAGCTTCTCTTTAGAGTCTAAGCTTTCCATCAAATAAGAAAATCAAATCAGTTTGGTACTATTAGTTCTTGATAAATCTGTTTTGGCTGTTTATTAAATTCTTATTAGACTCATAAGCATCTGGTCACTGTTAACCTTTCTGCAAAGACAGAAGGCAGAAGGCTTTGAAGGCTTCATCCCTGACATCTACTGTTTTTCTCTCCCATTAATTGATAGTCTGACTCATTTCATTGTTCTCTTTTTCATCTAATGTATTTACAGAAACTCTTCCTTTCTTTACCCCTAGTAAATCTCAATGTACTCAGCACTTCAGGCTGGCTGATTTTAATGCTAAAGATTTTTGATAGCCTATGAGAATCAACTGCCCTTTTTTCCATTTTTTAGTGTCTGCTTTTGTATTAAAGATACCAGGACACAGCCAAATTACCTTTCATTACCTTCTTACTTTCCTCTGTTTTTAGACAGTTGGCTCTTATGCCGATACGACCTGGGTTAGCCATGCTCAGGTTCATTTATCTGGATGCTTTTGTACCACAAGTGAATATTGGCTCGCCTATTATTTCTAATGCAGTCCTCCTGCAACACTGTCTGCTAATTTAGTGGAAGCAGTTTGAGCCGAGGGAGCTGCTCAGCCCAACAGACATTATGAATAAGCCTTTAGATAGCTGCTGTTCAAATCCCTACCATCACTATAATTTTACCTGGGAAGCAATGTAATTCATGACAGTTTTCAACTCTTAATAAAAGCGCAGGCAAATTATGACACTATCTGCAAATGAAATTTTAGATATAAGGACTTTGAGTCTTATTAAAAACATATTACAACCCAACCTAATTGTTTCATTTGAGGGCATAACTAGTGTTTTGTGGGTAAACTCCAGACTAATTAATTGTCTACCAGCTGCAGTTTTTGAACAAGGTACTGACACTATGTGTTTTCCACTGATTTTTAGTAATTTGGATTGTTATTGTTCAATGACTGCAAATCACCCAAGCTTTTAAAGCCAGCCCAGTAGTTGGCTACATACACCAATGGCACCTGCTAATTCCTGTTCTTTTTTCTTTATTAGTAATACAAAACCTATCAGGATGGATAAGATGACCACTATCACCAGGCACATATAAAGACTAATAATTTTGTGACAGTTATCTTTATATTCAGGATTGCAAATGACTAGGAGCAGCTAAGCAAACGTCCATTAGGAACATACGTTAGTTGTTACTTGGTTGCAAACCTCCTTGTGAATATGTGAACTGAAACATATATTTGATGTTCATAGATGGATAACAGCAGACTTCGAGACATAAGAAAGACACAAAGCAATTTTTTATATTGTTATGACTTACTCATATGGGACTCAATAGAGATGGTTTCTGTTCTGTCAGTGATTTTCACTGTAACCTGTTGTTATATTATTTATTTCTGCTTTTTGCCTTTGATTAAGGGAAAAGGATTACCTCTGCATATGTATTTGTATGGAACAGGTGCAAACTGGGCCCTGATCCTAGAGAAAAAAAAAAAAAAACAAACTTGCCTCTCCAGTCATACAAAAATCTCCATTCTGCAGTGTTGGCTGTTAGCTAATAAACCTATAGTAGCTGCTGTATATCTGCAATACACTATAAATAGAAGGAAACCAGTTATGTCAATAGTAATACTTAACTACTAAGTAAATACATGCCTTATCTCAAGCACCATACCAGAAAACTGCTCATATCTGTGATGTGTAGCAAAGCAACAATTACAGTCATCTAATTGATCTCATACAAGTGTATCTCTGAAGCTAACATATACAGAGATATTATCACCTAATCTATTAGGGCAGTATTGGCATTTGCAGGAATTGCTTTCTGAAGATTAGGATGAAACAAAGTTGGGATTGATTTAAGTATTTAAAAGGGTTTTATTCACTGGTTTTACACTGTAGCAACTGTCATTTCTGAAAGTCAGATGGATTTAAATGGATTTGAAATAGAGTTGTTATTTAATTATCCGGCACAATTGCTGTATATGAAACTTATTGATCAATATGAGAGGCTCTCTGTGGCAAACAGCTTACAGCAAACAGACATGGAAGTCAACAGATGAGAGGAGAACTCTCAACAGGCTGATGCAGGATGAAGACATATGAGACTAAACCACCATGGAGTGTGTTTTGAAGTTTTTGTGCATTTCCAGATTGGCTAAGGATTAAGAGATTTACCAAAAAAAAAAAAAAAAAAGCTTGAATAATTTGTAGAAACAGAAATAATTTAATAATTTAGACTTTTTAGGCTGCAAACCTAAGAACATAAAGCAGCAAAAGAAATCATGCTCTTTCAGAGTATCTAAATATTACAGCAATTTCAGAAGATGCAGAAGTTTAGATACAAAAATGACTTCCCCTGTACCTCCATAGAGGCACTGACGTGGCATGTCTTTGTTCTGGCACCATTATGCTTGACTCCTCTTCACACATGTACATCAGTATCAACTGGGATCAGGTGAGAAAGTCACTCAGGCCAGCACATCTAAGGAAGTTTTCTCAAAAGGATGTGTGTGAAGGGAAGAGACAGGAAGGTGGCACTGAGTGTTTGGGGGCTTCTGTCCTCAGTTTAATGATGGGTCTCATCAATAATTTTAGGGATGATGCGGTACCTAACCCTGTAAACGTGGTCTAAAAAGCCTCCTAAATTTTGAGACTCTCAGGGATTTAAGTGATAGAAAACCTGGATCCTTTTGTCTGGATAATCCAAACCAGGCTTCATTCTCAAGATGTTCAACTTTATCATAACTGAGGCAGCTTTGAACACACCAATAAATGAAATGCTAAGAGACTGAAGAAATTCTCACACCAAAAACAGTCCTGGGAAGCTCTGGGGTAATGCAGCAAGTTGGTGGGATTTGTGGAATCACAATTCTGTACTTGTTGGGTAAATTGCAGCCTTTGGAGCATCTTCAGATCATGCAGAAATATTTGCAATTTGTTGCAAAGGTACTGATTGACAGCAGAGCATATGTGAGACCACAGTTTCTAAAATCACACCTTTCTCCATAGTGACTGAACGCCTTGGTGAGAAAAATTAAATTGCTCACAAGTGCATAAAACAAATCGGATGTTTATATCAAGTAAATCAAAAGTTGGATATCTTGCCAACTAGCTCCCAGATGGTCAAATCCTACAAACCAGGTCAAACAAATTATATTTGAAGTCAATGGGAATTTTACGGAGTAGATTGCAGTATTCAGTTTAGAAGAATAAAATACATTTCTGGTTATGGAACGGAACTCTACTAAAATTTAAAGATATACTTTGCCAACTGAAAATGTAAACTCAGAGGTCTGAGAAATATCAAATTGGCTCTGGCAGTATTTGATTCTACAAAAGAATCTCCATGAACCATGTGGCTGTGGTTGTTTTTGCTTGGGGCTTTGTAGCCTCCTTCAAGTTCGAGGAGATAAGGAATAATTGGTTTTATTCAGTCATCATTGGAAGCAATCCCTAATACATAAGGTTATAGTATAGCTCCTGGTATTCAGCCTGATGCATATCCCAGGAAAAAATAATGAATCTAACTTGGAATCCCTTCAGCTATTCTCCATTATAAATGAGGGAACAGGAAAGATGCTGCAGCGTGCTGTTTGAAAGAATAAGACATCAAGTTTAACAGCTCTGTAAAGAACAAACTTTAAAATCTTTCAAATTCTTTGTTTGTTTTCTGGAAGATGGTGGAGAGATTGGGTTAAAAAATTGTTTTCTAGGTCAGCATGGTCAGCTTATCTGATTTGGTAAGAAAAAAAAAATAAAAAAATCACACTTACATCTGAGGAAAAACTAATATGAAAATTAGAGAAGGATTTTTACCAGTCTTCAAATTACCATGAGCAAGATAGAACATTTTCTTTTGACATTTCCAGACAAAGACTATTGAACAAATTCAGGTGCTTATTTAGCAAGAACATAAAGCAAACCAAACCTCAGATCTAAAACCATTCAAATTTTGGCGAGACTAGTTTTATTTTATCACACAGTATTGCTTCAAGCATAATTCAGAAGAAATACTAAGATTTGGTTGAATACTTAAGAAATTCTCCCCTCCTTCCCTCCCTTCCATGATTTGCAGTGGGCTAAATTACAAAGTAACAAACTTCAATGTAATTAAAACTATGTTCCACTTTGAACAAAATACTCATTGCAGAAATCGAGATGAACTCAAGTTCTCAGATTTTTAACAAAGCCAAATAAGCTTGATACTTTCAAGAGTTGTTTTGCAAGGGTCAAAGACAACTTTTTTTATACCTTCTTAAGTTAATCCATCCCTGGTAAAATAATATGAGCTTTTGCAGATCACTCCCTCGCAGCCACTCATAAATGAATGGTACAGCTTGGTAAATCTGCATCCCTCATATGTCCTCTGCAGTTTCATGCCTAAATTAAAAAGTCAGAATCTATTTCATACTGTCAAATGGATCTTTAGCCACTGGGATTTGTTTTCATATTGTTGTACCTTGTAAGCATAGACAATACATGAGCTTTTTCTCTAAATTAAATGAAAAGATTATTGGTTTTGCCCTAAGCAGGCATTACAAAACATGCCCAAGAAGAAAAATCTAGCAAGTAAAATATAGCAAAGATTGAATACTTGTCAAAACCAAACTGAAGGCAGTAGGCAGCAAATTGGATTTTCTTTTACAATAACATGCAGTTCATATTCTACTACTGTAATGAATATTATAATGTGTGCTTTCTAATGTAATATCTGGTGATGCATTTCTTGAACTATTTCTCAAAGCTTAAGGATATTCTTGCTATATCATGGTTCAGTACATAGTAATGATAAGTTTGTTCTAGTCATTGCATAGCCTCAAGGATATATTTTTCTGAAGGAAAATATTAATCCCTAGATTTCTCTTTCAGTTACTGTGATTGAAAGTTATGAAACTCAGCAGATTTGCACCAATGTCATGTCACTGGCCGGCTTCCAAATACCTATGGTTGATTTGAAAGCCAGCACAAGTGTGATAAGTATTAAATCTTCCCTGAAGCTTAGAAACAACACTGAGTGATATGGCTATAAACCCAGGTTGCAAAACAACTTGATTCTTCTAATTTTATGAAAAATCAAAAGGGTGGGTAATGAGGACATGCATGAGCATGAGTCAGCAGATCCAATATTATCTGCTGCATGGTTCTGCAGCATGGGGCTGGGGAAAGAAATTTTAGTTGCCCAGAGAAGTGGTGGATGCCCCATTCCTGGAAACATTCAAGGCCGGGCTGAATGGGGTTCTCAGCAACATGATCTAGTTGAAGATGTCCCTGCTCATTGCAGGGGGGGTGGACTAGATGAGCTTTAAGAGTCCCTTCTAACCCAGACTATTCTATGACTCAATGATTCTATGACTCTAAGTGATGTTCCCACAAAAGTCAGTCTATGACCCAGGAATTGAACCCTGTTATTCCACATGAGACGATAATGTTTACATTTATGAGAGAACCTTTTTTGTTGTTTTGTAGATGAGAGGAAGGGGCTGGACTGTACAACACATGTAATGTAAAGAAATAGGTAGCAGACAAATAAAGATCTTTTCCTACTAGAAATGAAACTTTACTATATATGTAAAAAACCAAAGAAATATAGGCCAAAAAAAGCAATAATGTTAAATGAGGCAAGACCATGTGGGTGAGAAGGGATGCTTGGTTGTCATAACAAAGCAATACCTTTCTGAACAGTTTAGATCTTCAGGGAACATTTCTTGCTGAATTTAGCTTAAAAATAAGGCAATCAGAAAACACTGATATGCTGAGTCTCAAAGCAATAAAAAATGTACATGGATGCCAGCCTTGAGGATTACTGTCTGTGTTCCATATCAGATAATAACTGAAAATGAGTTGTATATTGTGCTGTAGAAATGGCATTTTAAAAAAAAAAAAAAAAAAAGAATCTAAGAAACTCAACTAGTACTGTGCAGTCAGTAAGAGCAAAGTTACTGACTTTTGGTTCAAGGGCACCCACAAAATGCTGCTTGAAGAGAAGCAAGTTAATTCAGTGAGACAAAAGATGATGACTTTCAGGAGTTCAGTCAGAGTGCACATAAAACTTGACTGGAGAAGTTATAAATATCCTGTATTTTTAACTCCTATCATGGAAGAACAGATTTGATATTTAAGAATGTATTCGTTTCTGCTAATTATGAAACAGGAAAAAATGCCTTGACTATATCTAATCTGTTCATTTTCCCAAACAAATTCCCATATTTCTTAAACACAAGCAGGCTGCAGAAGGTAAGATGATTCAAACTCCACTTCAAAATTAAAATTAGTCCAAAACTTGTAATATGTAGGAAATGCTTGTATAACTGTCAAAATAAGCTTATGTTTTTGTCTTGGAGGAATTTCTGAAGAATTTATTAATATTTTGTGTTATATCTAATATTTGCTAACTTTTTTTATTCCACATCTCTCTTGACACTATAATTTATTGATTCCTGTAGAATATTCAGGTTATTAGATTTATTTATTTAGATTGTCACAAATCTGATGCCTATGAATTTCCAGACTCCATGAGTTCCAAGTTTTAGATAGTTCAATTTTTATAATTACAAGAAATTAGTTACTGCAGACATTATTCCTAGTACTAATCCTTCTTTGGAGCTAATCTGATTCTGTGTCATTATTTATTTATTAGATATCTAACACAGGATTTATGAAGCACACGAACCAAATAGGAAAAATGATCCTTTAAAAAACAAGCCAATTTAGCAGAAAGATTACAGATAAATGGAATTTCTGCAAAAATATATTTGGTTTTGTTCCTTTTTTTCCTTACTGGATTGAATGGACATTGTCAGTAAGACCTATGAAATATAATGAAAAATCATTCTCCAATCCAAAAAGGGTGGCTATCTCCAGTTGTATTTCTCAGAACCCAGTGGGTAATAATGATATGCACTTCAGAAAACTGAAGAAAGAATAGAGAAAATCCCTACACATTTGAAAATGTCGAATACAAGGAAACTTGGAATGTGGTACAGGAAAGTCAAATCATCTCCTCTTAAAATTTATAGCAGGTTGGCTGAAAAGAGAAAACATAGCCAGTAGCTGAATGCAGCACAGAGAGGACGAGAGGCTGTGCTAGACAACTGCTGGTAATCTCCAAGGCTGAACAGTGGGATTTCAAAGGAAGCCAGCAAGAAGGGAACAGCTCAAAAGAAAATATGATTGGAAGGTGACAATTTCCTATTTTTGTTGGTACCTTCCTTTTTTGAGGCATGACTGAACAAAATTGAGAAACTTTCATAGGTAATAGTTGCTTGTACATAATAAAAACCAGCTTTGATCTGTATCTTCCTTCTCATACACTTGCAAATTTTATTTAGTATAAGCTTTCACTTACTTTTGTCACTCAATTATTGAGACTTCCATATGACTCAAATGTTATTAGCAAATCAGGTAATTATTTACCTAAAATAAAATACAGAAAGATTTCGCAGAGGAAAAAAATGTCATTTTTAAAGTTTAAAAGCTACAGAACAACTTCAAAGATGGAAACTACCCTGTCCTTTTCACAACTGCTATATTTGTTGCCAGTCAAAAAAACCACTAGAGAGTGCTAAGTTAGTCTAAGTCTCTAAAAATAAACATCTTGATACAGACAGAAAGTAGAGAATTGAGTATAACTACCCCAACATCAATACAAATACCTTAACTCATCAGGTGTTATGTCTATTTTGTGATATAGACTTGTACAGCTCTAGTGTTTTTCTATTACCGTTTGTATTATGGTAAAATCTGTTTTTTCCAGTGAGCAATGTTAATGAACTGCGGAACCATTTTCAATACAATTTCTGTTACAGAGGGCCTGCTAACCAGCAAATAAGATGTTTCAGCTTGGTCAGTATTAACAAATTAGAAAACCAAAACAGATCAGGAAACTGGAAGTAAATCTGTCCTCTAACTCCATCACAAACGCAATATATGTTTGCCTTAGCATGTCCAAAGACATTACTGGGGTAAAAAAAAATCAGGTTCTGAACATTTCATGTTTGTTCAAAGACTCAGCCGAATACTTTATTTTGAAAAATTGCATTGGTAATAATAATAATAAATATACAGAGATACCAATGCAGATCAGAAAAAAAAAATAAAATACTTTAATTTCTTGGTAGACATAACAGATGTCTGAAACTCATGCTCTCATGCTGTTGTGTTTAAGCAAAGCTTATTTGCTTGTCTGTAACTCAATATTAAGCTGTAGATTAGTTTTGCACTATAATTTATATAATAATCTTCTGAATTTAACCACATCTATTTGGAAGAGGTGGAGAAAATTTTCCTTTTAGCACTCAGCAGCAGTTCAAAATTTCTCTAAAGCCTATAGTGATGAATGCCAACATAGTCCTGCCTTAGAAATATGAACTGACTTTGCTGATGAACCTGAAAACGTTCCAAGATATTTAGAGACCTCCTACAGTGAGCCTGTGCTTGACTTTGAGCAGAAAAATCTCAGGGAGGCTACTTTTTTCAAAATTCAGCAAATGAAAATTTTATCCTTTACAAAAGCTGTGGGAGCAAATTTGACACAGAAGCATGAAAAAGTGGCACAGAAGCAGACAGAATTAAATGAGCATAGAAACAGCAAAATATTTTAGGCTAAGTTTCATAGCACACAGTGCTTACCCTACGATGAACAGGAAATAAATAAGTGTGTCTGTAAACAATTACTATTTTAGAGACTAATTATCACACTTCTTGTATCTGATGGCATCACAAGAAATCTCTTGAGATTAACATAAGGAAATATTATGCGTACACACAGCCACAATTCTTTCTCTTTATTCCCAGTCAGTTCACATCTTGGACTGCCTGTCACACCCACTCCCACTGTGCAGACCACCACAGCTTGAGTCTCCCTGTGAGCTGGGGGCCACCAAGCTGCTCCACTCTGTCCCAATGATCCCAGAGCCATCCCCCTACACCAAGCTCTGTGCAAACAGGCAGACCCCTGTCCCATTTTGGGAAGAACAGTCACTTAACTGCCCTTTTCTGCAAGCTGCTAATAGCAATCCCAGCTGGCACAGCTCAAAGCCTGTAGTTGAAAATATGTATTTGATATAGCCAATCTCCATGTGATACAGCAAGAGATTTTACAAGCTTTTATATATTTTTAAAATGTGGAAGAGGAGAATTAAGAAGACAAAACAAGGCACTCAGGTCTAGTACAGCTCTCCTATGGCAACTGCTAAGAAGATCCAGCTCTTACACAGCTATTGATGTCAGCAGATCTGTAGCTGCAGACTGAAGATTTGCTCCTTCCCTGGCAGATTTCATCTGCAGTTGGGTGGGCCCAATCAATAACCCTGCAAGAGGGAGAGCGATTTTAACAGGTTCAAAGGACTTTGTTCAAAACTCCTCTTTTATTTTTATCAGCATCCCAGCTGAACGTACAGTGCCTGCCTACTTTGCTCATCACAGTTGTATAAGTTACGGTAGCCTGAGGCAGTTTTTTTCCTCCCTTCTCCTCAAATTCCACTAGTTCAGCCACAGGGTTTTGCAGCATCTGATCAATATTTACTTAGCAAGACAATTTTGACAAGAACAAAAATAATCTCTCCCATGCACTGACTTTCTTTTTATTTTTTTGAACTTGTCAAGATATTTGTCTGGTTCTAAAGCAAGAGATAAAGCCTTTAATGAGGAAAGGGAAGTAACAGAGAATTTGGAATTGATTCATTTTGAAATGTTCACAGTTGTTCAGACTACAGCTCACACAGAGTAGAGTTCAAATTCAAAATACATATTTTCCTTACCAAGCTGTAAAATCATTCACACAGTGTTTAAAATTTGTCTCCTGAAATAGATAGCATATTTAAACTCAACTACTTCTTTACAAATTGCTTGCGGTAAAAACATGATGTCAAAAAAGTTACCTATTTAGTCCTTCAAATTCATTCCTGCTAGATAACATTTGTTAAAAGATTATAAATAATTTCTTAACTGTGCTGGGTAGCATAGTGAGATTTTTGTGAAGCTTGTTTTATTCTGAGTAAGAAGTGAGCATGGGATTTGCACAGGACATTATGAAAATTATCTCTGACACGGTGGTAGTAGTTCAGTGGTGGTAGTAGAAATACAAAATAAGCTCCTCATCAAAAGCAGTTTTTCTTTATTTTTAAAAATATTCTTCATATCAAAAAAGAGAGCTAATTATAGGCAAATAACATTTAAAACTATGAAATTGGATTATAGTAATTTCTACTAGAAAAAAAAAGTAAAGAAGGTATAGATAGTCGTGCTTAGTTATTGAGAAGAATATAAATTTAGAAGAATATTGCCTTTAGGTAAAGTTTTTCAAATCTTGTAAAATGTTTATTTCCTTTAGTATAAATCACCCTCAGAAAACTAAACCCACTGTTTTCACAGTGTCTAATCTTTTTAAAAGGGTAACTGAAATGTTGTTGATCCTATCCACCACTGATTTTATCCAGCACTGTTCTACAGAGGAGCAGCCAAGTTTTTTAAAACCAATTTCGTAATTGACATGCTGTTTAAAAGGCGAAAGTTTCTCTTACTGCGCACTGAGAAATGAAAATGCAAAACCTTATACTGCTTATAAACAAGTTCTAGGGAATTCATAGTGTCTAGAATGGCTGAAAATTAAAAATTAATAACTTTGACCTTGCACACTCCTTCCTTCAACCACTGACCCTGATCTCCCCCTTTGTCCTATTTTTTTTGCTAAGACATGGATCAAGACAAGCTCACTGAATAAAAATGCCTTGCAATTATTAATTTGTATGATACTTAGCATTTTGGGCCCATTATTCAAAAGCATCCCTGATTCAGGGCAAACCACAAGCCTAAACTGCAAATGCTCTACTTCAATGCTTTTTCAGAAGCATTTCCAGAAGTGTTCCAGGGGAGATACTTCTGTACTTCAGTGCTGTGAAAGTTCTGCATGTCCTTTGCTCCCTGAGTTACCTGAACATGAAAGCAGCTATTTCTGTTGCTAATCTTAGAATAAGATTTTGGTTTTTTAAAACAAGAGATTTCCCAATACTTTAGATTCTCTGAGTATTTTTGAGTTCTGTGGTAGGATATTGCACCAAAGTTGATTGTGGATTCAAGAAAATGACTGGAAACATGGCAGAGACTATACCAAGAGTTAGTGAAAGGCCTTTCAGTAATCTGCTGAAAATTATCTGTCAGTGTGGGATAGAGAATCCACTCTAAAGGTTTACTGGACTTTCTTCTACAGCTTCAGGCATCAAATATGAGTGAGTAGTTTGGAAAATGCCACAGAATAAATGCTGGGCTTGTCCTCAGTGGTAAGAGACTAAACTGTTAAGACTCATACTGTAGGATTTATCCATTGGAGAAGAAAGTTCAAGAAAATGGGCTAATATATTTTTTAAAGTTCCAAAAGCTTTAGAAGATAACAATAAAAAATGGATTGAGAACAAGGAGCCCACTAAACCTGTGCTTAATGAATGATTGCCTCTCTCTTGTACTTCATGTATTTGATCCTCAGATGCATTACCAGATCAAGACTTAGTGCCCACAAAAACTCACCAGTTACCACATTCTTTGAAGTACAAACATCCTCAGGATGTTGAATTTCTACTTGGGTTATTTTCCCACAATCAAGATGGACTTTTAAAGTACAGAAAGGCACCTAAACTTCTAAAAAATGTATTTTGGGCATCTGAAATTATTCCCTTAAGACCAGATTGCAGTGCCAGTCTCCACACACACCAAGTTCCCAAGGCCACAAAGCACTGAGACATTATAGGGAAAGTACTGAAAAAACACAAGCACCAAAGACAGAAAGTCTGTATGTAGGCATGGGGGAGAAGTGATTATTTACATTTTTTGAGCCCTTCAGAGTTTGTTCCCGCTAGAGCTACATTTCTTGAAAAAAACAGGGATTTGTTGAATAATGTCCTACGCTCTCAGAGTTCTGATTTTGTATCTTATTTGTTTAAAATAAACTGTTCTGCTACACTGCTATAACAAATCTCTTTCAGAATAAGAGGATTTTTATGAAAGGTTTATTGGAACTGAAATGAAGACTTAAAGTCATAACATAACAAATCATTCTCGTTCCTGGCATTATGTAATTAGAAAGCACATTTCATTTCAGTTAGTTGCCATCTATCTCTTCTCCCCCTTCTTGCCCAGCCAAAGATGAGGGTGCAATATAATTGAAAACATTAGTAAATAACTTCTTGAAAACAGATTTCTCAAAAAACTTTCAGTCCAGATTTTTCTGAAACAATGACTGCAACTTGGAGATAAAAATGGAAAGCATTAGAATATAGTACTTTATCATCTGTTTTTCAGTCCATGACTAGAAAGGTAGAAGCCTCTCCTCTTTTTTCCTTATTCTACATTAAACATATTCCCAGGAAAGTCTGTTCCTTAAAGGTCAGATTTTTTTTTTTATTATTTTATTTTTTTTTTTTTATCCCTGACCATTTTAAAGTTTGAAGCAAACACTAACTCTACATTACTATGTCCATCATGTCAGTAATTTGTGTTTATTTCCAGCAAGGTGCATTTAATCTTTCATACCGGAAGTCCCCAATCTCTGCTGGTGCCTGCAACATGTATTCAAGCAGCCATGTTCAGTCTGTCCATAGGTATTAATAGCAACCTCTGGTGAACTCAGACTAAAAGAAAAGGGGTGAGGAAATATGGGTGTGTAGTGGAAGGAAAGCAAATTGTAGTTGGCAATTACAACACACAGTTGAAAGCTGGGAATGACCAAGAATAGAAGGTCTTCGTAAGGTGAATGAAGATGGACAGAACATGAAGAGGTGGGTCTATGCTTCGGCATCAGATTTTCCTGTAACTTATATCACAATATCAACACCACAGATAAACCTGCAAATCTTTTTCGTATGTCTTTAAAATTTTAAAAGCTTTCTTGTCTGTCAGCTCTTCACCCATGAGAAATGTGTACTTAAGAATGTGCTTACATGGCTCATCCACAAGTGTATCACTGCTTCTCTCCAATGAGTTACATAAAATCTTCTGTAATTTGCAACAAAGATGACAGTGGCCTCTACTAGCCCTTCCCATTATGTTAACAAATTCTGAATTCAGTGCCTGAAATACCAGAAAGTATATACTCACATACACTGACACCGGGGAATCAGATCCTCAGTGTTGAAACAGTTCTTAAAGCCAAAGGTAAACTAAGACTCTACATATTTGCAACATTGAGGTATGAATTATAGAAAACAGTCACAAGAATAATTTTAACATGGTACAACCTGTACAGCAAAGAAAAATCTTCCTTATATATATGTATCTTCTATAAATTATTATTAAACTGAGAAAGAATAAATTAGCCTAATAAGGACAGAATTTTCTGCTAAATCAAACAATCTGCATAGCACTTTCAAGTGGTGTAATTACAGAAAATCCACTCACAAACCTTCCCCAATGTTTGTCATTGTCTTCAGATCTCATTCAGTAGTTAGTAGCAAGTGTTTTCACTAATCTAAAGATATTTTACATGGTCCTCAAACTACAACAGATAATATGTTGGTGAGAACTTTACACAGTAAATCTGAATGGTTAGTGCTTGGGCAGAGTGAAATGTGCATTATATGTCTTTTTAAACATTGGACAGCTAAACATTAAGTTTGTCTAAGTTTCACATCGAGAAGTGATGTTTAAAGGACCTTTGCATATCAAGTGCATATGTATACTACACAATTCTTCGTTGAACACTTTGAGAAAGATGTTTCCATGAGGGTGTTAGACCTGCTTGGGGGCTGATTATACAGGCTGGCAGGTTCAGTGGGAGGCAGCAGGATATGTCTTGTTTTTGCAGACATTAAGCAAAGCCACTTTTGTAAACAGGAAACGTGGAAGAGAGACAAAAATCAGAAACCTCAAGAACTCATAACATTCATACCTTCCTATGGAGACTGTGTTTTCAGGTGCATATAACTTTGCTAAATTTTAGTTCTATTTTATTATTATTATTTATTACTGAGACTTATTTTTAAAAAGGCACAGCATTCAGAGAATCTGGCTAGAAAAAACACATTTTTGATAATATCAAACGGATGTAAAATTGTATCAGCACATCTCAAATGCTTCATTTTTTAGAGCGTCTCTCAATAGTTATTCTGGGTCAGCAGCATGATTTTTTGCAATCCCAGTGAAATGAGCCATAAACCATTGAATGTTGTATTTGCATAAATTCCATAGGGGCTTTCTCAAAGCCAAAGCTTGACAATATTTTGTGAGTAGAAGATGTTCAACATGATAACACAGCAGTGAGTAGTATAAATCCCGTGGCTGACCTGTAAATATGAGGCCAAATTTCAGTTGTACTGATATCTTTCAGTTCTGACAGCTGAGTCATTTAGTCAGGAGCTCAAATGTATTTTTTCATATACATCTGATTAAGAGACTGTGGTCTTGGCTATTTTTTTTTTTTCCTTTTCCTTTCCAAAACTCAGTTGTTATTTTTAATATTTGATGTATTGTTTGAGGGTTGTGGAGATGCTGGCTCTCTAATATCCTCTAAAATGTAATCTTGTATTGATAACTGCTTCCAGCAAAAAGCACAGAAATCTGTACTTTCTGGTTATTTTCCAATCTTAAAAGGTATTTGATGTTTTCCTGACTGAGGCAGTTCTTTCTGGTTAGAAGTCACACATGGAAAACTATTCAAAATATTATAAATAATTACTAAAAGGTTAGAAGCAAGGTGACAACTCAAATTACTATTTTAGCAAACAAGTATGAGCTAATGGAGCACTATCTCCAAAGATAAGTAAATAATTGGACTAAATTCTGAGAATGAGACTTCTCTCACACAAGAGCTACCTATGATGTTATCTCCCTCTATAGAGCTCAGCAAAAGGATAAAGCAGAAGTGTTCTCACAAGTGATAATCCTAGTGCAGATATTGCCACAGACCAATCTAGCAATAACCTCATATTCTGGTCTTTCACTGTGTTGCAGCCAATTTCTTCCGTATGTTTCCCCTTCTGGTTTTGTTACTGGTTAGAAAGTTACCATGTTATCATCTGGGGAGACAAACAACTATAACAGTCATTATTCAATGGTTACTCATTGTTAATCTGTTTACAATTTTACAACATTTAGAGCAAAATAAAAATGTTACTCATGGAATCCTGGTTAAAACAGGGTTGAAAGGGCCTGTAAGAGCTGATGTAAGTCACCTCTTTGCCACAAGGCAGGATCAGCAACAGTAATTATGTCATTTGAGACAAATATCTCTCCAGTCCAGCTTTCTTAGTTTGCCTCTGATTTCCAGATGGACTGGCAGGCAGTCATGCACTGCTAGTCCCTTACTGCCATGCAAAAGGACAGTTCTGGTCAGTATCTCTCCCTTCTCATATGGAAAAGTCCACCCAGTATCTTGGACCAGCACCTCTCAGGATGTGGTCACACAACATCAAGGCTACATAGATCATATTTTATGAATTCCTGCTCAGATCTGTTATTGAAGACCTCCAACAGTGAGGATTTAATAAGCTCCATATGCAATCTTGGCTACTGCTATATCGTTAAATAATTTTTCATAGATGCCTTTCCTTGCTATGAAGTAAACATCGTCTTCTTGGCCTACCCACCACAAACACAAAAACCAGTCCCATCTGAAATCTTTGCATCCTACTTACTCAGCCTTTCCTTTTCCCCAAGCCGCATTTCTCAAAACCTTTTCTGTTCTCTCCTCTGGACTTCCCTTAGCACCAATGAGCAATGTGGAACACTGTGTCTTGTATGTGCTAGTTCATCCATCACAAGCTGATGGGCATTTGCTCTCCCTACCACAGGTATCAGTAAGACATCATTAGCTCCTGTCTATGATCCACTATTTCATTATATCTTCTGCAGAGCTGCAGCTAGTTCCTCCCCTGCAGCCAACCTTCCCCCAGTTTGGACTTCTAATCTTATTCATCCAACTGCAAAACAGGGTTTGGTTGTGTGGGTTTTTTTTTTTCTTTTTAGAATGTGTTTTTCCTATCTTTTTAGGCTTTGCTTTAAGTCTTGTCTTTGAAAGTGTGGGTGTATATAGCAGGATAACAACTTTGATCTTTTTTTTGACTGACCTAAACACAGAATCAACATTCAATGCTGTAATATTTTTGCTTTCCTAAATAAGGAAGAGTCCTGCTTTGCTCATGTGAAAATTAGAAGTTACACAGTAAGAAATAAATACAATGATAAATAATACCACTATTCATTCTCTCTCCTACAGCCTTACACCAAGTCTTCCTTCACAAGCCTAATCATTACAAAGAAATACCAACTGTTTTTTGTTTTGTTTGGGACTCCTTGTCTCTCTTCCTAACTTTCAGTACGCTTCTTACCATTCAGAAATAATTGGGGCAGTTAGTGGGCTGGTTGCAAATATATCCAAGTTCATAATCTCAACAGAAGCTTGGCATTTAATTAAAAAAAAAAAAAAAAAAAAAAGCATTTCACAAACAGATGGAAACAAAGGAGGAAATGGAAATTCTAGACATTCTTTCACACTATGTACAATATTCTGTCCTGTTGCAGATAAGTCTTGTCACTAATGCAAAGACTTAGGAGAGCTGTGCTCTCCCACCTTTATCTGTGAGCAATTTCAATGTCATTTTATGTGAACCAATAACCGCACCATGTGTCAGAAGCTGTTTCACATAATTTCTTTGGTGATAGTTTAAGCACCCTGCTGCCCCCAGTTACAGAAGGCATCTGAATTCCTGTACCACCACCTGGTGTAACACTGACACAGCTGGCACAGCCCTTATCGTAATGAATTAAAATAAATAATTGATTTCACTGGAGGAAGCAAAATCCTTCAGCCTGATCAGTTCAGTGCCACTAGATGTGAAACCACAGCCAAACTTGTCATTTTGGAGAAAATTGAAAAAACAACACTGAGATTGTGAGGTTCAGCTAAACAGTATTGGTCAGTTGCTTTCATATCCCTAAAGTTAAAAGATCCTATAGAAGTACACCAGTTTGCGAAGCTATATGCCATAGCGTAAAAAGAGAATATGCTATATGCTATAGCACATATACAGCATATGCTGTATATATGCCAACCTGCTTGTACAAGCATCAGCATAGCCACATACAAAGAGCAATGTGCAAGGCTTGATTGCATAATTCTAGGCAAAGAAAAGGGACAGGACTCCAGAGAACAGAAGCTGAGCCCAACTGAGTCTGTGTAGAGCAAAATCTGAAATAGCCTAGACACGTCACGCCCAACTGCAAGAGGTCTCTTTACAGGTGCTGTTTGTAAATGTTAGGTCCTTACTTCCTGATATGCCACAATGAAGGGTTTATGTCCATGTGTTAGTTTTTACTTTTTGAATTTAAGGTAGAGATTGTAATGGAACACAAACAATGACAGAGCTTTCCCTAAAAATAGTCTCTTACCTCCTGCCTGCAGGTAATACTTTCCAAAGGCAATGCTTTTATTAACTCCATGATGGCAGAATGAGATGCATTTTATTCTTGAATTATGCAGAATTATCAATCTAAAGGATTAAATATTCGTTTTTATTTTTTGATTTAGATATAGGAGCCCACCATATATAAGATTAAAATCCTTTACTTCCAAAGCAAGGCTTTCTACTTTCACAGGCAGTCACTTAGAGAAGATGACACTCCTGTGGTAACAATAAATATTTCAATATTTAAATAGAATAGAAACAGACTATTGCAGAGTAGCCAAGTGATCACAAGCAAGAATAGCAGACTGGTCACTTGGTAGTGAAATGTGAAGCGAAGAAAGATTCACATTTCAGTTCCCACTTCAATTAGTAAAAATTTATTTACATCCAGGACTCTCACTTTTCACGTATGTATCTGAACACCAGGAATATAACATGATCTTAGTTTTTTGAACAATACTTTTGCACACCAAAAAGAAGGTTCTTCTCTAAAGGAATTACCTGCAGAAAATTAGTTAGTCTAGATCTCACTACTGTTGTGAAATTCCACCATGGACAGTTTGTACCATGTGCTGGCTCATATGCAAGAAACTAACACTTGCTTTTCCTGATTGGGTGTTTTAATCTACTCATGGTGCTTTCAAAGACTGATAAAACAGTTGAGGAAAAAGGAGTAACTGATGTGATTCATGAGTAGTTTAGTCTTAGTTTTATTGATCATGTTGGAAATCCAATTCTCTGTTAGCAAACTTTCCCTTAAAGTATAAAAACCACAAAAAAGAGGCTACTTCTGAAAGGTTATATCATTAGGGAAGAAAAAATGAGAGTAATGAATTAACTCTAAATGCTGCAGCTTTAAACTATGGAACAGTACTTAATGTGCACAACACTGGGAGTTTAATGATCTTCCAATACTCTGTTGCAGAAAAGACAGCTATGTAATTACAACCTAAATTTTAGCTCTCAGCGTTAGGAAACACATAATGTTTCACAAAAGGCCCAGTTCTACCTTTCTACCTTCTCTGAAGCTTTCAAAAACACCAGTAGGATTTGGAGGTCAACAAGAAATTCAAAATAAGTCTTCAAAGGAAAAAAACTACATAAAAAAAAACTACAATGAACTGCATGTGCTTTCCTCTGAAGGCAGCTGTAGCTTTTACAATAATTAATGAACACTCTGGTGAAGGAAATAACTACCTATAGATATGACTAAATACAGAACAGAAGGTCAAGCTTGAATCTACCAAATATAATCTAACCTTACTATTAAAAAGAAGACATATTTCTAATAGCTCTGTGGAGGTGTTCAATAAAACAATGGTAACATTTAAAAAATGCTGATTACCTGTGACACAAGGATATTTTACATTCATTTTTGGCTCTTGTTTCAGTCTTTGTGCTTTCCCAAAAGGTATATATATTCAGGGTCATAGCAAAAGGAATGATTTATAATCTAAATTCTTAATTTTCCAGTTCATTACCAAGTCCTCATTTAATTTAGTGCCTTATTTTCCTCTGGACAATGCATTATCCTTCATGTTTCCAATTTTGTGTAAGTATACCATAATATCCACAGTACATTAGAAAGAAATAATTATGTCCAATCTTTCTGAGAAACAAATCATTACAAATAACCCACAGTTTCCTTATATATGAAAAGAAAAAAGATGTAAAACATATTTTATATCCATTATTCTACTAGAAAAACAAATAAAGTGGAACATTTGGGGCTTTAAAGAATATTACATAATTTCAAAACCAATAGAATATTAACATGAAATTTTAAAAATACTTCAGGATATTTTCCACTTTTTGTTTCTTAGAGTTATATTTTAAATAGAAAGAATTATTTGTAGACTAAGTGCTAGCTTTCTGGATACAAGTGCTGGGTTAGCTGAAGTTGAAGTAACTTTCCACACAGAATTTTTTCTTCTTAGTAGCTTGCATGGTCTTTTGTTTTGGTTTTAATGTGAAATAATGTGAGAATAATGAGCTAGCAACCTGGGCTAGAGATAACATTTTCTTCCAGAAGCTTTCCAGTGTTCAGGATTCAGTATGAGAAGAATGTAAGAAATTACTGATATCTTGGGTGTTGCCAAGAGGACAAAGGACAGCTGCCCAGCTGTAGATGCAAGATAGGACTGGGAGGGAACATAACAGGACAGCACCTACATTGACAGCCACATTAATTGATAAAGTACTCCATACCATGAATATCACGCTCCATACATAAGCATGAAGTTGCTGGGGACTGTCCATCTTTGATAGCCACCATCCATGAGGGGTAAATGGGTGTAATGTGTGCAGAGATGAAGAATGAACTTCATACTCCAGAGACCTATTTATTAACAGATTTGTCCTCAAATCCATCCATAAATTAATATATTTAATCTTTAAATAATATAGATTTATAAGATTAGCTGTGTAACAAATACACAAGTAAAAGCCTTCAAAATCAATTCACAAAAAGAAAAATATATGCTGGATGTTTTAGTTGCTATGTTCTCTCATTAGAAAAGGTAATTACTTTTAATATTTTAAGAGATGGTTTAAAAAGCATCTGAAGAAAGCAAGACATCAACATGAATGTAACTGAACATAAATATAGTGGAAATATTGCTAGATTAACAGAAAAATAGCAGATAACTAAACTTCTGCTCCGCTTATACCAGTGATATATTTATTGAAGTGAATACATAGTGAACTTACACCATACTTTAAGGGAAAAAGAGCACTAAGAATTCGGGGGGGAAAAAACAAAAACAAAAAACACAATGAAAAAAGTCTTTTGGAATCCTGTTTAGAAGTTAAAATTACAGTCTAATGTAAATTATCCATCACAGCACATACTGCTGTCAACTATCACAGCAAGCAAGGATGGTCAAGAAATTGCTAAATCCCACTCCCATTGTTTTTTATTCTTTATAATGACTCATCATGGACCCAGGATTGAAAGACAAGTTCCAGACCCCAGTTCTTCTGCAGAAACTGGTTATCTTTCTTTTACTTATCCTGTCGAAGTTCCAGCCAATTGCCTTTGCAAAGCTCAGCTGTGGCTATTATGCAGCAGAGAGGAAATTCACGTGGTATGCTGGCTCCAATATGTACCGAATTATACGTTTTGATCAATATTTTGAGTTCCATCCAGAAACCGATTAAAACTGAAGGTCAAAAAGTACCAACCTAATATTTTCTCACTGCAGATATTAATGAACTAATTGAAATATTTTTCACTAGCTTCAGAAGCGATGCATTTTCTTTACAAATTGCATCCCTGTAATCTCATCCTGAGACCAGACAGACCAGAATAACCCTGCAGCAATGAGAAAACTTCACACCCATTTACACATGAAATACAGCATTTGCAGCAGGGCTGCTTTCTGGCCAGTGGACCAAAACCCACTGCCAAGTGCATTCTGCAGGCTGAGCAGAATAGGGTTCAGCAGTCTCTGTACAGGGCACATGTCCCGTCTCCTGTGGCTACATACATATAGAATGAGCACAACAGCAGCCTCAGCACACCCACAACACACAAATGGAGCCCAGTTTTGGCAATGAATTATCTCAGAAAAGCAAGAACTACTTGTCCTGTTGTGATTTCAGAGGGAAACAATTTACAGTCAAATTCACAGTCAAGCAGGGCACTTGGTTATCCACAGCTAACCATGGAAGAAAGTGGTTAGTGCTCAACTTCTATAACTTTTTGATAAATAGCAATGTGTTTACCATACCAGAATTCCTGAACTTTCATTAAAAAACAAGGGCAAAAAGTGTTAAAAGCATCAACAAATTTTCTGCAGCTATTAGTTATAATTATGTTTTTCTCCCTATGTTGTCTACCCATGTCTTTTGACTGAAGAATGAGATCAACATGCCATAACTATAAAATGAACCATGTGTATAGTGTCTGAGGTCTCCTCTATTTTCACATCAAACCACAAAAAAGAAAAAGGATGACACTATAGATTTATTACATAGAAGGTAAAAATTACATGTTAGCTAGAGAATACCTACCACAGCAAACTATATTACACTTATTACTAGCAGCTTTTCAACAGACCCATGTACAGAAAACTGATTTAGGACAGCTTCTTTTGCTGAAACATCACTACGTTTTAGATTTCGAGAGACAATCTCATCCAGTTGAATTAAGGGATATACATAAGTTTAAAATTCCTTCTGACCAAACAAAATTAAATTACGACCTCTGAAGCAATATAATGTGACCTATGCTAGAGCATGGCAAATTAAAGTGTAACTGAATTGTTATTTCACACTGACGCTGGCTCTAGCCACTACTAAATTAGCTACCATCATTACTAAACAGAAGTCTCAGCAGATATAACTATGATAGGACCCCCATCTGGGGCACTTGCTACATCTTCTCAAACATTATACCTAAAATTCAAAGCCAGTAAAAAGTTAGATAGCTCCTGCCAACTGCTACCAGTTCCTTTTGTCCCTGTCCCTACTAATAAACAACATTTGTTTTTACTGCTGAGCACAGCGAAAGGCTCTCTGCTGCTTTTCTTGTTTTCACTGTTAAACTCTGACCCTCATTTCTGATCTCTAGATATCAACTTCTCCTTCCAACTAACTACTCTATCAGCACGTCCCTATGAACTGCTAGATCAAGGAACGTTCAGCATCTTTCTTTTCACATCCTTCCTGTACACACTACAGACTGCAACAGAGTAATTTTATGATTATGCACAAAGTAATACAAACTGTAAGAGGACTCAGATTCCATGGTGGTAGAGGGGAGGCACATATATAGGTGATGCAAAGAAAAGGATAAGAATCAAGAAAGTTTGAGTGGTTTTAAAATATGATATAGGAATTTCAATTCGGGGGTTCCATGCTCATAATCATGATTTTCTTAATATTCTTAGCAGATGTGGTTTGCTACTAGAAGCAATACACTGGATAAGAATTGCAAATGTAAATTTCAAACTATGCCAAGTGTGCTACAGTGGATTAATCCTATAACACACATTATTGCACATCTGAAATTGGAAATTGCTTTTAACTGGTTTAATTACTTAAGCACGGAAAACATTGTCCATGATAACTTCATGTGTTGAGAATTTATACATTGTATCACTTAAGGCCATCAGACTTGTGCTAGCTTCCATAATTTCTTTCTCGTCTCCAGAACAGCATCATTTTGTGCTTAGAGATATAACAAACATTTGAGTGGCTTTTGTTGGAAAGCAGTCAAGGAAAATGTTCTGCTAAACCCAGAAACAAAAATGTTCCACTAAACTCTGAAGCCTTCTGCTACTGCTGCTGCCCAAAGAACCACTAGCTGGCATCAGGGACTTCCAGAAGGAACATTCAACTGAGGTATTCAGATGTTTCAAGTCAGATAAAACTTACTGCACATACAGAATTAGAACTCTCAATAATATGGTGGTTATTAAAGTCATCATAGCAAACACTACATGATTGCAGATAGAAGTAAAAAGATCATCACCTAATATTATTATCAACATGAAAAAAACTGACCATTATGCTCATTTGTTTTGGCAAGAACAAGGCAGATCATGGACATGCAGGTCTTATACCATTGAAACAACTATTCTCAAATGTGCTCTGTACTACAAAATCCAATTTAAATAGCCCTTTGTATAGCTTTATTCATAGTTCATATACTCTACAGTCCAGTTTGAATGAACTTTATTGAATAAATTTACACTTATAACTCTCATATGATGAATGATTATATACCATTATATACCATTAGTCTCAATTATATACCATCAGTCTCAATGTTGTCAAGCATTCATCTTTCAGGTAACGTAAGTTTCTTTTCCACAAAATCTGACTTTGCTAACACTGCTGAAGACATTGTGTATCAAAATTTTATTTCTTGAATTGACAATGCTTGTCAAGCTAAAAGTAATGCACCATAAAGTTCATCATTATTCTTACTCCAATAAACAGAAAAAACACATTACTAAGCGAAAAGGTGCAGCACTACATTCCTATAGGCTTATGACACCATGCTTATTTGCAGTACATCAGTTCTTTTGTCTGTCAGAATATAGAAAATTGCTTAATTAGGCCTCTCAATAGCCTAATTATTTTCTTTTTAAATTTCTGTAAATAAAAGACTTCATATAAACATCAGATATTTTAACGTAGTAGACAAAAAATTACAGATTAATGTAATGATATATATAAAAATAAGTTCAATTTCTGTCTCCCTCCTCCTGTTACGGAGGAGAAAATAAACTAAGACACAAATTATTCACAAAGGTACTATTTATTGCTCTCTTTGTAGGGGACTATCAACAAAAAATATTTTAGGTCCCCACGATATTTTTGAAGTTTCTTCAGCTGTCCATCATGCCCTATTCTCTATTGCATTTTCATGGACAAATCACTGTTAGTTTTTATTAATTCTTACTTGCCTTCATTTCTACAACATTCTCTCCTTCTCTTTAACCAGCTCTCTTGTCTCAAATCCCACTTCTATTACCATCAAAGAAATGTCCAGGAAGATGACTTTCAGAGTGACTGTCAGACAATGGCTTCTACTTTAGAAATTTGATCTTTTAAAATATCACATTCAAAACCTGAAATCTGATTTGTGGAGATTGTTTTCAGCTATTTTTTTAATTTTATTATTATTATTGTGGAAAAATGGTGATGATCAGAATGCATCATATTTCCTATAAGAAAGCCAACTTTCTCAAAAAAAAACCTTGACAACTTGAGGTTCTGCTTGAAGTTTTGGAAAGACACACTCCTGGCTTCTGGTTCCTGCATCCCTCATAAGATCTCTACCCATTTTGCATCCAAAAACATGGCTTGAGGCAATTTTTCCCTGTAGTGCCTTAGGCTTTAACTCTAGTATGGATTTTATGAGGACTGATAGTTGCACCTGTTTTGAGAATCCAGCATCTTAATCAAATTTCTGTCAGGAACTTGCCCCTTAATTTTTAGTCATTTAACAATTAGCAATCTTGTAAGCGCATACTTCAGTTTCCCCATGTAAACAATGCAGACAATTACCTACTTTCAGATTAGAGTGCCATCTAGAGTGCAAAATATTATCATTATGATTACTCCTAATCAAGATGGATAAAATAAAATAATATGTTATCCTTTAAACTTTATTGTTGCATCACTTGGCAAGTAAGATGGGCTATACAATTAGGAACCATTGTCATACAGAATATCCCAACCTTGACTCTAGGATTGAAGAAAGGAAACACTGAATAATCCCAGAGAGCAGACAATTAACAGAAAATATCACTCTTCTCCCTCTTCTATTGTCAGAAGTTGGATTCTATCTGCTGCTGGTACAGGTCAGAAGAAATTCCTCTCCCTCCCACCCAAGCCATAGAAGCAGAAATAGAATTATGACTCATGGGGTGACTCAAAGGAATAACCCAGGCTGCTGGAGGGTCTGAGTCAGGGAAGAGAAACCCCCACACACAGGGACAGGCACTGCCCTTTCTCTTTTATTGGCAGAACTGTAGTTAAATTATCTTCAATATTTTCTAATATTTCTGCTTTCTAAAGGAAGAAACAATAGAATTTGAAACATACATTGTAGCGCAATCCCCAATTCCCTAGGGCAGGGGTGTCAAACTCATTTTCACCAGGGGCTCCATCAGCCTGTACCCAGTCCTGAAATTATATATGGCCTTTTGAAGGCAACCTCGAGGCTGATGGCACCCCTGGTGAAAATGGCTTTGACACCCTGCTTTAGGGTGTCTGACTTCAGTCACTTTTAGCCAGACAGCATGAGAAAACTAAGACAAAACCTCAAACCTATAAATAATGCCTGTCACAGAGGCCCTTTTTTAAAAAAAAAAATTATTTCAACAGCCATGGACATGCCTACAGACTAGAAAGCTCAGCTACAAGGTTTTAATTCTAACTATTATTTTGTGCTCTGGTCTATGACGGTGTCATTGGGATACTCGGATCAAGAATAGGCAAAGAATTGTAAGAGCAATGTGCAATAGATATCATAAAGAAGTATTTGAGTTGAAATTAGATCCTTTTATGTACTAAGAAAACAGAACTTTTTTCCTGGATTTTAAACTAGCTGTAATCATTTTGATTAATTTGGCATTGATGATTTTTGAAAGCCTATGTTGTTCTCTTTCATGCTATACTTTTCTTCCATTAAAATAGTCGTTTACAGAACACGATGATCATGATAAGTTCTGTCTTTATGCTGGTATATCTTGTTTTAGCAGTATATCTGAAGCAATTATTGTCTAAAGTCATAATAATCTAAAAGAATCTTTCCTGTTTCAGGCAACTCAATTAGTTTTATTTTCTTTGGTCATTATGTCTGCCATTCCTAAAGAATGGGAGCTCCTATAAAACTGGCAATTCCAATGACAATTTTACACAAAGCACTCTTTTCTTTCTTACTTCTGTATAACTGAATGTGATTTTGATGACAAAGGTATATCCAGTAATATTTCCTGTCAGAAAACTTGATGCGTATAACAGAATTACTTGAATTACTACTGCAAGACTTAATAGTTTAAAGTTTATATAGCTGAGGACCATTTTCCTTTCAGTCTTTCAACTGCTTTTTTAAAGCAACAACAATAACTTCCCTATTTAGATTGTACTACAGGACAGCAAAAGCTTTGTCTTTGCAGAATATGTAAATATAGAGCTTGGATGCTTGCCAGCAAATGAAGCATACTACAGCATTGAAGCTTACTCAGGTCATTTGATAGACACTTATGACTGCAGAGGTTTTAAGGCGAGATGTGAACATGTACTTTAGTCTTCAGCTGAACAAGTGTAATATCCCCTCTGCCCTCCTGACTCCATTTCCTTCTTCACCATGTGTCCATCCCCCAGCATTCTTCTGCTCCCCATGACATATATAATTAAAATCATTAGATGTATACAAAATTTGCTCTTTGTAAAGACATACATTGTTATTTCTGAATGTGTTTTGTAGTCTATTTCTATATTAAGGTGACTGAGAAGAGTTCAGGAATCAAAGAAAGATTCTTCCAGAGGATGAGTTAGCATTTCAGTGGGATACTGGACAAGATACACTTTAGATGAGACAGTACTTGATGATACCACAAGTACTTTAGCCCTGTAAATAACTCTAACAGCAGCAAGAACAATGTCATTGCAGAGATTTAGAGAGCAATTCTGGGTTTAAACAGCTCCAGCTTGCTTGCACAGCTTGTTTAGCTAAGAATCTGTAACTAATGAAGTCTGTTTCCACACACAAGTTTTTACAGCTATGAATCACCCAAGATCTCCTGTTGTAAGATTCCCACAACACACGCACGCACACGCACATACTCACTCTACTGTACAGTGCCTATTTATCGGTAGCTTGTTTTTCTTTTATAAGACACATTGGGAGCATGTCTCATTGAAAACAACAAAGGACCTAGTGATTTATCTCTATTCCCTCTGTCACTTTCCATTAGAGAATCCCTTAATTTAAGGATAACAGGGAACGGCTCAAAACAGCTGAGTTCCATTCATGGCATCGTTGTGGTGCTTCTGTCTACCCCCAGGAACTGAACACATTCATCCTCTGTATATCTTTGGGCCAGTTTGATGGCTTTCTGCTTTCAGAACAACACTGGCATGTCACGAATCCACAGAACTTCCACACTGATACACAAGAAGCGCGAGTCAATGAAGTGCTCAATAGCAGCTGCAATTTACTGAAAATCCTTGACACTTTTAGCCCTGTAGGCAATCCTTTGTGGAAGGATGGACTTCATGTGATTTCCTAATAAACAGCAATCTACATCAATGTCTCGGTACTACAATAGAGATGTTTTCTTTGTACTACCCTGTGGTTCCAATTATTCTCTTGACTCTCTTGGCATTAGTAATGGGACAGCAATGGTAATGCAAAAAGTTTCCATTACTTGAATTCAAATGGTTAACTAAGGCCAGAACCAGGGCTTTTTTACTTTAAAAAAAATAGCCTATTAAAAATTTATTTATTCACTAAATATGATTTTAACCATTTTTTTCCAATGTGAAGCCCCTGATAGGATATATGATGAGGTGGCATTTCAGAGAGGTGGAGCTCACTGATACATATTTTTAAAAGATATGTACTTCACACTGATTGTGTAAACTGGGTAACATTTTTATCGACAATATTAGTTTTATTTAAAAAGTGTTTCTGTGAATGAAAAAATATTAAAATATTTTCTAGAACAAGTTTTGTAGAATCAAAATAGAAAGAAAAAAATAATTTCAGAAATAAGACTCATCAATTTAAATTCTATAAAAAATAATGTTTCATTTTCTTTATGAGTAATAGGAATTGTTCCTCTATTTTAATACTCATAGTAAAACATGTACAGGAGAAAAACAAACCAAAAAAAAGCAATAACTCATGTCACCTTCTGGTACAAGTAATCTAAGCTTTTTTATAAACAAACCTTTTTTTCATGTAGAAACTTTAAAATAACTTGCCAAAATGAAATTCTTTCATGCTTTTTTTTTTTTTTGTGTGTGTGTGTTTTTATCTGAAAACTGGCCTTGAAAACTAACAGGTGTCAGCATTTTTCTTTAGTGCAATGGTCTGTATATAGAAATATCTGTGATGATAGCATGCAGCTGGCAAAGACATCCTTTCATGAAAAAACTTAAACCAAGAGCATAAGACAATTTTCCAGATGGAAGAATCTATCTGAAACCAAGAAAGTGTACTCATTGATACTTCATATGAATGACATTCTCAAGACCCCGATTAAAATAATATGTCTTTTACATAAGATTGACCGTATGAGAGAAAAAAAAAAGAAACTTTTGACTGAATCAAGTTTGAGAAAGAGAAGGACAGAGGCAAATTACTCTGTCTTGGCCTTCCAACAAGATCCTTGGATTCTTGCTCTGCACAGGTTCTGGAGTTGCAAAATCCTTGTCCCATAAAAGTTAACAAGGAAAAAACTCTCACTGACTTCAATGGAATTAAGATTTAATTCAAGGATTTCCTGCCCTGTGAGGTTTAAGTGTATTAATGTACTTGGACAGAAATCTGTTCCTATGAAAAGCTAGAATAAAATAATCAATTGAAAACTGTATCCAGAGAACGCTCCTATCTTCCATTTTATCTCCAGAGGTGCTGAATTAAACAAACAAACAAAAACTACAGAGGAAAAAATTACAAGACAAAGGGGAATTATTTCTCAATATTCAGATATATTGTTTCTTAAAAATTCAAGAAACTTTAAACCATGAGGAACAGAGGAAGAATGTAGCCAAACTGTGCTTTTAGGAGCTAAATCAACCCAAATCAAAATGCTTTGTTGAAATTAAGATTTTCTTATTTTTAGGTGCATCAGTGTGACATTAAGCTGCCAGCAGCTCAAATACCTACAGGTGAGATCTTCGCTTAGGACACGCTCACGAACTGTGGCCTTCTTCCAAAGTATTGGTAGGCTGGGGCAGGTGTTGTTTGGTCAAATATTTTTGCATTTGTGGTA
The DNA here is from genome assembly GCF_963082525.1 of Nesoenas mayeri. Classification (NCBI taxonomy): domain Eukaryota; kingdom Metazoa; phylum Chordata; class Aves; order Columbiformes; family Columbidae; genus Nesoenas; species Nesoenas mayeri. The sequence goes on from NC_137557.1 coordinate 14,946,458, forward strand.
AAATAGGCATATGAGCCAAGTGAAGGTATAACAACACAATACAAATTAAGTGGTTTGTTGCTCAGCATCAAATGGAACAAAGTACTTCATTTCAGAAAAAAAAAAAAAAAGGACATATATTTTTCAGTGTGCCTAGTATTGTCACGGAGGAAACAGAGTAAATTAGTACAGATACATTAGGAGAGAAAGGCCCTTTAGCCATTGTACTGCAGATCAATATCATGGGTAAATATAATTTCAATTAGACTATTATTAAAATATGGCTTCCAGCACCAGTATCAGTTCATAAAACAATGCATATTCTAAAGCAGGCAAATACAGAATTCTTTCAGCTGAAAATGACTAAAGTCTTACAGATCCCTTTGTAATGATTGCAGTTTGTTTGTCTATATAAAGTAGAATCAAGATGGATTTTCTGTTGCTTTATGTAAGCTTAATTTATCTAATATTATTGAAGTCATTAAAAATACATATAATGAATGCATAAATGACACAATATTTCATTTTTTTTTGTTCCAACAGTCAGTGAACGATATATTTGTCTTTTTTATCTAATTTGTAATGAATAAAGATTCATTTAATGAATGAAGATTACTACTCAGAAAGATTACAGAAAGATTAATAAAAATACAGAAAGATTAATAAAGATGTAGAATGATGTCACATATGTGAAATCTATATTCTACTATTTAATGTCATAGCATAAACTAAGCTCGTATATTGCTATTTTTGTATTGTATTATACAGATATCACCAGGGCAGCTAAAAATACTTAGAAAAAGTCACAGTATTGCTAATTTGGACATAATCATTTAAATCTATGGCTTTATTACTGTGGTTTAAAAGCTGAACAATAGCCATGATTCACCATATTGATTAGGAAGAGTCTTTTTTCTGTTTTTTTATTAACACAGTCGTGTTTGGTCAAAAAGCACTTACTTTTGAAGTAAAATACATCAAATTGCCCTCTACATTAAGGGAGATAACATCTGGCAGTTAGTAAAAGACAGACAAAAAACCATAGAAAAGAGAGTGTAACACAGCAGAATAAAAAGACATAGATCAGGCCAATAAGAAAATAAAAGTAGAAGGAGAACAAGGGGAAAAAAAAAAAAAGAGTAAGAGAGAAAAAACCCATATTTTGAGATCTACACAGACCAGAGAAATAGAAATATCCTTTTATATCAAAAAGGTAAGATTAGTCTTGTCATCATTCTAAAAACTTGGAAAGCATAAGTCAAAAACTGAGTGGCTAGAGATCTGGCTTGCATATCACCTCTGTTCTTTGACTGCCATACTCCAAAAAGATTTTTAAAGAGGGCACGAAGCAGCGCTCCCTGTGTGTGGCAGATAAAGACTTTTATTCTTCTTGCATAGCACAGAAAAGCAGCAGCCTGTTTTTACAAACATGTCATTTGTGAGAGGTACAGTTGAACTGCATAATAAGCCTATCAGGATCACCAGAATGCTCATTAAAACCTGAACACCAAACATGCATTCCTTACACCACTGTAGAAATTGATCCAACTGTTGAAAGTAAACGTTCTTTCTGAAGTATATTTCGTGTCTCATGCTGGAATTATGTCAGAAATTGCTTCAACTCTTCTCCCATAATATAATCTGAGCCTTCACCAATCTGCCCCAGTGAATCATGCTGCCCATCAGGTAGAAGGCATGTAATTACAGGTGTATGGGGTCTGAATATGCAAAGTAAAAGTAAAATAAGGCTTGAATGTGCCTGAAGCTGTGTGCAGGTTCTTCACAGACCTTTCACAAGGAGGGCAACTGTGCTGCTAGTGAGTTTACTTTAAAGACTAAGCATCTGCGGTTGAATTGAACTAGCGAAATCAATATTGCAGAAAGCTATGGAGATTTTCATGACACATGTGGATATTACAAGTCAAAATATTTTTGTACACACATTCCTCCAGTTAATCCATCTGCAAAGAGCACTGAATCTCATGGTCATCATGAGCAGATCTGCCCAAGTGACCTTTGGGGTAGGGAGAAAGGAAGAGGGAGGGAGAGTGAGAGAGATGGGGGGAGGACAGAGAGAAAAGGATGGAAATACTCCAATAACAGAAATATTTTCAAGACTTCCAGAATGTTTAATAGGACCATGTTGCTATTTACATTGAGACATAGAAAATTCAATACAGTTTACACCTTCCAGAATTCTGGAGCTGCCAGCTCAGAAGGAATGAAGCACATAAATAATGTATTTCCTGTTATTCTTGGTCTGCAGCTCATCTTCTACTGAGTACTGAGAAAGAGTTTTAGAACCCTAGGAGACAGCTGGTGCTGTCTAACATGTTTGACTTATTTTGTGAGCAGAGAATGAAAGTCATAAAAGGCAAAAGGAGAACCTAAAACTAAAGATGTATTTTTTCCTATAAAAAAACTTGGAAGGTTACAAAGCTGTGCAAGAAGGCAGAAACAAGGATAATCTGTCTCAAGTAGATTGGATGAAAATCCAAATGTGCAGTTTTCTCTTCACATAAACAGGCTTATGTTCTTGGTAATATATAATACTTTGCATCTCAACACAAATGCCGGAAAGCTAATGACTGTAAAAGATTTAGATCACTTGAGCCTGTGGACCTCAAATGTGTTGCCATTTAGGATTCAGCTACAGTTTTGAAAGACTGAGGTTCAATTGTTCTTTGACACAATCTGCAGGGCATAAAGGTTTTCAAGCATTAGGTAGACTTTCTGCACCACATAAAAAACTCATGGGTTCATCTGCTCATTTCAAAGAGCTAGTCGGACTGGAATTAGTAAACCCCATTCCTGTTCTTCAGCAAGCAGGCCAGCTGGAGACAAAAACACTCGTCCAGCTGCTTTCTCATCCCTCTGTAGACCATTTTTTCCCCTTGTAGGAGAATTCCTCTCTTGAAAAATAAACATCTTAAGCCAGAAGTATACAGTAGAATGGCATACATCTGATTTTTCCTAATTACAAAGACAGACGTAATAGTATCCAAATACAAACAACTGGACTGAACACATGCCTTTTCACACAGCCTTCCTTAATTTGACCCAATAATATGCTGAGTTATGACTCTATCAATCATCATTCATAAAATATAAAAGTCAACATGCACACAAATGCACTTCCGGAAAGGATGGTTAGAAATGAAGCTTTTTTCTCAAAACAATTCCCTTTCTGACCAGCTCATGTCTCCTCCAAGACACAAATGGAAAAGCTTTTTTATCCCTAGCCACAAATTCTGAATACAGACCAACAAATCTTTGGATTTTGACTCTCTGTCTCCAGCATGATTTGCAAATCTTCTGACACATTTCAGAAAGGGCTATTGTACCAAGGAGCTGACCAAAACCTATGTCAGTATTTCATGTACCAGAAAAAATTGAGACAGTGAGTGGTCCCTCTACCCTTCCTTTCTTCAGCCCTCAAGGAAGTCTGGCACAACCAGAGACAAAATGATAATGGTGAAGTTTCTTGGGTCCAATAAATAAACCTCTTTCAGATATGAAGATTCAACAATATTTTCTTGTACAGGGACTCGGCAAGATGATAAGGGAATTACCTCATTATGTCCTCTCAACTAACAGGTTTCAAAGATCAACCCATAGTTATTATGTCATTGATAACAGAAGTTCCAGCAAACTTATGCAACCTCTATGTAACAGCTGATTTGGCAGAAACTTCTCAAAACATGTCCCAGCTTGAAAGGTAATTTCAAGAACTCGAGAAAATGAGACAGAAAGCTGCTGCTTCTATTCAGCCCTGAATAGAGCTAAAAATATATAAATCGTGGTTCATGAAAGAAATATGGGGAGGCGAATTTCACTGCACCACAGATGATGAATCCTGGGCAGACAGCCTTCAAAAGATGCACACATCGCTATCACAGTGAGAAATTTCCAATGGAAAGCAATTTCACACTCCTTATACACCACTATAATCAGCCAAAAAATGAATTAGCATAGCCCAGAGGACAAAGGACTATCAAACAGGGTCTTGATCCAGTGAAGCACTTAATCTTATGCTTAATATTAAGCACCTGAGTTGTTCCATTAAGTCATCTATATGTGCAAATCAAACTTGGTCTAGCACTAAAAATAACTGAAATAATTTTTAGCCAGTCATCTATTTATAAAGTATATTGTTCTATTCACAGCTTACCCATGATAATAATCTTATTTTTCAAAATATCCTAAATTATTTAGCATTATACCTGCATATTTCTGTCACTAGTGCTTAGGCTGAACCCTATTCACAGTTCATGAAGATGTTGATCCATCATATTTTACGAATAATGAGGCATATATTCTTTTCAATGACAAGTATAGCTTTCAGAATAAATTTTCTGTTTTGCATAGTTTAATAAGTTCAAAATTCTGTAATATGTATATGACTTTATTTTTTCCTGCATTAAAAAAAAAAAATATTCCTTTAGTCATTATACATATTTATGAAAAGTAGCATAAATGCAATCAAAGCATACTACTTTTCTTTCATCTGGGCAGCTAGTCAGATGGTTTTGTTTTGTTTTGTTTTGGCACTAATACACTTGGGCAAGAATACCACCTACCACCACTAATACAGACAATTCCGTATTACAATTGCTACATAAAATTTCAGCAGGACATCTACTGGGAATGAATGACACTTGCAAAATTGTGCTATCAAGGTGTCACTATTTGCATTCAAATTCACCATATGTATGGACCTGTTACTTCTAATAACACAATTTTGTATTTAAATATATAGTGTATGTGCTAAAATGGTGAATAATACCAACATTGCTACTTACATCACTTCATAATCCCTTTCCAAATCTGGCATTTTAAAGGATCCACAACTAAATGAGGTTGCAGGTTGCTGTTCCCTTCTCAGCTGATGTTCAGAGCTTACATACACTGTGAATTAACTAAAACATTGACCTACATCACCTTACAAAAAAAATACTCGAAAAAAAGATGTCTTGAATACACACAGAAAGGCGAAACAGTTAGAGCTGTTGTAATCAATTTCCATTTGCAGTGGGGTTTCCAAGCATCATTTAAGTGACTACAGCATGTATTGACCTCAGGGATGAGAACTGTGTGTCTCACTCAGTGGAGTACTGAGTAAAAAGGTAAAAAAGAAAAGAGCAAATGTAGTTTGACATATTCCCTTGCTGTCAAGTTCTGATAGCAGGTACCATAGCTAGTCTATTTAGCAATCCAGGTGTTCAAATAATACATTTCAAGCCATTACAATTTCTTATTTTTCATGTTAAATTTGATGGAGGTGTTACTTTTTTCTTTTCATTCTAAGGTTTGTTTAGGGTTTGTTTAGGTTTTTTAGTTTGGTTGGTTTGTTTGGGGTGGGGGGGGGAGGGCTCTTGTTTGTTTGGTTTTGGTTTTTTTTTCATTCATGGTTCAATTTTTTTTTTTTTAAAATTATTACTTTATGAAAGTGATTTCCTTTCTTTACACGAAAATAGAATTTTCAAAATAAATAGTTGTATCTACAACCTAGTTACTGAAAAGCAAAGAAGATGCTAAGACTTATAATAATGTAGTAGAATTCAATAGTAAAATAATTTGTCCAAGATTCTTATGTGAACATATCTTTGAAAAGAGTAAATACAGTTTTCTCAGATGAGTAAGGTTTTCAAGTTATATTATTTTGATCTCTGACTTATCCTTCTGGAAAGTGTTCATAATTTCATTGAAAATTATGTCCTTTAGTAGAAAGTTTCAAAAGCTTACAGCAACATTTGCATGTTCTATTTAATTCTCTGATTTCTTCACAGCAATTTCTGTTGAGGTAAATTATATTTCTATTGAACCGCACAGGCTTAATCTTTAAATCGTCAAGGTTTTTCAATAATGCTATACTTAGAATGACATACTTGAGAAAATATTAGAACAGGATACCATAATAAATTTCACAACACATTAAGAAGCAGTAAGACTGTGGAATTGTTTGTGCTTTGCTCCTGAACAGCATTTATGTAAGTATTTACACCACGTTGCAAAACCAAAGTGAGATTGAAAGCCCTACTGTTATGGAAATTGCCAGTAAATTTTCCATTTTCTTCACTGAGAAAGTCTTATTAAACAAAAATATACAACATGTAAGGCAGATATCTTTATTTCCCATCTTGTTTGAATGTGACTATCTGAAGCTGAAGACCCACTCACATTGTGCACTGAACATAAATGCTTATCAACAAGTCTGGAATACAAAATGTGTCAAGTGATAGAAAAGAAGATGTTCACAGAATCTCAAATACCAGTGTGTATTACTAACTAAAATGCACTGAAATAGAGTGTAAGAATTTTGATTACAAAACCAAACCTTATTTTGCTGGTTGTTGCACAAGGAACAATAAAGCTTGACAGATTAATCCAGAAGCTTGAAAAACATGGACTTTTTAAGCGAATGTTCACACTGTGGTGGTCTCCTAAGTATCCTACTTGCAGCTTAATTTTCCATGATAAGGAAACACCAGAAGTATTGTGACAACAGAGGAGAGCAGATCCAAGTTTGGGAAACAATCTACCATGAAACCCAGTTACTAACAGACTAATTTTTATGCTGTTCTAACTTACTTAAAAGAGCATTTTTCCAGTGTCTGTGTGTAGCATGAGATCTGGAAAGAATGTACTGAGCTTTGAATCACCTTCTTTCCTTTTCCCTTTTTTGCACCAAGTGCAGGCAAGCTGTTTATTTGAACCCAAGGCCCTTTGGACAGTCTCAGTTCAACACACAGATATGATATATGGCTACTCACACCTCCTCATCTGCTGTTACGGCATTTTGCCTGCTTACAAGGTAACTGGACAATTTTGCTATGAATGTCTGCACCACAGATCAAAAGCTCTCTCGAGGCACAGTGCTGCCTCTGCCATCTGTTTTGCATGACATTTGACAGGTCAAGGGAGGAATGGATGAGAAGGCAATACTATGCCACGCTTTTACTTACTTTTCCTCACTAGCTGACATTTTGTCCCACCTTTCTTCCACTTGCTGCTTGAAAAAATGTCGACAAAAAAACCACCAAACTTCGAAACAGAAAACAAAAAACAATCAGCCTCCTTCAGGATACATTTCAGTCTGTAATTGTAGAATCTCGCAGTAGTCAGTAAAGAGAGACTAATAGATATCATCATACATTTAACAAACTGCCAGCACCTTTCTGGAAGCAATAAAACCTACCAAAAATTTTAGAGTTCTCAACAACATACAGTGAGCTGTGCACTACTACCTGTTGCTAACACATACTAAATAATGCTAAAGAGTTGTGCAAAAAAAAAATTTAGAACAGAAAGCAATATAAATATAAAATACTTTCACCTGCTTCTTGATACTTTTCAAAGTATGCATGATACTTTAACAGTGAATTTTCATCTCTGATACTGCCAAAGAGAAAGTCAGAAGCTACCTCAGAATGAAAGAGTAGTGTGAAAGTGAAAAAGAGATTTGGTATATCATTAAACTCTCAATAGTTCAAGAAATAAAAGGAAAAAAGAAGATGGGGAAATAACTGACTTGACAGAAAGTGTTGACACTAATGCCTACAGAAAAATAGTAACTTAAAAAATCAAACAGAGTTAAACATTTTGGGTAATTGGACCCTTTATTTGCATACTGTAAATCTAAACTTGAATCCAATCCCAAGAAAATGCAACACAGTTGAAGAAATATGCCAAAGGGATGATACACTTTTAGTTGCTTATATCCACTCTAAGTGCACACAATTTTGGAAAGCAGGAGTCACTACCACTTCTACACAAGGTGTCAACACTTATGAAAAAGGAAGGGAACAGCTCTTTTGTTAGAGAGCTCTTAGCAGGTAAATATCAAATTCAGTGGCAATAAAATAACATATACTAATATTTAATGAAAGCAGTTAGTAAAGATAAAAACAAGAAAGACAGGCAGTACTTAGGAGGAAAAAAAAAAAGGCAGAATGAACAGCAGTAAACAATTAAGTCATGTAAATACCTTAACAGTTTCACCCTGTTGAAATATCTCTGCTAAATCAGACAGTATATCCTTATCAAATTGCATTACCCCTGACAGATAGATGTAAGACAGCTCACAAAAACTAAGATTAACTCTGAATGACAGTACAAAATCAATAATATAGTCAATACAGCTTCAGGGCACATGAAATTATCTCAGTATATTAGTTAAGTGTGATTCCACATATGGAAGTGTGTCTGGGAGACAAGCAGAAAATGAGTGTGAATAGTGTCATGCTGATATACATGCCTGTATAAAGCAGACAAATTGAGAATTAAACTGAATTCCAAACAACCGAGAAGATGAAACACCACAGAGAAACAATTTACTTATGCCAACGTCAGCTAACACACACGAGTAATTTGAAATAACTATGAAAAGACACACCATTACCATTTCAGTTTCCTGAGGCAAGTAATGGGATTTAGAAATGCTTAAACTTTTTCCATTAATCTTTCTTCAGAAAAAGAGAAAAAGTAGGCATACTCTTTTATGGTGTTTTGTAGTTATAGTTGAACTTGGGGGTATTGCAACATTTGCTTGCTTATTTTTTTTCCCTACACTTTTGATTCCCCATGCTCATTTTTGTACCAAGACTCAAATTTTCCCTTTCCCATTCCTACTGGCAGTCAAGGTTTTCCATGTCTTCAGCCACATGAGCTGAGCCTCAATCACGTAACACTTCTTTACAGACTTCACTCATGTGGCAGTGACCATAAAAAATAAACCACCAGCATGAATAGGTGTTGATGTGCCTCCAACTGAGCCCTCTCTGTCCCTGAGGACATGAGCCTCCAGCTCTTGTCATTCACAGCCGTTTGGACATTGTCCCTCTTTTTCAAAGAAAAGGCAACAAACAGGCCAGCTGGAAGGTTCTTGGGGTTGGGATCTGGCCTACTGGCTGGCAACAGGACACACACATGTAGGTTATATTTTGGATAGAGGCATTCTTCAGCCCTCCCATTGGAACAGCGATATGTGAACATATTCCAGATTTGTTGGAGCAAAGAGCAGGAGCTCTGTACATTAGCAATTTAACCTTCAACTGGGAGAGCAAAATCCAGAGTTCTGGTCAATAAGCCAAGTTTAATTCTGTGTTTTACATTAAATGGCCATTGGCTCCCTCTTATTCTGAAAAATTACACTGAAAGTAAACCATATTCAGATGTCTGCATGGACTTTATATTTACTGCAAAAGCCTGTTAAATGGTCTTGCTCATGGCTATGGCTGTATCTCAGCTTTGAAGTGGTGACATTTACAGAAATCGATAAACAATCACAAATAAGAAGAGGCATCTACTACCCATCACAGTTTTTCCTGTAGGCAAAACAACAGTGCAGTAAGTCTTAATTCACTCTTTTTTTTTTTTTTTTTTTTCCCTTTTGTTTCCATTATTAACACAGAGCATGCTAATTTGCTACACCAGAGCTGAAAAATCTGCAGGTGCCACAAACACTGCTGTGAAGTCAGGAGAGAGACTACAGGGTCTGAGGTTGCTGTTCACAATGCTCCAGGCACCAAGTAAAGGAGGAGGTAGATCAATCCATTACAGACCTTTCAGTGCTAAACAAAATGCTACATTAGAAACTATACTTCAGAGAATAAATGTGAACTGTCAGGGATGATGGGCTGGATGAAGCCACAGCCTTTCTTTCTATCTGTAAATTTGGTGATGGCCACACTGTGGGAAAAAAAAAGCTAGAGGCAATGCTCAAGTACTATGTGGCTCATTCATGAAACTGGATTCCTCTGATAGATACATTAAGAGATGCACTTTTTCTCTTTCCTATTGCCTCTGGTTTGGACAGCCTCACACAGACTAGCTTCAGAAAGCAAATGTGCAACTTAAATTTTGATGAATCAATTACTAACTCAGAGCCATGAAGCAGGGGAAAAGTTGAAACAAAGCTCCCCTTCCCAGACAAAAAAGTACATACCTAGTGCTATTTCGTAGTTCAGCAACACTTGAAATATTTTGATTATTTAGAAAATCTTTAATATCTGCACTTGAATTGATATTTTCATGAAGCAATACAACTGACATGCAATGAATACTTGCACATTTATAGTGCAATTACTGAACTATACTCCTGAAAAATGAAAAGGCCATTAAAGAACTGATATTTGCTGGCTGAGAAATTTACCTTTGTTAAAATAGCAGACCAGTTAAATGGATGATCTGGCAATAAAATAACTGTAGAAGCCTCATCTACCTTAAATGAACATTTGGCATTGATCTTGGAAAATATCAAAAATAATTTCAGTTTTCTCCTTCTCTGCTTTCTTCAGCACAAATGATTCCATTTTAAAGATTCCACCATGTAGGATAATGCAATGACATTTCCATTAGAAGATAAAGAAAACTTAAATGAATATAAATGTTATTGCAATTCACTTTTCTTGTCACAGGCACTAAAATAATAATCTAGTAGGTTATATTTAAGCATAGGTAACAATAAACTGTGCTAACTTACAGAAAAAGACAACAGATAAATTCAGGCAGGGGAAATTAAAAGTTAATACAAAATAATACTCAAAAGTAGTACTATTTGATGACATCACTATATACTATTAGGTCAAACCTGTAATTACAGAGAAGCCTTGAAGCCATATGCATTAAACAGATGTTTTACCTATACTTCCCAAAAAAACAGTTCTGTAAGAATTGCATGTCTTAGTTCTCCAGAGACCAAAACAAAGCAATCTGTAACATAACATAGAAATCTCATGAGGGATGTCTATCAGGTCATCTAATGAAGAAGATATCCTCTTACTGTTTTACTGAGTGCTTTGTCCATTTAATAAATAGCTAATTGACTGGACTTCCAACTGATAATTCCATCTTAACAGTGGTTTTGGCCCTGTCTTTTAATTTTAAGTAATCCTGACCACAGGTGGTGGTTGCATGTGGTAGCAGAAAAACCTTCTACATTTTCATTCGTAACAGTCAGATACTTTTTAATGAAATCTTCATCATCTCACAGATTTGAGAAGAACATTGTACACAAATGTATCCCCAGAATCACTTCCAGAGTGGAAGCTCAGGGACAAAACAATCTGAAAAAAAAGCTTGAGTCAGAGTCCACTGAATCCACTGCTTTAAACAGAATTTCTCAGGTCTTGTATTACATTGTTTTTCCTCCTGCCTTATGGAATAATGATTTATGACCACTTGCCCAGTGAACAACTTAAAATATAACCAAAATACCTCAGTTTAGCTCCTTACACCCGGTACAAATTTTATTTTAGGCACACTGACAAATCTTTGCCTTTTTGTGTGTGTGTAAGGATAGAATACACAAAAAATAACAAATCCTGTTCAAGAATACATAGTTCATTTTGAAGAACAGAGGCATATGGAAAAGTGGTGGGTCAGTATTTTAAGACGGTTTTGTAGAGGACCTGATACAACACCCATAAAATCTGTCTATTGTCTTCAACAAGTATTACATTATTTGGATGCTCTGTATGCAGACTGCTGTAGCTATTGTATCATGAGGAAGAACATCTGAGTGCTAATCTATAATAACATTAGCATTGAAGAAGAGTGAAAAGCACACATAAGGAGCTCCATTAATTTCTTATAAAACCCATTACTAAGTGTTATTTAGCATTTGCTCCTGAGGCTTAGTGTTACACTAAATTAATAGCATTCCAGTTTCTATTCAACAGATTCCCTTGAACTATTACATAAAAAACTAAAAACCACACTATAGAAACAATAGGAATCACATTTAATCACAAAAAGAACAAGAATCTGTCTTTAATGTTTTTATTCTGTACCTTAAGACCTTACATTATGGCCTAAAGTATAATCTGAACATCTTGCTATTACTCAGGTTAGCATCAGCATACATGGACAGCTGCTCTCCCTCATCTTTGCCAAGTCTTGGGAAACAGGAGAGGTGCCTGAGGACTGGAGGAAAGCAAATGTCACTCCAGTCTTCAAAAAGGGCAAGAAGGAGGACCCAGGTAACTATAGACTGGTCAGCCTCACCTCCATCCCTGGGAAAGTGATGGAACGACTTATCCTTGGTGCCATCTCAAGGCATATCAGGGATAAGAGGGTCATTAGGGGCAGTCAACATGGCTTCGCCAAGGGGAAGTCGTGCTTGACCAACCTCATTGACTTTTATGAGGACATAACAAGATGGATGGATGATGGCAGAGCGGTGGACGTGATCTACCTTGACTTGAGTAAGGCATTTGACACAGTCTCCCACAGCATCCTTATAGCTAAACTGAGGGAGTGCGGTCTGGAAGATTGGGTAGTGAGGTGGACAGGGAACTGACTGAAGGGAAGAAGCCAGAGAGTCATGGTCAATGGCGCAGAGTTCAGTTGGAGGCCTGTATCTAGCGGAGTGCTGCAAGGATCAGTACTGGGGCCTATATTATTCAATATATTCATCAGTTATTTGGACAAGGGAATAGAGTGCACTATCAGCAAGTTTGCTGATGACACCAAGCTGGGAGGAGTGGCTGACACGCCAAAAGGCTGTGCTGCCATCCAGCGAGACCTGGACAGGGTGGAGAGTTGGGCAGGGAAAATTTTAATGAAATATAACAATGGAAAGTGTAGAGTCTTGCATCTGGGTAGGAGCAACCCCACATTCACAGCCAGCACTGTGCCCTTGTGGCCAGGAAGGCCAATGGCATCCTGGGGTGTATTAGAAGGGGGGTGGTTAGTAAGTCAAGAGAGGTCCTCCTTCCCCTCTACTCTGCCCTGGGGAGACCACATCTGGAATATTGTGTCCAGTTCTGGGCCTCTCATTTCAAGAACTGTTGGAGAGAGTCCAGCACAGGGCAACAAAGATGATTAAGGGAGTGAATCATCTGCCTTGTGAGGAAAGGCTGAGGGAGCTGGGTCTCTTTAGTCTGGAGAAGAGGAGACTGAGGCGTGACCTTACTAATGTTTACAAATATATAAAGGATGAGTGTCACAAGGATGGAGCCAGGCTGTTCTCGGTGACAACAATGATAGGACAAGGGGTAATGAATTCAAACTGGAACACAAGAGGTTCCACTTAAATTTGAGAAGAAACTTCTCAGTGAGGGTAACAGAGCACTGGAACAGACTGCCCAGGAAGGTTGTGGAGTCTCCTACTCTGGAGACACTCAAAACACCCCTGGATGCCTTCCTGTGTAACCTCATCTGGGTGTTCCTGCTCTGGCAGGGGGATTGGACTAGATGATCTTTCGAGGTCCCTTTCAATCTCTAACATTTGGTGATTCTGTGATTCTGTAAAAGTGTTGAGAGTACCTGAAGTCAAATTAAGTCTCTAAGAAGCCAAAAAGAAGGTAACATTATGTATGATGGAACACGCCAGTCAATGTCATGTGATCTGAGAGTAAATAAAAAGCAACAACCCTGAGGTTATCACTAACCTTCAGATCTCCTTCTTATTTAGACATATATCTGATTTTAGGGGGAGGGGAAAGTAATTTAGGTCTCCTGAGACTTACATTTAATTAGTTTTTAATCCATTTCTATACCAAATGCCTCAGAGGGTGATTTCATCTTTAAGTACATCTAATTGGATGTGTTTTAATTTAGGAAGCCTACAACATGCATAATATAACTACCAGGAGTTAAAGTACAATTTTATATTTTAATGTGTTTATATTTAATTTAAAATTCAGTAAACAGGGTTTCACTCTCTGCTGGAGTAAATTGGTGAAACCCAATTAACTTCAAAGGGGCTGTTCTCAGTGTGTAGCATATGTGAAAGTCTTGGATGATTAGAGTCTAAGGACACCTGCAAAGCATCATTACAATGTCAATGAAAAGAAAATATTTCATACTCCTTCTGCAACACCTCTGAAAAGTTCAGCTTGATAGTAGGAAGGGACAGAATATTTCTTTGCTGTTCTTTCATTAGATTGAATTGAAGTATTGAATTACATTATTAATTATGAATTAAAATATTAAATCATGATTTAAAAATAAATTTATTTGAGCAAATACACTGTATTTGATAAATTGTGTCCCTCCATCCCGCTAATTCTATATGAAAACATTTTGGAAGTATTGACACCACTAAATATTCCAAACAAAACTAAGCTTCTGCAATATAAATTCTGCCACCTGAAAATTCTGGTTCACTTAAGCAGCTCATCAAATGGTACACCAAACTTTCTGACTCTGTATGCACATGAATCCTTTCAATGTAACTAAATCAAGTAGACATATTTTTGCTTCCTAACAATAGACTTTTCTACCTTAACCATCAGATTTGAAACTTCCTTTGGCATAACTTGAAAGAACTAAAAAGCATTACTGAAAAGTTTTTAGTGATGGTGATTTTGTGAGTAAACTTTTATGAATGAATATACAAATATTTTAATTTAAAATGTGCACATTATAAACATCCATTCAAATAACATTAATTTGAATGCAAATTAAAAATTACTCCTTAAAAATATTATCAATAAATTGCTTTACCATTTTGTAATACAGTCTAACACTCAAAATGTCTCAAACTACATTTTCTATCAACTCCACTTTGCAGCATTTATATGGGGCTATAATCTTCTTACAGAAATACCATTTTGTACAGAGAAATATAGATCTGATATGAGGATATTAGCTGGATACAATGTTTGCTTCTGAGTGCAGAGGTGTGTCCTTCTGCTATAACAAAACGAGAAGTTATGTCCAAAAATGGGATTACTCATCTGCACACCTACCTCATTTTCATTGTGAGCATCTCTAAATAATTTATTTTTAGTATATACTTTTATAAACTCTAGAAATAAATATCTCCTGCCATCAGATTAACATAGCTACCCATCAGCATAATGTTGGCACTGTAGATTTGGATTAAAAAAATAAACAAAAACCACGAAGCCTTTCCTCCTAAACCATTCACTAATTTTTCCTCTCTCTCATGCAATCTTTCTAATCTGTGATGTTTTAACTGGAAAAGGGTAAGAAGCAAGTTAATAGCTGTTCTGTACAGGTGTATGAGTATTGTTTTTCAGTGAGGCAATAAAAGCATAAATAAATACATACGAAAATAAAAGAAAAAAACACCCCAAAACCTAAATTGTGAAAAACACTAAACCACCATTTCTTGTATATATTAACATTTCCTGACAATAAAATTATCTTCTTTAAAGCAGTTTTCTAAATGGAAAGAGCAGTTGTTTTTCTATGAGGGACATGTATTAATAAATCTATTTAATTTCCTGCTTATATTTGCTTTTCTGGTGATATACTTTGATTTCTCATTTGCACATTTAGTTATTTAACCAAATTTGGAATAAACTTTAATTCTGCAACCAATCTTTGCTGATTCAAATAAGCTTTGTAAAATTAACTTTTCTGTATACTAGGAAGATCAATTATTGACAAATCTAAGATGCTTACAGTAACTTTCAGACAAACCAGAACAGTGGACTATGTATACAGTACAACCCAGAAAAATGGTAGAGATCTTTGAGCAAGCCTAAACACCACATGCAGCAATAGATCCAAAAAATAACACAGCTATTTTATCATGGTTTTACAAGTTTTTTATGGTGTTCTTCTGCAGTTTGCAGAGAAAAGTTTGAGGAATTGTCCAAATGCTACAGAAGAGGTACTCAAAGAGTTTCTGATTCCCTTTTATGCACTGGGAAATAATAAAAGCCTAATGTGAAAATGAGTAAAGGACAAAGATATCAGATAGCGACTCCCTGCCAATGCACAGTAATTTTTCTACTTGTCCCAAGAGGAAACTCTTTTCCCAGGCATGCAGGATCAGGATCCATCTGTTGCTCTGTCAGTTGAAAGCATCTACCCAAGCTCTATGTGTCTAGCATGACTATACGGAAGTTATAATAGCCTAACCACGACAGCTGTGGACATTAGTGCTAACTGGCTTACACTCCAGAGAAGAGTGCGAACACCAAGAACAACCACATAAGCAATATAAAAGAATAACCCTGTACGTTAGGAGAATGAACTACTCAATTAGCAGCAAAAATTATAATGCCTTGTTCAGAAAATAAGTCTCCCCAAGAGAAAATTAAGCTAAGTGGAGCTACATAAATGCTTCTAGTCTCTGTGTTATTATATTTAAAGTTAACACAGGTATTCTTAAATATACACCGCAATCTGCAGCACAACATACCTTCAGCTGCTCTTTCATATGCAGCTCCAATCACTACAATTTGGTGTGCTGGTTAACACAAAGGAAAAACAGAGGCAACCCTTACTCATTTCCCTGAAGCAAGAAATACAGTTGTTATGCACTACTTCTGAGTACACTTTAAACTCCAAAGTAATGGCAAAAAGTTGAGGAACTAACACATAAAGGACAAAAGAGGACCAGTTACTGGCAGCAGCTTTGGGAAGAACTTTGTTGAACATAAGATCATAATCTTAACTGAACAAGAATTAGGATGAAAATTGCCCTGATAAGGACGTCTACAGCTCATCTAAGTACACCAGCAAAAATCAATGACAAAAATCAGAAGGAAGATTTAAAAAATTTGCACAGACTGCAATAGTACTAAAATTCAAATGGTAGATTCTCTTGGAATAGATACATTTTTTCCATCTATAAATATTCCAGAAACCTTGTAGGGAAACAGAAGAATTTAAATAACTTGTCAGTTTTGGGAAGTTAAACAGAGAGCAGCTGATTACCTCCAGTTATCCTTTTGCTTCTAAGCGTACTTTTATGGTGTGTTTTGTGACATATTTATGACATTATGACATAGGGTAAAACTGGATGTGAGGCCATAGTACATAATGCATGGGAGTAGAATCTCTTCTTATCCTCATAGCACTGTACAGACACAAGATCACACACACAGGCGTAAATATCCTAGACTTGTGCACAATTATGCTGCCTCTTCCTACTGGAACTATCTAATAAAAGTTTGAGCTACTCGGAGTAAATCTGTCTAAGTGGTATGACACAGAATCATACCATTGCCATTTGTTTAAATAGTGACAGTTGTGAATATTTTCCATGACATTTTTCTTCTGCTAAGTATCCTTTAACTCACCGATTGGATTTGCTAGATTTCTGTGGATAAATCATAACACCAGACCACATTCTCTGCATTTCTGCCACAAAATTGACTGCCAATAATGAGTAGCAGATACTGCTTTGTAGTAAAATAGACAGATGGTCAGTTAATCTTAGGCCTTGGCAAAAATGAAAAGAGAATATTACTAAATAATAAAATAAATGAACACATCAAATCCAGTCTGTCTTAGTTTGGATACAAAAATTGAACTCTATTCATGTTATTCTTGTCCAAATATCATGAGTATATTACACCACATAAAATCTCCCAGAGAAGAATTTTCCCAAGCCAGAATTAAACTGTTCTTATTGCTCCAGTAATTGACAAGTAGGGTTGATAAAAACACTGAAAACAAGTAGATACTTTGAAGGGAGATCTCTTTTAAAATTTAAGTGTTCTGTAAAAATTTACCGACATGCTATAAACTTTTCAAGAAGTTTTGAGAGAAAAAAGATCTATGATATCAAATATATAACATTTTTAAAAACTGAAAACAATATAGTGATGTCATAATTTTGTTTAAACAAAATGAGTTTTCAATTAACAGAAACATTGATTAAAATACTGAAAAATATCAAAATGGAAGAAAAATTGTACTAAATACTCTGAAATCAAAGTCCCCCTTCTAATACACCCCAGGATGCCATTGGCCTTCCTGGCCACAAGGGCACAGTGCTGGCTCATGGTCACTCTGCTGTCCACCAGGACCCCCAGGTCCCTTTCACCTATGCTGCTCTCTAAGAGGTCATTCCCTAACTTATACTGGAACCTGAAGGCCCTGTACAAAGATGTTGAAGAAAAAAAAAAAAGCTGTACTCTACCAACAGCACAGAAAAATGTCAAGAGGGAGAAAGTTATACATCAGTCAAGCATTTTTGGGACAATATATTGTTTATAAAGCAGGAATTACTCCCAAAGCATAGGGATCATGGCATCTATCAACCATGAAGAAACCTGACATCAGGAAAAAAACAAGACTTAAACAAAATAGAGAATTTCATATTACCAACTAGAAGTTCACACTTGCATATCAAGTGTTTTGCTTGGTATGTTCAGAATAAAGATTTAGAGTTGAAAATTCTTGTAAGATATAAAGAAACACCCTTGAACATTAATGGAAAAAATATTCATTGCATTGGTTAATTTAAGTGCTAATGAGATCAGAAGTAATGGAAAAACCGTCTTATGATTACTGAAATATGCTGGAGAAGTTCTATTGCCAGATGGTACAGGTTATTTCTTATGAAGCTAGACAGAAAAGGGAAAATAAAATCATAGCAAATATTTTTCAACAACAAATATCAAAGCTTGGTCAGAATGATAGAAGGAATCAACCTTCCACATATATTTTGTTAGAAATGCCACTTCTTTCAAATTATGGAACACAGTGATGTGAAGGAAAAATTGGAGGGGAAAGAACAATTACTATCAAATCTGTGTAGAACTTAAATCATCTTTACAGTCACTGATGAGGCAGCTAGATTTTTAATCAGAATTCAATCACCACTGATTTTCCATGGTTTTGGAAGATCTCTATTCCAGGTAGATACACAGAAGGAAAAAAAAAATCCCAAAAACCAAACCCAAGAACACACATTGCTCAAAGTTGGTAGTATGGCACATTCTTCCAAGTTTAACAGGATAAACTCCTAATCTGCCAACAGATCACTAGATTTAAGACAGCATCAGATTTGAACCAGCCCCAGATCCCTTTGAAATCCAGGCAACTAGAGTTCAGGACCTGGGTTTGTTGCGAACCATCTTCTGTTTGGTGCAAACCCACCCAACCGCATGGGAAACTCTGTCTCCTCTGCCTCTGAACTACATTGGACCTCAACACTGCAAATGCAACAGACTGCTAAAATGTAAATAAAACCATGCAGCACCAGCAACAAAACTATTTCTTGAAATTTGACTGCTATGACTAGAAAAGCCCAGGCAAGTGACAGGGAATGCTCTCACTTCTATCTAGTCAATCTGACCATCTCTTTTTAGCAATAGCAGCATGTGGAACTGCTGTTACAAGACTCTGAGGCAAGAGGATAAAATTAAGTAAGAAATAAGCATGAAGACAAACAAATTCAATTCAGTCCCTTCATAGGCAACTAAACAGAGGTTCCAACTTTTGAAAAGTTTGTCTGGAATACCAAATAGGAAATCTGCAAAAGGTGAAGGGAATGCACTGGTTTGTCCTTTCATTTTTTAACATCTTCAGAAAACTACACGCTGATCAGTCCTGTAGTACACTGTTACTTGGAATAAAATAAAAAAAAAAGAAGGAAAATAAAAATCTCATCAGTTCAGGTTGTTATTTTATGGGCTGGTTTTTGTTTGTTTGTTTGTGGTTTTTGTTTGTTGTTGTTTTGGTTTGGTTTTTTTGTGCGTGTTTTGGTTTTTTCGTGTGTTTTTTTGTTTGTTTGTTTGTTTCTTTTTTCTGTTTTAATATGGGAAGGGTTGTTATATCACTAGGACAGTGTCAAAATTTCCAGCACTCGAGACTTTGTTGTTGATTTTTTTTCCCCCATAAGTATGCCAGACAATGTCATTCAAAAGACACAGCTGGCATCATAACTCTATATGTAAACATAACAACCAGACCCTCACTGCTTGTACTTTTCTTATTGTTTTGTTTCATTTCTATTTCTTCTACTTTGTATTGTATCAGGAAAATCAACCAGTTATCTCTATCAGTATGGGTATACCACGAGGCTCAAAAAAATTCGCACAAAACAGAAAAGAAAAACAACCACCCTTGGAACAAAGGAAACAACAATGACCAAACCACATAAGTAGGTATGTTAGATGGGCTTCATCTCACCCAGCTGTCCTAAAGCAGAAAAAAAAATAATAAAATAATTGTAAACAAAGACATTGGGAATTAAAAAAAAAAAAATGTTGATACTTTAACTGGGATGGGTGGGAATGAAAATTTATGTGTCACATGTAGAAATCTTAATCAAAGGGTCAAGGCATATCTTCCAGATGAAACCTGATCCAGCGTCATCATACTGTAGGTCAGGGTCCAAATCAACTACAACAGCATCCAACTCATCTTGAAATGATAACAATAATGAAAAAATGGAAAATTAGCTTTTTAATGTTGAAACCTTCTATTCAAAAGATCCTCTTCCATGTATTCAAAATTATAACTATTAATTTCACTACAGGCTTGCTAGTACACCAGTAGAGCTGCCTGGAATATTCTGCTTTATTCTGTGCATTTGTTTCCTACTATAAATGAAAACAGAACACTGTCAGGCTTTAAGCTGCTGAAATTCTTTAACTGTGCACACTCTTTCCTAAATTTTTCCCCTCTTGCTACACAGGATATTTAAAATTCAACCAGTGGCTGCTCCAGTAGTGTATTTATCATACAATTTTGCCATTCAGCCAGATTTGCACATCAAGCAAAAGAGGTGGAGTAGTTTAATCACTTGTTCTGGCATCCAAGAGATTAATATTAATTACAGTCTTCCAAGTACCACTTAGCTTCTTAGGCTTCCTCGTGCTGATTACTTTGTAGCACTTCTGAGCAAGGAGCCTATTTTACATTTATTTACAGTACATGAAACTCTGGAAACATGCCTTGTGTGTTTTGAATCACAAGCCAAATGATATATGGGATGCATAAAACATAATGTCGTAATCTATTTACTGCTAAAATATGCCAGTTAATATAGTCTCGATATAGGCATGTCTTATTTAAAGCCTCTGCACAGAACAACGTGCAAGTCTAGAATTAAAAAGCAGTTAATTAAAATGACAAAGTATATCCATCTAAGAGACAGAAGACTAAATACCTTAAATTCACACAAGATTTATAAGCACTTCTTTGCCATTACCCTTTCAAAGCCTGAAGACACAAGGTAATGTCTGTATCTGCAGACTGAGTAGAGTATACCAATCTCTCTTCCAAAGTGACTATAATATCAGGAACAGGGGAAAAAAATAATCAGGCAAAGAGAGCACATTCAGCTCCTCCAAAACCAGTACACAAATGATGTTCTGTCTATTCAAACAGACACAGCAATATAATACTAATTCAGAGTGGATTCATTTCAAAGCAGTGGCATTTCTACCTTTCATTTTCTGGGGAGTCAGAAACCATAACAATTAGCATGACAAAAGAAAAATCAATAGCTATTCTCAGATGCTGATCTATAGTCTATTCTATCAGCCAACCAGAAAAAAAAAAAAGCCTCTGCACCCACATTTGGTCTTGCACAGAAACACATTCTGATTGTAAAAGTGAAATAATCTACATGCCCTAGCAACCGAAAGTGAGTGGTCATTAGAACATTATAGGAAAACAGTCATATAGAATGAGCTATACCTTTCAGGTTTAATGGTTTCAGGGAACATACATGAGATTTTGTTCTCTATGAAGAAGTCAACCAAAGAAAGATCTCATCAGTAATAATTTAATCCAGGTCAAGAAAAACATTGTGATTTTGTGATCATAGAAAACATTTCTAAAGGAAAATGATAAGAAAATTAGATGCATTGGAAAAAATTAATGGATGGATTAGGAGAGACAGTGAATAAAGTTATGAAATCAAGTTCATTTTATTCTGAGTAGTATAGGCCACAAGAAGCATTCATATGTCACAGCTGAATGAAGGAGCTTGTCAGTATCATGCAAGTTTAGCCAATACAGAGTTAAAATACCCAGTCACAGATAATAAAGTCTAATAAGCCATTTTAGGTGAACAAGCTCTAGCATTAAACAATCCACAATATGCATCAACAAATAAAAGCAAATGAGAATAAATAAATGCCATAACTAAAAGAGTAAAGAAGTTGCCTTTCATACAGCTGAAATGTCAGCAGGGAAAAAAAAGTAAAGAAAAAACAATATAACAAATGGAGACAACTAATAAAACATCCATCAATTGTTGATATTGATGAACTATTCAAGTCACTTTGTGATACAGTGCAGGATGCAGAACTGGTAGTATGTATAATCATGGAAAAAAAAAAGTCTTTATTACACAGTGAGTAAGAAGGCAGAGAATGCTTTACCAGGTACCATCATTTTAGTCTAGCAAAGAGAAGATTGAAAGGACACAGGATAAGAGTCCTCAAATATCTGTTCAGCAAAACAGAAGGGGAATATGAGATCTCTACCACTGACGAGAAAAACAGCAGCAAGGTTTAAGTTGCAGCAAGGAACAAGACAGACATCACAAAAAGCTTTCTGAAAGTACACAGAGATAAGTAATGGAATATACAGTTTATAAAGTTTGTAAAATTTCTTATACTGAAGGCTTTTATGGATAGATTCAGCCATTACTGAAAGAGACCTTCAAATCTCAGTGTTTTCTTTCTGTCTACTTCCCCAATCATTAACATCAGAAGAAATAATTTTACTCTGCAAACTAAACAGACACTTCAAGTCAAAAGTATCAAATTTTAAACGTTATAGCTACAAGGACAGTACTAAATTCTCTAGGGCACATCTTAATTGTTTGATGTAAAAGAAGCCCCAAAGATCTATCTTAAATCTGGTATGTCTCCTCACCCAGAACATCAGTTTTGTGGTCTGTATAATCCCACCCTTACTATGAGTTTCTCATCCCTGCATAGAGCTGGCTTTATAATTTTGGTAAGGTAGTTGTTGGCAGCTATGTCAGCCTGCCCTCAGAGTCCACCCATCTCATGGTTAACTGAGTTAACCACAGTAACACTTTGAACAGTAGATGAGAACAGAAGAGGATGTTTCTGAAATGTAGGGCTCTATAATCACTGACATTGAAGCTTAACAGTTGACATAACAGAGGCTTGGAAAGTCATTCTTGCCAAGCTAACTTCTTTCCTTCCAGTCAGTGCAATGAAAACTCAAAAATATTAGGTCTACTTTTTGCCATCTTGCTTCAAATTCATTTTCATTTATTGCACATGTCTCTCCCAGAGGACAATCCATAGTGATTATATATGTGTATCTACACCTGCCAGATAGATTGACTTTACAAAACAGCCATCCCCTACTCTACAAACAAAGTCAGACTTGAGTTTTCAGTGTTCAATCATTGATGACTGGTGTTTAAACTCTCAAGTTTTAATAAAACAATGTCTCAAATAACCCTTCTTTCTCTAAAACCGGCAGTGTTAATTTCTGGAAAACTTGGTGGGTGTTCTGACTGAAGCAGAAGATCGTGGAAAGAGAAGGAAAGAGGGAAACCAGAAAAGATGATTAATATACGTTGCTGAACAAAATAATGCCTAAGGGTTAGTTGCTGCAAAGATAAATTGCCCCTAGAGGGGACAAATTCTAGTTATGCAGAAAAGAGCTGTCACTTTTGGATAGCTTAATTTATAAAAGAAACAAACTTCTGAGTCTAGAATTATTTATAGAGAGATATTACAAGAAATATGTCCAAGCTGTTAATAATAATGAAAGAGAACAAGAAAATAGTAAGATTAGCATATTCATTACTGACAGCAGTATGTCATTTGTGGAAGTACAGTGCAGTGTGTACTAGAATCATATCAATAATATCAAAGAGATCTATGAAAATTACAATGCACATTTTCAAAGTCTGTTAATAATAAGGTACTCTCCTAGTCAAAGTAATCCTAGAGGACAAAATAATAACTGAAAGCTGTGGAACAAGCATGATGCTTTTAAGTCCATAAAGTATACCTCAGTGAAAGGCATCCTTTACGACATGAAATAATCCTCCCAGATGAAGGGAGGAAATGCTGGACTCTTAACAAGGCCAAGAACCGCTCATACACCGAAACACTGCTGGCCCTATTTTCTTTCACATAGAAAACAAAGACCAAGATATTAAGAAATGTTCTCCAGGGTACTGCACAACCACAGAAGCAAGCCCTTGGGTTTTTCTCCCCAGCATGTCCTACACAGAGCTGCAATCTGACAGTGAGATGATGGAGATGATGTCTTTGTATGTGCATATATTGTGTTGTTGCACAGATGCCTATGGACAGAGTGTTTGTTGAAAGAAAAAACAATAATTAATGAAGGTCTTGAGATAAGGTAATACTTATTTGGGAAATCAAGCCTCTCAAGCAGGATGGTCAGGTGCTGTCTGAATGGTGACAGGAGTCCCCATTGCAGGGGTCCAGCTGGATAAGGATAGACTCCCTGAACCTTTCGGCACTTCAGCTATTCTGGCCATGTATGCCAACATATCTGTGAGTGGGAGCTAAGCAGCTTATGAACAAGTTTCTACTAAACACCTCAGAGCAGGTAATCAGTTATCACAGTTTTTCTTTCCTTCTCTTTTCCTCTCATGGAGGCTGAATTCCCATGATAAATGAAGATAAGCTCCCTCCAAAAAGCCAGATTCTTCCCTTCTCTCCTGCTAAGTGGCCAAGGGAGTCCTTCACTTTGGAGCCTGAGATGGGTGAACACAGCCAGAGATGGCGATTCTAGAACAAGCATGTGAAAAATTAAATCTTCTCACAGAGAAGTCATATCAGGGTACTGCAAAGGTATCAAGATATGTCCTTTCACAGCCTTGTCCAGATTCAGCTCAGGACACTAAGGTCCCACTGGGCAGCTGTGGCACTGGAACTGTCATGTAGGCTTTGTTAGGGCATCAGTCAGGCTGACGGAGTGGTGGGAGGTCCAGGCACCCAGAGCCACACACTGCTGGGCAGTACGGGAGCTCTGCACAGCTACTGCTTCTTCTGAAGCAATCTTATGAATAAATGGAGGCATTCAGCTCCATGGTCTGTTGCCTTTTCAAGCATTTAATTTCTTAACGCATTAAAAATAAAGTAATGAGTAGCTGACAATTTATTTTAGCATAATTGCCTATGGTCACTACCATTTTGTCTGACAAAATCAAGGAATAGCATAATCACTGCTGAAGGGAAAAAACAGTCAAATTGCAGAAAGCTGGTGGTAGCACTTTAGTGCGTGACAAAATGTTAAACTCGAATTATTTTGTAATCCTCTATCCCCAATATTCATGATTAATTTCAATACGTAATGTGCCAGTATCTGTTCATACGAAAATCTAAAGACTGAAAACACAATAGTGTAACACAGATGTCACTGTAGAGGACTTCACTGACCTTTAAGTAATAAAAGCATAGCTTTTTACTTTAATAGACTCTGGCATTATTATAATTCTGTCCTTGTTAACTACAAAATGTGAGTTATTACATAGTTTAACCAGGTCAGCTGTGCTAGGATGAGGATTTTAAAATAACCAGAAAGAACTTCAATAGATTACACAAATCATATTCAGAATTTGAGAGGTTTGAACAGCAAAAATAATTATTGAGCCCTTTTAAAGGACTTGTGAATACAAAGTGTGCATGTAATGATTATATTAGAGTCAAAGAACAGAGAAGATTTGAGGATTATATTTTCGAGCTCCTTGAAGTAAATTTTCTTTTCACTTTGGAAGCAAGATGACTGGATTAAGACATATCACAGATAAGGTACCTTGCTGGGCAGGCAGTCTCCAACCAGCCATCCTTGCACAGCACACTATTGCACTGCATTAAGAAGCAGCTGCAAATACACGTGCTAAGGGAATCACAGTCTTCAGCATATTAATATGCTTTGCATGCTGCATTAGGAAGGCAAAAGTTCAGCTCTCAGCTGGATCAAACACATTCTTGTTATTTACAATTCCTGATGTTGCCACTTGCCACAGCAAACAGGCCTCTTGTAAGTCACCCTCCCAGTGATTAGAAAATTGAAGTAACTCAATCTGGAATCCCACCACACCGTGACTTGCATTAATGGTTTGCTTAGGTTAGCCTGCTGTGCTGCATCACAACCCAGCACAACCTCTGTTACCTCTGCCAAACTGCTGCAACAGAGTGCTGAGAAATACCCTTGTTAGCTGGTGCAGGAAAAAAGCAGAGAAAAAATATGTTCTGGTACAGAACAAACCTACGTAGCACACACCTTGTGCTTCTGGAAAGTAAACACCACCACATACTCAGACACGAGAGAATCCTTTTAGTCTGAGTGTAATGAAGCTAAGCAATAAACAAGAATTCAGTGCTTTACTGTCATACAAATCATTCTGATCAAATGAGGAACAGCATTGACACAGGTGGTAGTTTGAGTAGCTTGGGTACTGCTGTAAATTCTGGTTGTGATGCAACTAAGTTGTTGTGATTACAGTCACCATATACACAGCCAAATAATCCACCATTTGCAACAACATTTTTCCTTGCAGATGAGGAGTGGTTACTACAGTGACAAGACAGAATACATTTTACAATAAAAGTTCAAACATTTAATGAAATATAGAGTTTTGATAACTGTCTTCCCAAAAAGAATGTTAATATCATTACATCTATAAAAAATTAAACTGCCTGGAAAGTCCCTGGTTTACTTCATTTGGTAGACTGAGAAATCCGTCAGCACAGCATGCCAACATCATAGAAAATTAATGTACCATATATTAAAGTGAGAAATCACAATCTGTTAAATTTTAATTAAATAGCTATGTTTCTAATAAAACCACACAAATAACTATTCTTTATTTTGCAGTCGCTGACAGGAAAATACAGTCAGACATGCATTTGAAGTAAATTACAAAATAGAGCAACAAGCAACATATGTTGTCTATAAATTACCTTTTCCCTCTCCAGCAAAATCAAATAGCTAGGTATGAACTCTCTTCTTTATTCAGCATTTTCTATGAGTTACTTTGGAATGGCCTCCACTTACGTAACTGTCTCTTGTATTATTTCTGTACATTTTAGATCCTGTTTAGGTTGTAGACAGCATTCAGAGCTCAGGGCTTTAGAGTTCAATTCAGAGACCAGATGCCTTTACGACACTAATCAGTAAATACCTTGAATATGAAAAAATAATTCATTCTGAAGAAATAATTTAATATCCAAAATCTAGTCTATTCTGCTCTCACAGAGGCTATATTGAATGTAGCAAGATAAGATTTGTAGAACCACAGAAAATGTGTTTCTTCTTTTATATATTGAACAAATCCACTTGTGTTTTCATGCACTGCACACATGCATCTGGTACATCTAGTCTTACATACTCCAAAATTTTCTGATTGGAAAGAACATTTTCTCATATTCTTATTTGTTCATAGGAAAAAGATTGATCCACATGTAAAATCTTTGAATTACCAATCAACTGATATTTTTTTTCTTAATGCAGATTATCACTATATGTAATGGCCATGATCTTGAGTTGTAAAATAAAATTCTTTCAGTAACTGTCATGATGGTGCCTTAAAATGCCTATAACACGTTTTTTAGCTGTCTCTTAAATAATAAAAGTTAAAATGCTTTCACATAAAATAAAATACTTTTCTATATTCCACATGATGAGAATCCCTTTGAATTTTCATGATTAAATAATGCAATGGTACTTAGCTTATTCAGAGAAAAGTCACTGCAAAGATTTGATAACTTTAAGTTGGTCTTAGCATCAGATTCTCAGTGCAAACACTGGTGACTCCAAATTAGCCTTTCTGTAATATTTTACAATATTAGATAATTAGAGAATAATAGAATCATTTTGGTTGGAAGAGACCCTCAGGATCATCGAGTCCAGCCATAACCTAACTCTGTAACTAAACCATGTCCCGAAGAACCTCATCACATTCTTTTAAACCCCTTTAGGGATGGTGACTCTACCATTCCCCTGGGCAGCCTGTTCCAATGCCTGACAACCTTTTTTCCTAATCTCCAATCTAAACCTCCCCTGGTGCAATTTGAGACCATTTCCTCTTGTCCCATCACTTGCTGCTCAGGAGACCAACACCCTCAATGCTACAACCTCCTTTCAGGTAGTTGTACACAGCAATAAGGTCTCCCCTCAGCCTCCTTTTCTCCAGGCTAAACAGCTCCAGTTCCCTCAGCCGCTCCTCATTGGACTTGTGCTTCAAGCCTCTCACCAGATTTGTTGCCCTCTTCTGTACTTTTTCTAGTGTTTCAACATTCTTATCATGAGGGGCCCAAAACTGAACACGGTATTCAAGGTGTGTCCTCACTAGTGCTGAGTACAGTGGCACAATCACTTCTCTACTCCTGCTGGTCACACTGTTCCTGATACAAGCCAGGATGTTGTTGGCCTTTTTGGCACACTGGGCGCACTGCTGGCTCATGTTCAGCCCGCTGCCAATCAATATCCACAGATCCCTCTCTGCGGGAGCTTCCCAGCCACTCTTCCTCATCCCGTAGTACTGCCTGGGGTTGTTGTGACCCAAGAGCAGGACTGGCACTTGGCCTTGTTGAACCTCATACAATTGGTCTTGGCCCAATGATTCAGCTGGTCCAGATCCTTCTGTATGGCCTTCCTACCCTCCAGCAGATCAACACTCCCACCCAGTTTGCTGTCATCTGCAAACTTACTAAGGATGCACTCAATCCCTTCACCCAGATCATTGATAAAGAGATTAAACATAACTGGCCACAGTACTGAACCCTGCTGACCGGCCACCACCTGGATTTGGGTCCATTCACCACAACTCTTAAAGCTCAATTTACATTAGTATGTACATTAGTATTTCAGTTGCTTTAGCTTATTTAATGTGGTTTTTACATAAAAATACATGTCAGAGCTGCAGAAGAATCAAGGTTTCCATATTTTTACATTCCAGTCAACTTCAGAAATGCAGGAATGGCTGTTGCACTCTTTTGAGGATAAATCTTTTGTGTTTGTACATCAGGTGCAGGGGAAATGATAAAAGGGATTGAAAATTTTAGTCACAACAGAGTATGTTGCTTAGCCAAAAATATATTGTGTTGCAATAATGCAAAAAATGTCACCGAAAAATCTTTACATAACTACTCAAAAGTCCACTAGTCACTCTTTGTACTTGTCTTTATAAGGGAAGGTCCTATATCTGAATAGCCTCATTTTGAAATGTTGCCTGTCAGAATCTTTTTAAGCTTGATTTTCATTTTTAAATAATAAGAAGCTACATTTTAAAATCCCAGATTGAAGCCTCTCCTCTCCTTTTCATATTTTTTAATGCAAAAGGCTGCTTATCTTATTCTGTTGCAGCTGTTACTCTTTTAATCTGCTTACATATTTCTCCATTTTAATTGTAAAAACATGTCACACATCTTTAGAACATGTTCTAATCTTTATTACTTACTCATTCCAAAGTATCTATGCATTTCATTTTCCAGAGTAAATAAAAATTAAAATAAAATAAACAACACTGGCAATTACAAAATGGAAATCATGAAGTATATCAGAATTATAATTTACCAAACTTTCTGAATGTGACATTCAAAATTGAAGTTTCAAATGCCAAGTATTTTATAATAAAATTTAAATGTACGCATGGTTATTGGGAAAACATATACCTCTTGGTTAAATGTTGTAAATAAAATTATACTTAAGTAATGTCAAACCTATGGGATAATTAATGCATTTACTATAATTTACATCACATTAAACATGTACAAGCTGTTTATAATACATACATATATAATATTACATACAAATATAGATTTTTATTTATAATATGCATATATTATCTCTAGGAAGTGGTGGATTTCCCAACATTGGACACTTTTAAGATTCAGATGGACAGGGTGCTGGACCACCTTGCCTAGACTGTGCCTTGCTAAGAATAGTTTGAGAAAATGATCCTTGTGGTCCCTTCCAACCTGATATTCTATGATATAATTCTATAAGATAATCACAGAGCTACAGCTTACTTTTCTGTAGGCATGGTGTAAGCGACCAATAAATTTGCTTTTCTGGTCTATCTAGTAACATCTAAAGGTCATCAGACAGTAAAGTTCTTTGCCTTGCTTGCTGTAAGTTATAGTTTTCATCACCAGGATGGTCAATGGCAAATGGAACTGAGTAGCTGACGTATTTCATACTGACTTAAAAGAGCTGTAGGTGTAGAAATATCTTCTTAAAATGTAAATGACTTTCCATTGGTACTAACTTGATTAGAACAGCAAGGGCACAGGAGGGTGGTAAAATGTCCACAGAATAGCAGACTCAAGTTTTACATCTGTCTTGTAAATGGCATTTACATGTTAAGAAAGCTTAATAATATCCAATTTAGAGTAATTACATTGCCTTTCCCTTAACTATGAACATTGTTTGAACCTAATGTTTTCTTCATAGCATTTAATTTGAATAGAGCAAATTGCTTTTGTTAGAGGTACTTAAATAACAAAGACCATGGTGGATCATTTCCACATTTATCTGGTTGACTACTCTGACATGATGAATAACATATAATTTCCAATACAAACATTAAGCAACTCCAGACTTTGTGACTAAGCAAAGTTTAGAAGAAATGGTTATGTGCTCAACTTGAACAAGCTAAGCATGACTCTTCTATGGAGACACAGTAAAAAAGACACCCTACACAGCAGAGAACTACATATAAGTGACATTAAATAGTGTCACAAATTGTCAGAAAACTATATTAATGCTAATAACAGAACAGTATAATATACTGGGAAAACTGCGAGCTTTTGCATTTCATGCATACCCTTGCACTGCTGAAACATATCACAACTAGACTGAAAGAAAGACATTGGCTAGTGAATGAAAAAATCCATATATTGCGTAGCAGAAAATTCTACATTAATGAAGAAATCATAAATGAAAACAGAAATAAAATTAATACCATTAGTATGGCATAAAAGTCTACTTTATATCTTTAAAACTGTCACACTAAATATTGTATAACAACCCTAGACACTGACCTACTTGATTTCATGAAAGTTCTTCCTAGCAAGGAGGTTAAGACAATACAAGCAAAAACTTCCGAATAGATGTTTAAAAAAAAGAAGAAAAATAAAAAATACACACCCTACACACACACACAAAAGAAAATCCAGTTTCAGAACACACCCTGAAAAACTGAATTCTACAAAACACAAGGAATAATTTCCATGTCAAATTCTTGTGTCATTGCCTATAAAATTGCACATAACTCTCCTGGTCATACTTT
The DNA here is from genome assembly GCF_963082525.1 of Nesoenas mayeri. Lineage (NCBI taxonomy): Eukaryota > Metazoa > Chordata > Aves > Columbiformes > Columbidae > Nesoenas > Nesoenas mayeri. The sequence goes on from NC_137557.1 coordinate 14,977,371, forward strand.
CAATGATCTCACAACACAAAAAAGTTCATCTTTGCACAATTTTACTTGTCATACACATCTTGGAAATCTCTCAGGATAAACTCCTATATAACTTTTTTTTCCCCCTCAGCTACTCAAAAAGGAAAATGTCGTCTGTTGTAACAGCAGCTTATCAAACAATCTTAACACCCTAATACCAGCTTCTCTAATGCTTAGTTACTTACTGGAGATCACTAATTATACTGCTTTTATCCTGGTGGCATAAGATTAGAACAAAAATGGAAAAACCTTGTTCTACTTGTAAGTCAATGTTTTGAGCCAGAGAGAAAACACCATATGGAAAATTGTTTCCTTCTGCATCATCAAACAATTTCTAAATGCTGTTAAAAGATTCTTATGATTTAGAGATTATTTTATAGACATTCATATACATGCAGGCACTCCTACATTTTTGATGCAATTCCTAATCAGCTATTTATTCAAATTATTAATCACCCACTTAGTTAAATTGCTAGTATGCATTGCTTTTTGCAGGCACTAGCACAAAAATTGGCATAAAAATTCTACTTAACATTTACTGAAAGAGTTTTCTGCACCTTGCATAAATGTAGATCTGTAACCCCTTCACTAGATCCATACTACATTTTTTTTGTCCAGGTTGCATTATAATTTAACATCAGAGCATGAAACATCCTTAATATCTGTTCAGCATTTTTTTCTGAATGCTTCCCTTGATCTCTTTTGTTAAACTAAACAAGGTTGGCCTGCATTTAACCTTTTATTTCATTATGTGATTTTTCTTTCTGTGAGAGGTAACATCTTGGTCTATTCAGATCCTAGTAGGTCCTGTTTTGTTGCAATGTTGCAAATGTGTTTAAAAATTTTGATCTTTCAAATTCCATATCCAGAGATAGCATAAATACAGAACATGAAGTTCAATGTAAAGTTCTACTTGTAGGCTTTTTCACATGTTAAGTAGAATACAATTGCAAAGAAAACAATGCAGTCACTGTTTTTCATGGAACAGCATGCGTTAACTGCAAAGGACTGTAAGCTAAATAGATTATTTTTTTTTCTCGATTTAGTTAGGACACCGGGTGGTATACACCACAACCATACAGCAATAATGAACCTTCACAAAGTGGAGCAAGAGAATTTTTTATGGTCATAACAACAGTAATGTATTCTATCTCAGAAGTAATTTTGTTCTCTGTGGGTTTTGGTTTGTTTCCTCAATTTTTTAACTTTGCCATTGAAAATGACAAAATGCTTTTCATGTTCAATGCCACAATTAGAGGATGTTCAAGTTTAGTATACGACAATATATTTCTCTGATATTTCAGATTAATTTTATTGTCCTTTTTTTATGTTTCTGTGAATCCAAAATGTATTCTAACTCAACAACGTCACAACAAAAATCAAAAAGCATTTCTACCCTAAATAATAGCACATCCAGGAAGCACGTAACTCTGTTTATTTGACATTAAAAAAATCTTAGAAATGTTGGTTTTTATTGAGTGATTTCATTATAGTCTGCAATAGATACTCACAGTTGCTCATATTGCAGTTGGAGTCTTGGGATAATCTTACTGAAATTTTGTATGAATAGATTTTAGGCTGATTGTTACTTCAACCTAATTTTCTGTCACTAAGTGTAAAATACTGGACAATGTCATTAATGCAATTAATTAAGCAGCTAATGCATTGTGCAGATAATATTGAATTATATCACATTAAAATTGCATAGTATGATGTGTCATAACTGGGACAGTTTGAAATGCTTGTATCCATCATTACAACATCATCCAGTGCCACAGAGAAACTGAACTAAGTCATCCAATGACTATGCTGCCACTGATTTCCTATTTCAGCTTAGTTTGACCTACGTACAAATATTCCTTCTTGATTTTCTCCTTAAACATGGATCCTATGTGAATACTTAAAAGCAGAAGGGGTAAAATGGTTATACTGAAAAATGTGGCTACATTTTAACACAACATTTACCAAGAAAGTCCCATTATATATAACTGAGAAATATAGTCTGGTAAAAACCTGTAGCCAATACTTCATGCTAGTTTGAAGGAGAGCAGGTTAGTTGGATGTGTTTATCAAAATTACTTGAAGACAGGAGATTGTTTCTCCATCCCATTGAATAAATCTATGACACCTTAAATGGTTATTCCACACCCTTTCTGTAAATCATTGCAAACTATAAGAGATCAGAAATCCCAGTATTTTTGAACAGTGTAGAGATCAAAGAGGTTAAAGACATGCAAAGAGTTATATAGCTGTTGACTGGCAGGAATGTAGGTTGTATCACCAAAGTAAATATTTCTGAATAGCATTCAAGAACCCATTTAGCAATGACATTTTAAGCTTGTACAGTTTATGTTGTATTATGAAAATGTTTTCTGCTACACATGTTACTTTCCAAGACTGCATGAGTAATAGTGGTAGTTACAAGTTTTCCAGTGTAACCTTCTTCCTCTCCATTTTTTTTTCCAGTAGAAGCTGACATTATTTGTGACAAGTGGCCAGCTTTGAGTAACTCAGCTTCAAGTGACCTTCCAGTGTGTTTTCTAAATATCCCTCAATAAATACACATGATCTGATTTATGGTGATATTAAAGATTTTCTGTTTAAAATTTTTACGTTCAGTTCAGAACAGGTAAAAAAACCCTCACATATATGTGTGTATATATATATATATATATACACATACATATGTATATATATATATACACATACATATAAAAGTCCTACCTCACAGACAAACAATTTTATCTTTCTATTGTTCAATTACTCCATCATGTGCTTCAAGTAAAACAATGTGTACCTCTGGCTGCCTAAGGGGAACAGCAGTATGATGACAGCTTTGCATTCTTAATGCTGATGGTACCAAACTTTAGACAGTAACATGTTAACGCCTCAAGATGTTTGGGTTACTGAAAGGGAAGAAGTTGGCTTCAGTCGACTCAAAAGTGATTTTTAATTATTTTCTTCCATAAATGCTTTTCCATTTTAACTAAATAGTTCTCTAAACTATAGGGTGGCAAGATTCAGACCTTTGACTGCTTTTAGAGGTCTTCAAATGCAAACCAATCCTACTGGATATTTAAGTCTCAGGAACACATGCAATTTTCCAGTTAACGTGCTTCATGGTCTCTAACTCTCTCTATACAGCAGTCACTCCTAAATTCACTAGCCATGAAATCTGCATCTGATTTAAGAAGGAATGGCAATATTTCTGCAGTCCTGGAGACAAATGTAGCATGTGTTGTTATGATCTTACCATGTGCTGATTTCAACAGATGCAAAGACATATTTTCTTATTTTTCCCAGTTTTTTTCTAGAATACAGCCCAACAAATATTTGTTTTTACTTTTCCTGTCATATTTCACCAATATGTAAAATTTAAAGCAATTACCTGATACGGTGAATCTGTACTTACCTTCCTAAAAGCATATTAAAATTCTAGTGACCAATATGTTTATCAACCTCCTCTACATTAATATACAGATTAGCACATCGTATATTTATGACAAGCAATTGTTAGAATCAGAATTACCAGGAGAATCTTAATTAAAATGTGATCCTATGATTCCTATGGTTGCTATGGCAACACAGGCTTAATATAAAACCCTACATGATACTACATCAGGATTCTTTGTTGTTTCTAATGTAGGTGAATGATCACATCACTACTTTAACAACACTTCTGCTTACTTCATTAGTATGATTTATTTCTTCTTAGGAATGCAGTCTTAGGGATACATTTTATGCTACTTATGCTCTGATCAAAAAAAGTTCAATAAATACAGTCACTAACAAAAAATACATTCATGGTATGTGGCTGACTTCATGATATTGAATCTGCTTGGCTTCTGATACTGGAGTTTTAAATAGAAGATTTTTAAATTGCCATAGAATTATCTTTGTTTGCATATAAATATTTTAATATTCTGAAGAAACTTTCTCTGTCAAGATTTTTTTTTTCTAATTAAAAAAGCTGCTACTTGATCAGTAGCTCAAAAGCAGGTAAAAGAAAACCCTATATTTGCAATATGATCCCAATATTCTATTATCTCCCCCTGCAAATTATTTGAACAGAACTGAGTATCATTGCAAGCATCTTCCATAAAAATTGTGGTAAACAACTAATGGCAATTACAATCTTTAAAAAGCAGAGCACATAAACATTAGAAGATTTCTCACATTTGTGTGCTATCATGCCATGCCATTGCAATTTTGACAGTATGTAACAATTTAACAGCCCACTTCTATGGAAGTGACTTAAAAATAAGAGATGAAGACATGTAGATGTCATAGAATCTGACTCTATTCTTTATCTACTGAAAAATTAAACGACAGCTTCTGTGAAGAATAGGGAGTTGCGTGATATACAACTTAGTGATGTAGAAACAGTGCAGGTGAAAACTGCTGCTTGATACTTAAGTAACGTAATTAGCAGCTCGCAAGCAGGATTGATGAATGAGAACATAGTTGCACCATAACACCCAAAAATATAACCTGAGCTGTTCAAAACATATCAGCTTCTCTTTAAGAAATGAGAATCCCTCTCCAAAGCTATCAGAACTAGAAATACCATTACATAAATTGTTAGGTATAACATAGGTTACATTTTTCTCCCAAGCTCTCATCTATCATTAGCTGTTTTTTAGCTTTGAAGAATCTTTGACTTGTCTTAACATACACACAAATATTTTTGGTGTAGATTACATGGTTACCAGCCACCAAAATATAGAACACAATATGCATAGGTGAGAAAACTGCTAACTCCAAACTATTGCCGGCCCTTTAAGCAACTGTTGACATGTGACAACATATTTGCCACTAAGGTAACACCACACACAAACTGGTTTATTACCAATAATTTTACTTATTGGTGACCACTTAATTATGGGTCTCTTAGTTTGATTGTTCTGGTTGGCTGTCAAGGTTATTAATATTCTGCAGGTAAAACTAAAGTGAACCATAAGAATTAAACAAGTGAGACATCAAGCATAGAAATATTAGAAATTTTTGCTTATAGAGATTTCTGTCAGTTTTCTTTTCTTTTTTCTTTTTTTTTTTTTTTTTTTTTTTTTAAAGGGGACAATTTAGCTATTTAGCTTGTTGCTAGATTTGTTAAGACAAACATTTCTGTTTCCTAAGACAACCAGTTACTTATTTCATTTTTCTATAGACCCCTCAAATACAGATATTTTTAAATCTCTTCAATACTGAAAATTCCACAGTTAGACCACCTGGTGAAACCAGTGAAAAACTCTAAGCAAACCCCCTCCAGTGCCTGAGAATGTTTAGAACCAGGGTTAATTCCACACCGATTAATGTGTTTTGGTTGCTCATTTCTTCCCACACAATGCTAATATAAACAGGAATTTACAGAATCAAACACAGCAGGGATGTAATTAATATTCTTTACATTATGTTTTGGTGTTGCATGTAAGCTTGGTATCAGGTCACCAAGGAAACAACAACGTGGCTATCTAAAATTTGCACTTGTTTGCAATCAGAATTTTGGCTTACTCTAACACTTTCAAGATAGGCTTGTGTAGTAAATTAACACTTATCACGATGCAAAGGTTATTAAGCGTAATATTTGATTAAACATTTACATCATTTGAATATCAAACAAATCTTTAAGTATTTGCTCTGACCCTCAAACTGAGGTATTTTGCAGCAAGGAATTCTTCAAAAATTCTTTGAGAAAAAGGCAAGTGCTGTAGAAGTTAGAAGCAAAGAATGAAATTTAATTGTTCTGTTTTAAGGGCAAATAGAATTTGAATTAAGTCAGAGGGTGACTATGATTTTGGAAAATGTATAATAAATTCTGTCACTGTCATGATTTGAAAATTTATTCAAGCTCATATAGAAAGAGTTAGAATACAGAACTCGGTTAAATACAGCTATATTTTCTCAAGTCAGGAATAAAAATATTATAGCACCCTGGTTTTGCTGACATTTGTCATCTGCATGCTGTGATCCAGTGAGCTTAGCAATACCTGCTGGGGTTATTCACTTCCTGCCAAACATCATAGGAAATATTAATAGGCAGAAAACATTTTAACGTTTATATTTACAGGTCATTTACTTACTTGTTTTTGTGACAACTAGAAGCTGAGAGCAGTTTGCCTTTTATATGAACTGGTCTGTTGCTTACCAATAGGAATTTGATGGCAAGCAGTATGGGGTGAGGAGGAGCCAAAGCTTTTTTCATCCTTTTCAGACCTAAGCAGTAACTTGTGAACAGCATATCAAATAAATAACAAATCTTAATAGTTTGGACCTCAACAGGAAAGACTACATTTCCTTCAAAAATGTATGTGAACTAAAGTTGTTAATGTAGCACAGATTAGGTTACTTTTCAATTCATATAAGTAAGGCGATTACAATGGCATGTTTACTCACACTGAATGCTGCTTAGAGTATATGAAGTGACCAATTTCAATAGAATATTTTCCAGAGTAGAATCAAAACTTAGCTCCTGACAGACAGTATGATTTAGGAAAAAAAATGAGAGTATTTTCTAAATGTCAGCATATGTATTTTTAGAGACTTGTTAGTACTGATTAAATGAAATTTCAAGTTATTAAGTCAAATGAGATTTTCCTGCTACTCCATTCATTTGCAGTGCTGCCTTCTCTGTATTTGATTGAACTACAGTGAATCCAAACTATATTTAAATGCAAGAAAATGGATGTTCTTTTACTGTGTTTCTGAATCAAGCTTGGAGTATGCACATCCCATGTTCTGAAAATGCATTCATATGAAAATCTCACATTAACACAAATAATTGTCAAGCTGAGAATCTGTCACTGCTTTCCACTGACACAAAAGACAAGTATCAAGCAACAAATTTTGTTCAGTTGGAAATACGCACAACAGCATTAAATAGCCGATTTAGAGAGCTCAGAAATTAAAATAACCTAATTAATTTTCTTATCTAACTAATTTTTCTTAGTTTTGTTTTTACATTCCACATTGTTGTATTGGCAATACCTAAGCAGACTAAAATGTAAATAGTAACTCCTTGCACACACATTGTTTTGCTTTCCAAACATTTTCAAGAAAAGGGTCTTTATAAACATGGATCCTTCTATTGTCAGCAGCTGTATTTCATGATACGTAGAACTCTGCTTTATTATCAATTATTCCATCCAGCAAAACCACGAAAAGGTGACAGAAGTCCAGATAAAGGAATTAAATGACCATAGGATTATTTTTATTCCATCAAGACCTGACCAGTAACTCAAATCCTTTAACCTCTTCTGGTGCTGCAGAAAAGGCAGTTCCAGACACAGAGACAAGGAAATTAATGTTATGTAGCTCTTTCTAGAAAACATGGGATAATTTCTGCTCTGCACAGTTCATTAATTGAGTTTCTGAAGAAACTATTCTGCTGTATTTGTAAAACCAGGATAAAAATAATTGAAGAATTTTATTCTAGAGAAGCTAAGCTCTGATGAAAAGTAGAGACTTGTATCTTAGGGTTGAGGAAAATTATGAAATCTATATCTCATAAGACTGAAGTGGGAAATGTTGAGTACGTAATTAAAACAACAGGTAGATTTTTCCTCTGGCAGAGAAGAGAAGTAAACTGTCAAAAAGACCAGCTATTAGAAATTAGACCTGCTTCTCCACTACCGATTTTGGATATCCAACATATATCTTCAGGGAAGTGTAAACAAAATTCAGTTCATAGAATCACAGAATCAATTAATGTTCTTCTGAGATAAATTGCATCTTGGCCAATAAGATGGAATCTACAGCCGGTAGAAAAATCAAATGCTTATGGAGACAGATCTAAACTCTAAGACATGAGAATGTATCCCCTCTGGGTGTAGGAGGATTCCAACCCTTGAGTTTTATCCTATTCAGCTGCTCACAGTTTTGCTCTGAATAGTACTCTCTTAATCTCTTTAATTCTGTGGCTTCTTTTCTGCATAATACATTAAAAACCAATTGTAATGGGATATGACCCTTTTTTCTTTGACAGAACAAAAAGAATTTATGAATCTGCTGATATTGGGTAAAACATTTTCTTCCCTATAATTGCTGTAGACAAAATGCTCAACAGGTTTCTCATTCTGAATATATTTTTAAATTCTCACTGACAGGTGACTTCATCAATGTCACTGTAAGAATGGGGTTTGGTTTCATTAAATCTAAAAGGGAAGAAAACCAGTATTCTCATCATACTTCCTTTAGTCACTGATTTTCAGAAGCTACTAACAGGTCCCTAGTCTTTCTTTTTCACTCACTTTCTTTCTGATAAATAGGCTACAAGTATTCAAGGAAAAGAATCCTATTCATCTAAAGCTAAGTTTGAATATACTTGGACATTGAATGAGCTGGTATGAAAGATTTTATTTTATTTTTTTTTTTTTTTTTTACCTCAAGGAATATGCTTCTCACAATAAATTGTGAGTAGCATTTGTTAGACAGATAGGAGAACACGTTTGTGAGTAAGCCACGTGGGCAGACAGAGCTGAGTATTTTGACATGGCAGAGGGCAGCAGATGTGCTCAGACAGATATTGAATTATGTTAGAGCTGGAGACAAATGGACCTTCAAAATCAATGTTTACCTGATTTATCAGACTATATAAAGACAGGCTTATAATTTTCACCATGTCTGATACGTAGATAAATAGGTATGTCAGAATTCTAATGTCACAGGAGTCCTTCTCTTTTAAAACTTTTATTTATGTATTAGCAGTACTTTCAGAAACATTTTCTAAACTATAAGTCCCATTTCTCAGCACTGGTCTTGAAGCATGAACAAGGATACAACCTAACAATATTACTGAGAACATTAATATATAGCAAATGAAGTGGAATAATGGAATATAAATATCAAATGGAAGAGACGCATGAATATTATAGCTATATAAAAGATGAGAGTTTTAATACTTAACATTCTCATAAGTTTTAAGATGCTGGGAAACACTACTTATGCAGCTGGCCTAAAAGCTTGGACCTGTTCTCAGGTACCACAGGTTGAAGGGAATGAAGGACTGCTTTCACCTGCATGTGAAAATGTCTGCATGATCATGAGCTCAACACCAGAAAAACGCTGCCTTATGGCAGAGCCCTGCTACAGCATCTCCTCATTAATAAAAGGCTGCATTAGAAATTAGGTAAGTGGATGCTTTCCATTGCGTCCACTTTTCATTTTACTGGGGAAGTGGAGGGAGATAAATACAGAAAAGTTTATTTCCTATACAAATCTCAAAAAAGCATTAGGTGTTCCATGTTATTAAAACCCTGCTCCCTTGATGAGACCCCCACATGCATAATTTACTCTCTAGCCGTAGGGCTTACCTTGAGTTTAGAGTTTAAACAGAGTTGCAATGAGGAATTTCAGTTAGAGGTTTATTTGTCTACAAAGTAGTTTAACTTCTGTTGTTTAATTGAGGGTGTAGCATAAATCTTATCAAAGTCAGTAAAGAGCAGAATACGACTGAAGAAATCCTCCCTGGATAGAGGAGCAGAGACCCACCATGGCTGAGCCCCATCACCCTGGCCCATGCCAGTTCAGCCTTCAGGACTGAGGAATGAAATTTCTTCTATTCCAATTCATTTCATGTCAGTTTAGAAGATGATAAGGGTAATACGGACCACTAATGATTAATCAATTAACCTACAAATGCTTCTGTAACTGGTAAAGCTTTAAGAGGTATAGTGACCTGATTGCTTTCTACAGACAACAGAAGAATAAACTACAAAATGGGTCATGCTGAAAAACCGAAACCACTGGGAAAGAGAAGTGTTTTGTAGCCTTAATGTACTCATTACATGGAGGAAGCTTTCCATATAAGAGAGAAAAAAGCTGAAATACAGTCCAAACTTGCAAAATTTTTTCTTTCGACTGCAATAGGATTGCCTCTTACAGTTTAGCAAATATTTTCACTCAGTCTAGTAACAAATAACAAGAGCCTTGTTCCTGCTCAAAGAATATTTCATGGTTTTCATCCATGCAGTGCTGAAGGTATAATTAGTTATATGATTATATTCCTAGCTAGGAACTAGAAACAAGGATTCCCTGCTCCAAGAGAGTATAACCAGAGAAACTAGGGTAAAGCCATGCTATTTTTTTCTGAGATAGACAAAATGCAGAAAAATGTTTTATTATTTTAAGGTTTGGAAAGCAACATTTTTCTTACCAAACATTTTACAAAGAAAATCAATTTGGAAAAAGGGACAACAAAGGAATGGCTTTTGTTTCAGCTGCTGAGATGCATGCTGATGGGGTTTTTTTATTCTCTCTGTAAATGTTTCTGAAGCTTTCACACCAAACAAAATGCAACATAAGAAAACTCATATCCTGTGATATTTACACAAACAAAATTCACCGAAATTAAATGGAATTTAAAAAAATAGAGAACAACATGCACCAAAATTAAGAGGACATGGGACAAGGAAAACAATGGATTTGATAGGCAAACCGTCTTCCCAGAAACTTTTACAGCTACTCTTAACACTCTTTTGTGGTTGATCTTTTATTTGAGTCTTTTTTTAGGAAAGAAATAGGCTCTTTGGATATTTCAGGTTAGATATGCCACATGATTTCTTTTTAATAACCTCAGTGGGTCCATTTCTGTAAGGGCTGTTACATGCCAAGTTCACCATGACAATTATGTTGACAGAAACAGTTCCTTCAATGCTTAAGCCTGTTTTTAAAGGAGCAGTAATAATAACAAATGAGTTCTGCAATTCTTTATACAATTCTCAAACTATTTATATCTGTGTGTCTATGTAGAGGTGGTGTATCCTCAAAGCAGGTTTGCAAACTATAAGGCAGTGCATTTCCCAGGAAAAGAAATAAGCAAAGAATTTGTTCATTGCCACAGGCAGTTGCATCGTAGGCATGGCTGATGGCACAAAATTACATTTTTGTTGCTATTACCTCATGCTTATTGAAATGCTTATGATTACACTTCTATATTAATAACGACATTTCAGGACTATCTTGAAACTTCTATAAGGAAGCCTATCTGGCTGTGCGCTTCTTATTCCTTTTGCTTCTGGCAACGTAGGCTAGTAATTGGAAGACCTTTAAACTTATACTGATGTGGGAATGTTCTAACCACAGAGGGGTAGGAATTACCTTCTCTGCTTACACCCCACCTTGCCACAAATAAAGGCCACCAGAATGTATCTTTTGTTTTGCAGAAGATTCCTAAAATTCATAAAAACTTTTGTGATCATTACTGCACTCTCAGAAGTGAAAAAACAAGAGCTTTGGAAAACGCAAACTCAGATTTGTATTTCATGGCTCATTGTAATCCAACAGAGTTTGCAGAAAATCAGTGCAAAATTTATGCTTATTTACATTCTGGACTGACTGGGCATTCCCATTTTTGCTTGTTGCAGTTATTTCACTCTGCAGATAAGAATTAAGGATTCACTGCAACAGAAAGAGAGCACGGGAAGGTGTGTGATCCTATAGTAAGTGCCTTAGGCATTGCCCTGTGCTTGCAAGGGGGTTGCAGACCCTTTCCAGTGCCCTCAGGAGTAGATGCGAGTCTGATTCCTTCACAGCAAATATATAAGGCAATGATAAGAATGTGCAGTATTTCCCCCATAACAGTAAGATTCATAGTCCACAGTTGCTACCTTCCCCCCACACTTGAATCTTGCTATACTATAATAAGTCAGTTTCTAGATGCTCATTAGTTATGTGTAACCTGAAATTATTTTAAAGGGGAATTAAAAATAAATAAATAAATAAATACAATAAAAAAATCAAACCACATAATCATACAGAGCTGCTGAAATATAATCATACAGAGGTGCTAGATGCTTTTAAATATTCCCTTATTTCCATATAACCCTGAAATGGAAGAAGAACAAAATTAATAATTCATTTTCTAATGACATCAGCTTGTTTGTAAAATGCAAATTTCCTTCTGCCTAAACCCAGTGACTCCCGGGGAGTGCTATGCAGCACAGACCCTTTTGGATTAATGTAAATTCTTTCTCTCTTCCTGATTCTGTCTTGATTTTTTTCCCTTTGTCCTGTAACTGTACATGCCCGCTAGTGTGCTGTGCTGCAGCTTTCTAACACCATCTCCTTCTTGTTTGACTTATTCTGTTCTCTTACACTCTGTAATAAATCTTTGCAAAGAAGAGTACTCTAGACACACATACACATATATACACACATACTACTTCAGCTAGGAAGAGTTAATGTAACTATAAATGAAGGTTAGGGTCAAATAAAATGCAGCTCCAGAAATATTTCTTCAACTTTTAATACTGCTCCAATAATTATCGCTGCATATTAAGGAGGAAAAAATCCCACAGATTTAACAGTGAATTGCCTAGTTCTGAACTGGTATTAGCCAATAGTATTTGGAACTTGGAAGAACTTTATAAGTTGACAATGGAAAGTTTAAGACTGTCTTGGAAAATCTTACATGTAACTATAAATAACAGGAGAAAATTGTACTGGGCTCTCTCTCCTTACTGAAAAAGCTGGGACATGGCAAATAAAATATGAGTTAACATGAACCGAAGTTAATGGTATTGTGCTCACTATATAGTTGATTTCTGCAAAACAAAATGGCTAAGAGGTTAATCAGAATATAGACATTTACGTGAATAATGAGAAAGTTTATGACACCTTCAAAAAGAAAAAAAAGTGGAATGACCTTTCCCACATCAGGATAGGGAATTTGAGTAAATAAAGACTACTGGTTTCAGGGACGTTATTCTAGTTGTACTGTGAGTTGATTGAGATTACAAAAATAGCTATTACAATACCACATAACAGCAGTGATTCATCTACTCCCATTAGACCTAGCAGCCAATATTTCCTAAGTTTGGTGTGAAACTTTTCTACTGGGTATATTTTCTATCCAGGTTTTCCATAGGGCTTGCAAGTTTTTTAGATTTTGTTATGTACCACTGTCGGAGGATAAAATATTAGATTACTTTCTGCTCTGGTATAGCATTGTAATAAATGTCACCTAGTCAGTTAAACCAGCACAACACCAAGCCAGCAGTGTGCCGAGGTAGCTAAGAAAGCCAATAGCATCTTGGTTTGTATCAGAAATAGTGTTGCCAGCAGGACGAGGGTAGTGATTGTCTCCCTGTACCAGGCACTGGTGATGCCCCACCTTGAATCCTGTGTTCAGTTTTGGGCCCCTCACTACAAAAAAGACGTTGGAGTGCTGGAGCAAGTTCAGAGAAGGGCAACAAAGCTGCAGAAGGGTCTGGAGCACAAGTCTGATGAGGAGCAGCTGAGAGAGCTGAGGCTGTTTAGTCTGGAGAAAAGGAGGCTGAGGGGAGACCTCATTGCTGTCTATAACTACCTGAAAAGTAGGTTGTAATATGGAAGGTGTTGGTCTCTTCTCCTGAGTAACAAGTGATAGGATGAGAGGAAATGGCCTCAAGTTGCTCCAGGGGAGGATATTAGGATGTCAGGAAAAAAATTTTCCAGGAAGGAGTTGTCAGGCATTGGAACAGGCTGCCCAGGGCAGTGGTTGAGCCACTATCCCTGAAGGTGCTTTAAAAGATAGGTAGATTTGGTGCTTAAGGACATGGTTTAGTGGTGGACTCGGTAGTGTTAAGTCAATGGTTGGACTCGATGATATTAAGGATCTTTTCCAACCTAAATGATTCCATAATTCTCTAAAGCACTGCTACAGCACTGCTCTTGATTTTTTTCCCAAACTGGTAGAAGCAGGAAGTATCTGCAGCACAGAGTGGTATAAATAAGGAAAAGTCTCACATCCCTGGACCTGTGTTACACAATCACAATACACGTACATTTAAGAAGAATATAGCCTCAACCTCCTCCCTCAAAAATAACTCCCCAAAAGCCCACACACCGCCACACATATTTAAAGCTAGCACAGAAGAACAAGACAGCAAAAGGTACAAAGGCAGAGCAATTCCAGTGACCTGAGTTATCCAAAGGAGCAGGATTTCCCTGCCTTCACCTATTATACCCAAGAAAAACAAATATAAATAAATATATAATCCAGGTTTTATACAAACACTATTCTGTTGTAGCTGACAACTCATCAATAAGAAAAATAAGGAAATCTATTGCTTAGTTTATTTTAAAAATAGAACTGCATATGAAAAGCAAGTTTTCTAAGCAATTACACTCCTGCGCAGGCAGCCTTGAGGCATACGTATTCCCAACGGTAGCTCCTATTGTTCAGTCACCATTTATATCAGAGGAGTTGAAAGTACTCAGGGCTTCTTTCCCTCCCTAATTTCTACAAATTCATCTCTTTTCTATCCTTTCAGGTTTTCCTCCAAAGCCAAGCGTCATTTGACTGTTCCAAATCAGGAACGGTATTTTTAATTTTGCCATAGAACACCAAAGTTGACATTTAGAGACAACATATGTAAATGTAGCAATCACCTAATTTAAAGTTTATGTAAAACTTAGTTGTCCGTTGTTTCAAGTTTACGTAGTGTTAACTGCTTCACATATATTTGGAGACTTTTCTTAAAAAGCATTTACTCCAGAAATAGATGATTTTTTGAGGTTGCAGTACAGATTATTTTTCATGTTTCAAGACAGGTTAATCTGCATGGTTATGACTTGGATACAAGCAGCACTGTTTCAAATACCAGTTCTCATTTTGACTCTCAAAACAAATTATCTTGACATCGGCAAGAAAATAAGCCATGTTGCTTGGTAGTGATCATTGCAACACTGACCCAGAAGTAACATTTTGAGCACTTTTGCACATTTTCAGGTTATTAGGCATCTGTTGAGTACAGAGCCAATCGTGCAGTCCCCAGTCTTGCTCACTCTTTGTTACACATATATTGCAACAACAATGGTGGATCTACCCACAATTCAACTGGATCCCCTATCTTTGCAAATCCACTAACTACTTTCTATTTTGCATAATTTATATTGCCACGGCATCCCACATAGAAATGAAACAAGCACTTGTTCTAAGCTGTTTCTCATAAATGTTGCATTTCAATGTTGGAAACCTACTTTAAAGACTGTATCATAACAGCACACCTGTACTATAAGGCATTCAAGGACCTGGCAAGAAGAACAACTGACAATAAATACTAAACAACAGTCAGAAAGATGATAAGTGTAATGAGCAATCTGATCTAAGAACTCATGGATGTTATCTAGCTTAAAATTACCACCCTTTGATCTCATTGTCTTCTGTGAAATGGATCTTTATTGAAAGAAAAAAGCCTGTTTATTGCCAAATGTTAAAGGATAGATTAAACAGCCAAATACCCAACCTGCGTATGGCTATCCAGCAGTGTTGTATAATTGAAAGCAAACACTTTGTTCTCCCCCATAAGATACATCAAAGTTTCAAAGCCAGAAAGACTGGACCAATTGCTGCTCAAGGTTGCTGTAGAGAATTCAGTTTCAAATGGATTCCACACTGATAGAACTCCTTTCATCTTTCAGGATAACTATCACTTTCTGCTTCAAAACAATCCAGCTGAGGTCCCAAACCCAGCACACACTTTAACTTGCTAACTTGCATTATTTACCATGTACTTTAGGCACTAAGGAGCCACGTTAACTGATCTACACAAGCTGTTGTGAGGCTTTTCTTAAAAAACCCAGGAGGACAACACATCTGCCATTATATCTTATAACTTACGCTGCTTTACAAATACAGATGCTTATGGCTTGAATCTCTCACTAGTGTGGAGCAGGAATAAAAGCAGTTAGATGTATTTAAAATTCAGAGCAAGGACAGGGGCTGTGCTTCCAAGATGCTGAAATTAAGCTCAGACCTGGGGTCAGCTTCAGAATCTGTAGCTGACAAAATGACTCTAGGCTCATCCAGGGGAAAAATGCAGACAGATTCCAAAACCTGCAGTGCAACAGCACTTACATTGTTCTTTCACTGTGGTACTGGGACCATAAATATATGCTAAAGTATCTTTCCTGTAGTCCAGTACTGAAATAATCTCTTGGACCTAGTCAACTTTATAAATTTTACTTTTTCTAAAACTTTTTAAATGCTTTTGGAAACAATGAACCAAACCTTATCTTATTAACAATCTTGGACTGAAAAAATGAAATTGCCAAATTTATATTACAAATTTAACTACAAGCAACTTCATAGTTTTAGATTAAAAACACTTTTCAAAAGTACAGTACTTAGTTTAGGTGCCTTATTACAAACTCAGAGCCATATACAGAGCCTGACTGATAGCATCCTTCATGTCCCCAAAATCCTTCCAGGTCAGTCAGGAAATTTTAGGCTCATTTCTAGGAGTAACACCTACCTATTAAATATTCATACACAGGCTTAGAGGTTTATTCTAAAAATCCGTCTGGCTTCAATGTCACAGATACGAAATGACTTCAATAATTCATATGAGCACGCATTCTATTTTGTACTCATTTATTCTTGGCATTTTAAAAGGACAATATTTATCTCACTCAGTTACAGAAGACATGGAAATACAGACAGCCACAAACAAATGACCATGACAGCACAAACTGCTGTACATTCACTACTGCTGCTTTCCCAATTCTCACAGAGGGCAATTAACGTTAATACAAATTATGTGAATATCAGAACCAAGAAAAACATTATACCCTTTTGGGAAAAGCCTATGAAGACAGGTAAGATCTGATGGTTGCTATTTGAGACTTTAATGAACCAAAAAGCAAGCAAATTTCAAATTTGAGAATTTTTTATGGATAATCCTACAAACTTTTCCAACAATAAGAGGCCCTGTTCTCAACAGCTCAGACAGCATGGCAAGAGTGGGAATTTCTCCTTTTTTGCTGCAGTGATTCAAAAAGCTAGAACGCATGACTTCGTCTTTAAAAAGCTATTCCAGAGGTTGGATCTCTTCTCACTATATTTGCATTTTTAGTGGAATTTTAGGCTTTGGATGTCACATTAAGAAATAATATTTAAATAAAAATAAGATGAAAAGCAGAGTGTAGAAGTGGTAGGAAATGAGACTTTTCTGAGGTATATCTGAACAATAAATTATGACCAGATATACATTTGGAAAAAAAAAATTCCACATAACTTGAATTTGGCAACTTGACATCAACTGTCCAGAATTCTCTAATTTCTGAAAAATTTAAAGTTTCCTTCAGAACTGATGTCTTAATGAGTAAGCTGACCTTTAAGAAATTAATGTCTAGCAGATCACAGATATTGCAAAACACAACTTTTGAAAATAGTGGTATTTCTATTTTGTCTCTCCAACCACCAATTCTTCTCTCCAATAAAAATATTTCAAGACCTGTAACACTGAAGTAGGCTTAGTATAATACTGGATTGAAGGTCTTTCATTTTTTCATTTTTTTTTTTTTTAGGAATAACTCTACATTCCTGCAACGAGTATCTCTATCCTCCTCTTGCCTCACTGAAGGTAAAACCTTTTCTACTGTACAGAGAACTTTCATGTAAAATAAAGAGTGTGGATTACTTCTTAATATTTTCTGAACAAATATATAACTGTATCTCTAACAATTTGATTTTCACTTTCTTCTGAAACAGAGAAAAGCAATGTATACAAAATTTTCAGAAGTTATTATAAGCTTGAATAATTTCAAGAATACAATGTTAGGAGTAACTTCTCGAGTGAGCTGGGGCTTACAGAATAATTCTGTTAATACAATTGGGAACAAAACTATCATTGAATATATGCTGTTGATCCTGTGATAGTATCTAGAGCTTCAAAGAAAGTCAGTAGCAGTTTTTAGTTCCAGTTCTATGCTAATACTGTAATTCATTCACACAGGCATCCAAAAAGGGGTGTGTGTTCTCATAAACTGTCTAGACACAGATATTATGCATTAAATATACAATACTATACTGCCTTGCTTGTAAGTTATTTCTCATTATAAGCATCTTCCTATCAGCTCAACAGTGAAATTGCTTTGTGTGCTTTTTCTCCAAACACCAGGGCTCTGTCTCAGCACATCCAGTTCCACTACTTGATTTCTACAGGGTCCTCTTCAGAGCTGTCATTAGCATATCAAAGCCACGTGAATCCAACTACTTATGGAAATTATGTTTCAAAAATAAACTAATGACACAGCTACATTCAGCTTTAATGTTACAGGACAAAAAGTTACACTATCTCCTACTTTGGTCCTTCATCTTAGTCTAGGCAGTTTCTCTCTTCACTAAATAGTTTTATAGTTAAGGAATTATCCAAGTTTCTCTGAAAAATTTAATTATCTGCAGCAAATAGAATACTCTACATCCCAATCTCTTCTCTATATGTGTTCTATATTAATTCTTTTATTTCCTTAATCCTGTTACCATAGTAGCCACTCCTTTATTGTTTTTGTGCTAACTAAAGGAGATTGCTACTCCATTATTTTAAATATTTAAGCTGAAAAGGGAACTTGAACATTCAGTATACACCATTAAACACTGATTTGTCCTTTTTCTTTACATGACAGCCTACTAATTATTAATTGTTCTTTTATGCACTGTAAACAAATAAGTACTGAGAAAGCAATCTTCAATGGTATGACTGATATCTACAGGATTTTGGAAAAAAGAATATTGAGCTTTCTATTTTATTAAGTATTCACTAATGCCACATTTCTCCTCTCTAAAATTTAGCTGCATTTATAGAAGATGTTTATTAAACAAATGCTGAAGTGTTTTGGTAAATCAGAATTGTATTGTTTTACACATGCACACTCATTTTTTCTGCATTTTATTTCCTAAACCTTGTACATATAAGGTCACTGTGAGGAACCTACTCATGCAAGCAAGTCCACTGAAATCAATGGGAGTATTCACATGTAAGATGAGTATAAGTCTGCACAAAGACATTCTGATAAAGAAAAACTGGATAAATTACAATCCAATGCCAGAGTTCTTTCTGACCTCTAGAGGTCAATATCATTACAAAATCACAAGCTGAGTTTAAAAAATGTTGAGCACCAACATAGAAGGTAGGTAGAATCAGATTCAGTCATCAGTGAAAAGTTCCAATAGCACATCAGCTGCTTCTTTTGTTGTTTGCTTTGTATTTTGCATCCAAAATGCAGTGTTGAAGCCCTTGTGGCAAAGCTTTTTCATAAAATTATATATACACTGAAAAGGATAAATGCAATAGAGGAATTTAAGCAGCAATGCTTTTTTGTGGGCAACATGCCAAACTTACTCACTTTGCTTCCCGTGCCTGCCTGATTTGATAAGAAATAATAGCTACTGAGGCTACCTGATGGCAAGTGGCAGAGATGATAGTATCTAAAGATTTCTTTCTTAAAAAAAACCAAACAAAACCAAAACAAATATCAGAAATTATACTTATCTAAAATATAATCCATCAATAACCAGCAAATCTATTTGATTTGAATAACTAAAGTTTAATTCACCATTTTTGTTGAGAGATAAAGATGTTTGGAATACAGAATGAGATATTCTCAGGAAAAAAAAAAAAAAGACATTCTTCTCAGTAAAGAGTTATAGTGACATAAACTAGAAGCATACTAAATTTTGGAAAAACAACTATTGGTGTCAGCATAATTCACAGTGTTGTAAGTGGTTTGACTAATTATGCATTTCCACTAGAATAGCTTCCAACTCTATGCTCTGTATCTGCTTCCAGAACCTGATGCATTGCCAACAGAAGTTTAAGAAAAGGTCCAAATTGATTTAGATGAGCTTTGTGTCAAGAGTTTATCTTCCATTTCAGCAGATAAATTTACTACACATGGGATATTTCACATAGTTCCCTTCATCTAGGAAGTCACTTCCCTAACATCATGGACATACATTGAGAGCAATTTATCAGAAAACTAACCACACACTTTCACTTTTCCTTCTCTCCACCTATATCTTTATAGTTAGCTAAAGGGACAACTATGATTGAAACAAAGTGGGTTCAAACACGTGATGTAACTCTTGTTTATATCAAGGTCCCTCACACTACTAATATGAAGAGGGTCATTACACTGTCAGATTACAATGAAACAAAGCCATGTGCTTCTGCCCTCAAAACACAAAGAAATTAAAGTGTTCCAGAATTCCAGCCTCTTGCATCAGTGGCTTCTGTTTCAGAATAAGTCTCCTTTAAATGTTCTGTTTGATGTCAAATGGCTGGAATCAACAGACCATAATTAAAATACTTTCATTGATTTAGATGATGCTGCTTCATCTCAATTTTATATCCATAAATACAGAGAGAATTCTGAAATACCTGACTTTCTTATTTAGTTATGATTGGCATAGGTTCAGATAAACTCAGAATTAGGCCCAGGGAGTCAATAAAAACTGGAATTTTAGGTAAAAATATTTTTGATGTAACTAAGAATGCTAGTTTAAACATCTTCAGATGTCTTTCTCAACTGAAATATATTAATAACACTGCCAAGAGAAGATTCAGATCTGATTCTCACACATAACTTGCAGAATTCCATTCCTTTGGCAAATTTTAGTTTAGAAATTACTTTCTACTTGATCACTGGAAAAAAAAAAACAAACACCTGTGCAAACCAGTAGCAGAAGTTTTTCTGTTCTCTAATCACATATGCTAAGTCTCCAAAAATCTTTACTTCTGAATAGTCCTTTCTTTGCTCACTTCCTCATCTCCCCAGGTACAAGCTGTGAAGAGATGTGAGGACCCTCAGGCTTTGCAAGGGTACAGATCCCATTCCTGCATTTGTGGTACTCACTACCCCTCCCAGTACCATGATTCCAAAGTGGTCTTGCCATGTTGAGATATGCTCCGTAGTGTTTTACAATATCAGCCTCTCAGTGTAGGAAGTTCATACACTTTGTATACAATTTGCATCACTAGCTTATGTTGGTAGATGAAAAAAATCAGTAAATTAAAAGCCTACCAGAAAATCACTGTTAGCATTCAGAACTAGTACAGAAAGTAACTGATTAACAGCCTTGTAGCGATGCAGAAAGTCTTCTTCTAGGGCTGTTAGCTCAGCCCAATGCAAATGACTGAGCTGGTGTTTATTTAGTACCTGCTGGAGCCTGCCTGCCCAAAATGATAAGCCAGTTCTAGCCAGATAATTATTTACTGCTCCTGCTGCAGCTGTAAGCAAGCATCAGTTACAGAAATGTAGCATGCAAAAAATGTAAAATTAAAAGTGTGTCATTGCTCTAGTACTAGCAAAAGAACTGTTCCTGTCATTCCTGCATACTGCTGCCTTTAGGAAAATTAAATAGTGACAACTTTGTTTGCTCCCTATTTAAGACGATTGAAGTCAGATTGTATTACAACCTCCTCTACCTTCAACTCCCTGTGCAGTATAACTTCCATCCAAAAATAAATCTTGAAAACGTAATTGATTATACAGGACAATTCTAGCCTTCATTTTCTGTTAGGAGCTGAGGTGGCAGGCTGGACAATGCTGATGAATACTAAACAGCCTGTGACTGACTATACACAACAGTCATGCCAAGCCTATAACACACTGAAGTAAATAAAAAGTAGAAAATACAAAATGCATTTTAAATTACATATAGATGAGCACTGTATACTGGGAGAAAAGAATTAACCTATTGCTGTCTATTATTTCAAGATTCAACCATTTTCTAAAAGTTAATTTCCTTTGCATTTTTTTTATCTTATTAATAACAGCATTACTCTAAGAAAAAAATTTAACAAAAACAAACAACAACAACAACAAAAAAAACACACCAAAAAAAACCCCCAAACAACAAAACAAACACAATAAAAAAACACAAAGCAAAAAGCAACAGACACACACAAAAAACCACGACCCAAAACTATTTAATCAGGTTTTAGACACACTTTCCTAGTAGATAATGTATGATGTAAGGTAATGTATAAGGTAAGCCTTCTTAAAATCTCACTATCAAATGTGAACTATTTTTCCAACAAATGTCTTTTGAGTGACATCTACATGGAAATATAAAAAATTTTACTCTTTTGAAGATAAGTTCTTGCTACTATAAATTTAGGCTTGCAATACATTTAGGAGTCCATATGGAAAGCCTTGATATTTTTAGCTGACCAGAAGTGAGCTACTTTATGACAGTTCATTGAAGTGTATTCTACTCATCTTGCAATGAAATGCTGAAATATCTGGTGGAATAAATGCAGCTAACAAACTGGTTAACAATTTAATATTCCCATTTTTTGCTAATTTCCTTATGTTAATTCCCCTCCTGTGCCCCCACTCCGTTTCCCCCTCCTTAAGTGGAAGGATAGGCTGAAACTTCCTACAAAAATGAAAATTCCAAGCAACTTTTTTTCAGGGAATGTACAAATGACCTTGTTGATGTGCTTTATTTTGACACATTGAAAACACATTCCTTATTTTCCCCTCCAGTTATACAATGGAATGGTCAAGCTGACAATGAGAAGTAGTCATCTAGTATGTTTCAACAGTGCTTCATGACAAAAAATATGAAAATAAACATGATACCTCAAAACAGTTCAATTTCATCCAGTTAGCACTCTCTGACGGGAAATATCTCATTCTAGTTTGAAAAACTCTTCAGGGAATACTTTTTGTCAAGTATCGTCAGAAATAACAAGAATCCACTGAAATAGTCAGAAGTCCTTTTAAAACTACCAAATATCCTCTCCTGAACTCTTGTTTAAAGTATCTAGGGCCAAATATACTCTTAAGGAGACTGTTTTTCCCTATGGAAATGTTTAAACATATGTGTGAGATGGAGGAACTGCTCCCACGCAGTTCCAGCCCTTTCTAACCAAGCGCAGCTGCAGCTTCAAAGAGCAGTGCGAGATCTCCCTCCCCAGATCAACAGAAGGAGTCAGGGGAGGCAAATAAACCCCCTCAAGTACTGCTGGTTAATCCAGGCCCAAAAAGTCTGGAAAAACCTGTTCACAATACAACTATCTTAACAAGTAAAATATTTCCACACAGTAACGTAGATGATCACATCAATGAGCTTCAGGTACCGAGGAGACCTCATAGGAGGCAAATACACTTTTATTACATTTTATTACTTTTCTACCCCCTAATTCTACCTTCCATTCTCACATGCCTAGAGAGGATGGCTAATGTTACCCTCTACTGACTTACACCAAACTGATAAAATTGTCAAATTTTCAGTGAATAGTTGAGCTACAAAAAAAACAAGGGATTCTTTCCTTAATGAAATATTATTTGCCCTCCCTCCACCCTCAGTATTTCATTTCCTCAGAATTACTATTCTGCAAAATATACTAGTTTTAATCCAGCTGTGACTAAAATAAAACTCAGAGTAAAATAGATTTTTCTTTTTAGTTTTATTTTGGGTCAGCTCAAGGTTAAATCTCCATTCTCTAAATCAGCCAGAGGTTTCACTTTCATCTACGGAATATACAAAGATGGAGCTTCTAGGAATTTGCTCCTGATGCTCCTAGTGGTCTCTGCTTCTAGCCCAGCAAAGCAGCAGTAGGTTTTGACTCCTTTTTGCAATCAAGTAATATGCAAAAATGGCAGCCTTGTTTAGACTACTGGACAGGCTTACACTGCTCATGAGAAAATGCAGTTGTACTCAGTTAAATGCTGACTTGAGTAGACATTTAAAAACTGTTGTGACACTATTTGATCTAAGCTATTAACAGCAGAGAGGAGCCACCACCATTCTTTAAGCCAGTGTTATGTCTCCCTACTACAGACCCTTCAGCTGCATGATCCAGTCAACTCAATTCCAAATTTGTATTTAGTTCAAGTAACCAACCCCCGCCCTGTGTCATTTTAGGTTGCTGAGTAGGAATAAACTGAAGCTTCCTAGGTATGCTCTTTCCCAAGTTTATCAAGACTTTACTCTGTAAAAGAGAACACCTTGCCTTCTAGAGCTGCTACCCATTCTAAGGTCTGGGCAGCGATGGAGATGGAAGGCCTATAAAGGAATATATTCTCTGACAAGTGGGAGCAAAGAGCTCCTTACTTCCAAAGCCTGATGCTACAAGACTGAAAGGCCATTTGAGACAGATTTCATAATGGGGGAAAAATGGAACTGTTAAGAAAAACACTGATTGCAGCAAGAAATTAATATTTGAGAAGGTCTCACACAAAAGAATATCTAGATGGAAATAACAGTCTACTTTCTTTTTCTTATACAACAATGTATTTATCCAGTATCCTGAAGAAAGATGAAATAGAATTATAAATGCAGAAAGATGGTGGTTTTCTGTGCTACAGATCTAGGCCTCAACACAGTAAAATCTCTTTGAGAGCTGGTTACTGTGTTATGGTTTGTGAATTGTATTTTTCCTAATCACCCATTCTTCAGCAGAGCCAACCAAGTGTGATTACTCATTTATGAAGATAACAAGAAAGTAACAGTATAACTCCCTGGGTTTGCTCCTTTCCTGCAGAAGTCACAAGCCAGTAACCTTAAGACTCATTTTTCTCTGCAGAACATTGAAAAAAAAAAAAAAAAGAGAAAATATTTTGTTGAAAATCTTTACTAACTCTATGGACAGCAAAAGTCTGTTCTTAAACCTACAATAACTTTACTGCAATAATATCAAATTCTATCTTCTCTATCCAATGGTAGAGTCTGCTTAAGAAATCCAGTTGTGGCTCCCTCAGGAATAGTCACACATCAAAAGAGGTTGTATGCATCCACTTTCTTCTGTAGTTCAATTATTCTAGTTAAATAATTACTTATTGCCAGTATCCGGAAGAAATAATATTTCATCGATATTTTGAATGTAGTTAAACATTATGTTCACAAAGTGAATGTTAGTATCACCAATTACTTCCATTAAGTTTCCCAAATATGTTCTATGAAAAAGATAAAACATCTGAAACTTAACATTTGCATAGCAATTTTCTCCTATAGTTATTTCCTTTTATGATATCTATGCATTATTTTTCATGATCGCCTTCCAAACAGATATGATGATTTCCACTAATCCAGAAAAAAAATGCTTTTAGAAAAAGTGAAGGTAATCATAAAAGGACAAGTAAATAATGTGTTTCAGACTATTATTTAAGACATTCTCTGCATATAAATAGGGCAGAACAAAACTGAATATTAATATTGCAGAAGTGGATCAGTCCATTATATTGAACAGAACACCTATAATATTTTAGTGTTTTTCCCTGAAATCTTCTGTGTTCAAGTAAAACTACATGAACACAGACTGATTCAACAGGTTACCTAAGACTGCTGTTAAGTGAGATGTTAGGTTACCAAATACTCTGCTCCATTGGCTGCTAAAATCAGAGATTGCTGACCTCTAAATCTAGAATAGAACTGCTTCAAGACAGCAAATTAAGCCCTTTCTATGTCCCTACATTCTTGTTTTAAGCCTGAGTTAAAGGCACGCAAATTTAGAAAAAGCTAGTTTATTTACAATATTTTCAGCATAATAAGCATTCTCTCCAGTATTGTAACATTCTTCCTGGCATTGATGATGGCTTTATGGGAAGAACTCCTTCAGGTTTTTTTTTTTTTTCCAATTAGTTTTAATGATACCCCCAAAAAGAATTAATATAATGATGACGGGATATATATAAAATAGGTTGAGATACAGAAATCTGTTTTCCTTCT
The DNA here is from genome assembly GCF_963082525.1 of Nesoenas mayeri. Classification (NCBI taxonomy): domain Eukaryota; kingdom Metazoa; phylum Chordata; class Aves; order Columbiformes; family Columbidae; genus Nesoenas; species Nesoenas mayeri. The sequence continues at coordinate 15,002,827 of NC_137557.1, forward strand.
CTAGAGCTTTATACAGTCTATGTTTCATGAATTGCCTACTTTTAGAAGAGAGTGGGAGAAAATGAACAGATGGAGAATAAGACCACTGGATGTTTGAAGCAACTGATTAAGCTCAGTTGGAAATAAGGTGTGCTTGTATGTCCTGTGTGTATGAAATTAGCTTTAAAAAAAAATGCCATCCTTCCCCATCCCCATTCACACAGCTAAGTCTAATATATTTTACTCTGAGACATGAAGTACTTCCTTAAAGACAGTGGAAATAAAGCTTTTATTTTGATGGGAAGGTTAAATTGAAGCACTCTTTTTTGTATTTGACATTTACAAATAGTAGAAGTCATACAGTCATAAAATAATAATGAAATTATAAATAGGTTACTCTTCATTTGAATTGCAAAGATGTGCTTTTATGCTTTCCTCAGAGCTCACACATGTTGGTGTATAATGACCTACCAAAAACAACTCCTTAGTGACAGCTAAAATGAAAAGTTCATGGGGCAATATTCTGTCCAATAAAAGTTTCACCTTACAGCCTATATAATTTTACAGCAATATGTATAACTTCATTTTTACAGTGTCTTTTATGCTGATATCTCAACCTGCTTAACTAGTGTTAATTAATTCATCTTTATGACCCCTAAGGGATTAAACAACCTGGCCACATTTCAAGAGAATAGATGGCATAGTGGACAATAAACTAAAAATACTAAAGCTTCACACCTAACTGTTTAAGTAGCTTAAGGAAAGCCATTTCACTAAATATCTTTAATATTCAGCTCCTAATCCTGTTTATTTCAGTATACACCAAAACACATTTTCCTTATAGCTGGGCCTGATGAATTGCTTTCTGAAATGTCAGAAATGGCAGAGAATCATCTGCCCAGATTGGATCTTCTTCTCATGTATGCGAGACACATTCTCCATATACAGAACATGGGATGGATTTTCTATTTTGGACAAATAAGAGCTCAGGAAAAAGAAAATGGCGAGTACTGTCTAGGATTACAGAGAAACTGTCCTATTACAAGAAAGCACCTCATATGATTTTGGATATTTGCTTTTCACTTAACTAGTTCTCACAAAAAACAAAAACAAAACAAAACAAAAAATCAAACTTCCATACATTGCAAGTCAGAATAATTGACCTGCAGGCAAATAAGGGTATGCATTTAAGTGCCTAACATTGATGTAGATGTAAAGCTTGATTTTCAAAGCCTGGTTTTCCCTGTTTTTAGTAATATCCTAATGAATAACATATTGAATATGATTTTGGACTTTGCTATGAATAATCTAATCATTGAGACATCATGATTTACATCATTTAAACACTGTAGAAAACCTTTTATAAAACATTGCCACATTTTCACTTCAAATAACAGGTATTCTAGGTAATATGAAATAAATAAATAATGTAATTTATATCAGAATAATGTGCAGTTTCTTTTTTTTAGACAACCATTAAACCATTTCAGTTCTCCAAGTTTACTGATCCCAGTCCCTGAATTTCTTTCTAACATCCTCCTGCACTCACTGGCCATGACCTTCAGAACTTCAAGGATTTTTGAAGGTGGCTCTGGCACATTTTCTTTCATCATAGTTGGAAGTCGACATTTTATAATCCTTTCAGATTTCAGAATCATATTTCCTCCCTACCCAGATATTTCTCCAGACTTTCTAATTACTTGCCCCATGCAGTAAATGTCAGAACTGCAGATCAGAGTCCTGAGGAGAGAATGACCCAAATATGGGGACATTCACTGACAAACCCAAGGTCAACAGCTAACATAAAATCATTATTATATACATGCACCCTATGGCTATCTAAGCAGGACAAAATCTGACACATGGAAAGACAAAGAGGTGTGTTGCAGAGAGTTATAAGGGAGTGGGGTGGCCACAGGGACTGGCTGAGCTCTAATTCTTAAACTTTGTGCATTAGCTTAGAGCAGATGTTTGTACAAATGAGGACAGACAGTCCACTAAGGCCAAGGTGATGCTGTTCTACATTGTGTTTTGGAGAAGAACTTGTACCATTCCTAAAGCCTCTTGAACTGAGTTTCCCTATTTTATGTTGAACATTTCCTGTTAGTAACTACACAAGAGACTGTTCGCTCTGAACCTTCTTCAAATTACACGTCCTTGTATAAGTTAGAGAAGGGGCTGGAAAGAAGGAATTCAGCAAATGCTCCAGCAGAGCATGACACTTCAGTAATTAGAGCACAGCTGTATCTCAGATCAACTCCTGTCCTGGCAAGAAGAGTGTCAGCAGCAGCACTGGGCTCCTTCTCTGAAAAAGTATCTTTGCAGTCACTCATCACTTCTCACTATTCGAGAAAAATATGCATACTATTATGAACATACAGGTGCTTAGTTGGGTGACAGGGAGAAATTAAAAGTATTTTTTAATTGAAAATTTCACACTGCAGAGAGCTGTAAGGTTTCTTATTTCTTGGTTTCTTCTTCCTTAAACAATGAAACAACAACCCTTCTGGCCTCACGAGTCTGCAAAAGCACACTCACTTTGACAGAGTTCAATTATGAGTGGATGAAATTGATATGTACAATACAAATGTGTCTACTTCATAGTGAGATCTCACTGGGGAAACAAATGCTTTAAGACCTTAAATTTAAAGCTTCTTTTTAGTAAGTAAGAATGAAAATAGAAGAAAGAATAGAACCATAATGTATCAATTAAAGTTAAATAAATGCCAAACCAAATCTTGATCATCTACTTTTTTTTTGTCCACCCTTCAAGTTGCAACAATCTCTTCCTGGCTGATACACATTAATGTTGTAGAAATGTGTTATCATGTACTGCAGCATTTAGAAAGTACAATTTACATTTACAGCCTTACTAAGAGTCATTATGATATTCATTGTCATTTTGTTATCATTATTATTATTCTTTACTTGTGAATCTACCCTTTTTTCAGCCATTTGGGAGCTGTGAAACCTATTCTGGATTCATACATAACATTAATGCAGATTTGTAACTCCTTTCTACCACTCACATCTGCATTAAACTACCCGGTTCAGCATGTTTAATCTTTTTCAGTGAAACACAAACAAACAAGACTGGCATGAGAAATTGCTTCTTTCTTTAAATAAAAATCTACCGCTGTTCACTCAAATGAAATATTTCAAGCTTTGACTCTTCTGAAAATGCGTATTGATTTTTCTAGTTTTTTCTATTGTGAGAGCTCTTGTAAGCAATACAGACCATTACATCATTCTGGTTTAGTAGTCAGGATCTTTTGTGGAAGATTTCCAGGCTACTGGCTGGTTTTCTAAACTGCTTGCTCTTAAGAGCATTCACATTTCTTTTATCTATTTACATCTCCTTATTCAATAGCTGAATTCAAGTATTACATATCTTGTATTCATAATCTGGAGGGTATTATCCAGCTGGTAGCTGCGCTTTATTGTCTCTCCACAGAACTTAGGAAGAGACAGAAAAACTGTAGTCAAGACTAAGTGAGCAGACTTGGGGTTACACACCTCATCCCACATGAAGACAAGCATGTTATGTATTATGACACTATGTTATGTATTCATTACAGAAACAGATATTTATTTTTTTTTTAACTGTGCAAAGGGTCTCAATCCTCAGGCTCAGTGGTTATCCCCTAGTCATATTCAGAAGTAACTTTCAGACTTATTGAGATTCTCTGGTCCTCCAAAAATCTGAGTTATTTCCTCTAGTTCTGTGTCTTTTACACCCTGGATATTTACAGTTAATTCTTAGAGACAGAAACTCTAGAACAGAAATAAGAGAGAGCTAGAGGAGATCCAACCTACTGAATTTTTGTGAAGTCAGTAGAAGATATCCCTATCTATCTGCAGCCCTGTTTAATCTCTACTTTTGTTAGCGCACATGTGAATATAAAATATTGTATTTTGGCTTGTCAGGTCTGATGTGAGGATACAACTTATCCTAGTTCTGACCAAACTTTTCTTTTTCTATCTAGTTATTTATCTATTTGATTATGCTGAATTTGACTTTCTGCATGCTGTTTGTCAGCTCTGTTTGTCAATTCTGTTGATTATATAAGTCAAAATTCAAAGAATACAAAAAAAAAAAAATCTGACTCATTCTGAAAACAGAAATATACTCATTATAATAGAACAATGAGGAAAACAAAAAGTTAAAAATTATTTTCTAAAAGCTGCTGTAAGTGAAGACAACCTGTGTTTGGAAAGCTGGGATGTACAGAGTACATTCTCTGCTACCTTCTTATGCCCAGTTCACAGTGAAGTCATACGATAATTTTGGAGAAGAATGAGGTACAACACATGTATGTGTCTATACCTTTGATTTACAATCAATCCTGCATTAGTTTATCATTGTTTCTTTGTAAAACAAATAAAATTGTATTCTTCAATGGCTCATATATATTACTTTTAGCCAATATGGAGGAAAGTTAAATGCTGTGGCATTCCTTTCTACTCCACACACAAAGATATTGTAATGATACTCAGAAAATGTCTATCTGAAGGCTGTATTTTACCTAAGCATTCAAATGCTACGTTGCAATTAGTATGGGAAAACTGAATGCTACTTTCCTTGAAACTTCAGAGTATAGTCCTTGGAACATAACTTTATCAGGAGCCAGTCCAAGCAAAATCAATCTTCTGTCTAATCAAAATGATATCTACAAAACAAGAAGGATAACCTGAGACTAATTAAATTCCAACTGGGAAAAAAAAATGTATTCCCCATAGGATATGGTCACCTTTTACCACTCTAACAGTCATATGAGACGAATTTGTACTGCTAACCTCATCCACCAGAACACATGTCCAAAGGATAATTAAAGTAGAACACACATTCACACAGCACTGTGCTATCCAAACATCTGGCATTTTGACTACCACCTGGCCAAATCTGGCCTCAACAGAGATTAGTTTTAGGTCATCCAATTCCTTCACCATTCTCTTTTGACAGATTTCCAGTATTAGTGCAGGTCCAGCATGAAAAACTACATTTCAGATTATTGAATTTGCAAGAGCCAACCTTTTACAATAAATATATTACACTGTTTTCCTCCCACAGTAATTACATCATAAAAGTCACTAAGACCTAATAATTTTCTCAATTCTGGTAATGTGATTGATATATAACTCCCATTGTGCTTTCCATCATGGCTATCTGTAGTCATGAGTAGAAGAAATCTGACAAATCTGAGGTCCAGAAAAGGGAAGAATGTTTTGCATGTAACACTAAACTGAGAGACAGAGGAGATCTGGATAAATAAAAGTCTCTGAAAGTTTATTTCTAGAAAATGGAATGGAAGAAAGAGACCTCCAAAGGGAGTTCTCAAGTTTGTAGCCTGCAAAGGGAGCACAACTGTCCCAAAGGCAAAACCAGGACAGCAACACTGTTGCAGTGTAATCCTGCACACTTAGTAAGAACTTGCCATCCACAAGGGAGTCAATCTTAGAGGTGTTGCTCAGAGATTTTGCACTTCCCTGACAAGGATGAAACTCAGCAGGATAAACACTGGAGGAAAATTTACACTACCTCTGTCAATGTCTGCCTTCCTACTCTGCTCCTTTCCTACAGATAGTTCAGATACCTTTTCTAAATGCATAGCAATGTCCGTCACTAAGCAATGAGTAAATACCAAGTTCAGAAAGTGCCCTAAGCAAGCAGTCATGAGTTTTCAGAAATATCCTTTGAGTTCTCTGCAAATCCTGTCCCAGTAGAATTGCACTGTACCTGCTTCCCAGAAACTGAAGACTTTCATGGAACTGCTAAGACTGACCCATGCAAACCAAGATACTTTACAATTTGAATTGAAACTTCCACGTACATCAAAATTGGTCCGTCTTTTCATTGAAGTATTTTACTCCCATGGTGCACCTCAAGATTTAAAATCAAATATTTCATTCTATAATACAAATATTTCATTTATTTAATTCAATAAGAACAGAAAGATAATGTCCTGGCATACTTTAAAGTAACAAGAATTAAACACACTTTTTTCCACTGCAGCACTATAGTAACGTAGTATGTTCTAAAATCAGTTCAAACAGAAACAAATTTACTTAGTTTTCTAAGTAACTTATATAAATTTCCTTACTTAAATTTATTCTGAGATTCCTATTGGTACCAGATACAGCATAGCTGTATGAAAACATAATTGGTTCATTCTTTTTGGTACCTATTTGTATAAAGAATATATATTTTCTCACTCCTGCTGGTTTCCTTTTCCAAAGGAAACTATTTCTTACCATGAGGTCAATGGACAATATATTCTGTTAGGGAAATTTGCAAAGAGATAATATAAGGGCGCTTTGAAAACCTTAAAGACACAAGTTTTTCAGCAAGATGCACTGCAGATCTCTTTCTAGGAATCTAAATTCCTTACCTATGTCCAACTTGCTGCCAAGTGGGGCTTTGACAGACCCTACAAAGACTCTAATCTCCTTACTGACAACAGATGGCAATATTGTCCTCTCTTTAGAAGATATTGGTAACAACAGTGGCAATGCTTTAAAACAGAATTCAGATTTTATGCTGGCTATTCTCTGATTGTTCCTACAGCAATTATCTGTAAACTCGGCCTCACAGTTTAGACAGGAGACATCAGTTAATGGAATAGAAACTGTATCCATATTGGTGGTAACATGTTTGTCACCCACTGCTTAGCCATTTGTAATATTTGCAAATTAAACTATTCTGCTTGAACTAAAGAGCATATGAAATTACTCCATGCAACCATCGATGTCATAGCTGAGTATGTAACTCGGAATTAATTTTCAGCGATTACACAAACATTTCATTTTAACTTTTCCTTTAATACGTTTCATGCAAGTGAAGATCAGATTCCCCAAGACTTGAAAGCAAGAGCAAAAAGCTCATGAACAGGACAGAAATTTGTTTTAGGATTTGCATAAACACTCCAATACAACAAACAGGCTACTAAAACAGGAAAGAATTTGGGACATACAAATTAGAAGAGGTTCTTGACTTCTTGAAGGAACAACAAAGAAAAAACTGTACTTGTTCAGTAGTCAGACAGTAAATAAACCTGGAGAAGCAGTCCTCAGTACTTTGTAAACCCAACAAGGAGAAATTCAAAGTTAACAGTATATTTTAGCCAATATAATGTCTAAAACAACACATTTAAGTCTAGGTTTTCTTCAAACTGACCTTCTTAATTATACTCACCAACTAAAAATTAAATTGTACCATACAATTTTAAGGTTTATTAAAAAGAGTTCTAGTTTTATAATATTACATATGCCATAATACACAGTGTAATGAATTCACTGTCCTGGATAATGTAATGTAATCTTTAAATACAGTTAATTTTATATTTTTTTATAATTACTATATTATTTTTCATTATTTTTTAACAATGGAATAGATTCAAGTAAATGTAAATGTTACAGGCTATTAAAATTTTGTCTCTATATTATGTGAATGTGTAATTTAATAATAAGGATAAAGAACCATTTGTTATTATGTGACATGAAACAGACATAACCTGTTTCAAATCCTCTTAGAGGTATAAAAATCTAGCTTTAACTGGTAATGAGAAAGAAAACACAGCCATTTAAAAAAGGACAGAAATGTTCCCAAATTAAGTCAACCCCAGTTAACTGCACACAGTGGAGCCCAAAGGGTTTTGAAGTTTTACAGGTTAAAGCATTATTTCATGGTTTATTATATGTAGAGAGAAAAATACTTAAAGGATAAAAAGCTTGTAGCACAAAGTCTGGATTCCTGTACTATCTCCAGGAGTCCCTAATCCAGCAAAGGCATTTTTTTCCATTTGAGTTGCTAATCTAGCAAAATACAGGGGGCAGAAGCGAGAAGGGTCTCACATCCTCAGTATGAATTATTTAATTATTTTTCACCCACTTTACTGTCTTGAAAATGTGGCCTGCTTTCTGATGTGTGTTGTTATGGTGCATGAAAATAGCTTCTGTACTTGGATTTCACACCAGAAAATTGCAGATTACTGTTGACATTTCCTTTCATTTCCCTAATCATCATGTAGATGAGCTTTTTTTTTAAAAGATAAGTATACATGTCAATATATCATAATTAAAGAGCTTCTTTGTAAGTTGTCTTATCAGTTTGCTTCATCTAAAATAATAATAACTGTTGAAATACATGCATTTAATACACAAGTAACTAATTTGGCAGAACTTACTGATTTCAGAGTCTATCTATTACTCTTCTCTTTTAAATGTTAATTTTAGCCAAAGCAATATCAGCTTCATCACTGGACTTCAAAGATTACTTTAAATTTGGCATCATTTTTATAGGCAGAACTCCAACACTTAGCACTAGCATGTCTGGACTCTGCAGCAGCAGGCAATGGGCCTTGCTGAAAGCTCTGCACCTGACATGACAATTCAGATACTGCAAAAGCTTATTATGTTTGTAAAAAGGATAATTTTTTATCATGGTCTTATGATTTAACAGTAGAAGTAGAAAAGGAACAATTTTCAGGGTTTTTTGTTCGCTTGTTTTTCAGAGTTTTTTTTGTTTTTAATTACTTTTGCTATCTCTACTAGCTAGTTGTCACATCCTATTAATCTTTTTGATGATTTGAAATTACATGATTATTCTGTATAATCACAAATTCCTCAAAAATGCATTGGCTTTGCTTAATTTCTTTCAGCAGTATGGATTTCATAGATTTAACGCAGTCACCTAACAAGGTTCTTTTTAAAGGGCACCCATATTTACACACCCTGGCTCACTAAGCTCCATTCTTATTTTAAAGCTCAGTAGTGGAATTGATGCACTAAGGAGTAAATATTAACAGAAAACTTGAAGTCTGTTCATATTTTCCTGTGGCATCCAAACAGTTCTGTGTATTATTTTGACAAGTCTCATGAGATAAATAATCAAGTTTAGGCAATATTTTAACTCAAAGTCTTCAAAAGTAATACAGAGACCTAAAGAAAGTAACCTCGCAAGTCTGATAAATAACATTTTCACCAAGATATTAAAAGCATGGGTTTGGGACTATGAGAGCAGATTTGCTTAAAATGAAGTGCAAATACAGTAAGAAAGAAGCCAGGGAAAGAACTGAACAAAGAAATCTGCACTGTTATTAATTATATCCTTGACAATGCCAAAGCACACAGCTTCATTCTGACTGTCTAAAGTATTCCCGGAAGTTGCCTTGGATGTTGTTACTTCAGACAAATTGTTCAGTAACGTTTAAGTTTCTTAAGTGTTCTCACAGTCTAAAATGAACTGCCCACTTCTCCCTGCTACTGAAAAGGTTTCTATATGATCAGATAGAGTAGAACAGTCTCCATTAAATTGCTATCCATTAAATGTTATTATTAATCAACTTTTTGACATGAATGAGAACTCTCTGCCAATAAAGCACTTTGCCTGTCGATGGTGGACACTATTCTTTAGAGAGATTAGAAGTTTCTTTATATACTGTGAGAAAATTTTCTTTAGTTGTCCTTCATTTTTTGAAGGAAGATGGAAAAACAACCAAATTAGATAACAATACCAAGTTAATGTTATTGAACTTCTATATTCAGCTGCAAATAAGATAAATCTGGTTCTGAATAAGACAAGGGTATAAACGTCAGACATGATATTAAGATACTTATGTAGGTATCAAAGATTTACTAGCTGCTACTAGACAAATTTTCCATTCTGTTACTCTTCTTTTGAATTCCACCAAACACACAGTGTTACTGGTATCTGAAATGTGGGGGTTTTTTATTAAAGCAAGTCTGTTGCTGAATAAAATTCTCAATATGTTCATTGACTGCAAGATGAGTTATTTCTAGACAGCTATTGCTGCTTATTCTTTTTATGCTCATGTTATTGAGTATAACCATTCGACAAGTTTAATTAACTCTGTAGAGAAGGTAAGATCGTAACTTGGAAGATATAAAAGTTTATGGTATTTTATCAAAGCACAAAGAGAGCATGTGTTTAAATGAGATTTGGAAAAGCAACCTACTACTTCTCCCAAATTTTTTTTTCTTTGAAATATTAGCAGACAGTCTTGAAGGGTTAACTTCTACATTGATGGTAATTCACAAAACATAGCAATGCAGGTTTTCTATGTAGAAATGGATACATCAAACCCTATAAAAATGTGTTTGTATATTCTTTTACATATCTCAGAAAATGAAGGTCACAGAATATCATAAAAACTTCTGTAATAAAATCTGACACACACAGTCCTACCAGGAGCTGAAAATAATGAGTAGGAAACTATTTTCCCATGTTGAAAACCATTGTTACACATTAAAAAAAACCTCCCTCTTTTGCTACAATTACCCAATATCTGAAACAAAGGAATTCACTACAATGCCTTTGGTTTTCCAGGTATGAATAGTTCCCGCTAGAGTTGCCTTGCTGCATATAGAAAGATAAGAAAAGGAGCATGTGCAGAACCAGCGTTCACCGCATCCTATGAGCACCAGCTGTGGAGTCAGGCTTCATCCTGGATGAAAACCTGACTCACCCAATGGGAAAACACAACTGACCATATTAATGAGTCTGATGGCTGACAAGTTAACGTAAGATGTGTACTGAAAGATCTTGCGATCTTTCTTCTCAACAGAAATTTAATAAAGAAAGGTGCCACCCTGATTTAAACCACAAGTCCATTGCGGAGATGAAACTAAAACAAAATGTTTTCAAAACTGGTGTGCTCCTAAGGAAAGATTGTGTTTCACCAACAAACATTTTCCTGGCAACATGTCTGTTTAAATGGAATAGTTTAGGTACCTTGACAGTCCAGATGAAAGCAAACAAATAGTTTTTGTGTCAAGTGTTATTTTTCATGATATGTAATTCTCTTCTAACATATGAGGTTAAGGAGAAGACAGTGCTAGTTTTTGAGTCTCACAGCAGTTGCACCATGGAGGTAAATGCTTTGATATGTCTTTCAATAGTAACCAAGGCAGCTAGTCTGTCGTCACTGTAGGAAGGGAAGATCAATCCTGCAAAATATCCTTCTGATAACAGGGTCACTAAGAGGTAGTCACTTCTCTTTAAAACTGCTTATTCAGTAACTCCTCACTTCCCAAGAATTTTATCATTGAATTTACAAATCATGTGACAGACTCTTTTAAAATTACTTTAGAAAAACCCATAGATGACAATAAGTGGGTGACGGGGTAACCCTATCTTATCTCAGTTGATTAATTTATATACTTATTTTTTGCTACAGGAAGCAACATTATTTCTCTGAAATAATAAGATAAATCTTAAGCTCAGTCTGCCCTGAAAACCATGTACACAATCATCACAGAGACACACCCTCCCATAAAATAAAAATAAGTTGATTACTTTCATTTTCATGTTTTATTTTAATTTCTCTTTTTAAATTAATAGACCAAATACAAAGCTATGTGGCAAACTGAAGATCTGACTTAAAATTCACTGTGTGATGCCACACTAAATGGTATCATAACTATAAAAAGAGTCAATATCATTTCTTGCAAAGCTAGCCACTGTGAAAAATATAGAAAGAATTTCTCAACACAATTCCCATTAGGCTTTGCCTGAGTAACAGCAAATGTGTCCTATTCATAATATGATTTGGAACAGGAGAATAAACAAACAAGGAATTTAAATTTTGTGCATGCATTTGAATCTATTACCTGATTATATGATATCAATTTAAAAATCAGTATAAATGTGTGGACAGATGTTGTTGATTTAACTTGGATTCCGTAAACTGATCTGTTTAGACAAAACTCACACAAACATGAGTATAATTAGTCCTTCACTGTTTTAGAAAAAATTATTTTTGAAAAGAATTTCAACATACCACTACACATCAGAATATAACTAGGTTCTACTCCTAAACTTATTACATTTTACATTCAGAAAGTCATTAGTAAAAATGAGTCCACTCCACCTATCACTTTTAAAATAAGAATTTAAAGAATGCCTTATTAAGGAATAAATTTCAACCAGAAATTTGCATTGAAAAATATGAGCAAAACCAATCCCATAGCATTGAGAAACACTGAATCCAAATTTCACTTCTGTTTCACGAGTAGTAATATTGCAGGAGAGCATAAATATTTGTCAATCAATATATATAAAAATATGGATATCATACCATCAGAACTTAACAAATGTAACATAAAAGTAATATATAGAAATTATATTTTCATTCTTAAATGTACTTGAGAGAGAGAAAACTATTTTGCCATGAAATAGATGATGCTCCTGATATTTTAATAAATAAGGACTTCCTCCGTTTTCCACTATAACTACCACAACATAAGCATAATGTGCAAGTCTTAGTTTCAGCACACTTCATCTGACTTCTAGGAACAAGAAAAAAAGAAATCACACTACATATTCTTCTTACCAAGAAAACATCTACACAGCTGAAAGTTTTCTGAGAATCAGCCCAGGGATTTAAATTCGACAGTTATATGATAGCCAGTATGTCTCTCACTGACTAAGACCATACCAGAAACTGAGATTTCTGAACACTTATTTTTTGTCAGAACAAATATAGCCATGGATAGGTACAACTACATTAAAAGAAAAATAAGCAGCCAAAACCAATATAGCAACATAAGAAAAACTTAGCTGAAAAGTTTGGCCTCATTTGAAGAAAAAGCTTTTTAGGCTAGTTGTTATTCAAATGTAAGCACATCTTGTTACCTTGCTGCAGATTCTGAATGAGAAAAATTCTAGACTGCATTAAAAAATGAAGCTTCATCTGTTCCAAAAACTTTACACCTGAACAGTCAAATGCAAAAGATTTTGACTTGAACTGTCAGTAACCAAAAGCCCTGGCCAGTTCAAGGATTATCATACACAAACCTCTGTTGGGGTTGTGTGTAAAAGAGTCGCTTCCACCTAAGGAGCATCTGAAATCTTGCTTAGCGCTATGACATGACAACATGCTGTTTCTCACAGCACTGTGAATACTGAAGAATCTACTCTTCTCTTTAAGTCTCCATAGCTGTGCTACCACCCAGTATACACTACCAATCCGCATCACCAGCATGTGGCTGCAAAAGCCTGCAAGCTTGTTAGAACTCTGCTGTGACTCACCTGTTTTCTTTTGGGTGGCTTTCAAAAGCTGCCTTTTCCTTTAAACAAGTGCTTAGCATTTGCTAATGAGAATAATGCAGAAAATGTCTTTGTTTGTTTCCCATATAGGCAGTAACTAAGTGAATCCCACCAGGTAAGGAAAGCTCATAGATGATGGACCAGTGAAACAGAGGGTTATACAACTATTTTATACATAGTGTGCACAAGAATATTTCGAGTTGGGTTACGAATTTTGGAATATATTCCAAAGCACAGCTATGCTCCTGACAAAACATGTACAGATTTCCCTTCTGCTCACTTATACTGATGCACTGTAATATAATCAATAGCAAGAGCATCTATACCAGAGTTGATCACTTTATTCCCAAAACCATATTTGTATACTGTAAGGTCAGATTTTATACTATAATACAGCTATCAAGAGTGCTCTCCATTATTACTTAGTATTGCCAAGCTAATCCCCAAATATCTTGATGACGTAAAACATCCAGGCTAAGTGCACCTTTGCATAAAAGCGTTCCATTAGTTTACTACATTTGAGTACTGCATACCTGAGTTACTTTTAGAGATTAGGATACATTTATGTTAAATTGCACTTTACAGCCATTCCTTCAAAACACCCCTATTGATATATTGTTTAAAAAAAAAAAAAAAGAAAAATCACTACTAAGATTTTTACATACAACTGATTTCTTGGACTCAACTTTTAGAGTAGTCCTTAAACTGATTTAATTAACATTCTTTGAATTTATGAGAGTTTACACTAAAAAGAACAAAACTTTTTGGCACAAATTTTCAAAGAAAAATAAAAAAGTACTGCAAAATTAAGATTACACCTTGTTTTAACCCACTCCTCCAACACGTCACCAAATTTCTTCACAGTAATTTCCTCTTTTCTCAAAACAGAAGTGATAACAGATGTTGGCATTTTAGCTTTCAGCCCTAGACACATCTACATAAGCAGGAATGTGCAAATAGGAATAGCAAAAGACTTAATTGTCTCTGGTGCTCGCACGGCTCAGACAGGATCAGGCAGCAGCCAGAGCTCTTGAAGCCAAAGCCTTTGAGCGCAAAATTCTGTGTTGCTGCTGTTGTGTCCACCCAGCCCACCCAACAAATGGGAAAAAGGCTATAGATTGATTTGGGGGAGACACGGCCTCAGGTCTTCATGTTCTGGGCATAGATTAACAGTTGCATCACATCATAGATGTCAATGAAATTTAATTATAAGGGGTATCAAAAGTCCAGCCTACTTTTTGTATTTTAAAAGCTCAGTCAAGAATGTCAAGACCCCAGAGATGCCAAATTATATATAAAATCCTCTTAGGTCAATGAAATCACCCCAAATTAAATCTTGCACTTAGACTAGATTTTAACGGATATGTTAATTCATTCAATCTACAGCTTAGCCAAGTTACATTAAAAATAATTTTCAAAAGTAACAATTTTTTTTCCCCTTTAAAGAAATTATATACACCCCATTTAAAATGAAACTGATATGGCAGGCCTTTAAGAATGAACTAATGTCACATCTTGAGGAAAAGATGAAATGAGGCAGCATTTTAAATCAGGAATTAAAAAAGAAAAAAAAGGAAAAAACAAAACAAAACAAAACAAACCCATATAAATGAGTCTATTTCAAATATTCAGTATTTGAGATGTTGTTTTATTTATCATATAACACACATATGCAACAAAAAATGTTTCATAGTTAAGATGTGGACAACAACCACCCATTTTCAGCAAGCATATTTAAAGAGAATTTGGGCAAGATGCATGTACTTTTATTGCACAGCTATAAGCACATTATCTGGATCATGGGATATTCCAAGAGGCCTTGTAGTTCTCAAAACTGTTAGGAAACTACTCCTGCCTGAATTATTTGTTCATATACATTTAACTCTTTTAGATCATGGGCTGCTCCAAGTCTTCCCTTTGATTCCAAGATAGTTATTAGAATATGCATATTCTGAGAGCTTTTCCCTGGCAAGGCACTACAAAGCCTCCACTGACTCTTCATACGACCAAATTGCTGAGTTAGTGTAGAAAACCTGTTCTGCAGACAGAGCACTGAACCGGCTCATTTGAAGCTGACTTGAAACTGTATCTTTTACATAAGTCTCTGCAAATGTCAAAGTACTTCACTCGCACCTGCTTTGCTTTATGGTAAAGTCACAGCTTTTAATTGCACACTCCATATACAGCAACTATGCTGAATTAGCGGGAATGTTGCCATAGTAATAATACCCTAAGTGTATATGCTTTAATAAGGCAAAGTTTTGGAGCAGGGGGTATATATTCATTAGGCTAATAGACATCATGCAGGGGAAAAAACACCTTTTAGGCACAAAAACTTTTCTGAAACATAATCAATAATTTAAGCAAAACATAAGCTGTCAACTATGGTGCTGTATTTACCACTAGTACTACCTGAAAGAAAAAACAGTGATATCTAGGGGAACATCAGCAGGGGGAATCACATAATGAGTTACAGAGCGTAAATAGCAAGATCTTCAACAAACCAAGGTGTTGAACAGGCAAAGCTTCTGAATGGGAAATTACCACAGTGTTAGGAGTAAATAGTGATGCTTCCATTGATTTCTGGCCCAAGCTCAAGGCATAAAAATATACCATCCTGCAGTCCGGAACCATATTTAAGCAAGCCTAGACATTGCTATTCTCTCTATTTTATCCAATAGCTGAAAGTGCCCACCCAAGAGAACACAGACATGGGGCCCAAACTTTTCTGCACCGGGCCTTTGGTACCTCTGAGCTGTGCACTGTTAGGATGTACGCAGTCCTGGCTGTACCTAACAAATCCTTTTGCTGAAGCATCAGAATTGTGGGTTTCAAAGACCAGAAGAAGCTGAATGTGCTTTTTGAAGGTGCAAGGTTTAGATCTAGGCAATAATGGATTTCTTGTTACCATTTCACTAGGGTGTTCTCTTTCCCTCCTAACATTAAAGCACAGATATTGTAGATTCTTAAATCACTGCAGTAAAAAACATCCTGAAACTTCATCCTGTGGGTTGCCTTTCAATATAACCTCGTGATGAAATGAACTCTTCACAATTCCAAGGTTACAAATCCTACTCACTGAAGGTCAGACATCACTTTTTTTTCCCTCATGAAGAAAGAAAAATTCACTTCAGATGAGCTAGAACAAGACAGTTATTCAGAGCTTCCCCATAAATTTGTTTCAAGGGAATCGTATGCAGTACTAACTTCTTACAACATACCAGAAATGAGAGCTAAGAAACAACAGAAAATTGACATTTCTTATTTTAGAGTACACAGACATAAAAACTGAACTATGATTAACCCGAACTACTTATATTTCTTTTTTAGCTATTTTCTTTCACACACAAATATTTTGAAGCTATACCTAAACATACCTAAATGATATGTTACTCTTTGATTGGGGCTGTTGGAGAAGGTTATGCTTGTTTTTCCAAAGACCCTGGAGATCTTCCATATTCAGATCATCCCTAATTTTCTTCTTTTGAAAATCAGAAATTGAGCAGACTCTGATAAAAACAAAATTAAATACCTCCGAGAAATTACAGACTTCAAATCTGATTTTTTACAATCAACAGCCTGATCAAACTCAGAGAAAGATAAACACATTATGCTCAACTTCTGGGTATCTGCCTTATAGTGACAAGAAAACATCCTTATTTCAAGAAAAAGTACTTTAGAAAAAAACAATAGGAAAGAGAATTTGAGGATGGCTGGAATTAAAACCGTTTCAAAGGCTATGGCATCAAGCAGTTTATTATCATCTGCTTTCTAATTGCTTCTGTCTAGATCTCTAATCCAGCAGAAATAGAGAGATTCTGAACTTCTCAGGGGAACAGTCAGTCCTTAGTGAGAAATGCACGTGTGAAATTAATGCTCTTGCATATGAGGAAAGAGCAAGGTGGGGGGAAAGATGGCGATCTTGTGAGACGACGGAAAAAAAAAAAATCTGCTATAAAATGTGTGATTTCCAAGTGCAAAGACACAAAGGAAACAATTGCTGCTGTGAATCAGTTCATTAAAAAAAGGAGGTCTGGTCCTAAACAACATTCAGTCCAGGCTTACAAGAAACCAAATGAAAAAGGCAAAGACAAAACCTGATTAGCGACAAGGAGCAATCTTAGCAATTCTTCATTTAACACTGTCAAAATTATTTTAATCAAGACAATAAAAACATGCAGTTTTACAGTAGTATCTGAAAGGAGTTAATGAGGTTTTCAGCACATTAATATTTCAAGGGTCTCAGAAAACATGGCAAGAGGAAAAACATGTATTTGAGAGTCTTAACAAGGAACGAAAGGTCCACTGTTAAAGATGCAGCTTGTTTGAGAGGAAACATTTCCACAGAGATGGGCTATTAGGGACTGGCTGGAACAAGCCAGGAGAAAGATCTCTGTAGCTGAAAGTGGCACTGAAAATGAATACAAGCAAAGCATTTATTATTTGTCACATCCAAGAGAAGGCTGTGGAAGACAAATTTCAGTCAAAGCACATGGAAAGAAAAGATACAGCACTGGAAATGCCATCTGTATAGGGCCTGGATATTACAAGCCAGAGAAGATGGATGATGATATGCATAATATGGCCTAAATGGCCAAGAGAAAGCAGTATTTTCTTAATGAAAAGAGAAAATCATGAAAATGAAAATCTGAGGGTAAAGAATAAAAATTCTGTTTGATTATAGTGAATGCATACTGATTGACTGCATTTGGACAGATGGATACAAACATATAAAAGAGTGAGTCTGCCAGCAACTTGGATAAGGACAGTTGCTGACCTTGTGCTTTGAGACAAACCTGCCAGAGATGATATGTAGAAGGAGAAAAGCAGCCAGACAACCGGTCAAATCTGCCTGAATGATGCTTTGTAACTAGTTCTTCTCTTTAGAGATTTTGATGAAAACAAGAGGCAGGAGCTGACTTAGCTATCTCTAAACAGAAATGGCAATGAGCCACAAGGTTTCACTGCACAGCATCTTCATTGCACTGTGGGTGCCAAAAAAACCCCAAAGAACAGAGAGCTTCAGAGGAATGAGAAGGGAGGGAAAGTCAGGGGCAAAAGAAAGATCTGGAGATTAATTAAGTGAAGGTCACTGGTATATGGATGAGGATGAGATCAGGTACAGTGTATGCAAGAAACTTTTACATCCAGTGCCAAGAGATAAAAAGGCAGAATTGTGAGGCAGGAATGGAGGGTAAGCCAAGGGCTGGGATAAACCAGATCATTTATGATGACTTTTCCCGAAAGAACACATGAAGTTTGAGAGATGGAAAAAGGGTGTGATTAGAATTCAAAGGCAATGAGAAGGAATTGTCTAATTTGCATGAAAGAAAATTGAGCTGTAAGACAAACACAGAGGACTACATTGTTTTCTACACTAGTAAATCACAATGGAAAAGCACAGGAATACCTCTGAAAAACATAACTGCAATTTTGATTCCTTTAGGACCTGTTTCAGAAAACAGTGGAACAAAATCCTGTTAGACTGTGTGTTTTAATGAAACCTAGGAGTCTAACCTGCAAGCAAGTAAGTAATCTATAAAAACATTATCAGATTGATTTGTTTGGGTTGGGTTTGGTTGCTTGCTTTCTGTTTGTTTTTAGATCAGAAATTACAGTTCTTTCAGCCTTTTAAACAGCAAACTCAAAATCCACACTAATTGAAATATCCATTAAGCATTTCAAGAGGGGTTTTTTGATGTGGGTGGGTTGTGGTTTGTGTCTGTTTTGTTGTTGCTCTGTTTTTTTGTTTGTTCTTTTTTGAGGGGGTGTTGTTTCTGTCTTGTTTTTGGTTTTGTGTGTGTGTATTTTGTTTGTTTGTTTTCTTTTTGTGTGTGTCTTTTAAAATTCTGTGGTTTTCAGGGGGGCAGAGGGAGGTTGTTTTTTACTTTGGATCATTTCAAGGATATCAGTAAAATTATGGAGGTTTGTTTATAAAGGTAGGACTCAGAAATTACAGATTAATCCAGGGTTTTCATCTTAAGTGCCTATGCAACTAAGAAGACAAATTCCATCAAAACCATAGAATACACGATTTGTCCCTTTAAAACCTCCTAAAGTATAATTGAGTTGCTGTAATTAGGGCTAGAAACAATTTGGTTACAAATATTAAAATAACTTAACCTCCTCTTGCCATATGATAGAATACAAAATATAGATGGTACAAAGTAAGTAGAACGTATCAGTTTCGATGCTGGAAAAACAAACATCTCAAGACAGAACTGGGTAGAATAAGTTTATGATCTCCATTAAAAAAACAAAAGTGTAGCTTTCTACATAGTGAGAAAAATAGCCTATGGTGGGGCAAATCTAGGAGCTGCACTTCATAAACCATTCAGCACCTGAATCCAGACCTTAACATGTCTCTTCCAACCCAAACCATTCTATGATTCTATGAAAGTCAAATTAGTTAAAGCAATTGCAAAAATCCCACTCAAGTGTTATAGAGTGCAGGGTTACCCACTCGACAAAAAGTGGTACTTAAAACAGTCCTTAGAAGGAAGTGGTCAGCTTACACTTCCATGAAAAATGATGGAAAATACATATTGGTCCCTACTGCAGTGGAGTGATCCCGGGTTTGTGTGCATATTTGTGTATTCTGGGGAAATTGCCCTTGTTCAACTAAATTTAGTACCTCTTTCCTGTGAGCTACTTGTTATAAATGAAAACACAACCCCTGGAGGCAGTCTCACAATTTTACTCTGTCTCAAACTTTAAAATCTTTACATCATTCATATTAAAGTCTGAACACTGATATTCCTTATTTGTAGTCCCTGATGGCTGTTTGATGAGTGATTTTCTCCCTGTAGGAAATTGAACTAATACAACCTTACTGATGTATAGGGCATGATGTGTAATTGCCAAGAAATGCATTGCCACGAACAGCTCTTCAGATTATTGCCACCGGTGGTTTTAACTGTCATTGGAACTCCTGCTTCTGAAATGTTCCTGCACATGAGAAAATGAAAGCCCTGCTTTGTACCAATCATCTTGGATTCTCTCTCTTCCAGTTCTCAACTTGTAGGATTAATATTTCAGACATAGATTTTCTCCAATGAGGTTCACTTGATTTACACTACTTAAACATCTTACAGGTATGTGTAACTATCAGAACAAGTACAAAATCAGAATTTAAATTTTGCAGTGGTTAAAAGTTCTGGAAGAAAAATGTATTTCACGTTACTGTCAAGGGCTAAGGGATGTCAGTATCAACCCACATTACCTCTGATCCTGCTTTTTGCATTCCCATCAGACATTGTCTGTGGCACAGACGGGTATCTACAATGCTTTCTGTATGGCATTTGAACAGCACATGCTATACCATACTGAATGCTCCTAAATCCTGTTTTGGTCTAAAGGACTCAAACCCACTGCTAACAGCAAGAATGTTCACTGTAAGGTTCTCTCTGCAGAGAGACTACACTGGCCAACAGTGTAGGGGGTGCCCCACCACACAGCCCACTTGGGGATTAAACTGGAAAGCAATCAGGAAATCTAATCTAAAATTCCCTTAAAAAAATATTTTTCAGGAAAGTTTTCCTAGTGCACAAAGTTGTTTGTATTCTTCATTTGTTGCTGGAGCAGCAGTGCACATGTGTGTCGCATTCCTCCCCTCACACCTTGGAGACCTCCTGATCCCTCCACAGGCAGCCAACGTCTGGAGAGAGAATTTTCCACCAGAAGCCAGAAACAAACACCTGACCTCTGAGAGACGGCTACAGGGCTTGACAAGGTGACAACATCCTACATCTTCATTTTTTATTGCACCAGCTGACTGGAATGATCTTATTTCAAGCATTTAAACTGACATAAAATGTCAGAGACAGACAAATGTCAAAAATAAAAGGTACTGAAGTGCTGCTAGCAATATATCAGTAAGGAACTTGATGGAAGCTCCTGGATTAATAATTTTCTGATCCACTCATTTGGTGTTTTAAAAATATCTGTATCAGGCACAAATATTTAACTTTTGTAATGTTTTAGGTAAATGAAATATTTCTGTTTGATAAATTACTTGAAAAAGACTGTGATTACTGAATCCCACACTTGAATCTCACCACAGGAGATGAATGTTTTCATCTCTCTTGTTCAACACTCCACATGAAAGAAAAATTAACCATTAATTTTTCAGTGTTTGTCTGTAAGAACAGAATTTAAAAGAAATGTCCCATGATCATGTAAAAAACCCCCTGATAAATATAATCTTAAATATAAAGAAAATGAACATTTTATATGTTGAAGGTAAAAGCAATAAGTACTACAGATGAACCCCTCGACTCTAGGTGGAACTGCTTTAACATGTGGGTTGGAATAGATGATCTCCAGAGGTCCCTTCCAACCATTCTGTGATTCTGTGATTATTTTTATTGCAACACCACAAAAATGGAAAAAAAAAAGCTTTGTTTTCTTGTAGATATTTTGATCTGCTTTATTTTGTTTATATTCTGTACCTTCATTTTTTGCACAAATTATTTTCCAGCTATGACACTGTGAATGGGAAAACATTGATAAAAAGCAATTCCATCAGAACAAAATCTACACAACAGTACTGGCTGCTGAACCATTCAAAACTGCAAGAAATAATATTTTCTTTTCAAGAAGGAAAAGTATGCAGAATAAAGAATCTATAGATACTACATACATCCTTATTTTCCCTTTCCTTGTTCTTTTTCTTTCTGTAATAAAAGTCTTTCACAGTTTTAACTCTGTTCTAGATTCATATCTTTTTTCTGTTTTTGAAAACTCTCCAATATGGTTGCACTTTTACCATCATGAAAGTGAAATTTCTTCACTTGACATCTCTATTTAAAGGGGTGCAAAATAAACGAAGTTCTCATTAGAAAAAGTTCAGATCATAGTTGAACCTTTTGCTTTTGATGGAAGGGGATTAGGGTTTTTAACTAATTTGGAAAGATTCTTGCATCTGGGCTTTTCAGTTTCTTTCAGCACAATCCAAACATTCTCAGCTGTGCAAACCCCAAAACATTTTCTGGAAAATTGCAAACAAACAAGGTTTCCTCACTGGTTCTGGCAAGGCCAAGTATCCTAAGAACCTATGGTTTGACACAGATGTGCAACGAAATGAAGCTTCCCCTCATAAATCATCTTATTTTGTGTATCTCCACTGGATTACAGGCTATGCAAATAACTTTCTAACAATAAATGTAGTAGGGTACCTAATCAGTATATAATATGGGGACTAAATGGATTATGTAGTTTGGAAGGCATATGACTGAGAAATACAGTCATCTTCAGAAAACTCCTTGTTCCATTTATATCACATATAACTGCGCTCTGGGAAGAAAAAAACTTTGAAGTGTCTATTCTGCTGGTGGAAGGAAAAGCTATTTTGTTTCATTGCTTATTTATACTTTTAGATGGAGAGTTAGAATTATTTTTCTGTAAGCATCTGCAGAGGAAAAAAAACTTGATAACTTAACTGTTCTTGCCATCTGCACGTACTTTACACATTGTCATACAGTCACTTTGATAGGAAAACAAACAGAAATTGCCGTGTTCTGGTTCTGTGTGTTATGTAAAATGCTCTGCTCAGTACAGTTCAGCAGTGCCCTCATCTACACTAAAGGAAAGACGTGAATCTAACTTTGACAGAAGTATTTGCAAGAGGTAGGAAGGATTATCTACGAAGCTCAATAGTAGCAGCAGTTTAGGACATATTTAGGCCTTCTCACTTGCATGAGGCAAACTTTTGGAGTGCAGTGAGCCATCTGCTTCTGCACAGAACGGCCTTTAAAAAGTAATCTTCCTGGCAAACAGTGCCTGACTCATCCTCAGAAGCTTTTTTGAAGGGAAAGCAGTTTATACCACTTGAGGGTATTGTCTTCTATGGCTGTTAGAGAAGCACGTTCACGTTTTTCCCCCTCATGTGTACGAAGAGAGGAAACAAGTTGCTTGCGCAGACAGTGAGCTGCAGCATGAGAGAGCACAGGGAGGCTGTTCAGAGTAAGAAAGGTTCCAGCTGTGTCTCCCAGCACGAAGATGAAGCATCTGATCATATGGAGAAGCTTCACAGTGACTGGCCACTTGGGGGAAACTGTTGTCTTAAAAGTTTGGCTCACCTGTGTTGAAAGACTAAAAGAGTATGTAAAAGTTGACAATTCAGTACTGAGAAGATGGCCCTTTCACCAAGTATACTGGCAGGGCACTTCTGCCCTTGGGAATGGAAAAGGAAACCAAAACTATTCTTGGCTATTTGGCTGGTTTTAAAACATCAGAATATTCAATAAAGGAGCAAGGAATATGTGACATGGAAAATTAAGTAATGAAAAAATTTGGCCTTAGAGCATGCATTAGAAATTGTTGGACATAATCACAGTGACAAATTTTGCAATAGAATCCATAGCATTTCCATGTACTGCAACCATAGCCTTGCAAGGTGAAAGGTTTGTGAGGAAAATGCCACAGAGACATATACAGGAAAGATGGGGAAATGGACAGTTCCAGAAAACAAAGCCTATCCTTAAGGCTTATGCTAGGTATGGCAAATTTGTAGATTTTTCAGTTTGAAAATGCAGAATTCACAAATAACATTCTACCATTTTAATCAGCAACTCACTAAAGTGAAGTATTAGCATGTCTGTATGAGCAGGAAGAGTAAAACTTTCCCTACTTTGGAATTTTTATGCTGAAAGGGGCTCACACCCTAAAAAGTACATGTCAGCCCGCTCTGCACTGAAATAAAAATCTCAGAAGTACCAGAAATTGTATCATATGCAGGCTGGGGCCCAAAAGAAAAAAATAATTTGTTTTTGGACACTGCATTTCACCTCAATGTCAGCAACAAAAAAAGGCATCTCTATGTTTTTAAAGCTTACTATCAACCCAACACTACACAAGAATCAGTATCTTGCATCTACAGGAAATAAAAGAAAATAAATACTTCATAGTTATCAGGGAGATAGTTTGCAATGCAGTAAATCACTACTGGAATATTAGTTTATTACTTGGCTCTACCACATGAGCTGAAGGACAAGTACTCTATTGCATAGTGTAATCAGGGAAAAAAAAATAACCTTGTACTTCCATCTTCAACCTGTCTCTCGTATTTGAGATAACTCATGTTTTGATGCATTTAGTTGGGTGATCTAATTCAAACATCTCAAGAAACACAGACCATATGGCTTATGAGGTTGAACGTGTGTAAGGAAAGAGAAATGAATTCTTAAAAAATTCAGTTGCAATGAAACTGTCACAAATGATGCACCTCTTATCTATTAAACATGTCACTATTAAAGTCAAAACAACTCAAAGATACACTCAAACACATTGAAAAACTAACATTCCTTAAATAAGAATTTGTGTTTTGATGAATTTGATACATTCATCCCACAGAAATATGTTATATACATAGATGTATTTCTGCTTGAAAAATTAACTTACTGCACTTTTTTAGTATGAAATATGGATAATATCTTCATAGGTCATAGAACTTATTACTGAATGCCAGCCGCCTGTGCTTCTAGATGTCTTCCCTCATCAGAAGATAACTCAAACCACATTCATACCACAAATTGGAGACTAGTATTGTTTCTTAAATATATTTTAAACCTCTCACTAAACAAAGACAAATGTACCAAAATGTGCAGTTTTAATTTCCAAGAAAGGGTATAAGAGATAATTAATAATAACGGGAAAAGGTACAAAGAACGTCCTCAGCTATAGCTACAAATATGTCTTGGGGTGACAGAAAAAACTGCTTATGAGCTCTAACTCCACCGACACACTTTGCCTGTGATGCCTCTTAACCACCAAAGCAGTGACAGATTTTTCCTGTTTTGGCAACAAGTGACCTGAGGAGCTTGGTGTTAAGATGATGTTGAAATAGCTGTGAAAGCAGAGTGAACACAGTTGTGCCTTCTGCTGTGCTGCTTATGATGCATGGAACAAGACGAAACACAGCCTCCCAGAATCAATGTGAAGCACCACAGTAGCCGTATTCCTCATGGAGCATAGAAATGAGAGAACTGCTTGTAGTGTTGGGGAATTTGTGAGAGAAGAATTAATTTAACAAACATTAAAACAGCAAAACCTTAACCTTCATGATAAAGACTAAAGGAAAATTATGAATCCACAAGACTGCCATAAACAGTTAGGTATTTAATTTTTTGTGTTAAAAAAGGAAAAGACCCTGTGTATTTCTGAAAGTACAAATTGCTTTTCCAGGTTGAATCACAGCTCAGATGTATCACTGTCAATAACCTTATCGTTAATTGTCTTTTCAATAAATTATCACTGGGTGTTCCTTACAGCCCTTTTAATGTAACGCAAAAGAAAATTATCTATCAAAAGTCTTACAAATCTGGATCTTATCACACAGCTGAGTGAAGCAGCCCTCAGGGGTTACAGTTAGCTGTTGAGTAAAATGTAATGCAATCACAGACATCTGTATTATGACACAGAGAGAAGTGCAGTCTATGGTTGTCTGACAGCTGTGGTCATTGACAGCATCCAAGACCCCACTCACACCCAGGACTGCACAGGAAGGAGGAGCAGGCTGTGAACCACAGGAAAAGCTGAGCTTTTAATGAAAATAGGCACATTGCAGAAATGCCACGTTCCTGGTATCCATCTGAAAACTCACTGTTCCTCAGCCTGGATCTGCTGCTAGATAGCACCTCTTGCACCAACCCTTATCTCCTTCAAGCACCCTTACTACCTCTTCCCAAGAGTTTTGGTCACCAGCACCATAGAAAAGTCTTGCAAACAAGGCTCTGGCATCTCCATGCAAGTAGCTGGACATAAAGTTCATTATCCTTCTAAAGCCCATGGGACCTCGTGCTCTTTGGGCTTTCAATGGTGTGTGGGCTTTGCCAGGGTGGGGAGACAGCTGTGACAGAGAGCAGAGGCCACTGCATACAGTGGGTGCACACAGAGAGTTTTAAGGTTCTCCTAACCCTCTCTGCTAAAATTCCCAATAATGCCAAACATCATATTCTTTTTAAATTCCTCAGTTTTGAGAGCTGCTACTCAAAGCAGATTTAAATACATACTGATGATGGCAGGCAACTAGGGGGAAAAAAACAACTGGAGAAATGGCAGAACAAACATCACTTGCTAAGAGGTTTTGCAACAACCACATTGTTGAAATCTTGCTCATGTCACTGTTTCTGGTAAATGCAGCTATGTCAGGCACCCCTTAGCTAAAACTATTAGAAGTCCCCTACTCATATTAGAAGTTCACTTAGTCACAGGGAAGAAAAAAAAAAAAAAAAAAAAGAAAAATTACTTGGGAGTAGAGGAGGAAATCAATATTTTAAGAGAGGATCAAAAAGGATTCATATTTTGATTATTCTCCTTAGGTCTGTCTAATGATAAACTGGTTTCTGAATCATTGGATGATTCTGCTGTCCTATTCCCTGCATGCTCAGGTCTCATTTTGTAATGTATTCACTTTTATTTTTAGTTTTATTTTGGGGCTGTACATCTATCCAGTTTGATAAACTATATCTTTTCTAAATCTGTTTTTCACTTTATCTAAAGAGTTGGAAGACAAAAGCCAAGAATTGCTTTAAGTATGCAGACCTGTCAAATTCTGACATTTTGAAAACAATAATTAACATAGAGATAAAGTCTCCCTTAATTGAAAACTTTTTTCCAAATCTGGAACTCTAATTGAAAACTCTGCAGTAAAACCTCCTGTCCACAAAAATGGGCAGAGAATTTGTTTTGCCATACTCGGTATGAAATGTTTACCACATCAAAGTGGCAGAGATAGGATTTGGGCTTTGACCTCCTATGTATTTCCAAATAAAGCAGCCTTCAGTCTGCCATAAGGTTTGCACCAGGGAGGTGCACCAAGGAAATGCTTTTGGAAGAAACAGAGATGCAAGTTGTCAGTTATAATGCAAGTTTCCAGTTATAATTAAATAGCCTATGGAACTTCTAACAAAACCATACTCATTACTGATGCAGTCAACCGAGGCAATTAAACTCTTGCTATTCTGGTAGCTATAAGGCTGATTATGGTGTTCTATTTTCTTCCCTTTTTTATAATTTTGCCTTTAACAATTATTCCAGCTGCAGTATCCCAACCCAGAAGAAACAGAGTTTTGTTGTTAACTAATCAATTCTAATTCATATTGCATAGAGCTTTTAATTATGCAAGATATTTTATTTCTTCACAAGGACACAACACTAAAAAAGAACAGATAAAAGAAATAAATTATTTCTGGGACATAAAACTGACAGACTCTAGGTGGCAAAATGGGATAGGAATAAAAATGAGGACTATTTTGAAATCGGTTTTTAGAAAGATAATTTTTGATCTTGTAATAAAAAGAGGAAAAGAGTGTCTAAGACTGATTTTCTTTTTGTCAGTAGATTAAACAAGTCTGCTTATTTTCTTTTATGAGGAATAAAGGTGTAATAGTGCAAAAAACCCCACAACAACAACAACATACCTTTATTAAGGTAAAATTGTTACTATTATTTGCAACATGACAGTGCACAGAAGCCTGTAATGATGTCCAAATCAAGTTCTGCCCTACAGGATAATAACAGCCTTCATCAAGAATTTATAATCTGAGGAGGAAGGCAAGATATTCATTGTCATCACTTTACAAAATAACAGCCTACATTCAAAGATATTATATTAAAGCTAATACTCTCACAGATAAGTAGGCACTTAATTCCCATTGACTAAATTAGAATTGTTAGCTTAAGACTACATAAGGTACATCTCTGACATGACTTGTCAAGCCTAAGTAGAAAAAGAATTAGGATCTTCTGACTATGTGTTTCTCTTTTCCATCTATCATTCCAGAACTAGAAGAAGTCAGAGATGGAAATATACTCTTTTACACAAAAGAATCTTTAAAAAAATGTGTAGCTATTATTTTATTGGGCACTTTGCTATATTGACAGTGTAACATCAAATAGCAAGATTTGTGAAGATTGCGTTTTTAAGAGATGTAAGGAAAAGGTACCCTACATTCAAGGAAAACGTGTGACAATTAAGAGTTTTCCAAGTAAAAATTATGTTTGTTATCATGACTTTTTTATCTACCTCAGTTTATACAATACATTAGTGTTTTTACATCCTGTGCAAGATAGAAATATATTTTCAATTCAGATGAAAAGGAAAATGAGGAATATACAGTCCTAAGAAAAAATAATTTGAATATTCAACTAGCCTAATTATAAACCTTATATTAAGATGTAATATTGTTTGTTCCCTTCTTGAGGCTTCTGTGTACACAGATGCACAGATAGCCGGCTGCCTCATTATATATCTTGTCATCAAACCGAAGATGTTCACAGCAATTAAATAAGCGAGGCACCAGCTATGGGCAGAAAACAAAAGCTCAGCAGCTGACTCTTCCATTCACATGATTAAGTGACCTGGAACATTCAAAGGCTTATGCAAAACACAAATTATGATCTTTAAGAGAAACAGTATCCTTTTAACATGTTTTTTCTCTCTACTACCAAATGAAAAGATTATTTGAAGATTCATCAGACCATCATTCCTTTATCCCATTCAAAGAGGGGATAAGATAAAAACCAAAAAGATGGAGACCAAAATTGCACAAATTTTGCAATGTATAAAATGAACTATTTAAGCAATATTTCTGTTTTTATTTACTCAGCTGGCAGGGGATCTCAGTGTATTTGTTCACTGAAGCACCCTTTGAGATGCAAGGGCACACCTGAGGCAACAAAACCAGAGCATTTCCTAAACCAGAGAGAGGAAAAAAACAGGTCTTGTTTTTCTAGAGATGGGTCCCTGGTGCGTATCCCTACCATCCAGAGGTGCCTGCTGTGGTGCTGCACTGGAGGATGCCTGTGTGGCTGTGTTGGTGCCAATGACCAGGATTAAGCATTGCAGCGGCTCCGCATCCTCCCGCCAAACGCTCTTCTCTCCTGCTTGCAGATATGCACTGGCATATCTGAAAACCCCTAGACTGTGACAGTGGACTATCATTAAAGGTCTTTCCTCAGCTGTAAAATAAAATCTAATCATGCTCCCCTACAGGACTTGGCCATGCTGATACCCTGTGATAGGAGAGTGTAGGAGAATACGCTATTAACGAATATTGGGGCAAGTTCAAACTACATGACCTGCTTAACTACAATAACAATATCTTGTCCTTTGGCATTAATAAATACATTTGAATGTTTGGTTTGTGGTTTTGCTTGTTTGTTTGTTTGATTTTGTTGTTTTCCCTACCACTGTAATAATATTCTCTGAACTAAAATTCTTAATTAAACATTAGTGCTCACATTACGTGTCTGAAAATAACAGCAGTATTTGGAGATTTTTTTAATAAAAATCTTTCATGAAAGGAAAGACCTTTTTTATAAAGAGAAAAAAAAAGCTTCAGTAATTTTACCACGCTTTTGAAAAATTCATTTTTTGTTCTAAAATTTTAAATTATAATGCATTATTCAATATTTTCATTGTTAGAACTGCACAGAACAGACAGGTTTCTGAAACCAACAGAGAGGCTCCATTTCAAGGGTTTTTTTGAACATGTTGGTTCTATCTTTATGTAAATTAATTAACAGGACAGATATTCTTTTTAGGTTTGGCCACATGTGCATTTTGATTGAATGGCTTTTTAGAAATAACAACAGAAAGCATATTATGTGATATATAAGACCTTTAAGAACAGATTATACATGTCAGAACTGAAGCATTTGTTAATCCAGATACAGACAGACAAGCTCATTCAAACAAATACACTTGCATTTTAAATACTTTTTTTTTTTTTTTAAAGGATCCTCACATTACGTGAATATTTCATATGTGAAGAGCGTGAATACTAAGTGTTTAAAGCAGCGTGCATGTTACTGTAATGCGCTTGAATCTGAACTGAACGTACAGGGATGAATCAAACCATCAGCCTTGCTATTGTGCGGTAGATTAATTCCTCTGAAACTCTTGGTACCTACCAACCACCACACATCCCTTATGAAAAATACATAAACCCGCCACCTCTAAATTTATACTTTATGATCTAAATAATGCTCAGAATAGAGCTCAAATAGTAATCCCCAAGAAAATACACAGCTGTGCACTTGTCTAAATAAGATAGGCCTGGAATGCCTTGGAGTAATTAAAAAACAGTGGGTTATCAGACAACACATATGACAAGCAAGAAATTCAGATCACAAACTGCACCCTTAATGAAAACTCAACAAAATGGTAAAGCATCTAAACTGCTTTTTTTCTCCCATCTTAGAAAAGAGGTACTACTAAGAGTATAGGTAAAAAATGCATTTCCCATCTTTTTCCTACAGATAAATAAAACACATCTGTTCGTGGCGTATAAACCCTTTGAAGAGGCTAAAAAAACCCACAAAAGCAAACAGATAAACAATGGCAACAACCATGCCATAGATTAGAAGGAATAACAATAAACCTCAGCAAGCCTCTGAGAAATCAGAAGCCATAAAGGAGCAGAAATCAGTGCACCCACTCGGGGACCTGCAACTGCAGGCAGTGCCTGGGCAAGTACAAAATTCACAACCCAGAGAAAACAAGTGGCTGCTCTGGAAGCTATTCTTTTGTAGGAAGTTTTCAAGGGCTTAGCCCCAACTACGGCAGAGTAGTCTGTGTGGTACAGAGCTGCTCAACAGCCTTGTACTCCTGGCCAGACTCACTTCTTGCAGTGCCTTGCTCATCTTACCTCATCAAAGCTTGCCTGAATCTCAGACTGTGTGATTTTACCTACAGACACCTATCTCTGACCTACCCCAAACAACACACCAAGAAATTTTGCTGGATATCACGGCAACATTGTCACAAGAGAAAATCCCAGAAAGCACACCTGTGGCATAGGTAAAAATTACGATTTTCATTCTACGCCGATCACTTCAAGTTGAATATTTTTCATGTTTTAGTGTAAAAACAGAGACAGCAGCGTTCATTCATCTGTCACGCAACAAAATTGTAAACTTAGGATAAATATATGCAACACACCATCTTTTATTATAGCTAGTTAACAAAAGATAGTCTGGAAAAGGCCGAGCAATCACATGTGAAGCTTTTAGCAATGGTCCTCTCTACATTGATACTTTTATTTTGTAAAAGTAAAACAGGAAGATAATTTATATCACATCATCCAGACATTTTAGTTAAAATTCCTCACTGTGAAAGGTGAGATCAACTCACTGTGTTCCTTAAGAAAGGTAGGACTACAAAAAAAACAGAGAAAGAGTAGGTGGAAACACATAATTAAGTTCTCAGAGTGCTCCGATTGATAAAAATTAGATTAGAAAAATTTCTTCATGCAATATTAAGCTGCTATTGTACACTGAATCATCAGCTGCAGCAGATAGAATTATTTTCTATTGGGCATAGTTTTATTGTAGAAATGACTTATTCTTAAGGTGTTACCTCAAACAGATCCAACAGTGAACTGCAGTCTGTCATCTGATACCATGTTTTTCCAAGCCTTTCCATTATGAGCTTTGAGTAATAGCTTGATGCCATGGTGTGATGTGCCTAGATTTGCCACTGCTGTGTGGCTTTTCAATTAGCACATGCAGTTAAACTGAATTTGTTTTCTAACCATAAAAATCAAGATGATATCGTGAAAGCAAAAAAAAGGTTTATTTCATTTCTTCCTATTCAATGTTACTAATACAACTTAGCAACTAAAATCTAGTTTTTACTAACCTTTAAGTATTAGTGTAATAATTAACTATAAAATCTCAAAAACAGTGTAAAGGACATTACAAAAGAATGGATGGTAATGGTCCGGTCTGGGTAGATATTGAAGAAGTTTAGCAGTTTATCTACAAACTTGTTGTAGATAAAGAAGAATATTCTAATGACAGCTACCATGTCCCTCTTGTCACAGAGCCACTGTGCTGGAGAACGCTCCTTACACAAAAGTTTGTAAAAACAACAGAAATACAAAGAACACTGTGAACTCCTGACTTAAGAAGATGCATTAAGTTTTGCAGGATAACATAAGGTGTCTGGCATAGGAAGTGATTTTACACAAGCTGCCAAATACCACCAAAAAGCCTTTGACTCTCAGTGCTGCAGAAACTTACAGGGATCTTCCTGAGCAAATGGACTGTTATGGACAGTATTTACAACAACTCTTACAGAAGTGGGTGCCACTTGTTGTCAGGAATATTACAGACTGATAGAAATCACAATTGCGGCAGCCAATGATACTGAAAATAGCTTAAATTTAAATTATCATTTCCTTTGTAA
The DNA here is from genome assembly GCF_963082525.1 of Nesoenas mayeri. NCBI lineage: Eukaryota > Metazoa > Chordata > Aves > Columbiformes > Columbidae > Nesoenas > Nesoenas mayeri. The sequence continues at coordinate 15,035,064 of NC_137557.1, forward strand.
TCTAAAAGTAGTTTAATTGGCAATTTTAAAGACTAGAGTGATAAGAATTCATTATAAATTATCAGTAGTTTATTTCCATTAACATGATAACTGCAGTAAAGTTACTCTATTTTAGAACTATCCATACATAAAAGCTTTATTTTAGGCTAAGACCTAGATGCTTTAGAGGGATTTTGGTCAGTTAATAACTTGAGCCAGCATACAAGAGAAATTTTACTCTACAGTTACCAAGTCACATAAAGGTGTTGGGTTTTTTTGGTTTTTTTTTTCCTTATTATAGCCTGAAATTTCCTACCTATCATTTTTTTTTTTTCCTGTTGCCCTAAATTCTGATAATTTTAATTTATTTTTAACTTTAATTGAGCCACCCTAAGGCTTATAAACTCTGAAAGTTTTTACATTTCATCTTTTTAATTAAAAATGCTTCAATTTGTTTCAAAGGCCTGATGTTTCAACAGGGAACATTTTCATAAATTCTCAGCTCTGCTTGTAATAAGGAATATATTTGTGGAATGAATAGTTCATTGCACCACTCTTCCAATTGCTTGGATGAAAGTCAATCAATGTGTGTTCACAGCTTGACAAGTGCTGCAATGCAAGGCTTACTTGTATTAATATGTGCGTTAACTTTTCTGGAAGCTAGAACAAAACTGTGGACCTGATCTGGCACCTTCACAATCAGTGAATGCCAAATTAAAGCAGCTTATCTAAACATACATCATATCAGGAAATACTGCATAAGAGGTCTTGGAAATCTTATTAAATAGTTTTAGGAAAAAGTTTCAGATGGTAAATGGAAACTACCAGCCTTGAAAAGGGACAATAAGGAAACTGACTTGTTAACTTCAATTCTTAGAAAATAAACTTAGAAAAGGTTTACTCTGTCTTTTCATACACCTGATTAAAGTCTTTGTTTGCCATTCACAGAAAAATGGTTGTTTTAGAAACTCCACATTTCACCTATTACTACTTTTTCACTTCACATTGACATACCCTAAACAGGCACCAAACACCAAGAAAAGGGAAGTACAACAAGAAAACAATAACTTTTTATATATAAATAAATAAATATGTATAAACCAAGAGGTCTGTGTCTCTACATTAACAAGAAGTTTTTTCAGAATCTGGCCAGCACCTCTCAAACACTTAATTTTTGAACAGACTATAAGACATCTACATGTAACCCTGAAACCTTCATGTAGGACATGCTGCACCACACAAATGTGGCCACAGTTTCCAGATGGAACCAGGCAAATCTATATGGGCTCACTGTCATCTGCCAAACTCACCACCAGGATCTACGTATCTCTCTGTTTTGTGTGGAGCCATACTAGAAGAATTTAGAAAACTCTTCGAAAAATATATTTCAGGGCAAGATGTCATGACTTTGGTGTTTCAGAAATTCTCTACAAAAGTAGCAGCTGCTTCTGCAGATCTTGCTGCTCTGAAATGCATCACAACATTGACAACAACTTTCAAGCAGGAGATGTAATCTTGACATGTCCTCTTTACCTGCTTCCTCTGTTCGTGTATAACTATTAATTTCAAAATGTTGGCAAATCCAAATGCCAAGCAACCTGCAAGAGATGGCAAACACAAAAGTGGACAGACATGGCCTTGCCATCAGTGATAGGTATGAAATAAGAGTAAGGTGTCAGCTTGATAGCTGAAACAAAGCAGCATTTCTATCAGCTTAGTCTGTCTTAAAGGACATGTATAAGGAAGTTGGATTAAATATAATTTTGGTTGAAAATAAATATTTTGAAATAGCCAGTACAAAAGGAAATTTGGGCATCACAAATCTGACCAGGCAGAACTGGGGACAGACTAAGATTCTAGGTCTTGTTCCCTCAGCTGCCAAATAATTTTCATCTACTAATTTTATACTTTGCGCTACTATGTGGTGAAGAGGTTCATAACTTCAACAGTTTGTGTTAGGTGCCAGTCCTGAATCAGGCCTCAGATAGTCTTAGTTAAGGTCTATACAATGTTTGTAACCTGCAACTATGCTACTTCGTAGCTCCAGTATTGCTTTTGGTTTAAATTTGCCTACAGCAGCATTTCTGAAATGTTTTCCCAAATATTTAGTAAATAAAAAATCTACAGGATTCTTAATATTCCATCTTTGGACAAGATTAGAAATATATTAACAACTTTTTTATAAGTCTAGTCTAAAAAAACATTAAAGCAAGGAAACAAATAAGAGGTGCACAGAAAAAGGATTTGACTAATGTTCTGGAGGGGATTTAGAATTCCTTTTTCTCTCGCTACACATTCTTAAAGTTTTCTCCACAACTGATTAATTCAATGAGGTCACCTTATGAAATAATATATATTACAAAGTTCAGAAACAAAAGAAACACGGGAAAAGTTTTGCTGATTGAAAGTATCTCACAATAGAGCAAGCTTTCAGTGACCAGGTTATGATTAATCCTGCACCTGGCCTCCTTTAGGAAATAGTAAAGCTTTGGAAAAGCTTCTACACCAAAAAAGCAAGCCTCTTTATGTCTTAAGAACAGAAAGAGAGGGATATGACACAGTCTCAAAGATATAAATCTCCCCTAAGTAAAGCTTTTACCATGAGACAGTAAAACATAGCAACTACACAGAATCTACCCTCAACTTTGTCTTCTTCGTTGCACTCAGTCTCAGCATTTGCTTTTCTGCACTAGCCCATAGGCACAGAACCTGCCCTGGCATCTCACTGTAGATGACCACAACATTCAGAGAAAAAGGCAAAGCAAGACAGTTTCCTCCTCTTCCCTTCCCCACACCAGCACATTCCCAACAACAGCTTTCTATAAAGAAAAAAAAAGCAAAGAGCAAAAGCATATATCTTAGTGACATGAGTGATTTATAGCCCCAAGGAAGGATAAAATGATCCATGACTAGAAGTCAGTGTTTTTATTAGAAATGATGATTCCCAGTCATGATGCTTTTTAGTTATGTGCATAATTAATGTTAGCTTGTGAAAGCTGCCAATGATGTTCATCACCAGTGAATGTTCTTATAATATATGTGTGGATTTGAATGCATGATGAAGTCTTTCTGTCTTTTGGGATTCAAAACAGAAGTCTGTGAATAATGCAAGACAGAAAGCCAAAAATAACAAAGAAATTGCTATGTTCCCAGTGAATAGTAGAGACAAGAGCAGAGAATGCAAAGTAGAGTAACCAAAACAGGCCCAGATTTCCCTGTAAAAAATCAGAATTGTGTAAAGATGTGCTTGGTTTTTATTTCAAAAATATCTGCAAATGAGAAATTCAAATATATTTTACCAGCAGCTTTGGAAGCAGCAAATTCTTTGTTTACTCACTCATCAAAACAGAGAGAGGCAACACTGGAAGTCTTTGCTGCAGAGCTCTATCTGAAACACTGTCCTCCAGAGAGCATCTCCACTGCCTGGAAAGAAGTTGGTCTGTGGACTGCACTAAGGTTTTTTCCTGACTTGTGTGACATACATTTGACTTTTGGTTGTGTGTTTTGGATCTAAACAGTTGCCAATTAACTGAAGCCATCTTATGCCCAGCCTTGAATGTTATATATATAACTCTGGTTATGTTTGTTATCCTGTTGTAAACATCAGGTTGTAAACATCATTGGTAATTTCAGAGGATGTGTGTGCATGCATAATTTGAAGAATAAAGGGTTGTATACTCAATTAGCAGTTTCAACAGGTAAATATTTATACTGGGAACACTACCCGATTTGTTTTACATTACTGCAGTAGCGTTATGCCATTTTAATTACTTCCTGAATCACATCGCTATATTCTGGAACAAGCATCTTGTATTTGTCTTCATCTCAAAAAACACTTCAACATGCAAAGTAGTCTTTTCCTGGCTACTTCAGTAACCTCTGATTTATTTTTTTTTTTTATTATGACAAATACCACAAAAAAGCATGCAACATGAATACTCCAAGACGAGAAATGCTGTCAGTGGTTTCCAAGTAGTATTTTTTTTCATTTTGCATAGCCCACTGCCTTTAAGATTTATCAAAATATTTACTTATGGGAATGGCTTTACTCAGTGCCTTTTGGATCACCAATTACACATTAAAGAACAAGGTCATAAAATATTGATAAAATCATTAACTACAGTTCTCTCCATTTACCGTGGCTAAAAACACATGCTGCCGCAATCTTGATTCCTAAGGAAATAAATTATTTCAAGAACACCATTTAATTACTAGAACACTTCAAAAATGAAAGAAAAAGAGTACCTTTCCCCAGTTTAAAATTTCTGTTCATGTATTTACCTCACCAGTATACTCTGGTGATCTGAATTAAATGTCCCAGACCCTGAGTTTTGTAGGCGTGCTGTATTCCTGCCATAGCACAGACCACAACTGCAGTTGCAGGTCCTCAGAACTCTCAGTAATTAGGCACTCTATCAGATTCTAAACCAATATGTTGAAGTTTTCTCTTGATGTTCTCAAGTGTTATCCCTTTATTTGTTATATCAGACTAACAATTGAGGGGATGTTGCCAAGAGGCCAGATATAAGAGACTAATTTAGCTCTTTAGACTAAAGTCATGATTTGTTTTCAGAAAGTTACTCCAGTACTTTTCTTTCTGGACAAAACCGTTTCTCGTTTTTCTAATCTCCAGTACACATGCAACATCACCAAACAAAGTGGCACATATAGACAAAATGAGGAAGGCAAAAGCAGGATTTAGTTCCCTTTCTCCCCACACAGAACTGGTAAGAGCCATTGGTGGCAGAAGACCCCTATTTGTTCAGGGTGCCAAGAGCTGCTGTGCTTGTTTGGGGATGTGGGTTCTGGAATAGAGAGAAATGAGGGACAAAATTATTTTTCTCACGCAGAGGAACTGTTACATAAGAAGAACAGCCAGTAGATTGGGGAGCAGAGCTGACTGCTGGCTCTTTTGATACTGGTTTTGACATCAGCCACTTAATGAAAAACACACACACCAGTTTTTATGCTGTAGCTCCAAGATCCAGATAAAAACAACAGTGTTAACTAATTTGATAAAATTTGAAACAAAGTCCAAAAGAAGACATAGCAAATGTCTAAGGCAGAGATATGTCCTTCTCCTGCCTCAGCAGTGCCAGAGCTCAAGTGCAACTGCAGAAGGACACAGACCCTCTCCCAGCACCAACATCTGCTGAGCCCCTGAGCCGGTACCAATAGGAAGCATCAGGCACCCACACACTTCAAATTAATCACCTCATACAGCCTGGGAAAGCTTGTAGGAGTTGCCCAGGCAAGGATCATCTTCTCTTCCTGGATAATTTATTACTTACGTTGTTTTCTAACCTTATTTTAAATCTGGTTTGAGACTATCAGCATAACTGACAAGCAGACACTTTGTTCCCCCTGTTGTAATGAAGTTGTTTTTCTCAGTTGGTTTTCAGAGCTCCTACTGAGTTGTTAATGAACTGTCAATTATTTGTGCAAATTGAGAGGCAGGCACTGTAAAGTAGTTTCACTCAAAAAGAAACATATTTCCTCAAATCTTTTAAGGATTCTCTTTAGTTATGAATCTTCATCAATATCAGTCCAAAAGCTACTGTATACAAGGTAACTGACCACTTAAAATGGGTCAACTGTAGTGTAAAACAAACAAACAAACACGCAACAACAACAACAACAAAAAACACAAACAAACAAACAGAAAACCACACACACAACAAACTCAGTCAGCAAAGTACCTTAATGAATCGGAAACTTAATTCAGCAGCTACATTCAGAGCAATGTTTTGAAAAGGAAGACTGAAAAAAGTGACCCTTCTGCTGGAGGGGGCACCATACCCTGATTGCAATTCACATCACTACTAATGGTAACCTGTTTGGAGATTTTGGTTTTCATACAATACTCATTTTACTTTTTTATTCTTAAAAGGATGTTCCAATTTCAGCCTCTTGTTCTTGACCCCATATGTAAACTGTTCGAGTTCTCAATTGGTCCTCAGTCACACAAACAGCTTCTTGACCTGATGGAGCAAATTGTTGATGGCAAAGGTAAAAAGGAGGATGGTGGAGGAAACTGAGAATCTGCTAAAGGAGATAAAAGTGAAACTTGTTTCATCAGTGTTGGAAACACCACAGACTCTTCTCTCTGTCTCCCTGCCACTTCCTCCTCTTCCACTCATTTCGACCCTGCAGTTGTGTGAATACTAATTGTGTGGCTACATTCTGAGTGCGTGGAAACCTTTGATGTGAAAAATGGGAAAAATAATAATTTTCTAACCATCTTTTTTCATCTCGATGACCAGTTGCATTTACAAGACAAAATTAGTAATTTTAATCATAGTGACACAACTTTTAAATCACCTTCTCCAAGAAAAAAAAAAAAAAAAAGGTGTCCTAAGTTTTAATTATGCAAAGGGTTACTCTTAAGAGGATACAGCAGAATATTTCATGTACTTAAGTTTAATCACATGCATAAGTCCCTATAGACTGGTATTCTTGCTGGGAGTCCCAATATTTTCCCACTAAGGGAAGACTGCTTCCCTCTGACAGTGCTCTCCACAACCTTGTTCTGAGAAATTCTGATTCACACTGAGCAGACATGAGCATTCAAAAAGCTGCATTGATCTATGGTGAAATGTTAGGGCTTTTATATCAAGAGGGAAAACTGGGTGAGTTTCTCCAGGTGCTCATTCGACCAGGTTACAAATCAAGGGTAGAAATGCCTCAGTATCATAAAAATTAAAACTGCTGGGTTTTTTTCCCATTCTCCTACAAGGATCAGTACTGACTGAAAAACTCCTATTTTTGATGCAAAATTTTTTAAAAGTTACTAAAAAATATTGATGGAAATTTGCTAATCTTTTAATGGTAAAAATAAGGACCATTCACAATATAGGCAGTGAACATGGTCATCTACATGGCCACACAGAGCAGGGAACGTTTTATTTATATTCTGACTGCACTAAAAGTAAAAGAGCTATCCGAGTCTGTTCCACTGAAGTTGAGAGACAGGCAAGAGATGATACAGCATCTTTTTATCTACACATCTTTTCACCCAGCTATATGCGTGTGTGCTATGGGGTAACGTGTAAGCAACACCCAACACCATCTGTTTGACTGGAGCACAGACCCCCACAACAGAAGCCCGTCTGAATTTCAGTCAGCTGGGTAGTGAACAGAAGTTGTTGTCATGAGCTGTTCAGACTTTACACCAGCCCCATTAAAACGTTCTGTTCTGAAAGCTCCAGCTCTTCTGCTACTAATTTGTATCCTTGCTAAGCACAGCAGAGGCCAAGGCTCAGGTAGGAGGATGAGCTGCTTGTTTCTATCCCTCCCTTGCCAGGTGCTCCCGATGAGTGTTGGAGGAGAAGTTGAACAGCCTGAGTAGCTGCTACATATTTCATCTCGTTTAAAACCCCATTAATTTTGCCGTCCAGTTCTAGCTCTCTTTCCCTTACATTTCACAAATTATTTCACGCAAAGAGGAGACAGAAAGAATACTCTCTTTTTATTTCAGGAAGACTTATTTCACTGACATCTGCTGAAATAATCTGTTTAGGAATACAGACTCTTCAATAGCATGATTAAAGCTTTCAGAATACTGGGGTGGGGCCAATTGTAGCTCTGTAAGCCTATGGTTTCCTTCAAAAACTCAAGTACAAGAAAACAACCAAATGAAAGCATCAGCAAAACTCCATCAGACTAAGAAGTGGTTGGTATTCTACTGAGTTAGAAGTACAATGCTCTTAATTCATATTAACAGTGAAACTTAGAAGTGCAAACATACCATTGTCACAGGACCAGTGATGTACACAATGGATGAGGGAGGTGATGGATCAACTATATTTCATTACTGCTATTAAATCAATACAGAAGTTATTGCTATGTTCTCTATACTGCAGTCAAACCCAGAGGTCTCAGGTGACATAACTGGAGGCAAAGTAACTTGTCTATGGTGAACAGATGATGAACAGAATTAAAACACAGGTCTCCTGAGTCTCAGACCAGATCCTTATAAACACTATTTTTTTATACCATCTGCAATGCTTAAGAAGCCACTTTCACTGGGAAAAGAAACAAACACCACCAAACAACAACAACAACAAAAATTACAACAAATGAAGGCAAGCTATTATAAATGTGTTTCGGGGATTTTAGCTTTTTCCTAGATTTGCTAATTTTTTCTGAAACCGAACTTAGGTATCTAGGGGGAAAACGGCACTTCCTTTTTGTGCTATAGCAACATCATCTGTCAATGGAACATTTACATAAAAGAAACAAGACACTAACAGCACTGTCTCAGAAATCTGATGGGTAATCAGTTTAAACCTACACCACTAAGTTTGCTACCCAAGAAAAAGAGAGAGGTTATGTGTTCCCAGAAATTTTAAAACAATAGTCTGCATAAAGAAAAATTTGAAATTAAAATACTCCAGGAAATTTGCCTGTAAATAATGCCATGCATCTGACGGAAAATGGAAAATAAACCCACAGGACCTTTTCTGCAATTTGAAAATTAGCAGGGATGAAAAATTGCTGCATTGTTAGCCACATTTTCAATGAGTTTCCTAATTATATTGTCCATGATAAATGCTCATTTAAGCAGACTTAAGACACAAAACTATTCTTCCAAGAGATCTGTTTCTTCTTCCCTTAAAAAAATCCTAAAATCAAATAAGCCGCCACTCCTAATTTTGCCTCATTCAGCAAAACATCCATCAGAATTCTGTGCCATACAGACCACAGACTAAACACATTATAGAAACTGAGGTGTCAAGAGTATATGCAGCATTCTCCAAAACACTCAGAATAGAATTAAATACCCTATTCCTAATACTAATAGTAATCTACATATTCAGCTTTAGCACTTGCAACTAAGTGATGGTACCTCTGGTCTATTAATAGTGAAAAGTATTTTTCTGATTCCAAGATGGATATGGTCTGAATACTGATATGTTCTGTTGCATAGACTTTCCACAGCCATAATGTTGAAAAGGATGGGCTGGAATTAAAGCAGTATAAAAACGTAGATATTTAAGCGAAAACATTTAAAGCAAAGGCAAACAAAAATTCTTCTTATATGCCATCTTGTATTTGGGAGTAAAGTCTTGGCCTCACTGAAACCAGGAATTCCTCCAAGGTATGAACAAATGCATCTCCATAATAATTTTCTACTAGCAAGCACTAAAATGTGGAAATCAAGAGTAAAGATATATAAATGTAACTCATAGCAGATGGCACCTATTCATCAACTTGACTGGATGTCAGTGAGACAAATTCCACTGACAGTTATCATGGTGTAAGACGAGGAAAAATTTTGCTTAGTATTATTCTAAGTACACAGCATAACCAGGAATGGAGCTTAAAATGATATTTCCTCAAATATGCCTCATTATGAAAAGGTTTCTTTTCTACTACATGAATGCTTCAGTTCACTGAGGTATTCCTAAGTGAATTACATTGCACACACAGAACTGAGCTTGATGACTTCCTGTGAGTGAATTTCAGTAGGAAGTTGATTAAATTCCCAGTGTGTCTTTAACGCTTTTTAGGAAAAACCACACACTCCAGCTAATTGCATGACCTCTGAAAGGAAGTGCATGCCTGTAGCTCTAGCATGGACAATGAAATGGAAAAATACCAGGAAGATAATTTTTTTTAAATGTTAAGTATTATAAGCCTTCTTTTGTACCACAAATAAACTTTATTATGCAACCACGCTGCAATCAACTATGACAGCATTTGAGTAATGATGAGTAATGGACAGAATTAAACAAAGCAGCTGGCATAGTAGATTTGACCTTTGAAAACTTAACTGTGCATTTTTCATCCAACAGTTTATATTATTTTATTTCTGTAGCCTTCGGAAATAAGGAAACTCATGACCCAAGACAGTTGTACAGTTCTTACAGAGAGCCCACTGGCACAACTCAGTTTCACTCTGATCTTATTTAGGAAGCCTCTGCTACCCTGTGGGCCAAGATTTAGTCCGGCCACCCTAACAGTGGCATCTTAACCTGTGTGTGTCTCCACCTTCACACAACCATGTGGCAGCAAAGTGTCAGAAGCCATATACAGGATACATATCAAAACACAAAATACAACCACCCACAACAGTACAAAACCATAAATTACTATCTAAAATTACCTGGAGAGATTCCTGCTACATTCTGTTCAACATAATCATTAGATTAATACTGAAGACTTAACATATATTTATATAAAAACTATTCTCTGCCTCTTTTACTTGTTTGACTTGCTATAAAAGAATTATTCTTGATTATATAAAAACATATATCCCATGGGCCCTCTGACAAGGCTTGAAGAGTTGTATGAATATCCAGAAGGACGCATGTTCCCCATATGTGCGATATATTATTTTAAATTTAAATCCCATTATGCCTGTTAGAATTGTGAGAAAGCCTCTGCCATTTCTCTCAGTGCTAAGGGATGCTCAGTGACAGTGATGCCAGCACTCGTCTGTATTGTCCACAAAGATACAGAGTGTGAACAGCACAGTCAGCTCAAGGTTCTTGGTGATCAGAGGCTAAAGCACAGGGCTGGGACTGCATCACTCCAGCCAAACCACAGGAACGAAGGCGGCAACCCTGGCCTGGTTTAATTATCCGCAAAGCAGCTTGAGAGCTTTGCGTTCTGTGGTGTGCAGGGAAGAGCACAAAACACAGGAGCTGTACAGTGAAAACCTCCCCCAGCTACAGCCGTCTCCCTCCTGCCCTCATGTCCCCTTCAACAGCAGCACAGATGTCAAAAAGTCAGGGTACAGGCAAAACATCAGGGCACATACTTTGCTGCCCCAAGCAACCTGCCATTCTGGGCAACTGCCTTCTTTGTTACCCCTGATTACAGAAATCCCATCAGCCCTTTGAATCAGAATGAGATCCCTTATTCTTCAAGGAAAAAACAAAAACTACTGGCTCTTATGTTTGTCATAAAAGCAGCTGCCTAAACTGAGAACTTCCTCTACATGCCAACCAGCAGGGGAACTTCAAGCCCAAGCAAACATAGTGTCTGCACCAGAGTAGTATTTTAAAATATGTGGAAACAATATTCTTACTGTTACCTTTATAGTGTAGGAAAGGAATATCTTTAATATATGGGTAAATTTCCATCTGGAGAAATCAATAGTCTTAAATAATAACTAAGATTTCAGGTCTTTCAATCACAATGCAAAATAACCTACCATTAATTTTATAAATGAGAACCAAGTTAAAAGGCTTCTGGCAAATTACCTGTGAATCACCAGAATTTGCCTCAGGTAGAGATATTATTCCTAAAATGTTGTCAGAGATATATAGCTGTAGCATTTTTTTTTATTGCTAATTTGCACTGGTTTCTCATGCTCTTCTTCTAATGGATCATTACATGAGCCAGATAATTTGTACTGCTGCCAATAACTGTCTCAAGGTAAGGCTGTTTAGGTAGACCAAGAAGAATGCATGGGAAGAGAGAGCCTTCAAAAAGAATTCCAAATTAAAGTATTGATATGAAAAAGCAGGCATCATTTAACAGAATAGGAAACCACGTCCTTAAGTATCTGCTTCCAAAAATCAAGGCCATCACAAATAAAATACTAACAATAATATACTGTTAAGGGCTTCCTTTCTTGCTTTTTAAAATCCTGTTCACTTAGTTGTATTCCATAAAAAACATACTAGGTCAAGCTGTACTTGGAGCTATTGCAAAGAGTGACACAGGCATCCAGAAGAACTAAATTGTGATGCTATGGAAAATAAAACAAATCATTACATATACACTGATATTTCTCCTGCTGCTCCAAACTTTGTTTATATGTTTATGTGTTTATATGTAACTCAGCTTAAACCTTCAATCTTTATAAGGCTGATCAGTTTATATAAAGGCTAGCGATTGCAATAATTTATGGATTAATAAAAAGTATTTTAACAAAACCAGACAAAAACTCAAAGAAGTATTGGTCATAAGCAGTACTCGATTAATCTCTAATACAGCATTTTCTTTCTCTCATGTTTTACTCTTACTACACTATCGTTTTTCCCTTCCAAATCTTCTCAATCTGTTCTTGTAGGACAACTGAGTAGCATCCCAAAGCATTGATGTTGACACAGCCTATTCAACTGAAGTAAAGGACCCTGAGAACCAAGCTCAGACCCAAATCAGTGCACGAGCAGACAGTCTGTAATATCTCCATGTATGTGCTCCTGTAAGTAACTGTGCATATTACACAAATGGAGCCCAAAACATTTCTTTGCTGGGCATCCATCTACGCATTCACTAATTTATTCAATCATAACAAATATATATATATGTAATTTAAATTATCCAACAAACATTCAAAGACATCAGTACAAATTTATGTGGTATATAGCTCAAAATAATCACTTGGACATTTACTTATCTGCATTCAATTTGCTGGCTATTCAATATGTAAAAGATAAATATTTCTATTCACCTATTCCTTAAAATTCAGGAACAGTTCCCCACTAAGAAATTCTATTTAGTCTGCCTTTAATTACAGAAAATTGTGTTGCATCCTTTTCATGTCTTAAAAAAAACTTTGCTATAAAAATAAAGAGATAGAAGAATCAATACTCCACTCAAGTGATACATAAATCTGAGTATCACCAAATACTGGAAGCCTATATTTATAAATGACTTACCTCAATAGCAAGGTATAAATTATAAGATGTAAATAGCTGTAATGGAGAGTTCAGAATAACTTTGGGAGGAAAAATTTTAAAAGCAGGGAACAAAAATAATAACGTATCAATTTAGCTCATTGCTTTAGCTAACAAAACACCTCTTATGGTAGAACTGCTGTCATGGTCCATTTAGTAATGAAAGCATAAACTATATAAAACCACTTCATATAATAAGTGAAGACTACTCAAGTTTTACTGTGTGCTGTTCCGTCATAAATAACTTTAAAGTTTGCCCAATGGTTTACATTTGCATTTTCTTAACTAATGGATTTTAACCTAATTATTTCAGACTGTCTCAGGCAAAACTAATGGCAATAATTTGGAGCTGAATTTGCAGCCACTTCACCTGCCTTAGTACACATAAATGTTGTCATGTTGGAAACTTCTAATTAGCACCTGAATAACCCATCAGATTCCAAGCATCTAATTGGATGGAGTTTACTGAATGCTAAAGGAAGCAGCTGCTAGGGTTATTTTCATCTGAGCTGCAGGTATGTAAAATTCAGCCTTTGGATACCGCAGCATCTAGTCTGCAGTGCAGACTCCATTTTTATCTTGGGCACGTTGCCCTTGTGGCTACTCTGAAGGCAATTACTTGATGTTAAGAATTTAATATATTGATGGTGGGACTATTTATAAAAGATTCAACATAAAAGAAGATGGGTTACACTAAAAGCAGTGTGAACTGTCTGCCATCATCTCAAGCATCTTTTGACTTGGTTTATAAAACCACACAATGAGTCATGGTCTTGGCGTAGCTGCTTTCTCCAGCTATATGGATTCTAGAAATTGCCCATCCATGGTGATATCCAGAAAAACTGAGAAGTGAGGGTTAGAGGACAACAGGAGAGAGGAAGGAGGAGCGATTCATGATAAAAGCACAAGAACTCATAAATGGTGAGAAATGAGAATGTGTTTGGTTGTTCATTCCACAATGGCACTGATAGCAGGTTATAAAGCACTTTGGCTTCTTTAAATGGAAAGTACAGTATTCTGGATCATTATCTCATCTCTGGCAATATTATATAGACACTTGATAGCAAGCTTAGCTTTTATTGAAGCATTACTGTTTTCTGCCTTCACCAGCTGCTCTTAAGTTGGTGCCACTTAACCCATGATTGACTAAAGGCACTGTTGCCTTTTTCATGAACTGCAAGAACTTTTTCGAAGTTTTAAAATTCCAGCTATTTTCTTTTATTCTATTTCATTTCTCAGGCTCAATTCCACTTTCCACATGAAATGTGTATCAGCAAGTTATGTAAATCACCTCTTGTTATATACTACTTTTTCATCACTGTATTTCAGAAAAATTGACATTAAAGTTTCTATCTAAGTGCACTGCATTTCATCATACCACTATATAAGTGGTACTATCCTTACTTTTAAATTTAATTTAATTTATTAATAGAAAATGTCAATATGACACAGATCCCTTCTTTCCACTGCCAAATGAACAGCTCAAAGTAATGTCGTCAGAGTGACTCAGACTAGACTCTTGGTAGATGTTTTGCACATCACCACTCTGCCCCATTTTTGGTTGGTTGGTTTGGTTTAGCTTTTTTGTTTTGGTTTTTATTTTTTAAAAAAGCATACCTCTTGCTGTTTTCTGTAATTCTAAAGAAGGAACAAAGAAAATAAAATATTTTATCTGAATTCCAATTTGGTTAACGTTATAATTTGCTCAAAATATAACAACTGGAGATTTTTAGACAAATATTCAGCTGTGTCTTGAGCATAACTAATCAAAATTATCTCTAAGTAGGATTTGATGTCTGCAGAATCCAGAACTATGACAACATTTCAGCACTGCATGTTGAAGGGAGACATTCATTTTGTAAAGGCTCAAAAAAGAAATGGATAAGCTTTAATGACCGAACTACAGATAACAGAAAAACTTTCTAAATTTATGCAGTGACTGTTACTTCATTAACAAGAAATCATGTTCAGACAACATCAAAATACCAGCAAGAAAAGAAAGATTAATCTTCCTGCATGCAGGATCAAAATGACTTTCACCAAGCAGCACAGCAGATGTACAAGGCAAAACAATGTTCCCTCACTGAGGGCCCAACAGACTGCTGATGTCTGGCTTTAAACTTCACAGCATCCATTGGACTTGAACTTCAAGCAACAGTGTTCAAAAGCTGATAAAGGAAAAGCAACCTAAAACATCAACTCAGGAGCTAGTATGTGAGCTAACAATTCTAGTAGTTTGAAAATATAAGATTTCATAGAATCATAGAATCATTTCAGTTGGAAGACACCCTCAGGATCATCAAGTCCAATCATTTCACTCTGTGGAAACCTGCTTGAGTTGTCTAGACTGCGTGCATGAAGCAGGAAATTTTAATGAAACATCTCTTTCCTAATATCTGTAAAATTAGTTGGCATACTTAAATTCTTAAATTAGACAATTAAAAAAAGTGATAGGCCATAGGATGAAATCCAAGCAATCACCCTTGAACATCAGTCACCCAATATATCTTTTTGTCACAAGCAACACAGAATCATAGAATCATTTCATTTGGAAGAGACCCCTCAAGATCATCAAGTCCAGCCATTAACCTAACTCTGGCAGTAAACTATGTCCCTAAGAAACTCATCTACTCTTCTTTTAAACACCTCCAGAGATGCTGACTCCACTACTTCCCTGGACAGCCTATTCCAGTGCTTGATAACTCTTTCCATGAATAATTTTTTCCTAATATCCAAT